>NC_091453.1:46678350-47278350 GCF_964237555.1 Oryctolagus cuniculus | reverse complement strand
CTAGTCCCGGTCGGGGCACCGGATTCTTTCCCGGTTGCCCCTCTTCCAGGCCAGCTCTCTGCTGTGGCCAGGGAGTGCAGTGGAGGATGGCCTAAGTGCTTGGGCCCTGCACCCCATGGGAGACCAGGAGAAATACCTGGCTCCTGGCTTTGGATCAGCGCGGTGCGCTGGCCATGGTGCGCCGGCCACGACGGCCATTGGAGGGTGAACCAGCGGTAAAGGAAGACCTTTCTCTCTGTCTCTCTCTCTCACTGTCCACTCTGCCTGTCAAAAAAAGAAAAAAAAAGAAAGAAATGAGGATTGTGTATGGCTTAACCTAACAGGATTCAGGACTGGACAATTGACCTATTGTGAGGAGAAAGGGAAGGGAATGTGTTAAGAATGATTAGTATTTCAAGTCTTGGTGACTGAGAGGATAGGACTGATTATAAGATAATAATAATTATAACTGCTACTGATATCTTTCAAATTTTTATTATGTGCCAATCACCATTTAAGTGCTTTGCATGTATTAAGCCATTTAATCCTCAGAACAACTACATAACGTAAGTACTGTGTTTGCACCATTTCACAGAGGAGGAAACTGACATATAAATACATTAAGTAACTTCAACAAAGTCATGTGTGACTAAATCTAAGAGAATGGATTCAAACCCAGGTAGTCTGGCACCAGCTCCCCAAGTCAACTCTTTGTTACTCCTGTCTTTATATAGATACTCTAGAGGTGACTGTCATAATGAACAAGAGAGTAGGGAACATGGAACACTGGGGATTCCTTAGCCACCTTTTCATGTTCTTTTTTTTTAAGATTTATTTATTTTATTTGAAAGGCAGAGTTACAGAGAGGCAGAGGCAGAGAGAGAGAGAGAGTCAGGTTTTCCATCCGCTGGTTTACTCCCCAATTGAACACAACAGCCAGAGCTGTGCCGATCCGAAGCCAGGAGCCAGGAGCTTCTTCCTGGTCTCCCACATGGGTGCAGGGACCCAAGGACTTGGGCCATCTTCTTCTGCTTTCCCAGGCCATAGCAGAGAGCTAGATCTGAAGTGGAGCAGCCAGGACTCAAACCCACACCCATATGGGATGCTGGCACTGCAGGCGACGGATTTACTGGCTACGGCATAGCACTAGCTCCCAAACTTTTGTTTTATAATAATTATTTTAATTTGCAAAAGTGGTCCATGGTCATTGAATTCAGTATAGAAATTTAAAGAAGAAAATGATGAAGGCAAGCTTAAGTCCACTTCTTAGAGATAATTTGTGTATCTTTTCAGATGTTTTCTATATCTATAAAATTTATGTTTCCATATCAATACATCATGCATAGTTTGTGGCTTTTTTTACAAAAATGAAATCATACAATGCATGTTAACTTTCAACTTACTTTTTTCATTTAATGCACTTTGGGCATATCTCCATATTATTACATAGATCTTCTGTCATCAGTGCTGGCACTTCTTTTCATAGTATGATGATAGCATTTTTCAAAATCAATGTTCTTTTAGTGGGCACTTACGTTTTTCCAATTATCTGCTATGATAAGCAATACCATTTTTATCTATCTGCCTATCTACCTACCTATTTATCTCTGTCTATCCACTCATGCTGATGTTTCTATAGGATCGAGTCTTAGCAGTAGAGTTTCTCAAACATATTTAAGATATTCATTAATTTGTCCAATTATGCTATCCAAATATCTGCCAATTAACATTTCCACTAGCAGTATATGAAAGAGTATCTTTTCCCCATATTCTCTTCCTGATCCTAACTGAGTACATGTCCAGAGGATCAAAATCAAGGAAGAAGGAAAGAGCTAGAGTCTGGGTCCCATGAAGAACAACTGAAAGATGTGAGACTATTTAGCCTGAGAAAGAAAGCTCAAGATAACATAATTGTGGTTTCCACATCACCAAAGGCAGAGGAGACCTACCTAATGAAAATGTTCCCAAAGAAAGCAGAAACTTTACAAAAGCAGATGTCCATCTATTCATCAAAAGATATCACTTTTTAACAAATGTATTCTGGGATATAATGCTCTATCTCTGAGAAAAGCAATCTCCCTGTTATTGGAAGAACACCAGAAGGAATCAAATTATTACCTAACAGGATTATGAAAATGTAAGTAGAATTAGAGAAACTTGGCTATCTTTGTCCTGCTGAGAGGATTAGAGACCACAACTTTGAAGTGGGAAATAGAAGGGGACCTAAGAGGTTTCCTTCACAACCATAATTCCACTACTTCTTGGATAAACCTGGACCCCTAATACTGTTATTAGGGGATGACAAATTTCTATGTAAACCTATTCATGTGGAGCCTATCATCCTAAGAGAAAAGACACACAAAGTTAGATCTGCTCTGCTTCTCCAAGAGACAAATAGGCATGTCCTCCACGGTGCAGAAACCCCTCACCAACTTCTCCTAGATTTTTCCCTAGGCTGGGGATCCTGGGATAATTTACAGGCCAAAGGACCATATTGAAGGAGTATAAAATTCATCATCTCTACAGAACGGAAGAGAGATGACAGCCTGATTCTTTAAATGAGGAGTGCAGCTTTGTCAATGGTTAGTTCTGTGACCTTGGATGAAGTGCCTTCATTACTCTAGACTTCATTTCTTCCATCTATACAGAGAAGGGATTGGACTGCATATTCTCTATTTCTTTCTTTCTAATGATGATATTCTATGAAGCTATGTGTCTTTGTGTCGTGATCCTCCTTTATCCTTATGTGATGTGCTGTTCCAACCACTGTTGGTCCATTCACTGCATTGTGTTGGATTTCTCCTTACTCTTTCCACCATTAGGCTATAGGCTTTTTGGTCTAGCACATGGTCTGACACTTAGCTGGCACTGCAGTCAGTGTGTTGAACTCCAATTCATTATAACACTACATCTACAATTCTTATTCTTCAAACAAAGTCGAAAATTGATGTTAAAGAGCACAAGAGGATTCTAATCTTAGCCTTCATTCCTTTTCTCCCTGAGCCCCTCATAAATGAATAAGGGGACATCAGTGAGACAATGCAGCAGCTCTGACAAAGAAAGGGCTCCTTACCTCCTCTGACATATTTGCTGCTTCTTTTCCTGACTTCCTCTGGCAGTTTGAGCCCCGATTTTTTCCATTCTAAGCTTCCTGGGGAGTCATCTGGGAGCTAATTTCTGGGGGGTTCTTATTAGTGTCTCTCTCGGGCCTGCCCTGTAAACTGCATTCCTGCCAAGCAATTCATGTCTTCTATGGAGACTAATCTTTTCTACACATTTTCCTTGCTAAAACCAAGAGTATTCTGTCTGTATTATCTTTCCTGGCTCAGTATCCACAAAGCCTAGCCTCAGGATTCCTGTTAGGAGATATTGGCCAAAACATGTCCTTGCCCCCTTAATTTTCTTGAGACTCCAGATGTGAAGCAAATGGTAACAGTAACACGGTTCCCTATACTTTGGTATCTGGCTGGAGAGATTGGCCAGCTGGGGGAGATTTCATTTATATTTAGACTTGTTCCAACCACAAAATTAACAGAAGAATAAATAAAGATGGAAGGGAAGAGATTAGAGAGCACAATTTGGTGAGAGAAACATTTCAAGTTTGTTTGCTTTCCAATTTTGGAGTCTGGCCCATCTTACCTAAATAGTAACCCTCTCCCACATAGCCCTGAATAATGCACAGTGGGAGGAGGACCAAAAGCACATCACAATGAAGTCTAGGCTCCACCTGTCTCCCACTGCAAAACTGGAGGTAGGGGCTTAAGACAGAGTAAGGCAGCACCAGGACCAGGAGAGGGAGATCATTCAGCTGTTAACTCCCTCTGCCTGCACAGCATTTAAACCTTTGAGCAGGAAGGAGGATCTTGCGGAATAGTCTTAAGGGAAGATACTATTATTTGTGCCATCATATTTAAATTCCTGGATGGTCAGCTCTAGAAGATATTTCAAAAATCATCTAGTCTGGAGTTGTTGGTTGGTTGAGCTTGAGCAGTGTTTCATTCACATGAAATCTTACATGGTATCAAAAATCTACAAGAGAAAAGCAAAGCTGCTTTGCAAGAGGGAGCATATGAACAAAGAGCCACCTTCTCAGTCTCACTTTGCTTCCTTAAAGGCCTTCTGAAGTAGTTCCCCAGGGCTCCAAGGAATATATTTTGAAAAATAGCAATCTAGTCCAACTCTTTGATGTTGTAGATGAGAAAACTGGGGCCAAAAGTCAAATTTGGTCGATTTTCAGCTTTAAAACCCAGATCTCCTGATTGCTAATGCAGGAATCTTTTATGATTCCATGATGCATCTTTTCAAATGTACCTTTAAATTCCTGTAGTGTAGGATATTTTTCCCATTATTACAAGAATGAAAACTGAGTTGGCCCCAGGTAACTGACTTTTCAGGTAACACTGCAGTGATGCGTTTTATGGTCTATACAGAGGCAGTGGAACAATTTCCGATCACAAAAATTGGTCAATAAAATCAACAGGTATTCAAGAGAAATTATATTTCTAGCCTTGAATCAGAAAAAAATTGGTTAATTATAAATTAATTGGTTTAACAAATCCTCTAGAGGGAGGTTATGTTAAACAGGAAGCCTGGAGAATCATTATGCCACGAAAAAAGCAGAGGGTCTAGGAAAATCTAAGCAGCACTAAAGTTTAAAGTACTCCCAAACTGAAGTCATTAGAAAAAATGCTTCTAATAGGCAGAGATGGTCTGAATAAAATGTATATATTAAATTATTGGGCCGGCGCCGCGGCTCACTAGGCTAATCCTCCGCCTTGCGGCGCCGGCACACCGGGTTCTAGTCCCGGTCGGGGCACCGGATTCTGTCCCGGTTGCCCCTCTTCCAGGCCAGCCCTCTGCTGTGGCCAGGGAGTGCAGTGGAGGATGGCCCAGGTGCTTGGGCCCTGCACCCCATGGGAGACCAGGAAAAGCACCTGGCTCCTGGCTCCTGCCATCGGATCAGCGCAGTGCGCCGGCCGCAGCGCGCCGGCCGCGGCGGCCATTGGAGGGTGAACCAACGGCAAAGGAAGACCTTTCTCTCTGTCTCTCTCACTGTCCACTCTGCCTGTCAAAAAAAAAAAAAATTATTGACCTCGTTTTTGACAGGGTCCTTACACAATTAGCTTCTTATTAACAATCTGGCTTTACAAGAAGCGATATTCCCTCTTTGCATGCTGTCTTCTATGTTAAGTTCTCACTTCGCTCTGTTCTTTCACTGGGCAATTATATCCTCTGCTATAGCTTCAACTCCCCCTCATAACCAATGATTCTCAGTTCTGTAGCACTAGTTTAGGCTTCTTTTCTTCTTTAGTTCCAAACCTAAAGATCTTATTTTCTACTAATTTATATCTTCACCTGGAGACCCCATATGAACATCAAACTCAACTTGCTGAAAACAGTGGAATATTTAAGTGTTCCAGCCAGAAGCAGATGGCACACTCAAAATAGTATAATTTGAGCCAGACTACTTTACAATGAAGCTTTTTACAGAGGTGTTATTTGCAAAGCTGATAGATGGGAACAATAATGGATAGTGCAGTCTGTCAAGATAATAGTCCATGTACTTTATCACCCCCAGGGGAGGAGTAGGAGAAGGAGCAGTTGTTAAAATCTCGATAGAGAGACAGTTCTGTAGAATTGGCCACCTGGAAAAGAGTAGTGGTTTTCAGTCAAGAGGCTCAAAAAATACAAGATAAGTTCTTAGAGAGGAAGCCAATGGAATAATAATGTTTACTTCACTGTCTTTATCCAGTTTTGTGATGGTGCCTCCTGTTGGCTGAACCCAGAAGGTGCAAGAGCCTTGAAGATGAAATTCATCATTGGTCTCCTGAGAGTAGATTTTGAGGAACAAATGGAAGATATCTGGCCCATGTGTGTTTGCAGGTATGTGTATGTGCACATGTTTATATATGTAAAAATATATGTGTTTGTCACTGGGTACATGCTTCCCACATAGGATCTCTGTCCTTAATGTGTTCTACTATGAAACTTAAAAAACAACACTACCAGTCGAACAATACCCTATACCTTGTGTGGTTGTGTGAGTGCAGCCTGTTGAAATCCCTGCTTAGTATATACTAAGTTGATTTTCAGTATATGAAGGTAATTGAAAATGAAATTCGATGAAGGGCGGGATGGGAGAGGGAGTGGGAGAGAGGAGGGCCATGGGAGGGAGGGAGGTTGGGTGGTGGGAAGCCACAACAATACAAAAGTTGCACTTTGTAAATTCACATTTATTAAATAAAAAATAACTATATAACAAACAAAAAAAAAGAAAAAAAAAGAACTTAATACTTTACCCTTTTAGTATTTTTTATGTTCTACTTAAAACTATTGGTTGAACTCTGTAATTAATACACAATTACTCTTAGGTGTTTAATGCTATAACTAGTACTCAAATAGTATTTTACACTTTGTGTTTCTGTGTGGGTGCAAACTGTTGAAATATTTACTTAATATATGCTAAATTGATCTTCTGTATATAAAGATAATTGAAAACTAATCTTGATGTGAATGGAATGGGAGAGGGAGTGGGAGAGGAGAGTGTTGTGGGTGGGATGGAAGTTATGGGGGGGCTATTGTAATCCATAAGCTGTACTTTGGAAATTTATCTTCATTAAATAAAATAAAATGTAAATATAAAAAATGTGTTTGTGCACATGTGTGTGTGTTGTTCCCTCTGATACACATTCTTGCCCCTAAACCTACATCAAAAAGACATTATAGGGGCTGTCACTGTGGCATAGTGGGTTAAGCCTCCATCTGTGCTGCTGGTATCTCTTATGGGCACTGGTTTGATTCCGGGCTGTTCCACTTCTGATCCAGCTCTCTGCTAATGTGCTTGGGAAAGCAGTAGAAGATGGCCCAAGTACTTGGGTCCCTGCACCACATGGGAGACCTGGAAGAAGCTCCCGGGTCCTGGCTTCGATCTGGCCCAGCTCCGGCTATTGTGGCCACTGGGGAGTAAACCAGTAGATGGAAGATCTTTCTCTCTCTGTCTCTCCCTCTCTCTGTAATTCTGCCTTTCAAATAAAATAAATAAGTCTTTTTAAAAAAAGACATTATACATGGAATAGATTTCAGGCAAGGCATTACCTGTATCAAGGCACTCAAAGGAAATATACAGTTATCCAAAAGAGTTTCCATGAAGTAGTATTCCTACATGATGTTAATATGCATTCTATGAAAAATGCATCCTGTAATTATATGTTTGAAAAATTATTCAGTGAAATAAAGTTTGAGAGTGTACTGTGTTTGTGACTTCTGAGCATTGTTACTATTCTCATGTGTATCATACATTTCTAAGAGAAACGTATAATATTAAAAATTTGTTGAAATCATTTGGCTTCAAAATCCCTTTTTGCAGATGATATCATGGAACTAATGTTCTGAAGAACACACTTTGAAAAATACTTGTCAAGTCTAATCCTCCTTTTTGACAACAAAATTTGAGGTGAGCAGAAGACAAAGAAGTTTCTTTAAGGTTCCAGGTTGTCGAAGCAGTAGGACCAATTTGCAGGTCTGGAACTCAGAAATTTGTGGTTCACTGCTATTTGCACCACCTCACATTCCGTGAGTAGCTTCCCTTCACAATAACATAGCACTAATTTATGCTCTGTGACTATCTAAACTTTTTTTGGATGCTGTTTTTATTTGTGCTTTATGCTGTCTCTTGAGATAACAATTACATACTATTACTATTTTCTGTGTAAAAAAACCATTTTATTTCCTTTCCCTTAAAATGATCTCATTTGAGGTTTAAGAAAAGATATTTGAAGTTCTTATATTAGATTTGGTGAACAAGCCTATTTTCTTTGGTCTTCACTTCTTCATAGTCTCTGTCTTTTCAACACGAAAGCACATGTAACAAAGGTTTAGGAGACTCTGATCTAGTCTGAGTTCTGCAAATGAAAAGCAGATTGATCATAAGAAAGTTGCATTTTTGGCTTTCAATTACTTGATCTGAAAAATTACAGAGGCAGGACCTGAAAATAGCAGAGAATATGCTCAGATGCTTTCTAAGAATATGTGGTTTAGGCTTATTTCTTAGATTACATATAATATTCTCAATGTAGTTGTTCCTTTTCTTTACAAAACAGCAGCATAGTGGTAGGAAGTGGAGGTCTATGTTGTTTACTTCCAATCATCATCTTTGAAAACAACTAAAGATGACTCATTTCAAACCCATCATTGTACAGATACAATGTCTGGTGCTTTTTAAAGTTTATTTGGTTTTCCTGGAAATGGCATGTATGAGAGAGAGAGAGAGAGAGAATCTTTCATTCTCTGGTACACTCTCCTAAATCCCTAAATGCCTGCAACATTTGGGGCTGTACAGACAAAAAGCAGGATTCTGAGACTCAATCCAAGTCTCCTATGTAAGTATCCATGATCCAGGTACCTGCGCCATTACCTGCTGCCTTCAACGTGCATATCAGTAGGAAGCTAGAAACAGAAACAGATCCAGGACTTGAACCTGAACACTTTGATATGAGATATGGGCATCCCAAGAATTGCATGAAATGCTCATTCCACAAAAGCTTCTAAAGAATTGTCTTTTACTTGTTGCTGTGAAAGCTCATATGCCATCTTTCTGTGCTTTCACATAGAAACCTCACAATTTATCCTTGTAAACTGACTATTTTGCTACTTCAAAGGGTTGGTTTTAAGGAGCAAATCTTATTCCACATAATTAATAGAGATACTAGGATGAGCTCCAAACAACAGAATAATGTGAATAGTTTTTATATAAAATGTAAAAATAATATTTCTACTAATTTTTATTCTGAAAATTTTCAAATGTACATAAAAGTGAAAAGCCACTGAACATCTCAACCGCTTCACTCAGATTAGTCAATTTCCAACATTTTAGGCACTTTTGTGCTCGCTCTCTTGCTGTCTATAGATATGTAAAATACAGTTACATGCATAGATGTAAATATTTAGCATTTTTATGAACCATTTTTAATTTTTTTAAAGAATTATTTTATTTATTTGAAAGACAGAGTTACTGAGAGGTAGAGCCAGAAAGAGAGATCTTCCATTCTGTTGGCTCACTCTCCAAATGATCGAAACGGCCAGAAAAAAGCTGATCTGAAGGCAGGAGCCAGGAATTTCTTCCAGGTCTCCCACACAGGTGCAGTGGCCCAAGGAGTTGGGCCATCTTAAACTGCTTTCTTAGGCCATAGCATTGAGCTGGATCAGAAGAGGAGCAACTGGGACATGAACCGGGACATGATCCCATATGGGATGCCGGCACTGCAGGCTGGGTCTTTAACCCACTGCAACACAGTGCCGGCCTGAACCATTTTTAAAGATTTATTCATTTATTTGATACACAGAGTTACAGAGAGGCAGATGCAGAGAATCTTCCATCTACTGGTTCTATCCCAAATGGCTACAATGACCGGCACTGTGCCGAACTTTAGCCAGAAGCCAAGAGCTTCCTCTGGGTGTCACATGTGGGTGCAAGGGCCCAAGCACTCAGGCCATCCTCCACTGCCTTCCCAGTCCATACAGAGAGCTTGATTGGAAATGAAGCAGCTGGGACTCAAACCAGCACTCATATGGGATGCTGGTACTGTAGGCGGCGGCTTTACCCTATGCCACAGTGCCAGCTTCACATTTTGCATTTTCACCAGCAAGGTTTGGATGTTCCAGGTGCTCCTCCACATCCTTGCATTTCTTGTTATTTCACTTTTTTAATGTTAGCTTTTCTAGTAGTTTGTCTTGGTATTTCATTGTGGATTTACTTTATTTAAAATTTATAATGATTAGTTATGTTGAACAATTTTTTCTGCACTTACTGATCATTTGTATATGTGTTCTTTGAAGTGCCTTTTATAATCTGTGGCCTATGAGGCTGTTTTGTGTTGTTGTTGAGTTATGAAAGTTTTATATATATTCTGTGTGTTACTTGACAATTATAGTTATCGCAAATATATTCTCTCAATCTGTGGCTTGATTTTCTATTTTTTTATTTAAACATTTTTTGCATTTTGTACATGCACACAAGTGGATTAGTAAACCATCTGCTTACCATCATAAGATTCTTTTGTTTCTTTTTTATCTGTTTGATGTTTCTTTTAAACTGACATAATAATTGCACATATTTATAGAATATAATGTAACAATCCAATACATGTATACAATGTGTAATGATCAAATAAGATTGTTATTTCCATTTCCTTATCATTTCTTTGTGTTTTGTGCATAGAACTCATCTCTTCTCGTTCTTCATAAAATATATCATAGGCTTTGCAAGTAATGGTCATCCTGATGTGTGTAGAACACTAGAATTTATTCCCCCTCCCTGTGTTTTCAGACATACCTGTTATCCAATTTCCCTTCTCAGCCTGTGGTAATGAATTTTCTATCCCCTTCTTTGAAATCAACATTTTTAACTATATGAGTAAGAACATGTAGAATTTTTGCATCTGGCTTATTTAATATAACACAATGTTCTCTAGTTCCATCCACTTTCCTACAAATATTAAGACTTAATAATATTCTATAAAAGCAAAAATTCTTGATTTGAGTCAAGTTAAAATTTATTTTTTTCCTTTGTGCCTTATTTAAAAGTCTCTTGCTTGACCAAAGTTCAGTGTATTTTTTCTCCTTTAATATCTTCTAGAAGCTTTTTTTTTTTAGCTATTTATCTTGCATTTAGGAGTATGATCCATTTCTGGTTAAACTTTGTATATGGGGTAAAGTAAGGGCTAGTATTCTTTTTCACATAGGAACATACCATTTTCCCATTACAATTTGCTTGAAATATTATTTCCTTGCTCCACTGAATTGTCTTGGCATCTCACTCAAAAATCAATTTATCATTTAATTGTGGATGTGTCTTTTTTTTTTACAGGCAGAGTGGACAATGAGAGAGAGACAGAAAGAAAGGTCTTTCTTTGCCGTTGGTTCACCCTCTAATGGCCGCCGCGCCTGGCACGATGCGGCCGGCGCACTGTGCTGATCCGAAGGCAGGAGCCAGGTACTTATCCTGGTCTCCCATGGGGTGCAGGGCCCAAGCACTTGGGCCATCCTCCACTGCACTCCCTGGCCACAGCAGAGAGCTGGCCTGGAAGAGGGGCAACCGGGACAGAATCCGGCGCCCCGTCCGGAACTAGAACCCGGTGTGCTGGCGCCACAAGGCAGAGGATTAGCCTAGTGAGCCATGGCGCCGGCCTGTGGATGTGTCTTTGAACTCTCTGTTCTGTCCATCTTTATGTTAATACTAGATGCTTGATTAAAAAAAAAAAAAAAACAAACCCTTTCCATGTGTCCAGGCCAGTTTAACTCCTTTTATTACTTTTTAAAAATTCATATAAATGGAACAAATGATACTTCCCACCAAATTCTCTGTCCCTCCCTCACTCACATCCTTCCTCCTTCTTTTCTTATTTTTTTTTAATTTTCACAATGATGTACTTCCAATTGAATTCACATTAATTTAATTAATATTTAATTTAATTAATTTGATGAATAATCACAAGCATAACCCTCCACTAAATACAGAATTCAGTAAGAGTATTTGGTATTTTTTGCCTTTTGGATGATAGCTATTTTAACTAGGGTGAGGTAAAACTTCATTGTGTATTTTCTTTGCATTTCCATGATGGCTAATGATCTAGAGTTATAGAGAGAGGAGGAGGAAGGGGAGGAGGAGAAGAGAGAGAGAGAGAGAGAGAGAGACCTTCTATTTGCTGGTTCACTCCCTAAATGGCCACAATTGCTGGGGCTGGATCAGACCAAAGCCAGGAGCCAAGAGCTTCTTCCCACGTGGGAGCTGGGGCCCAAGGACTTGGACTATCCTCTACTGCTTCCCCAGGAGCATTAGCAGGGAGCTGGATCAGAAGTGGAGCAGCCGGGTCTTGAACCTAACTCATATTGGATACTGGTATTGCAGGTGGAGGCTTAACCTGCTGTGCCACAATGCCAGCCCCTCTAAGCATCTTTTTATGTGTCTGTTGGTCATTTGTATTTCATCATTTGGAAAATGTCTGCCTTAACCATTTCATAACTAGATTGCTTGCTTTGTTGTTGTTGAGTTTCTTGAATTCATTTTATATGGTGAATATTAATCCTTTATCAGCAAATTTGCTATTTTTCTCCCATTCTGTCAGGTTGCCTCTTCACATTGTTGAGTGTTTCCTTCACTGTTGTAAATGCTTCTTGATGTAATCCCATTTGTCTGTTTTTGCCTTTATTGTCTGTGCTTCTGGGGTTTTATTTATTTATTTATTTATTTTGACAGGTAGAGTTAGACAGTGAAAGAGAGAGAGACAGAGAGAAAGGTCTTCCTTTTCTGTTGGTTCACCCCCCAAATGGCTGCTATGGCCAGCACGCTGTGGCCGGCGCGCTGCATCGATCCGGAGCAAGGAGCCAGGTGCTTCTCCTGGTCTCCCATGCCGGTGCAGGGCTCAAGCACTTGGGCCATCCTCCACTGCCTTCCCGGGCCACAGCAGAGAGCTGGCCTGGAAGAGGAGCAACCGGGACAGAATCCGGTGCCCCAACCAGGACTAGAACCCAGGGTGCCGGCGCTGCAGGTGGAGAATTAACCTAGTGAGCCGTGGCGCTGGCCGCTTCTGGGTTTTATTTAAGAATTCTTTGCCTATGCCAAGTTTTGTGGTGTTCCCTTATGTTTTATTCTAGTAACTTGGTGGTTTTGAGTCTTAGATTTAGATCCCAGATTCACTGTGAGTGATTTTTGTATATGATATAAGATAGGAATGATTAATGTTGCTTCATAATAAGTTTTAAAACGAAGGCATTCTAACATTTTTTAAAAGTTACAGAAAAGAGGGAGAGACAGAAAGAGGGATAGAGATAGATATATATATAGAGAGAGAGAGACTATGACACAACATTTTTGTCCAAATTAGTTTTTTGTTATTCTATGTCCCTTTCATTTTCATATAAATTTTGGAATTAGTTTGTAATTTCTACCCACCTGAAAAAAAGCCTGTTAATATTTTTATAGAGATTGTGTTATGTCTACATGTTAATTTTGGAAAAATAAATATCCTGATAATATTAAACCATGAATATGAAATAGCTCTCACTGAATATAGCTTTCCTTAACTTCTCTAAACAATGTTTTTCAGTCTGTGTATTTTTTCATATATTTTGATAAATTTTCCCTAAGTGTTTCATTTGGTCACATATTGTAAATTATCCTATTTTAATTTTATCTTTTGTTGGTAACTTATAGAAATATAACTGATTTCTATATATTTATGTTGTATCATGTCCTAAAGTCATTTATCAGTTCTAATAGTTATGGCTTTTTTTAGGAGATCCATAGGATTTGTTTGATGATTATGTTATCTGTGAGGAAATATAGTTTACATTTACTTTTCTAATCAATATAAATTTTTATTTCTTTTGACAGATGCTATTTGTTAGGATTTCCAGAACAAAGTTAAATAGAAGTGGTGATGAGAAATCCTTGAATCATTACTTAGTATAATGGGGAAAACATTGTGGTTTTCAAAATTAAGTGGGATATTAGATCAACATATTTGTAGTTCCCATTTATTAGGTTAAATAAGTTCTCTTGTATTCCTAATATTTTAATCATGAGAATTCTTATCTTGATGGGTGAACATTCTATTTATCAAACCATGTCATTCATGTCATTATGAATAAGTTTTGGATAATTTTCAGCATCTATTGAAATGATCAAGTGGTTGTCTTTTCTATTAGTTTAGTCAATTATAGTAAGTTCACTAAACCTTTATTGATATATAATTCATATATCACAAAATCTACTCTTGCAAATTATAAAATTAATTGCTTTTTCAGTATATTCACAGAAATGTGGAACCATCACCACTGTCTAATTTTAAACATTTTCATTACTGTGCAAAGAAGCCCTAAATTATTAGCAGTCATTTCCAGTCAATTTTAATTCCCTAGCCCTAGGGAACTGCCAATTTGCTTTCTGTCTCTATGGATTTGTCTATAACAGATTATTAAAATGAAGGGAATAATGTAATATGTGATGTTTTGTGACTTATCTCTATCACTTAGAATATGATTTCATCCATGTTATATTATATATAAGTTCTTCTTTAACATTCCAGGTCAGATGTCTTAGTCTTCTTTGTATGCCATAACAAAATACCATAGTTTGGGTGACTTAGACAGTAGACATGCATTTCTCCCAGTTTGAGAGACTGAGAAATCGAAGATCAAGCTTCTGATGGGTCCGAGAGTGAGCCCTGTCGCTTGTTTTTAGCTGGCTGTTTTCTCTCTGATCTCTCTTCCCTTTCTTAAAAGAACATTAATCCATCATGGTGGTCCAACCCTCAACGCTCCTGAGCTCATCTAAACTTTATTAACCTCCAAAGTTCCCATATGCAAATTCCCTCAATTTGGTGTTAGAGTTTCGACATATGAATGTGAGGGAACTCAAACATTCAGTCTATGACAAGATATAATGTTAAATTATATGTGTATATTATATGTGCTTACCCATTCAGCAATTGATGGCTATTTGGGTTGGCTCCACATTTGAATTACTATGAATACTGTTGATATGAAGCACAATGTACAAATTTTTGTATGGATGCATATTTTCATTTCTCTTATCTCTAAGATTAGATTTGTTGGATCATATGTTAAATTGATACTCAACGTTTTAAGAAATTCCAAAATGTTTTCCAAAGTGATTATACCATTTCATATTCACACTAAAAGTGTATGATGATCACAATTTTACTTTTGTTAAAAAAAAGATTTATTTATTTATTTGAAAGTCAGAGTGAGAGAGAGAGAGAGAGAGAGAGAGAGAGAGAGGGAAAATCTTCCAACTGGTGGTTCACTGCCCAAATGACCGCAATGCCTGGGTGGGGCTGGGCCAGGCCAAACCTGGAAGCCAGGAGCTTTTGTGAATAAACATAGCTTCAATTCTTCCTCACCAAGCTGCACATCTTTCATTAATTTCTTTTTGCTTATTTTCTCTGGCTAGAACATTTATTACAATGTTCAATAGTAGTGCTGAGAATGGTTATTTTTTTCTTGCCTTTGATATTGGAGAGAAAGCATTCAGTATGCCACTTTTCAGTATTGTGTTAGATGTGTATTTCATAGATGTCTTTTTTAAAGTTGAGGAAGCTCCTTATTATTCCTATATTTTTTTCAATGTTTCTATCGTGAAGGAGTAATATATTTTGTCAAATTATTTTCTGAGTCTTTTGGACCTAATAATTTTTCTTTATTTAATTATTATGGTAATTATATTAATTGATTTTCATCTATTAATCCCATCTTGAAATCCTGGAATAAAATCTACTTTGTCATGGTTTATAGTACTTTTTAGACATTGCTAAGTTTGCTTTTCTAGTTTTTGTTTTAGCATATTTGTGTCTGTGATCACAACAGATATGGACCTCTAGTTTTCTTTCCTTATGATGCCATTTTCTGGTTTTGATACCAGGGCAATACTTGCTCATAGAATTAGTGGAGATGTGATCCCTTACATTCATTTTTCAGAGGAAATTAGTGTCATTTAGTTTGTTAAAGGTATTAGTGTTGATTCTATTTAAATATTTTATAGAATTCACCAGTAAAGCCATCTGGGTCTGTGATTTTCTTTGCAAGAACTTTTAAAACTTTAATTATTATTCAATCTATTCAGATAATCTATCCTTCTTTCATCTATTTTACTTGAATGGTTCCAGAAATTTTTTCCATTTTGTCTAAGTTCTCTGATTTGTGGGCTTACAGTTCTTCATAGTATTCTCTCTTTTCTTTTAACAGGTAGAGTGGACAGTGAGAGAGAGAGAGACAGAGAGAAAGGTCTTCCTTTGCTGTTGGTTCACCCTCCAATGGCTGCCGCGGCCAGCGCGCTGCGGCCGGCGCACCACGCTGATCCGATGGCAGGCGCCAGGTACTTATCCTGGTCTCCCATGGGGTGCAGGGCCCAAGCACTTGGGCCATCCTCCACTGCACTCCCTGGCCACAGCAGAGAGCTGGCCTGGAAGAGGGGCAACCGGGACAGAATCCGGCGCCCCGACCGGGACTAGAACCCGGTGTGCCGGCGCTGCAAGGCGGAGGATTAGCCTAGTGAGCCATGGCGCCGGCTCATAGTATTCTCTTAATAATCCTTTTTATTTTATAAGATTGGTGATGTCTCTTATTTCATTCTTTATTTTAGTAATACTAGTTTTTTTTATCTTACAAAATACCTTATCTATGACCATGGTATTACATTCAGAATTGTTTCTGATCAAGGAACTCACTTTACAGCAAATGAACGAGCAATGGAGCCCTGCTGATTGAACTCACTGGACTTAACCATATTCCCACCGTCTTCAAAGTAGCTGGCTTAATAGAATGGCTTAGTGATTATTTGAAGATGCAGTTACAGCTACACCTAGGTTATATTACCTTGTAGATCTGGGGAAAGATTCTCCAGAAGGCTGTAAACAACCAGAATCAGCATTCACTATACAATGTTATTTCTCCCATAACCAGGATTCATGTGTATAGGAATCAAAGGTCAGAAATGGGAGTAGCCCCATTCACTATTACCCCAATGAACAATAGCAAAATTTTTGATTCCTGGTCCCACAACCTCATTTTCTACTTGCATAGAGGTCTTAGTTCTCAAAGGAAGAATGCATCTACCAAGAGACAATGATTCCATTTAAATAGAATTTAAGACTGTCACCTGCCCATTTTGGGCCACGTATGCCTCTAAATCAAAAAGTAAAGAATTACTGTGCTGGCTGAGATGACTGAAACTGACCATCAAGGAGAGATTAGACTACTATGCCACAATGGAGGTAAGAAAGAACATTTCTGGAATACAGGACATCCTTTAAGTATCACCATGCCCTGTGAATGGAAACCCAATCAGAGTAGGATTATGACCTAAGGCCTAGACCCTTCAAGAATGTTGATTTAGATTACTCTACAAGGTAAAGACCTATAATGATCTGAAGTGCTTGATGATGCAAAGGGAATACAGAATAGGTAGTGGAAGAAAATAGTTATAAATAGCAGTGATGACCATATGACTAGTTACAGAAACAACTCTAACTTTCATGATTATTTCCATGTTATTTTGTTATGAATAAGTTCCTGTGTGTATTAAGCCAATATTTTTGGTTTTATTTTATTCATGTAATGTAAGAATATTGACCTTATATCATAGTATTTAACGTGGTTAAATTTGTATGATAATATTTACATTATGGGATATCAAAGAAAATAGTAAACAACACTCGAGGACTTTACCTCTTTTACTGGGGAAGGGGTTAGTGCATAGTGCATTTTTACTGTATAAAAATATTTATACCACATTAGACAGAATATTGCATTATGTTTTGGAAAGAATTTGGGTCCTGAACTCTTGCAGATATTTAAACCCCTAAGTTATGGGTTGATAATGTAGACTTAATCCAACTATATTGTTTAGGAGGTGAGCCTGGTGGGCGATCCTTAACTCAATGGCGGCATGTTTTTGGAAGGTAGATCTTCTGAGAAGATTGGTTATATAATTCTGGGTCAGGCCCACATGCTCTTTTATTTATTTATTTGAAACTCAGAGTTACATAGAGAGAGAAGCAGAGGCAAAGAGAGAAAGAGAGAGAGAGAGAGAGAGAGAGAGAGAGAGAGGTCTTCCATCCACTGGTTCACACCTCAGTTGGCTGCAATGGTTGGAGCTGCGCCGATCAGAAGTCAGGAGCCAGGAGCTTCTTCCAGGTCTCCCATGTGGGTGTAGGGGCCCAAGGACTTGGGCCATCTTCTACTGCTGTCCCAGGCCATGGCAGAAAGCTGCATCAGAAGTGGAGCAGCCAGGACTCAAATCGGTGCTCACATGGGAAGCCGGCACTGCAGGTGGCGGCCTTACCTGCTATGCCACAGCACCAGCCCCCTCTTCATCTACTTTCTTGCTCATCATATGATCACACCTCTTCATGTTGCCCACTGTTCTGATCCTCTGGCCCTACCAGATGGCCAAACCAATGACACCTGCCCAGTCTTGAACTGTAAACTTCCAAATCCATGTGCCAAAATAAATATCCTTCTTTTATGAGTACATTCTTTAAGCTGCTTTGTTATAATGACAAAAAGCTAATACTCATGACCTTATTTTATCTTTATTTTGCTGTTCAATAAGGTTTGAGATGGTTTTTATGAGTGTTAGATTGACAAAGCATGGATTTGTGATAGTTAATTTTATGTGTCAATTTCACTGGGTCATGGGGTGTCCAGATATTTGGCCAAAAATTATCCTGCTTGTGTCTGTGAGGATGTTTCTGGATGAGATTACCATTTGAATTGATTGAATATGTAAGACAGATTCCCCTTGCTAATATCGGTGAGCCTCATCCAATCAGTTGAAGGCCTGAATAGAATAAAATGGCTGAGTAAAAGGGAACTCTTTCTGTGTGACTCCTTTAGAATGCAACCACAGCCACAGGCTCTCCTAGGTCTGCAGATTGCTGACTGCAGATCTTGGAAATCATCAGCTTCCATAATTGTGTGAACCAATTTTCTTACCTCTCTCTTTCTCTCACTCTTGCTCTCGCTCTCACCCTCACTCTCTCATCTGTCATTCTATCTATCTAGTCATCCACCCTGCTAGTTAAGTTACTATGTTTTTTTATTTACGTATTTGGAAAAATTGACCATTACAACCTAAAACTTTCTTTATGTGTAGATGATTTGATTACTAATACAATCGTTTCACTGTTATGGGTCTATCCCATTTTTCATCACTTCTTTTGTCAATTATAGTAGTTTTGTCTTCTAGATATTATTCCATTTAATCTAATTTATTTAATTTCATGGCATGTGATTGTTCATAGTGTTCATTTATAATCATTATTTCTACAAGATCAATAGTCATTTCATTTATTTATTTTTGTTGTTGAGTCTCCTGTTTTTCTTGTTCATTCTAGCAAAAAAGTCTATCAATTTTGCTGATCTTGTCAAAGAACCAGTTTTTGGTCATTGATTTTCTCTGTAAATTTTCTATTTTCTTTTCATTTATTTCCACTCCTGTCTTCATTACTTTCCCCCTTTATCTTCCTTTGGATTAGTTTCTTTTCTTTTTCCAGGTTTTCAAAAAAATATTCATTTATTTTTGGATGGAGAGAGAAACAGAGAGGGAGGGAGGGAGGGAGTTGGAGAGAGACAGAGAGAGACAGAGAGAGACAGAGAGAGACAGAGAGAGAGAGAGCACTCTCATCTCATCTGCTTGTTCACAATTCCTACAACAGGCAACAGCTGAAGCTGGGCTAGGCCAAACCTGGTGAACTGGGAACCCAATCTGGGTCTCCCACATGGGTGACAAGGCCCAACTACTTGAACCATTACCTGCTACCACCCAGTATGAACATTAGCAAGAAGCTAGAATTAGAAGTGGAGCCAGAATTTGAATATAGGTACTTGGGTATGGGATGCTGATGTCTTAAGTAATGTCTTAACCACTAAAGCAAGTGCCTACTCTCCTGTCATTTTTTAAGTTGTAAAGTTAAGTCGCTGACTTGAGATCTTTATTCTTTGTTTTTAGTATAAGTATTTATAGTTTTACCTTTCTCTGTAAGCACTGATTTACCTGTATTCCATATATTTTTAATTTTTTTCATATTTCTAAACATTTTTCTATTTTCCCTTGTAGTTTTTCTTTGGGTGTGTTGTTTATTTTTTAAGATTTATTTTATTAATTTGAAAGGCAGAATTATGGCAAATGAGAGGGAGAGACAGAGAAAGGGGTCTTTCATCTTCTGGTTTGCTCCCCAAATGGCTGCAATCTTTGGGGCTGGGCCAGGCTGAAGCTAGGAACCACACGCTTCTTCTGGGTCTCCCTCATGGGTGCAGGGGCCCAAACACTTGGGCCATCCTCTTCTGCTTTCCCAGTTGCATTAGCAGGGAGCTGGATCAGAAGTGGAGCAGCTAGAACTCGAACCAGTGCCCATATGGGAGGCTGGTGTCACAGGCAGCAGCTTTACCTGTTATGACACAATATCTGCTTATAGTGTGTGGCTTAATTTCAGTGGATAGCCTGAAGCAATATTGCATTTTTATTCTTTTTTTAACTTTTATTTAATAAATATAAATTTCCAAAGTACAATTTTTGGATTACAGTGGCTTTTTCCCCCATAACCTCCCTCCCACCTGCAACCATCCCATCTCCCACTCCCTCTTCCATCCCATTCACATCAAGATTCATTTTCAATTATCTTTATATACAGAAGATCAATTTAGTATATACTAAGTAAAGATTTCAACAGCTTGCACCCTCAACAGACACGCAAAGTATAGAGTACTGTTTGAGTAGTAGTTTTACCATTATTTTGTATAGTACAACACATTAAGGACAGAGATCCTACATGATGAGTAAGTGCACAGTGACTCCTGTTGTTGATTTAACAATTGACACTCTTATTTATGACGTCAGTGATCACCGAGGCTCTTGTCATGAGCTGCCAAGGCTATGGAAGCCTCTTGAGTTCACCAACCCCAATCTTATTTAGACAAGGCCATAGTCAAAGTGGAAGTTCTCTCCTCCCTTTAGAGAAAGGTACCTCCTTCTTTGATGGCCCATTCTTTCCGCTGGGGTCTCACATGTTTATTCTTTTAAATCCATATTTTATTGGTCATTCTTCAATGAATTTTTAAAAGGGGGAGTCTAAAGAATGAGGAAAATTCCAGTTTTATTTTTTCAAATTGTTAGCCGTTTACACCAGTACCATTTGTCCATTTTCTTGAATTATTTGAAATAACACTTTTAGAAAATATGAGATCCCTCAGTGTACTGAGGTCTACTTATTGACTCCAATTTGTTTCTTTTTCTTTTTTTTTTTTTTTTTTGCTTTCTGTGTATCTCTTATTTAGCTTCAGAGAATTTCAATTCCTTTACCATCTGATATATTTAAGTATCTGCCTAAGGTCATCTCTTCATATTATTTTCTTTTTCAATTTTTCTTGGCTACTTTCACATAGTTATTTTCCTGAGTGAATTTTAAAGTTATGTCATATCCTCAAGAAAACCTTGTGAGAATTTTGATTGGGATCACATTGAATTTATACATATATTGCTGAATGTGGGCATTTTTACAATGTTATCTTCTTATCTAAAAACATGTATTTTCATTTATTAACATTCTTTTATGTCCACAATATTTTTTTAAATTATTTATTTATTTATTTATTTGAGAGGTAGAGCTACAGACAGAGAGAGGCAGAGACAGAGATAGAGGTCTTCCATCCTCTGGTTCACTCCCCAAATAGCCGCAAAGGCCAGAGCTTATCTGATCTGAAGCCAATTGCCAGGAGCTTCTTCCAGGTCTCCCACATGGGTGCAGGGTCCCAAGCTCTTGGGCCATCTTCTACTGCTTTCCCAGGCCATAGCAGACAGCTGGATTGGAAGAGGAGCAACCGGTACTAGAACCGGCGCCCATATGGAATGCTTAAACTGCAGGTAGAGACTTAGCCTACTATGCCATAACACCAGCCTCTAACTCATTCTTTAAGGGAAATAGCTGGGCACAGAAAGACAAAAACTGCATAATTTCATCTATATGTGAAGCTTTAAAAGTTGAGCTCATAGGAATTGAAGTAAAATAGGGTTTATCAGAGACAAGGATAGTAGTGAGGAGCAGGGTGCTTTAATAGGTTCAACTTTCCAGTGTGGTTGAGTAAGTTCCGGTGTTCAACTGTGCAGTAGGGTCGTGAATATAACTAACAGTAACTCATTGTAAATTTCAAAATAGCTAGAAGAGGATATTTTGAATGTTCTCACCACAAAGAAAAGATAAATATTTTTGTGATGGATATGTTTATTGCCCTAATTTGATCATTGTACAATATGTACTGATTTGAAGCATCACTTTGTACTCCATACAATCACTATGTGATAATAAAAAATTTCAACAAAAGAAGAAAATCTATTCTTTTTATGTTAATCTTGTAAGTGACCATCTTTGCCAATACTTTTCCTTTACATTCTTCAGTTTCTCATAAGAATCTTTAAGTGTATAATCATATAATCAATAAGCATAACTTTTGCCTAATATTTTAATAATTAACCTTTAATTTTTTTTTTTTTTTTTGACAGGCAGAGTGGACAGTGAGAGAGAGAGACAGAGAGAAAGGTCTTCCTTTGCCGTTGGTTCACCCTCCAATGGCCGCCGCGGTCGGCGCGCTGCGGCCGGCGCACCGCGCTGATCCGATGGCAGGAGCCAGGAGCCAGGTGCTTTTCCTGGTCTCCCATGGGGTGCAGGGCCCAAGCACCTGGGCCATCCTCCACTGCACTCCCTGGCCACAGCAGAGGGCTGGCCTGGAAGAGGGGCAACCGGGACAGAATCCGGCGCCCCGACCGGGACTAGAACCCGGTCTGCCGGCGCCGCTAGGCGGAGGATTAGCCTAGTGAGCCGCGGCGCCGGCCAATAATTAACCTTTAATTTTTACTCTAGTCAAATGCAGTTGTCCAAAACTTACAAAGCAATGCAAGTAAAAATATTATGGTGGGACCAATTTTATTATTACTGATTTTCATTTTAAGCATCCTTATATTTTAGCCTTAAATAATATCTTGACTTTAGCTTGAGGAAATATTTATTATTTTAGGGAAGTATCCATATGTTCCACTACTGAGTGACAAGAAAAATAACAGCCTCAAATCAAGAAATGTGTATTGGATTTTTTAAATTCCTTCTTTACACTAATTCAGATGACTACATTTTTCTCTTTGGTCATTTAATATGATATATTATTTTAATAGACTTAACAATATTGAAACACTTTTGCATTCATTTAACATACAGCTTTATTCCATTAGCCAATAGTTTACTTAAGTGTTTGCATCTTTAATAAGTGTTCTATAAAAGTGCTCTTTAGGACCAAGATGTTTAGAACTTTATTGATTTCTTACATATTTGGTCTACATAATTTGTAATATTTTTCTGGTGTTTATTTTATTAACTTGCATTTTCTGGAAAAACAATTATCTAATATAGTTAGCAAGATAATTGATACAGACTTTTGCAAAGATACTCTGTTTTTAAAAAAATATTTGTTTATTTGAAAGGCCAAGTTACAGAAGACAGAGAGAGAGAGAGAGAGAGAGAGAGAAAGAGAATCTTCCATCCTTTGGTTCACCCCCCAAAATGGTAGCAACAGCCAGGGCTGGGCCAGGCCAAAGTCAGGAGCCAGGAGCCAGGAGCCAGGATCCTCTTTCGGGTCTCCCACATAGGTGCAGGGTCCCAAGCACTTTGGCCATTCCCCAGTGCTTTCCCAGGTACATTTGTAGGGAGCTGGACTGGAAGTGGAGGAGCCAGGACTTGAACCAGCGCTTATTGGAATGGTGATACTGTAGGCAGTGGTTTAACCTGCTGTGCCACAGTGGTGGCCCTGGAAAGGTACTCTTTTACAAGTCTTTCAAATATAATTTGTACTCAATTTTAACTATTTTTTTTCTAATTTCACATATATTGCTTCCTTCCTAATATTGATATAGAAAGTAATTTTTACATTTCACAAATTTTACAAGAATCAATTGTCAAATTATTTATCAATTCTATTTATTTGATAGAGTTTATAGATTTTGAAACTGACAGTTTCTGTATTCTATTTATAAACTGATTTTTAGTTTTATTCCATTTTGATCAGAGAATATGATCTATACTACACTTACTCTTGTTTTTTTTATAGCCTTATATATGGGCAATTCTTGTAAATATTCCATAGAGCGTGGAAATAAGTAATGCTCTCTGCACTCATGGTAATGCACTGTATATATCTTTATTACATCAATTTTGTTAGTTGTGCTTGCTATCCAGAACCTGTCAGCCTTTATGGGTTTTTTTGGTTTACTTTTTCAGTGGATGAGTTAACATCTCTTGCTACTTGTGTCTTCTGTCCTATAGTTTATGGTTTGCAAGTTATGATGATATTTTGTTTATACAGGTATATAATTATTGTGGATTCTATCTTTTGTACTGTAAACTATCTCTTTTGCATCCTTTTACAATATTTATATTTAATTCAAACCAGTCTGACATTAATAGCACCACACCAGCTGTCTTTTTTGGAATCCAATTGTCCTTCCTTTTACTTTGGCATTCCTGGCTTTAAAAAAAATATTTACTTATTTATTTATTCACTTATTTAAAAAGCAGTGTGACAGGGAGAGGGAGAGAGGGAGAGAGGTGAGGGAGAGGAAGAAAGAGAGAGAGAGACTGGCCAAGCTGAAGCCAAGAACTAGGAACTTCATCCTGGTCTCCTACATCTGTGAAAGGGCCCAATTACTTGGGCCATCTTATGCTGCCTTCCCAGTGCATTAGCTGGATTGGAAATGGAGCAGACAAGACTCAAACACTCTGTTATGGGATGTCAAAATTGTAAGCAGTGGCTTAACCCACTGTGCCACAGTGTCGGCCCTGGGTTGTTATATTTTTCTATATTCATTCCTTGAATATAATATGGAGTAGTAATATCTATGTTATCTTGATCAGGAAGCTTTTTGGAAAGGTAGACTTGTTTCCATTTCCGTGTTTTCATAGACCATATTTCATATTACTTCCTTCATACTTGTTGCTTTTTACTTTAAATTCTTTATTTAAGAATAGTTGGAAATTTACAAAACAAAAATTGTGAAGTACTACCAAGAGTTTCCATAAATCCCACACCCAACTTCCCATATAATTAACATCTTATTAAATTAGTATGATACGGGCTGATGCTGTGTCTTGGTGGGTAAAGCTGCCACCTGCAGTGCTGACATCCCAGGGCGCTGGTTCAAGTCCTGGCTGTTCCACTTCCAATCCAGCTCTCTGCTATGGCCTGGGAAAGCAGTAGATGACCCACGTCCTTGGGCCCCTGCACCCGTGTGGGAGACCTGGAAGAAGCTCTTGGCTCCTGGCTTCAGATCTGAACAGCCCTGGCTGTTGCAGCCAACTGGGGAGTGAACTAGTGGATGGAATACCTCTCTCTCTCTCTCTCTCTCTCTCTCTCTCTCTCTCTTTCTGCCTCTCCTTCTCTCTGTGTAACTCTGACTTTCAAATAAATAAATAAATATTTTAAAAAATTAGTATGGTATATTTGTCACAATCTGTAAGCCACAGTCACATCACCCTATTATTAACACCCCATATTTTCTCTCTTATCTTGGTTTATGGCTTATCTTTTCTTGTCATTTGTTGTTTCTTTTCATTGCAGTGATTTGCAAAAATCATAATCTGTTTCTACTTCTTCTAGTAGATATATTTATAACTTCAGATAACATATATCAACCTATTTCTCTTGATTTATTAACTGTAGATAATAAGATAATATTCCCTTAATCCTTTCATGTAAGATGGGTTTATTGATATACTTCTTACTTTTCTTGCTTTTACGTTCAGTTAAATGATGATGTTATTTATTATGATGATTAGGAAAAGTTCCAAGGCATAAAATTGGTTGTTCTTTGTAACTTGTTTCTACTGATAAAAGGCTCAAAGTATACTGTTTTTATCCTGAACTTCTTAAATGTTTTTGATGATGTGAATAAAGGTTTATAAGTCTGTCTCTTTTTCCCCTAGAATACACTATGGTTTTATGTCTATGGAAACGGTTCTTTCTTCAATTCAGGAAATCCTTCCTCTGTCTTTTTTTTTCCCTTTGCATCTTTTTGGTGTTCTACCTCAGGGACAATTGGTCTCTTTGTGGCCACTCATGAGTTTTGGGGTTGTGTTTGTTTTTAAGATTTATTTATTTATTTGAAAGGCAGAGTTACAGAAAGGCAGAAGGAGAGAGAGAGAGAGAGAGAGAGTCTTCGATCCACTAGTTCACTCCCCAAATGGCTGTAACGGGAACTGTTGAAGCTGGGCCTATCTGAAGACAGGAGCCAGGAGCTTCTTCCAGGTTTCCCGCCCAAGTGCAAGGGCCCAAGGACTTGGGCCATCTTCTACTGCTTTCCCAGGCCATAGCAGAGAGCTGGACTGGAAATGGAGGAGCCAGGACTCGAACCAGCACCCATATGGGATGCCGGCACTGCAGGCAATGGCTTTACCTGCTATACCACAGCACTGGCCACATGGCCATTCATTGATGACCCTCTTGGCTTACTATCTTTTCACTAATTTTGTTAATGATTGTAAGTATTATTTTGCATTCATTTTGGTTATGTCAAGCTCCTTTCTTCTAAGTTCTCTGTTTTATGTTTTTTTTTTTTCTAGGATATTTGGGAGGTTCTAATTTATTTCTTCTGTAATGTTATTGCTTTAGTCATTTAATTAGCTTTACAACCTCCATTTTTATCACATTCAGATTTTATCATGTAGTTTTTGATATTTTGTCTCATTAAATTAATACTCTCTGTAATTCTGAAATTTGGAACAATTGAACTTTTCTTTCAGTTTTTGCACCATGCTTTCTTGACGAATGTATTCTTCATATCTTCTTGTAACATCTTTCCTTCCTTCTTTCTTTCCTTCCTGCATGATTGTAGTTATTTTGCACACCTGCCAAAAATATTTCTTTGAATTATTCACATATTCAAAGTGGGTGGCCTAATCAAACCTTATATTTGTTTATATATAAGCTGGATAAATTCTTGACTTCTGCCCCACTTCATCTGGGTCTGTTTTTCCTCAAAACTTTCATTTCACGATTGGGCATGCTTATTTCATCTGCTTTTCTGTGCTCTGAGGGTTTGAGTAGCAGAACTCAGTTATTTTTTAAAGATTTATTTATTTCTTGGAAAGTCAGAGTTACACAGAGAGAGAAGGAAAAGCAGAGAGAAAAAGAGAGGTCTTCCACCCGCTGTTTCACTCTGCAGTTGGCCGCAACAGCCAGAGCTGTGCTGATCCAAAGCCAGGAACCAGGAGCTTCTTCCAGGTCTCCCACATGGGCACAGGGACCCAAGGACTTGGGCCATCTTCTACTGCTTTCCCAGGCCATAGTAGAGAGCTGAATTGGAAGTGGAGCAGCTGGGATTCAAACTGGCACACATTTGGGATGCCAGTACTGCAGGCGATGGCTTTACCAACGATCCCACAGCGCCGGCCCCTCAGCTATTTTTTTTCTTTTTAAAGATGTATTTATTTATTTACTCAACAGGCAGAATTTCAGACAGAGCAAGGGAGAATCAGAGAGAGAGAGGTCTTCCATCCTCTGGTTCACTCCCCAAATAGCAGGAACGGTGGAAGCTGAGTTGTTCTGAAGCCAGGATCCAGGAGCTTCTTCCAGGTCTCCCACGGAGAGTATCATTTGACTTTTCATCACTTCTCTGATTCAGGATACAGGATTAGATATTTAGGTTGTTTACTTCTTTTCCCTCAACCTTATCTCCCTCACAACCATGTTTACTACCCTTCCAAAAAGTGGGTAGGCAAGATAAGTAGACGTTTTTGCATATGCATTACAAGACCAGAAGCATTATAGGGTTAAGAGTTTAATTGTTATTCTCCCTCTGAATCCTATCCCTGGTGTGTCAAATTACTTAAATAACCTCCTCCAATTTAGATTTTCTTTTCTCTTCCAATCTGTTAAATTCTCAAATATTCCTGGAATTAATTACCTTTTAGTGATCATAATCACTATATTTCTTTACTTTCAACTAGGGAAAAATGAAAATGGCAGACCTTTGCTGAGATAAGATTTGTACCTACACAACCCTCTTTGTTTTTTCATCTCCAGATGTTTATTAGAGATTCTTCATGACATTATTTACTTTATTTTCTCTCACCACCAATAGCTTTTTTAAGTTTATTTACTATACGCCAGACAGGTGTGATGCACAACCTAGTGGCTTCTAAATGACTAGAAGTCAGTGAAAGATTTAGGCTTAATTAAGTTTTGTTTAGTTTTTTCTATGACAAACTGTACAGAATACATAGAATTATGCATTTTTGAAAAACTTAAAAAATACTTAAATACATTATATATTAATACAAATTATCCAAAATTATAAACTTGAGTACTTAAAAGTTTGTGGAAAAATGGATATAAAAGATAAGTTATTTTGGTGCAAATATTTTTGAAATCCAGCAAATGAGAGTTTGTCCAAAAAGTTATGGAAGGGGCAGGTGTTGTGGCACAATGTGATAAGCCATTTCCTGCAACATCCACATCCCATATCAGAGTGGCAGCTCGAGTTCCTCTTGCTCCACTTCCAATCCAACTCCCTGCTAATGTGCTCAGGAAGCGGCAAGTAATACCTCAAGTACTTGAGACCCTGGTGCCCATATGGGAGACCCAGATGTAGTTCCTGGCTCCTGGCTTCATCTTGGCTCAGTCCCATCTGTTGCCTGGAGGAAGACACCTCTCTTTATCATCCTCCCACCCTCCCTCCATCTCTCCTTTTCTCTTTCTTTCGCTCACTCCTTGTTTCAAATAAATGAATGAATGAATGAATGAATAAATAAATAATCTTTCTAAAAAGTAACAGAAATATATATTTAAAAAATACTAAGCATGGATTTCAATTTTTTTGCATCAAAACTTTAATTCTATTTCCATGAAATTTTCAAAGTATTGCAATTAATACTATCATCTTTGGAATAAAGATGAAACTCATAGAAGACATGTCATTTATATTTTATACATTTTTGCATCATTTACCTTTATTCCTACAAGGAGTAAATATTATCTTCATACTAAGAAAAAAATTGAAGATGTCACTTAAAAAACAAATAACTTAATGAGATTGACCTGTAGCAAAATAGCCTCTTTTGCTTTAAATATTGCTCTCAGTTATATCATTTTTAAAATAGCATGTGAATAATTGTGCTCAGTTGTTTTAGGAAACTTCCATTTTTTTTCAGAAACAATATAAGTAAATAGAAGACATGCTACTTTTGTCAAACATACTGAGAGGAAGGCTAGCTTGTTGTAAACTAAACCTACTAAATTATATTCTGTTCTCCTTGACACAACACAAAAGATTATCCATCTCTGATCCAAACCTACTTTTTAAATCACATTATGCTATTTAATGCTTATACTTCTAAAATATTAGCTACATGAGTTCAAGGATTAGCAGAGTTTTTTCACTGCTGTATAACTAACACCTAGAATAGCACTTGGCACATCATCACCCTTTGATAAATATTTTTAATGGGCAAATGAGTAAATGTGGTGCAGCTGAGCAAATTATTTAATAGGGATGATACCTTACTCATAGGGTGTTGAGAAGTAAATAATGACTTGTATTGGGCACATAATAGAGACTTAACATATGCCCATTTCTTTCTTCTTTTGTATTAAGTAAAATCTTCATAAAGCCATGGAATTATAGTTTAACTATGTCTTCAATCATTTTCAAAATCTTAAATTGCTTAAAGAATTAGCCACGGGTGTGTTGAATTCTCCTATCTCTGCACTGAATGTAAGGCTGCTATTCTGGACACCAGTATGTCACATACTAAAACTGACAAGAAAAAATAAATCAACACAAAGATAGGAAAGAATTCCACTCCCGATAGAATGGCAATTTGCATTCATTAGTAAAATGCCCTGTATCCTATCCTTTTCGTTTCAGCTGGTAGGGTGCTCAGAACAATTTTAAGGTTTCTACTATAGTTTCCTCTCTTTTCTCTTCTTGCTATCTCTATTCTTTCTTTTATGTTCATAATAAACATTTATTTTATGTGTGTATTTTCTTGTACATTACCTACCATCATTTTTGGAATGGAAAGGTTTTAAACAAGCAGATGGTTTGAATTCTTTGATCAACTTAACCAGCAGTCTGAACACCATAATTCTGTGGCAATAGAAAACTATAAGGATGGAAGAGGATTTAGTCCCATCCCCCAAGCAAAAATCCTTCTTGGTTTTGTAGCCGAATTCCATCAGAAGAGATTAGAGCACAAGGACAGATCTTGATCTTGGAAAAATTCCCAAACTTTTGAATACTGGTCCTCAGTTAGGATTCCCTTGATCATGGAAGGTTGGAGCAGTGGTGTGTATTGAAGCAATAAATATTTCAAAGAATAGATTTGTAAGGTATGAGCCCCAAGGGTACCTCATTCCTTAGGGAATGGTTTTAAGAACATTTCTCACAATTATTTTAGTGGATTGACACAATAAATGAATGAGCAAAGTACAATCATGATGTCCATTTTTTCAGATGGGAAAAACTCATCCCAGACAGATTAATTGCCCAAGGTCACACAGCTGGTACAAACAACAGTCAAGATATAAGCCTGGGAGCTAGCATTGTGGTGCAGCTGGTTAAGCCACCACCTGCAATGCTGGCATCCCATACAGGCATCAGTTCGAGTCCCAGCTGCTCCATTTCTGATCCAACTGCCTGTTAATGCACCTGGGAAAGCAGTGGGGGATTACTCAAGTCCTTAAACACCATGGTTGTATAGATTAATTCCTTTCTTAACTACCAAGAAACTGAAGAAAAAAGAAATTTGAAATTTTGCCAAAGTCAAAAGCTAACAGGTATACAATCATTTAACTACCTCCAAATTTTATAGTCTTCATTCTTTTACACTATGTTGCATAAAATCATGAAAGAAAGGGTCAAAACAAATCTATAATAAATATGGAAGGAATGTGAAGTCTTTAAATAGACAAAAAGGAAGAGTAGAGAATTGGCTTATTATTTAAAATTCAAGTGCAGTGTGACCTAGATACACACGAATTAATTTGGAAATTATTCATTTAATGGTAACTGCAACAAACTGTGATAGCATCACCATGTTTTTGCAAAGGATATTATCTAAACACATGGAAAATAATTAGCTGCTCTTATCTAAAATGAGAAATAGCAAGAAATAAGCACTAGAATATAACCCATTTCAAAATAGACAAACAAATGCTTGAGATTTTAATTTAAGGGGATATTTTTACCTAGGGACAGATGTAGTCATTGACAAACACTTAGGGTCCAGTCAATACACACAATATTTATTCTAATACATCGACGTCTTTCTCAGGAGTTCAATTTCAGATATTTTTAAATTTCCGTTTTCTGCAGCACTTGGAGTTTTAATGGTAAAATAGAAATTTAATTTTCCTTTATATATGTGATTTGAAAAATCTGTTTTTGGAAATACAAGTTTTTGAAATTGTTTAAGACATAATATTTAGGGGCTGGCCCCATAGTGTAGTGGGTTAAACCCCTGACCTGCAGTGCTGGCATTCCATGCAGGCACCAGTTCAAGACCCAGCTGCTCCACTTCTGATCCAGGTCCCTGTTAATGTGCCTAGAAAAGCAGCAGAGGATGGTCCAGGTCCTTGGGCCCCTGCACCCACGTGGGAGACACAGAAGAAATTCCTGGCTCCTGGCTTTGGATTGGCACAGTTCCAGCCCTTGTGGCCATTTGGGGAGTGAACCAGCAGATGGAAGACATCTCTCTCTTTCTCGCTCGCTCGCTCTCTCTTTCTTTCTCTCTCTCTCTCTTTAATTCTGTCTTTCAAATAAATAAAATTAATTGAAAAAAAGACATAATATTTATGGTTTTTACCTTCTGTTGATAATTGTATTTTATTTGTGAAGTGATATTTATTAGTGAGTGTTTCAAAATTCTATTTTTGAATAACACTTATTAAATGTTCACTTGTTACTTTCATTACAGAGCTGGCACCTGAAAACCAACAGTTTATAAAAACATTTTCAATTATTTGTTATAATTTAACTGTAGGGTAAAATTTGACATATGGCCATTTTCTTTCCATCAGAAAACATACTTTTAAAGATTTATTAATTTGAACGTCCTACAGAGATAAAGGGAGAGACGGAGAGAGATTTTTCATCTGCTGGTTCACTTTCCATGTGGCTGTAACAGCTGAGGCTGAACCAGGCCAATGCCAGGAGCCTGGAGCTCCATCCACGTCTCCCACATGGGTACCAAAGACACAAGTACTTGAACCATTTTCTGCTGCTTTCCCAGGTACGTTAGCAGGGAGCTGGATCAGATATGGAGCAGTTGGGACACAAACTGCTGCCTTTATGGAATTCTGGCATCATAGGTGGCGGATTAACCCACCACACCATGATGCCAGCCCCAGAAAATATACATTCTATAAAGCAAAGAATCCTTTTATTGTCTGTTTTTGTCTTTGTAGTCTTTGGGTTTATTTATTACTGAAAGAACAAGCAATTCCTGAAAAATATCATAAAAGTGACTCAAAGAGTTGAAATGTAATCTATACTATAATATTACTTCCTGGATCTGCCACTGATGTGTATGTAATTCTGGATAACTTGTTTTCACTCTTCTAGTCTTAGTTTCTCCATATATGAAACCCTGGGCTTAAGACTTCTCTAAATCTGATTTTCCAGGAATTAAAAAGAAATTTGCTCTGTGTAGACTGCAAATTTTCTTGTTGTCCATTAAGATTTCATGCTTCATTCTCCTTAATCTGTGTGCAAGCAAACTGGCCAGAGTAGAGTTTCTGGTTGGTTTTGGCCAATGAGGTGCCTTGGAAGGATATAAGAGAAGAGATAGTAAACCTAGAGTATTAGTATTGATCTTCCACATTGACTTTTTTGGAGGAAGGGGTTTTTCTGTGTCTGGGCTATATCCTCATGTGTCCTTCACTTCTTCAGGCCTGGGGGAATAGGTGTACCCTCCACTGTTTTTTTTTTTTTTTATATGTTTTATTTATTTGAAAGGCAGAGTTACAGAGAATTGGGGAGAGACACACAGAAAGATATCCTATCAGTAACTGGGCTGGGCCAGGCTGAAGCCAGGAGCCAGGAACTCCACCTCAGTCTCCCACATAGATGGCAGGGGCCAAAGCACTTGGGCCATCTTCCACTTCTTTCCCAGGCACATTAGCCGAGAGCTGGATCAGAAGCTGAGCAGCCAGAATTCAATCCAGTGCTCACACGAGATATGCCACAATGCTGGTCCCTACCCCAAGATACTAAACTATCTTGTCTGAATTTTCTGTAAATATTTTTCTATTAGACACACTTAAAACCCAAAATTGATTGTATCACCTGTTTTCCTGACAAGCTGGTGATATAGAAAAGCAACTTAGTTCTTTGAATCTGAAGCTACTCATTTTTTTTTCTTTTTACCTTTTTTTTTTTTTGACAGGCAGAGTGGACAGTGAGAGAGAGAGACAGAGAGAAAGGTCTTCCTTTTCCGTTGTTTCATGCCCCAATGGCCACTGTGGCCGGTGCACCGCGCTGATCTGAAACCAGGAGCCAGGTGCTTCTCCTAGTCTCCCAGACGGTGCAGGGCCCAAGCACTTGGGCCATCCTCCACTGCACTCCTGGGCCACAGCAGAGAGCTGGCCTGGAAGAGGGGCAACTGGGACAGAATCCGGCGCCCCAACCGGGACTAGAACCCGGGGTGCTGGCGCCGCAGGCAGAGGATTAGCCTAGTGAGCCATGGCGCTGGCCCTGAAGCTACTCTTGATCTTATCCTTAGTATGGTGATGGCCAAGTGTTTTGTCTCTATTGAGGATAGAAGAAATGATAAAAATCAGATTGCAGTAGGATAGTAGTGTACTAAGTAAAAAGAAAATGGTATTTCTGACTAAAGGATTTGAGTCTTTTTTAAAAAGATTTATTTAGTTATTTGAAAGTCAGAGTTACACAGAGAGAGAAGGAGAGCAGAGAGGGATACAGGTCTTCCATCTGCTGGTTCACTCCCCAATTGGTTGCAAAAGCCAGAGCTGCGCTGATCTGAAGCCAGGAGCCAGGAGCTTCTTCCGGGTCTCCTATGTGGGTGCAGGAGCCCAAGAGCTTGTGCCATCTTCTACTGCTTTCCCGGGCCATAGCAGAGAGCTGGATCGGAAGTAGAGCAGTGAGGTCTCAAACCGGCGCCCGTATGGGATGCCGACACTGCAGGCAGCGACTTTACAACCTATGCCACAGTGTTGGTCCCAGGATTTGAGTCTTGATTGGCAAGATTATTAAAAACAATTTAGGCCGATATTTTCAAATGATGGAGCATAAGGGTATGTGGCTATATTTGCACTGGTCCACAGTGAATTGAGAAAAATAGGGCTTTTCACTAAGTCTAAATTTGACTGATAAAAATATGGTTATACTGAGATTAATCATATTTAAATCTTTGATGATGAAATGCCCATTATCTTCAGAAATGTTGGAATTAGTAAGGAGTAGTTTTGTTGTTGTTTTAATGTCCTTAATTGGCAAAGCAGGAAGGTGATAACCTTATGAAAAATCTCTTAGAGAAAATGTTTTAGTATATGAAATTTGTAAACCTGAAAAGTACTGCAAAAGACTGCCATAGTTCTAGAGCTTTCAACTGAGTTCTGAAGTACGAAGCTGGTTGGGATGCACTGTAGTAATTAGTTTCCTTTGCCTTCCTCTTCTGAGTCTAAAAACTCTGGGTCTAAAAACACAGTAAGTATGAATCACAGCTTCTGCCTTGTTAACAAGTGTCTATAATTTCTAAGTATATCTTGATTTCCAGGTATAGGAGCAATGGGAGATTTTTATTTTTAGTTTATTATTTTTTTCATTTATAATGTGAAATATGAAAGGAGTGTTTCACACTCTTTTAGTAATGTTCTTTTTTTTTTTTTTTTTTTTTTTTTTTTTTTTTGACAGGCAGAGTGGACAGTGAGAGAGAGAGACAGAGAGAGAAAGGTCTTCCTTTGCCGTTGGTTCACCCTCCAATGGCCGCCGCTGCAGCCGGCGCACCGCGCTGATCCGATGGCAGGAGCCAGGATCCAGGTGCTTTTCCTGGTCTCCCATGGGGTGCAGGGCCCAAGCACCTGGGCCATCCTCCACTGCACTCCCTGGCCATAGCAGAGAGCTGGCCTGGAAGAGGGGCAACCGGGACAGAATCCGGCGCCCCGACCGGGACTAGAACCCGGTGTGCCGGCGCCGCAAGGTGGAGGATTAGCCTATTGAGCCACGGCGCCGGCCTCTTTTAGTAATGTTCTTTCTAAGCCTCAGCAGGAACCACAAATTTTTCAGGGTTCAAATTGTCTTCTCTTCTCCTTCTCATGACTAAATTCCCCCTTATCTCTCTGAATGTAGATTTTCTTTAAACTGTCTCCTGGTGGACTTTGAGCTGTTTGCATCCTCCACTCCATCTTGTTCCTGCTCCCTTTTTTCTCTCTCCTAACAGCCTGGCCCACACGTAAGACTGTTCCTGAGCAAAAGGGAAGTTTTACCTGTGTCTAAGTACAGTTCATCATGTTGATTAGCAAAAGGGACCTATCAGGTTCCACCGGTATCTACCATCCTATAAAAAGCCATATAATTAATGTGTAAAGGCCACTTTGCATCATAGGCTTCCATTCTTGGGGTCATGGCACCCCAGAAGCTTTAACACATAGGTAAATCTCTGGGATAAATAATTTGTATTAGACAAATTTTTCAAAGATTTTTAGATGTAGCTATGATACATTTAGTGTATTTTTGTGTGTAATATTTTCTCGATTACTTTATACTGAAATGTTGGCATTGATCTTAATAATTACCTGAACATTTTTTAAACTAAAAAGGAGAACTTGCAAGAAAAGACTCCCATGATTTTTTGTGAACTGAAAAGGGCAGATTATATAACATTATATTATAAACTCATACAAGAAAACTGGTTTTCAGGGCTTACATTAAGCCAATGGGTTAAGCTACTGTCTGCAATGCGAGCATCCCATATTACAGTGCTGGTTCAAGTCCCAGCTGTTCTGTGTCCAATCCAGCTCCTTGGTAACACACCTGGGAAAGCAGCAGAAGATGAGGCAAGTCCTCAGACTCCTGCAAGCCACGTGCATGGGAGACCCAGATAGAGCTTCTGGCTCCTGGCTTTGTCGTGGCCCATTCCTGGCTGTTGCTACCATTTGCAAAGTGAACCAGGAGATAAAAAAAAAAAAAAAACAACAACAACAACAAAAAAAAACCTCTCTCTCTCTCTCTTTCTCTCTCTCTCACACACACACACATAAATAAATAATTAATATTTTCTAAAAAAGTAAATTGGCCGCAGGTAAAATAAAGAGGATGTCCATTCTTCATTGTCTTCATGCACTACTGTTTGGAATTTTTATGATATGTACTATTTGAATTGCATGAGTTCCAAGGCAAGTTTGGGTATGTGCTAAAAACTGATAACAGATGAGGGCAGTGCACTGTGACTAGCACTGACACAGTGGTAATAAAAGCAAACAAATTCTGGGGCCGGCACTGTGACACAGCAAGTTAAGCCACTGCGTGCAGGGCTGGCATCACATACAGATGCCAGTTTGGGTCCTAACTGCTCGGTTCCGATCCAGCTCCCTGGAAAAGAGACAGAAGATGACCCAAGTCATTGGGGTGCTGTCAAAATACTGGCCCCTGGCTTCAACCTGGCCCAGCCAAGGTCATTGCAGCCATTTGGGGAATGAATCACTCTCTCTCTCTTCCTCTCTCATCTCTTTATGTAATTCTGCCTTTCAAATAAATAAATAATCTTTTAAAATATTTATATGTAAACAAATTTTGTGGTACTTTTAATACATGAAGCATTTACATATATCGAAGCATATTTAAGTGATTTAAGCATATTTATGCCTTTATTATGTCCATTAGACATACTGAGGCCTAAGAACTTAAGTCATTTGCACAAGGCCTCATAGCTAGAAAAAGGTGTAGTATAATTTGAACCCAATCAATCAGCCTGAATCCTAAATCAATGCCATTTACTATAAGGACCTGAGAAAGAAGTACTGAGGATTCAGAGTGCTCAAATATAGTTTCTTAAGTAAATACTGTCTCATCTGGCCCTGTGGGATGAGAATACAAGGTGCATTACCACAAAGGAGTAGATATCCCCGTCTGTTACTTCTGTTACCCTTGGGCCTCTGTATACTTTGTTCTAATCAGGATATTTCCTGTCTACCGAGGTTGTTATTAGATGAGCAAACAAATCTATTGCTTCTGTACCTGTCATTTCATTCAGACCTAACTATATAACCTTATAGGATTTTTTTAGCATTCCCAATTGAGAGACAGAGATTTTGAGGCTCATAGAGGTGAAATTTCTTGCCTAAATTGACACAGATAGGAAGTACTATGATTTGAAACAGGCATTATGGTTCTGGAGTTCCTCTGATACTACATTTTGGTATTGGGGAGGGGAGATGTACTGGCAGTAGATTAGACTCCCTGACCTCTCTTGCACAGTATGCTGGTGGTCCAGGGCTCTCTTGGTGTGACTTAGCTCCACTTGTCCTCCCATCCCTTCCCTTCCAGCATCCATCCCTCATCTGACTGTGATCACGGTTCTAGTTTGAAAGATGGAGCTCAGTGAGGAGTAGCATTTCCCTCCTTCTAAATGAGTGGCCCTTCCTACAAAAAGTGTAGATTGGACAGAAGTGAACATATGCAAGTTTTATAGTGACTCCTCATTTGAAACAGAGGCGAGAAAATGATTAGAGTTGCTCCTATTTGGACAGACTGTAGAAAAGCATGATGAACATTGTTTGCAGCAGCTTGAGAGTCTCCAGATGGCTCAGTCTCTCTTTTTTGCTTATTCAAAATAATTCCTACTGAATGTTTTAGCAGTGATAACAATATCTGACTGAAAATGCACCCTGTTACTTCAGGCTGTCCTGGACAGAAGGCCCTAGGCATAATTACAGCCCTTATCAAGAGAAGAGCAGCTAAGTATCCAGAACTCCAGTTTTGCAGGCTCTACAGATTCATCAGCCCTATGCAGCCATTAGTATAAGCCACTCTTACGTTTGAAATCCAGTATATGAGGCCCAATGAAACTGCTGATTGAAAATCAAGTCATTTTGGTTTGCTTTTCATTTAAGGCCCACAGGCTTCCCATCATTAAAGGAGCAGCTGGCATTGCTGTTCAGTGAGCCAAACTGCTGCCTGCCATATGGCATCCCATATTGAAGGGCTGGTTCAAGTCCTTGCTGCTGTTTCCAATCCAGCTCGCTGCTAACATGCCCGGGAAGGCAGTGGATGATGGCCCAAGTGTTTTGGGTCCCTGAAACCCTGGGAAACCCTGGATGGAGTTCCAAGGCTCCTGGCTTCAGTGTGGCCCCAGCCACAGCAGTTGCAGCCATTTGGGGGAATGAACCAGTAGATGGAAGGACTCTGTATCACATTGCCTTCCCAATAAATAAATAATTCTTTAAAAAAAATAAAAACTGTGGTGGAGCAGATTAAGTTGCTGCCTGTGGTGCTGGTATTCATATCAGCGTTGGTTTGAGTCCCAGTTGCTCCACTTCTGATTCAGCTCCCTGCTAATGTGCTTAGGAAAGCAGTAGAACATGATTCAAGTACATTGTTCTCGGTCACCCATGTTGGAGACTTGGATGGAGTTCCAGGCTCCTGGCCTCAGCCTGGTCCAGCCCCAGCCATCATCGTCATTTGGAGAGTGAATCAGTGGACTGGAGATCTCTTTCTCTCTTTGTCTCTACCCTGCTATCTGTAATTCTGCCTTTCAAAGAAATAATAAAATAAATAGTTTTAATTTAAATAATAAAAGTATTTTATTGTTTAAAAAATAAAGAATAAAATATTTTTTTAAAAAATGGAATACTGTGGTGGCCAAAGGGAAAGTCTATTTTAAAATGCCATGTGTATAGGTGTTCAAAGCCACCAAAGAGATTCTCCCCAAACCATTATAATTACATGCCTTCCTACAAAAAATAATCTAGGAAGGTCCCTGTTGTATCCACATTCTACTGTTGACTATTAGACCTAGTCATTGGTTAACTTTAAGCTGAACAGCCTTATAATAAACAATGATTGACAAACCATGGCCATAGTGGCTTTGCCTAGGCGACGTTGCTTAGTCTGAGGAGGAACTTCATTTGATAATATGAGCTCAAAGAGTAGGGTTGGGAGATAGGTAAGAGGGGAGGATTGAGGATTCAGTTCCTTCTTTTTGGAAACTTCATAAATAAGATTGCATTATAATTGGAACCTGTTTACATAAAGGAATTGCCTGGTAGTAACTGAAAGGTACCCTGGAAATATTGTATGATAATAACTGGATGTTTGAATTTAATAATCCAAGAGTAGAACAGCCAAGCATGTGGTGATCATCGGTATATGGAGATTTTATTGCCCTGATTTGTCCATTGTCTAGTGGCACATTTAATAGAATTTCACATTGTACCCCAGAGGAATGCACTGTTATTGCAAGTTAATCAAAATGTGCAAAAAATGTAAATGTAAATGTCAACCACTCTGTTTGATCATTACACATTTGTATACATATAATGAAGCATTGCACTGTACCTCACCAAAATATACACTTAAATATATGAAATTTGAATGATCTACAAAAAAAGAATGTATGTATGTGTGTTTTGTTGAATCAGAGGTAAAGTGATTTTTTTTTCTCTTTTAGGAATTCTATGAAAAATCAAATAATCATCAGATTAAACAGAAAGAGAAAACAAGAGTGGAGCAGTTTCACATGATGACAGCAGTTGGGGGAGCTGAGGAGAGACAGAGTACAAAATCACTGCAAATGAGGAAGTTAAAGGACCCAAGGGATCCAGATGTTAGCTGCGTTTTCTCTTACAACCTTGAAGTCACCCAGGATGATGACAGAGAAGGAAAAAATGATCCAGGTGCCAAACATGAAATGAGAGACATGGGCCAGGAAGTTAAGGAAGCAGTAATATAAAAGAGTAACAGGCAATATTCTCAGATGAAATGAGTCTACATATGAGAGGATTTTTTTTCTTTTTATTTCATGGGAATCAAGATTAAATTAGTACAACTGGTTCAATAAATAATAGTTGTTCTACTGAGCTCATCTCCAATTTTTGGGAACTGAAGCATTAGAAATGCCACTGTTATCAGTGCAGGTTTCATCTCATGCTCACCCTACCTAGCCATACTCCCTGCTGCCCCCTCCACCACCAAAACACACATCAGAGCACTATCCGTTCTGTAAAACTCATGTGCAATTCCTCATAGAGGCATAAGGGTCCTCATTACTTGTGGTTAAGTGAAGGAGTGTGTGGGGGGGCGAAGGGAGGGGGTCTGGGTGAAACCAGAAAGGGTAACTTAGAAGTTACTCTGGATGCCAGAAAGCTGAAGCATCCTAGTTCTGTGTAATGACTTGGGGACACGTGGAGTCCTGAGTCAATGTGTGTATCAATCTCAAAAACTTAGAAAGGCACCTCATCCCCATATCCACTGGAAGGGCAGTCTACAGGTGGATAACAACTAATAACTAGAGGGTGGCTTATCTGAACTAAGCCTATTTTAGCCACCCCCACGGGCAGGGCTTTTGTTCACCCACATGGAAAATATTAACACAAAATAAAAGTGCCTGCAAAGAGGAGATGAAAGCCTTGGCTGTCTTAACTTCATAGTGAAGCTTCCATCAGCTTGTTCTAGGCTGCAGCTGGCACTGCTAGGAATAACAAGAAAAATATGAGTACAATTCAATAGCGATTTATTGCACTTAAAGGTCATGTGCAGGGCCAGCACTGTGGTGTAGCAGGTAAAGCTGCAGCCTGCAGTGCTGGCATCCCATATGGGTGCCAGTTATAGTCCTTGCTGCTCCACTTCCAGTCCAGCTCTCTGCTATGGCCTGGGAAAGCAGAAGAAGATGGCCCAATTCCTTAGGCCCTTGCACCTGCGTGGGAGATGGGGCAGAAGCTCCTGGCTTCGGATTGGCACAGCTCCTGCTGTTGTGGCCATCTGGGAAGTGAACCAGCAGATGGAAGACCTCTCTCTCTCTCTCTCTCTCTCTCTCTCTCTCTCTCTCTTCTGCCTCTGCCTCTCTGTAACTGCCTTTCAAATAAATAAATAAACATTTATTAAAAAGTCATGTACCATGTAATGTGCTGTACACTGTAAGCAGCACATAAAGAAATAAGTTGCTGTCCTTGAACATAAGAAGTTGTGAAAGAGACAGATACTTACACAAGTTATCAAGGGCAGAAATTGATAAGAACTATAGGAGAAAGATAGCTATAAATTACTTAGAATACTGGAGAAGGAAGGTTGACTTCTAGTTAGAGGAATTCAAAAAGGTTACACAAAGGAGGTGATATTTAATCTAGGCTGGGAAGAATGAATTTGGTATTAGGGGACAGCATGGACAAATGGACAGAAGAAAGCTAAAGCAGGATAAAGTATGTGTAGTAATGAGAGTGAAAGAAAATAACAGTTAAACTAATAGTTAATTTTTCTGGATCACATACTATATGTCAGGAACAATGATAAGTTTAACATATCTTATTATTCTAATGTATTTGTTTAATTTATTTGAAATGCAGAAAGAAAGAGACATACCAAGATCTCCTATCTCCTGGTTCACTCTCCAGATGTCTGCAACAGTCCACACAGAAGGGGCTGAAATTCCATCCAGGTCTCCCACATGGATGGCATGGACTCAAGCACTCAAATCAGCACCTGCTCCTTCCCAGGGTGTGCATTAGCAGGAAGATGGAGTTGATAGCAGAGCTGGAACTGAAACCCAGGCACTCCAATATGGGACAGAGGTGTCCCAAGCAGCACCGTAACTGTTATATAAAAGTGCTGGCCCCGTGTTAAGTTATTTGATATTCACAACAGTCCTAGCATATAGGTTAATATAATTATCATCATTGACCCTATTTTACAGCTAAGAAACTGAGGCCTAAAGGAGTTAAGCAACTTGCAAAAGATAACAGACAGCAAATGATAGAGTAAAAATTCAAACCAAGAAGTTTGGATCCAGACAGACCCTATGCTCCCAATCTCTGTGGTACTTTACTTGTTTGTCAAAGGCTACAAGAAGATCATGAAGGGCATTGAATCACAGGGGCAAGGATTTGGGGCTCTATCTTGTAGACTTTTGTTTTATTCTTTGCTCTAGAACTCACTAGCTGAGTCACCTTGGGCAAGTTACTTAATTTGTCTGAAACTTTATTTCCAAGTGTGTAAAAATAGATATGGTAAAATATTTTGACAACATGATGTGATATAAAGCACCTAGCCCAAAGATTGGTAAGTGTCAGGATCTCCCCCTTCAGGAACTGGTGGGTTGCTGTGAAGGAAGAGTCGAGGAGACTGAGGAAAGTCAAGCTAAATACACTTTATTGGTACTCTAGGCGACTAGGAGGAGAGATCGATCAAGCCAACTCCTGCGGGTACTAGGCACTATGGACCAGGAGCTTCTCCCCGTGGGCACAAGGCACAATGGACCAGGGAGAGAGGCTGAGCAACCTCTGGTTTACAGCGTCTGAGGGTCCCCTTATATACAGTTTCTAGAGGCTAGCCCCGCCCACCCGTCGACCTCCCAGGGTCCTGTAGTCATGGAGACGATGGTTATGACAGTTGGTTTGTAGTTTGCAGTTAGGCCATCTGATCAAGCCGTCCCTTTTCAAACGTATGCTCTAGAGCGGTTACTTTTCTACTGTGCAGTTACTTTCTTTCAAACTGTACTACAGTTACTTTCTCCGAGGATGGTTCCCTAACAGTAAGAAATACAAGTAAGTTTTGCTGTCATCATTCATAGCAGAATTAGCATGAGATGGGAGGATATTTCAGGTGGAAGGAAAAGACTAAAGTTTCCTGGCACTACTTGGATATGTGGTGATATGGTGATGAAAGGATTGTGAGGATCAGCTTATGAAAAACTTTGTGTGTGATTGTGAAGAACCTGGCTTCTATTCTACAAGTTACAAGAGACCCATTAAGCAGAATGAATTTTAAAAGGCATGGGTAAAAAGCGGAAGAAAAAACTGATAGCCATATATGATACCAACAAGTACCTGCTTTATGCTCAGTTCTGGACTAGGTTCTGTACCACATTCAGAGATGAAGCCTCTGGAGTCTCATCGATAAGAAACTAACACAGCCTACTTCACAAAAACAAGTGAAGCCGTTGGTAGTGTACAATCACTTTGGAAGACACCTTGACAGTTTCTTTTATTTTTTTTTCCATTTTTTTAACTTTTATTTAATGAATATAAATTTCCAAAGTACAGTATATTGATTACAATGGCTTCCCCCCCATAACGTCCCTCCAACCCGCAACCCTCCCCTTATCCACTCCCTCTCCCCTTCCATTCATATCAAGATTCAGTTTCTTACTAAGTTTAAAATGAGCTTACCGTATGACTGAGAAATGCTACTTCTAAGTATGTACCTAGAGAATAAAAAAAAATGCTGACAAAAACCTGTACTTGAATGTTTCTAACAGCCTTATTACCCCCACTCCAAAACTAAAAACAACCAAAACACTTACCAATAATTGAGTGGGTAAACAAAATGTAATACATCCATTCTATTGGATACTACTCAGGAACAGAAAAGAATCAACTCCTGATAAATGTGACAGCATAGATGTATGTGAAAATATGAGCACATTATGCTATAAGTAAAGGAAATGAGAGACAAAAAGCTACCTACTGTGTGATCGCATTTACACACTGTATGATCACATTTACATGATACTCTAGTAAAAGCAAACTGTAGGACCAGGGAAAAGATCTGTGGTAGCCAAAGGATACTGGTGGGGGAAGATAGCTACAAAGTGGAAGTGCAAGGAAACATTTTTTTTTTTTTTTTTTTGACAGGCAGAGTAGACAGTGGGAGAGAGAGAAACAGAGAGAAAGGTCTTCCTTTGCCGTTGGTTCACCCCCCAATGGCCACCGTGGCCGGCGCGCTGCGGCCAGCCCGCCGCGCTGATCCGAAGCCAGGAGCCAGGTACTTCCTCCTGGTCTCCCATGGGGTGCAGGGCCCAAGGACTTGGGCCATCCTCCAGTGCACTCCCGGGCCACAGCAGAGAGCTGGACTGGAAGAGGGGCAACCAGGACAGAATCCGGCGCCCCGACCGGGACTAGAACCCGGTGTGCCGGCGGCACAGGAAGAGGATTAGCCTAGTGAGCTGCGGCGCCGGCCAAGGAAATAATTTTTAGGTCATTGAAACCATATTGGTTGTGGTGATGGGTATATGAATCTGCATAAGTGTAGGAACTCAGAACTGTTGCCAAAATGTAATGTTTTTAAATATAGAATGCAGTATTACATTATGGAAAACAAGGAAATTATGGCAAATTTTTACATTTTCAGAAGTCCATGCAAATAAAGCAAATAGAATCACAGGAAAGTGACTTACATTAATCTTATTTTTATTTTTGAAAGGGTTACTAGGTTTCATGTAAGCAGATATTGCCTAACATGTAACTGATGTCAAATTATTCAGAGTTGTGACATCTTTGTGGATTATTGTGAGTTTGTGACTGAACAACTGATATCAATGAGGGCTATTAATTGGTGAAGGTCTGTATTGGGGTGTCAGAAGGTTCCATCTGGAGATCTGCCCTACTTGCTATTTGCATCAGTGACTTAGAAAATGATTTCTGTAATCAGAAGACATCAACTGTAAAAATTTATGGATAATATTAAGCTGAATGGAATAATAATAAGGATTTCAAATATCTACATACACATTGGTGCAGGCTGGATTTAAGTGACATTTAGTGGCAAAATATTAAGCTTCCGTGTAAGCATAGGGTGGACTATACAAGTACAGGGGAGAGGTACAATATATGTTTTAGATTGGGAGGATATTTTTATGAATATCCTAGTGTCAAGGAGCATTCAGAACCTGTCTTTATTGAATAGACCCTTCCTATATATATAATATGTATAATTATATATAATATATAATTATATATTTATAATATATAGTATATTATATGTTATATATTATTATATATTATACAATAATAAATTTAATATTTAATATATTTAATTTAATATAATATATAATATAAATATTATGTTATATATTATATTCTATATTATATTATATAATATATTACACATTATATAATATGTATTGTATGTTATATAATGTATTATATAGTATATTATATAATTATACAGTATATAATATAATAACATATATTGTAGATATATATTATATATAATTATATTGTATATAATATTATATATTCTATAATATATAACATATAATATATAATTTTATAGTATATAATGCAATCATAAAATATTATACTATATAATATGAATATAATATATACTGTATAATTATGTATCATATAATATATTATATTTATATATTATATAATATATTATATAATATATATTGCATATTATATAATATATTATATATTATTATAGAATATATAATATATGATATATAATATATAATACTATATAATATATTATATATAATTATATAGTATATACTATATAATTATATACTACATACAATATATAATATAATACACACACATATATAATATATATTATATAAAGCCTAGAGCCCCAAATAATAAGGTGACAGGAGCACTGGAGTGTACCCAGAGGATAGTGAAGGGATTGGGGAAGGATCTTGAGCACAGGCCTTAAGAAGAGCAGTTGGAGATGGAACTTTTTAGCCTGGAGATGTTTCAGAGGGACAACATGTCTGTCTTCAAGCCTTTGAAGTACTCTCACACAGTAGAAGTAGATAGAGACTGAGGGATCCAGTGGCCAACTCAGAGCAAGAAGAAAATCCAGCTTTTATAAGAAAGAACTTGAAGCCAAAGATGTTCTTAGATAGTGTGAGTGCCCTCAAGGAGTAGCAAATTTCTTGCCAGCAGAGTTGTTCAAAGAGATACTGCCTACTTGTTAGTGTGAAATCAGATTTCAAAATTGAATGGAATAGCAGTTCTCAAATTTGAGTGTGAAATGTATCATTATCACCTAGGGGAATGGAATAAAGGTTCAGATTCCTAGGCTTTCAGCCCAAGGTTTGAATTTAGGACATGTGGAGCCCTGCAAAGTATATCTCAAACAAATGACTCCAAAGTGATTCTAATCCAAATTTTGGGCAACAGCCTGGTGAAGGTTGGCTGAATAATACTTAATGATACCAGCAGTGAGGAGAGCAAAGAGCACTGGACTGGTAGATGCACAGGGCTCCTGTCCTGGCTCTTAACCTGCCCCATAAAACCTTTTATTGGTCCCTTCCCTGCTTAGGTTCCAGGTTCCTCTCTTCCCAGTGTATACCACAGTGAATTTATTCAAATATTTTCATTTTAATCAGTGGAAATTTTTCTCCAAAGTCTTACAAAAGCCCTACTATTAAAATATTTTTATTCATTTTATGAGAGAGAGAGATTGAGAATGAACCCATCCTCTGGTTCACACCTCAAATGTCTGCAATGGCTGGGACTAGGCCAAACTGAAGCCAGGAGCCAGAAACTCAGTCCAGGTTTTCCACACGGGTGTCAGGAATCCAACTACTTGAAACATTGCCACTGCCTACCAGGGTCCACTTTGGTAGAAAGCTTGAATAAGGAGTAGAGCCAGGACTCACATCCAGGCACTTCAGTATGGGATACAGTCATTTCACCTGGCATCTTAAGTGCTAGGCCACATGCCTGCCCCAAAATGCCAATATTTGAAGTAAACACTGAGCTTTTATGTGTGTTTAGTGTGTGTGTGTGTGTGTGTGTGTGTGTGTAGGAGGAATGCCTTGCTCATTCGCCATACTCCACCTAAACCCTAGAGACTCCACTGTGAAGTTTGAAACCAGCTGCTTTGAGATCTGCCAGACTACTTGTTTCTGACGACGAAGGGCACTTTGGTCTTGTGACCCTCATATCTGAGTTCTGGCACCTCCCTTGAATCCTATACCCATGTCTCTCTCTATACTGACCATACCACCACTGGGAAAACACCAAGTTCCAGCCAGCTCCCTGAACAAAGCTATTCCCTATCTCTGTCCAGGTTACCTGCTTTTTTTTCATTCCACAGCAACCATTCCCGTAACACCCCAATCCCAGTCAGCCTACCTGGGACCAGAGCAGGATGGGGGCTGGAAACATCTTTGAACAGAACTTTGGAAAGTCTCCCCCAACTCTTCTGATCTAGGCTTCAGTTCCCCCAACTGTTTTTCCAAGCTATGCTATCATTCCATTGCTTCATATGCAGAGCACATTAATAGCCCTTGATGATTGGTCTCTGCTTATATCTCTATCCTTATCTCCAGCCTCCTCTAGGTAGATTTTGATGCTATAGGAAGACTGGCTGTACAGATTTTTGATCCATTCAACCCTCATAGAATCCAATAAAAACTCGTCTGTACCTTGGAATTGTCTGTTGATTCTAGGTGATAAAATAACAATTGAATGCCATTTGGAGCCAGAGAGACCATATGAATCAAAATAACAACCATAGTTTATTGAACTTCTCCTATATGACAGCCAATTTCCTGTTCATTATTTTATTTATTTCTCACATCACCCTGTGAGGTCAGTACCATTAGTAACCCATTTTCTAGATGAGGAAACTCAGCCTCAGTGCAGTTAATCTACTAATTGACATATACAGAAACTGGGATTATGGGCCCATTTTCTAGTGATGGTGGAGGCAGTATTTTTGAGCTTCATGACATGTAGCCATAGATGAAAATTATTCTGGTCTTTCTAGCGAGACAGGCAAAAAGCCCTGAGGTTTCCTATAGTGAGTTCCTATAGTGAGTGGCAAAATTCAGCTCTTAGACTATACAAATCAGCAAGATAGGAACCTGTACTGGCCAGGTGGATTGTTCTAGAAAAAAAAAAGGAATTGGTATCAATGGAAATAGTGACCCTGGTCATTTGCCATGAAACATGGAAAGCCACAGTTTCTGGGCTTGCTAGTAAGTCTAATGAGACCTTCAGTTATCTACTTGATTGGACATGATATCCCGCAAAGAATGATGGACACAAGATTTCCTGGTCTCACCCCTGAGATTCTGCTCCAGGAGGTCTGGGCACAGGACTCAGAAATCTGCATGTAGGATACACTGCCTAAGTAATTTGGATGCAGATTGTTCTGGGGGCAGATTGCCCTCCATAGGACAAGTACCTAGTTTTGAGATCCCCTACCGTTCTTCAAGTATTGAAGTATCTGCATGGAGAAGAGGTGTCATGGTTAAATCAGAAAGAGAAATGCTGCTGCCAATAGTTAGAAATGTATGGTCAGAGATAGCTTCATGGAAGTTATAAAACTTATAGTGGGTCATGAAATAGGGATGGAAATTACATAGGTACAGAGAAAGTAAATGACACTCTAGGCAAGAGAATAGGGAGGAGCAAAGCCTCAAAGACAGAAATAGCTTTCATCTAATCGCCTGAAAAAAGTAGTCAAAAGAAAATGGGTGATAGGTAAAATCCAAAGATTTTAGGCTTGAGAAACAAATGGAGGCCTTTGTAACTTCTAGTGCATGGAAGAAAAGGGCTTTTAAAGCACTTTTTGTATTTTTTGCCTGAGATCCATATTATACATACATACATACATATATAAGCATACATTTGATTGTATGGGTGATGTATGACAGAAATCAGACTTTCCTAAAAATGTTTATCAAAGACAAAAATGATGAAATCTGATGTGATATGTCACATATATATGACAAATTGACAGATGATAGAATACACACAAATATACATATATGAATTTAATACATATACATCAGAGAGAGAGCGAGAAAGAGATCCTAATCTATACACCAAATTGGCTTCATGCCTTCCTGATGAATTATAAACCAGTTTGAAAAACACTGGTTTGAAAGAAATGAGATAATTTCTTTCCTCGCTGTTTACACTTTCAGCTAGTGAGCAACAATTAACTGATCTAAAAAAAGTGTTTCAGGAAATCCAGACTTTTTGTACTTACATTTTACTTATTTACTTATATTTTTGAAATGTATCTTATGGATAATTTTAACAACTGTATATAAAACATAACATATACACAATTTTTGAAATATGTGATCCAGTACATGTGTATTTTTTTGGAAACCAGTTAGACATTAACTTGGTTAATTTTTCATGTAGACATTGAAATAAGGTTCCTGGGATGTCTGAACTTTATATTTAACCTATTTAACCTTCTTCAGAAAAGTGTGAATTTTTTTCCTAGTCTTTCTCTGATTTCAGTCTGTATGTTCCCACTCAAGTAGACAACCAAGATTTAGGCCCGTTGGTTTAGCACATGCACTCCTCTGGACATGATGGGCAGCTAGCTGCACCATATGAGAAGAATATGAAAGAAAGAATATGCAACCTGTTGCCTTATGATAATTATCTATTATAGATAGTGTAAGTGCTTGTGCTAAGTTTTAGGTGTGTTGTGTCTAAATTTCATATTTATTTACTAGCTCTATTAAACAAAGTTGCTTAGAGACTTCAAGAACCTTATTAAATATAATTTAATAGAATCAACAAAACAATTACTCTTGGATATGCATTATTGATTTTAATTGTAATGTTTAATATGGAACTATGATAATTTTCAGCTTCAAAATAAAGTTCTTCATAGACCACTTTTCTTGTTCCACTGTAAGTTTCTGAAACTCCTCACTCTGCAGCTATCTACATCAAGTTTCCCAGTTGAGAAGTAGCTCCCTCACAAATCAGTGTCAGTCATTTGGAACTTCTGCTACTGTGACTTATAATGGTGATTTACAACAAAGCAAATGCTTCCCAGTAACTACAGATGTTGAAAGAAGTAAGGTCATTCAAGGGTAGCAGGAGACTTTATACTTACACCCTTTACCACACCATTTTGAAACATACTGTTGAAGCCCCTGCTGCTAACTTTTTAATTGAATTTCAAATGTATTCCATGAATTCAGTTTTCTGTGCTTTGAGATCTCAGAAGCTGGCTCCATCATGATCTAACCATTGGAACAGAGTGTACTTTTAGGCTCACCTTTCCATTTCAGGGAACTGAAGCAATGTTAGATTACTTAGCAGAGTTGACTTGAGTTCACTTAATACCTCTGTTTTCTCTCTCCAAAGAATGCCTCCTTCCAAGTGGCTGCCAAAAGTCCTTTTTGCTGGACTTTTCTCTTTTCCTTTCTTTCTTTTTTTTTTGACAGGCAGAGTGGACAGTGAGAAAGAGAGACAGAGAGAAAGGTCTTCCTTTGCCGTTGGTTCACCCTCCAATGGCCGCCATGGCCAGCACGCTGTGGCTGGCGCACCGCGCTGATCCGAAGGCAGGAGCCAGGTGCTTATCCTGGTATCCCATGGGGTGCAGGGCCCAAGCACTTGGGCCATCCTCCACTGCACTCCCAGGCCACAGCAGAGAGCTGGACTGGAAGAGGGGCAACCGGGACAGAATCCGGCGCCCCGACCGGGACTAGAACCCGGTGTGCCGGAGCCGCAAGGCGGAGGATTAGCCTATTGAGCCGCTGCACCGGCTTGGACTTTTCAATTGCCTGGAAAAGAGCCTCTGACTTTGACAGTTATGGGAATCAGGCATTTTAACTTAGCTTCAGCTATCCTGGAGGGTAAATGCTTCTTGTGTGGCACTCAGCTATTCATATTGGGCCTCAAAGTTGCTGCTCAAGGGCATGGGTGCCTATAGGATGGAATGGTTAGTTAGGAAAATGGGAGTGGAAAATGGGGGCAAAATGGAAAAATAAATGGATGATTCAATGAACAGAAATAAGAGAGGAGCCTTGCATGAACCAATGATAATAAATGTGAGAAACTGAGAAATATGTTTAACTCAACCCTTGTCATAAAGAATTTTTAAGAAGTTTTATCATTGCTGGCAAAAGAGGAAAATCTATTCATACCACAAAGTGTGTCCTTCATTGTATCCTGCTTTTCATTTCTTGTTTTAAAGAATAATCATATTATTTTCTCAACTAATTTTGAGAATCTTGAGGTGGGATTATCAATCATAATTTTATTTTCTTGTTCTCTATAATGCCAAACATTTTAAAATCCTTGCCACTTTGAACCTGAGCTCCTCAAATGCAAGGCATTTTATCTGTTCTGTTCATCAAAATATTTTAAGCACCCAAAACAGTAAGCTGGCACACAGTATAGAATATACTCTTGATTAATAAATTAATTTGGGATTGGCACTGCGGTGTAGTTGATAAAGCCACCACCACCGCCTGCAGTACCAGCATCCCAAATGGTGCCAGTTCGTGTCCTGGCTGCTCCACTTCCGATCCAGCTCTCTGCTATAGCCTGGGATAGCAGGAGAAGAAGACCTAAGTGCCTGGGCCCCTGCACCCACGTGGAAGACCTGGAAGAGGCTCCTTGCTCCTTGCTCCAGATAGTTGCAGTTCCGGCCGTTGCAGCCATCTACAGTGGATGGATGACTTTCTTTCTCTCTCTCTCTCTCTCTCTCTCTCTCTCTCTCTCTTTCTGTAACTCTGCCTTTCAAATAAATAAATAAATCTTTAAAAAATAAAATAAATTAATTTAGCTCTTTGAAACGAAGATTAACATCAGATTCAGTTCTCTTGCTTCAAAACTCACTACAGTGTCTGGCACATTGTAGATACTCATTATATATGGATTACTTTCCTCTGTCTTAACATCTTTTTCTTCTATTGACCATCTTATTTTTTTTTCATTTTTAAAAGATTGATCATCCCCATTTGGAGGAAGCTCAGATGTACAGAGCTGTGCCAGATATTCTGGAATTTAATTTCAACAAAGAACTGCTTGTGTTTTCAGCCTGGGACTATTTTTCATTGACCTTCTCTAAATTGTCATAGATTTTCTCACCATAGCTGACCTGGAGCTCATACAGAGCTAATGGATGATCTCCTATCTCTTGTTTGAACTTAATGTATGACACTGTTTATTTTTGATAACACAATCCACATGAGAGAAGCTTACTAGACCCCTAGAGGTTTTTTTTTTTTTTTTTTTTTTTTTGACAGGCAGAGTGGACAGTGAGAGAGAGAGAGACAGAGAGAAAGGTCTTCCTTTTGCCGTTGGTTCACCCTCCAATGGCCGCCGCGGCCAGCGCACTGCGCTGATCCGATGGCGGAAGCCAGGTGCTTCTCCTGGTCTTCCATGGGGTGCAGGGCCCAAGCACTTGGGCCATCCTCCACTGCACTCCCTGGCCACAGCAGAGAGCTGGCCTGGAAGAGGGGCAACCAGGACAGAATCCGGTGCCCCGACCGGGACTAGAACCTGGTGTGCTGGCACCGCAAGGCAGAGGATTAGCCTAGTGAGCCGTGGCGCTGGCCAACTAGAGGTTTTATGATATACCCTAAGTTAGTAAGTGTAATTCTGAAAAGAATTAATTGTGGTAATCCCATGTTCTCCCATCTCCTCAGATTACAGATAGGGAGACGGAGGGATAGATAGAGAATAGGATTGCTCTGAGTTTACATGGTCACAGTAACAGAACTAAAATTAGGGCTTATGTCTCCTGACAATGGTAAAATTGTTCTGATACTATCTCCATTAATGCTCTATCTTCTAGATATCTCAAAATATAAGTTACACAAGGGTATGTTTGCAAAAACATTAGGATAATGTCATTTAATCTCAAAGGTCCTTTTCAGGACCTTTCTTATTTCTTCTCTGGACTTCCTAAGAGCAGGTCCTATAATCTGACTCATTTCTGTATTTCTAAAAGGTACTAAATTATTTTTGTCAAATAAATGAATGAATATTCAAATGATCAGATTTAGTAACTCAATTTCCAAAAGAAATGTTTTCAGAATCTAAGACACTGTATAAACCAATTTAAGAACTCTTTAAATGCATCACCAAAGTTATGATATTCTTGGGCTCAGATATTTTGATGGCCTATTCTTTCAACTGTTTATTAGTTCTGGGAGGAGTTTAAATGAGGAAAGGGCATACCCAGGGAGCATCTTGTGCAGGGCTTCAAAGGGCCTGGAACTGGAAGTTGGCCACTGCTCTTCAAGAGTAGGTCAGTCCAAGAACATTCCTATTAATCTTTTAGGACTAGTGATTGGCAAGTGTACTGATTTTCTTAAAAAGAAATAAATAGGTAAAGGTCAGATACTGGAAACAGGGAACCAGGAAACTTGATACAAATCAAAATTCTCTAAAAGAATATGAAACTGTGTAACCCAGAAAAGAAAGAAGAGATCACCAGGAACCATCTTGGGTTCAATAAGATTAATTTATTCAAAACTGCTTTGCTCTTATTTTGTGACAGCATTTCTAGTTTGGTAAATCAGGAAAGTATCATCTTAATTTCAAATAAATACATCACAAAGCTCCCTATAACCCTTTTAATGGGTAAGATGCAGAAATAAGAACAGAATAAGATTGTTTGATAGATTCTCCAATTGGGACACGACTATTAAAACAGTATACTGAGAAATAGTTCTATGTCACTGTGGAAGGACTGACCAAGCCATGCCCTGCTTACCATTTTTAAAAATTAAAGATAAAGACTGAAAAGGAATGTATATTCACTTTTGCAGATGACCCAAAGCTACTGCCATGGAGGGAAGCATCATGATTTGAAAATGATCTCAAACATCTGGAAAGCTAGGCCAAAATGAACAGGACAAAATTTAAGAGACTTGAATGCCAACTCCTGAATTTAGTTTCAATAGTCATTTGTACAAATTTCCAGGACATTGTAAGAATAGTGGAGTTGGAAAGAACTTTGTGGAACAACATATTAAACCACTCCATTTCAGATAAGGAAAACTGAAGTCAGGAGAGGATTATGAATTGCCTGAGGTTACATTGAATCAGTAGGGGATTTGGGATTAAGATTCAGATATCCAAACTACTATGTCAGTTCTCCCCTCACAATCCCCATCCCAATCTACTTTTGTACTTTGAATTTGTAATGCATCTTTACAGGGTACTTTATGTATTTTGTGCATATATTTTTACATAGTACTTCTACCTAAATGTGGACTATAATTGGCGTCATATTTTATGTATTCTGTTCTGACGTGATTTGTTCACTTAAACATATAACACAGTATTTTTCATGTCAGTATATACATAAGCTGCTTTAGTCTTTTCAAAGGTTGTATAATAATTTTTAGAAGGACTATTTCCTCAGTTATTTAACCCTTTCCCTTCTCAGTGAATTTTCAGAACTCTTTGTATTTTATCAGCTATTATTTTGGCTTTCTTTCTTTCAACTCCACACAGTCCTTAGTTTTTTCCTTGAAATATATTCTGCCTTTTAGACTTGGGAAACTAGTGAGAAACTTTATCAAAAAAGAGTATGGCTGGTGCCACGGCTCAATAGGCTAATCCTCTGCCTGCGGCACCGGCACACCAGGTTCTAGTCTCGGTCGGGGCGCCGGATTCTGTCCCAGTTGCCCCTCTTCCAGGCCAGCTCTCTGCTGTGGCCAGGGAGTGCAGTGGAGGATGGCCCAAGTGCTTGGGCCCTGCACCCCATGGGCGACCAGGAGAAGCACCTGGCTCCTGGCTTCGGATCAGCGCGGTGCGCTGGCCGCAGCGCACCAGTCATAGCGGCCATTGGAGGGTGAACCAACGGCAAAGGAAGACCTTTCTCTCTGTCTCTCTCTCTCTCACTGTCCACTCTGCCTGTCAAAAAAAAAAGTTAGTGAACTTTTCCATCTCTGGGGTTGTTCAAGATATCAGAGAACAACTGAGCAATGATACTGCAACAGTGAAACATAATACATAGCCTCATGATAATTTCTAGTCCTATCATACCTGGTAGTTTTCTGCTTTCTCATTTATATACTCTAGTAGATTTTCATCTCTTTGAAAGTAGGAACCATGACTTACTCAATATTATCCCTAGCATCCAACAATATCTGATACTAAGCCAATTCCCTATACACGTTTGTGAATTCATATATCATGTAACGCTGAGATTTTGGTTATCTTGTCAGCTTATATACCAGAAAGAAACCAGTTCTATAGCTTCATTAGAATTAATCCCCTTCAAGTGTCATAAATAAGTGATCAGACATCCAGGTACATTTACCTATGTGCTCTTTTGGGGTTGAAGAGTAAGGAATTATGTATGTGTATATCCTAGGGCTGGAGGGCATCTCTCCAACTGTTTTATGAGCCCTTGAGCACTTTGCTATGAGTTTAACTCTGGATCTGTAGGTCTTAGATTGACACCAGCAACATTTTCCGCTGCTTTCCGAGTCCTCAGAAGAGCACAGTTTCCATCTTCCATATCCTCCACCAGGACACATTTGATTTGGATATATCCAGAGGACAGAAAAAGGAGATGACCTGACAAAGATAAGACTTGATTCAGCATGTTAGTACTGTAACCAACTCACCATATAACTTTGGGCAAGTCTCTCCTTCCAATTCTCTGGCCACAGTTTCCCATTCTTTTTTAATGTAAAGGTTTTATCCAATGAATGTTCCTAAACGTTTTTAAATCTTTGGATGCTTTTATTAAAACAAATGTGCACATGAAAGGTAACTGTATGATAAAAATAAGTGGTATTCAGTTTAATGCATTTTATAAATTAAAAGGCAGGGTTTAATTACAAATTTGATAATAAGGGCTTAGATTATTTATATGGTCACAAACATTTAAAAATAGAGTTTGATGGGGGTGGGCATTTTGGTGCAGTGGTGGTTTACCCTTTTATGCCATGACACTGGCCCGCATTACTTTTTATATTCTATATATTAGCTATCACAAATCAGAGAAAATATATGAAATCTGCATTTTTGAGATTGTCTTTTTTGATAAGCATAATGGTCACCAATTGCATCCATTTTGCTGCAAAAGACAGGATTTCATTTTTTAATGACAGGATAGTATACCACAATTTATTTATTCAGTCATCAGTTGATGGACATCTGAGTTAATTCCATGCCTTAGCTATTATGAATTGAAGTGCTCTAAACATGGGGGTACATGTAACTCTTTAATATGCTGATTTTGTTTTCTTTGGGTAAATTCCCAGGAGAGGAATGGCTTGGTCATATGGTAGGACCTATTTTCAGATTTCTGAGGAATCTCCATACTGTCTTTCATAATGGTTGTACTAGTTTACATTCCTACCAACAGTGGATTAGGGTGTCCCCCACATCCTCATCAGCATTTGTTATTTTTTGATTTTTGGATGATAGCCATTCTAACTGGGTTGAAGTGAAACATTGTGGTTTTTATTTGCATTTCTCTGATTGCTAGTGATGCCGAGCATTTTTTCATGTGTTTGTTGGCTATTTGAATTTCCTCTTTTAAAAATGCCCGTTCAAATCCTTTGCCCATTCCTTAACTGGATTGTTTGTTTTGTTGTTGGTGAGTTGCTTGAGTTATTTATAGATGCTTGGTGTTAATCCTTTGTTAGTTTCATAGTTTGCAAATATTTTCTCCCATTCTGTTGGTTGACTCTTCACGTTACTGAGGGTTTCCTTTGCAGCACAGAAACTTCTTAGATGATGTAATCTCATTTGTCTATTTTGGCTTTTATTGTACTTCTGAGGTCTTTTCCAAGAAGTCTTTTTTTCCTATTCCAATATCTTGCAGAGTTTCTCCTATATTTTCCTCTAAATCTGATGGTATCAGGTCACAGATTTAGACCCTTGGTCCATTTTGTGTTGATATTTGTATAAGGTGTAAAGTAGGGGTCTTCTTTCATACTTCTGCACACAGAGATCCAGTTTTCCCAACACTATTTATTGAAGAGAAAGTCCTTGTTCAAGGGATTGATTTTAGCTCCTTTGTCAAAAATTAGTTGGTTGTAGATGCATGATTGATTTCTGGAGTTTCTATTCTCCATTTGTCTGCCATCTGTTTTTGTACCAGCACCAGGCTGTTTTGATTATAACTGCCCTGTAGTATGTCTTGAAATCTGGTATTATTATGCCTTGGGTTTGTTTTCATTGTTCATGATTGCTTTAGATATTCTGGGTCTCTTGTGTTTCCATATGAATTTTAGCATCATTTTTTCTATATTCGAGAAGTGTCATTCGTGCTTTGATTGGATATTGCATTGAATCTGTAAATTGCTTTTGGTAGTATGGATATTTTGATGATATTAATTCTTAAAATCCATGAACATGGAAGATTTTTCCATTTTTTATGCCTTCTATTTTCTTATTGTTTTATAATTTTCATAATAGAGATCTTTCAAAGCTCGGTTAAATTTATTCAAAGGTATTTAATATTTTGTAAATATTGTGAGGAGACTCCTCTTACAAGTTCTTTTTCAGTCATGGCATTGTCTGCGTATACAAAGGCTATTGTTTTTTCTTTCTCTCTTTTTTTTTTGACTGGCAGAGTGGACAGTGAGAGAGAGAGACAGAGAGAAAGGTCTTCCTTTTCCGTTGATCCACCCTCCAATGGCCTCCACGGCTGGCGCGCTGCGGCTGGTGCACCGCGCTGATCCGAAGGCAGAAGCCAGGTGCTTCTCCTGGTCTCCCATGGGGTGCAGGGCCCAAGCACTTGGGCTATCCTCCACTGCACTCCCTGGCCACAGCAGAGAGCTGGCCTGGAAGAGGGGCAACTGGGACAGAATCCGGCACCCCGACTGGGACTAGAACCCGGTGTGCCAGCGCCACAAGGCGGAGGATTAGCCTATTGAGCCGCGGCGCCGGCCCTATTGATTTTTATCTGTTAATTTTATAATCTGCAAATTTACCGAACTCTTTTATGAGTTACAACAGTCTCTTAGTGAAGTCTTTTGGTTCCCCAAAATATCATCTGCAAATAGGAATAATTTGACTTCTTTCATTCCAATTTGGATACCTTTATTCCTCGTTCCTGACTAATGGCTCTGGCAAAAATCCCCAGGACTATATTGAATAGCAATGATGAAAGTTGGCATACCTGTCTAGTTCCAGATACTAGTGGAAATGCTTCCAACTTTTCCCCATTGTAAGATGCTGCCTGTGAGTTTGTCATAAATCACTGTGATTATGTTGAAGAACATTTCTTCTATACCCAATTTGCTCAAGGTTTTTATAATGAAAGAATGTTGCATTTTAGAAAATGTTTTCTCTACATCTATTGAGAAAAATATATAGTTTTTATTCTTCAATTTGTTAATGTGATGTATCACATGCATTGATTTGCAAATGTTGAATCATTCCTGCATACTAGGGCTAAATCCCATTTGGTCCAGATGAATAATCTTTCTGATATGTTGTTGGATTCAATTGGTTAGTATTTTGTTGAGGATTTTTGCTTTCATGTTTAATAGGGATATTGGTCCATAGTTATTTTTCTCTGTTGTTATCTTCTTCTGATTTTGGAATTAAGATGATGCAAGCCTCATAGAACCAGTTTTGGAGGATTCTTTCCCTTTCAACTGTTTTGAATTGTTTGAGGAGAATTGGAATTAGTTCTTGTTAAAAAGTCATGTAGAATGCAGCAGTGAAGCCATTTGGTCCTGGGCTTTCTTTGTTGGGAAGGTCTTTCTTAACGATTCATTCTGTCTTGGTTATTAGTGTGCTTAAGTTTTCTCATTACCAGGATCATGTACAAGTTGTGTCCATGCTCATTGCTGCATGTTTGCACCTTCTACACTGATCCACACCATCAATCTTCCTTCTGTAGAATTTCCAGTGCAGATTTCTTTCCAACTCTCCCCTGGAAGTGCACTTCCTACATTTTTTTCTGCTATTTTCCCCTCATCTTAAGCAGTGTATCTTTTCACTATTCAGCCATCTTGAAATTTCCCTAAGAAGTCTTTGCCTATTCCAGTGTCTTTCAATATTTCCCCCTAACATTTTGATGAGATCGGATCTTTCATTTAGATCCTTGATCCATTTTGAGTAAATTTTTGTATAATGTGTAAGGTAGGGTCTTGCTTCATAATTCTGCATGTGGAGATTCAATTTTCCTAACATCATTTTGTTTAAATAAATGCCCTTTATCTAGCGAATGACTTTAGCTAGTTTGTCAAAGATCAATTGGTTGTAAATCCATGGATTAACTTCTGGGGTTTCTAATCTGTTCCATTTGTTCACATGTCTATTTTTTTGCCAGTGCCAGGCCATTTAACTGATACTGATGTGTAATATATCTTGAAATCTGGTACAGTGATGCCTCCAAAATTGTTTTTACTGTTTATAATTGCTTTATTTATTCGGGAGTCTCCTATGTATCCATATGAATTATTGGCTCATTTTTTCTAGATCTGAGAAGAATGTCCTTGGTATTTTGATTGGATTCACAGTAGGTTAAGTCATAGCCTGTAGTGCCTGCATCCCATATGGAAGCCAGTTTGAATCCTGGCTGCTCAGCTTTCAACTCAGCTCCCTGCTAATGTGCCTAGGAAAGCAGCAGAAGATGGCGTAAGTGTTTGGGTCACTGCCATATACCTGGGAAACCTGAATGAACATCCTGGTTCCTAGCTTTAGCCTAGACCAGCTCTGGCCAATGCAGTCATTAGGGAAATGGGGATGGAAGATCTCCCTCATTCTCTCTCTCTAACTCTGTCTTTCAAATAAACAAGTAAATCTTTTTTTTAAAAAGAAAGAAAAGGGCCTTCTTTTATCTAATCAGTGTAGTGTTAGCTATTGACTTACTGTTATTATGTTGAGGCATGATCCTTTTAGAACTACTTTTTTCAGTTTTTAATCATGTAGGGATGTTAAATTTTATTAAATATCTTGTCTGCATCTGTTGAGATGATCATATGCTTTTTTTCCTTCACTCTGTCAATGTGATGTATTTATTATTTTTACAAATTGAACCATGCTGGAATCCTTGGGATGAATTCCATTTCATCATGGTGAATAATATTTTCAACATGCTATTGGATTCAGTTTGTTTGTACTTTGTTTAGGGTTTTTGTATCGATGGTCATCAATTATATTGACATATACCTTTCTTTTCTTGTTAGATCCTTGTCTGATGTAGGGGCCAGGGTAATCTTGACCAGATAGAATTAATTTGGATTAATATTCTTGTATTTTAAGAATAATTTAAGAAAAAATGGTGTTAGTTCTTCTTTAAATGTTAAGTATATTTTAGCAGTGAAATCTTCTAGTCCTAGGCTTTATTTGACAAGTTAGTTTTTATTGCTGATTCAAAGCACAAGAAGTATTTGATATGCTACTGCTGGCTTAAAGGTAGAGGGAGCAGAGAGTGGCAACTGACAGATGGCCAGGAATTAAATAGCTCTAAAATTATAAGGAATTAAATTCTGCCAAAACTAAGAATGATGTTTTAAGAAAAAATTTCACTAGAGCTTTCAAATGAGAACTCAATACAAGCTGCTACCTTGATTTCATTCTTGTGATATCCCAATCAGAGAACCGTAATGTACTGTGACTATACTTCTGACATACAGAATTTTGAGCTAATAAGTGGGTGCTGTATTAAATCTCTCAGGTTCTGGTGATTTGTTATAAACAATGAAAATGAATACAGTACTCAGTAACGTTTTGTAACAGAATGAATGAGTTTATTATCTAGGCAATGGGAAGTCACTGAAGGGTTTAAGCAAGGGAGTAACATGAATAAATATTTTCCAAAAAATTTCACTTTGCAGGAGTGATTTCAGCAAGATGGCAGAATAGAAAGTTTTCCACTCCTATTCCCCAGTGCAGCAGCATTGATGTTGCAGGAGTCTACTGACAAAAGTACCTTTATAGGAGATTACAACTCCATTCAGCTTTGGACCTTTCTCCGGAGCCATCCTCCAAGGGACATAACAGTAGTCACATCCACTCATTCTCAGGGGATGGACCTGCTCTTAGTCCTTGATGTGGACCTTCGTTCTGCTGAACTTAGTCCTGGATATGGACCCTAGAAAATCTCTGCAGCTTGCTTAAGCTCCTCTTAGCTATTGTTTGAGAGAATTCCTGTCTGCACAGGAACCTTCCAGGAGACCTGCCCATCAGTATTCCCAAGGCAAAATTCCCAACCTCAGTCTAGAAGAAGATTTTGAAATGGTCTTATAAATTGTCCTTAACCCCTCCAGTCGACATTATTGGAGAATTTCTTCCAATACCTGGGCCCAGAGTGGACATGCCTACCTATGCTCCAAAAGGCATGCATATAGTATTTCATATTTCTCTGAACCCTGAAGCAGCGCTGTTACTCAGTTCTAGTTCTCAGCTTTAGTCCAAATGCAGTGCTGCCCAGGAAACCACACATGGACACAGCAGGAGCCCTGCCAGGGATCCAGAGCAAGCCAAACACCTCTGTACCTTAGTATCAAGCCCAATGTCAGTGGACTCTGAAGCAGATCTCTGGTCAAATGCCAGCCATACTGCATAAGATCCTGGATCCAGTTAGGTCCATCTGGGCAACAGACAGGATCCAAAGTCGCCCAAGTCCCTGGTAACCATCCTGACAACCACGAACCACTCTGAAGATGCAGCAAAAGTCACATCATGTGGCTCAAATCTCATTTTTCTGTGATCCTGAAGGCAAACACATAAGCTTGGAACCCCAAATGGATAAGGTCTTTCTTTCTACAACCTGTCTATAAATATTGGAAGAGAGGTTTGCTCTTTCTTTTTAAAGATGATAAAAAACTATTTATTTTTAATTTTGATAGATACTGATCAACATTAATGAACTGCATTCCACACGGGATTATATTTATTTATTTTTTTGCTTTCAAACTTTTATTTAATGAATATAAATTTCCAAAGTAAAGCTTATGGATTACAATGGCTTCCCCCCCATAACGTCCCTCCCACCCGCAACCCTCCCCTTATCCACTCCCTCTCCCCTTCCATTCACATCAAGATTCATTTTCTATTCTCTTTATATACAGAACATCAGTTTAGCATACATTAAGTAAAGATTTCAACAGTTTGCTCCCACACAGAAACATAAAGTGAAAAATACCGTTTGAGTACTAGTTATAGCATTAAATCTCAATGTACAGCACACTAAGGACAAAGATCCTACATGAGGAGTAAGTGCACAGTGACTCCTGTTGTTGACTTAACAAATTGACACTCTTGTTTATGGCATCAGTAATCCCCCTAGGCTCTTGTCATGAGCTGCCAAGGCTATGGAAGCCCCCTGAGTTCACTGACTCTGCTAATTGTTAGACAAGGCCATGGTCAAAGTGGAAGTTCTCTCCTCCCTTCAGAGAAAGGTACCTCCTTCTTTGATGACCCATTCTTTCCACTGGGATCTCACTCACGGAGATCTTTCATTTAGGTTTTTTTTTTTTTCCCCAGAGTGTCTTGGCTTTCCATGCCTGAAATACTCTCATGGGCTTTTCAGCCGGATCCGCATGCCTTAAGGGCTGATTCTGAGGCCAGAGTGCTGTTTAGGACATCTGCCATTCTATGGGTCTGCTGTGTATCTCACTTCCCATGTTGGATCATTCTCTCCCTTTTTTATACTATCAGCTAGTATTTGCAGACACTATTCTTGTTTCTGTGATCCCTTTGGTTCTTAGTCTTATCATTATGATCAATTGTGAACAGAAATTGATCACTGGGACTAGTGAGATGGCATTGGTACATGCCACCTTGATGGGATTGAATTGGAATCCCCTGGTATGTTTCTAACTCTACCGTTTGAGGTAAGTCAGCTTGAGCATGTCCCGAATTGCACATCTCTGCCCTCTCTTATTCCCACTCTTACATTTAACAGTGATCACTTTTCAGTTAAGTTTCAGCACTTAAGAAGAATTGTGTATTGATTACAGTATTCAACCAAAAGTATTAAGTAGAACAAACAAAAAAAATACTAAGAGGGATAACATATCAAGTTGCTTATCAACAGTCAGGGTGAGGGCTGATCAAGTCACCATTTCTCATAGTGTTCATTTCACTTTAAAAGGTTTCCTTTTTGGTGCTCAGTTAGTTGTCACCTATCAAGGAGAACAAGTGGTATTTGTCCCTTTGGGATTGGCTTATTACACTCAGCATAATGTTTTCCAACTTCCTATCAGGGATCACTTTTCAGTTAAAATTTAAACACCTAAGAATAATTGTGTGTTAATTAGAGAGTTCAACCAATGGTATTAGAACAAAAAAATACAAAAATGGATAAAGTATTACATTGTACATCACCCGTCAGGACAAGAGCTGATCAAGTCACTGTTTCTCATAGTGTCCATTTCATTTCAACAAGTTTCCCCCTTGGTGCTCAGTTAGTAGTCGCCTATCAGGGAGAACATATGATATTTGTGCCTTTGGGACTGGCTCAATTCACTCAGCATGATGTTTTCCAAATTCCTCCATCTTGTTGCAAATGACCGGGTTTCGTTGTTTTTGACTGCTGTATAGTATTCTATAGAGTACATGTCCCATAATTTCTTTATCCAGTCTACTGTTGATGGGCATTTGGGTTGGTTCCAGGTCTTAGCTATTGTGAATTGAGCTGCAATAAACATTAATGTGCAGACAGCTTGTTTGTTTGCCAATTTCATTTCCTTTGGGTAAATTCCAAGGAGTGGGGTGGCTGGGTTGAATGGTAGGGTTATATTCAGGTTTCTGAGGAATCTCCAGACTGACTTCCATAGTGGTTTAACCAATTTGCATTCCCACCAACAGTGGGTTAGTGTCCCTTTTTCCCCACATCCTCTCCAGCATCTGTTGTTGGTAGATTTCTGAATGTGAGCCATTCTAACCGGGGTGAGGTGAAACCTCATTGTGGTTTTGATTTGCATTTCCCTGATGGCTAGTGATCCTGAACATTTTTTCATGTACCTGTTGGCCATTCGGATTTCCTCTTTTGAAAAATGTCTATTGAGGTCCTTGGCCCATCTCTTAAGTGGGTTGTTTGTTTTGATGTTGTGGAGTTTCTTGATCTCTTTGTAGATTCTGGTTATTAACCCTTTATCTGTTGCGTAGTTTGCAAATATTTTTTCCCATTCTGTCGGTTGTCTCTTAACTCTCCTAACTGTTTCTTTTGCAGTACAAAAATTTCTCAATTTGATGCAATCCCAATAGTTTATTTTGGCTTTGACTGCCTGTGCTTCTGGGGTATTTTCCAAGAAGTCATGGCCCGTACCTATATCTTGCAGGGTTTTTCCAATGCTCTCTAACAATTTGATGGTGTCAGGTCGTAGATTTAAGTCTTTAATCCATGTTGAGTGAATTTTTGTGTAAGGTGAAAGGTAGGGGTCTTGCTTCATGATTCTGCACGTGGAAATCCAATTTTCCCAGCACCATTTGTTGAATAGACTGTCCTTACTCCAGGGATTGGTTTTGGATCCTTGATCAAATATGAGTTGGCTGTAGATGTTTGGATTGATTTCTGGTGTTTCTATTCTCTTCCATTGGTCTATCCATCTGTTTCTGTACCAGTACCCTGCTGTTTTGATTACAACTGCCCTGTAGCATGTCCTGAAATCTGGTATTGTGATGCCTCCAGCTTTGTTTTTGTTGTACAAGATTGCTTTAGCTATTCGAGGTCTCCTGTGTCTCCATATGAATTTCAGCATCATTTTTTCCAGATCTGAGAAGAAGGTCTTCGGTATCTTGATTGGTATTGCATTGAATCTATAAATCGCTTTTGGGAGAATGGACATTTTGATGATATTGATTCTTCCAATCCATGAACATGGAAGATTTTTCCATTTTTTGGTATCATCTTCTATTTCTTTCTTTAAAATTTTGCAATTCTCATCATAGAGATCTTTAACGTCCTTGGTAAAGTTGATTCCAAGGTATTTGATTGTTTTTGTGGCTATTGTGAATGGGATTGATCTTAGAGGTTCTTTCTCAGCCGTGGGATTGCTTGTGTATACAAAGGCTGTTGATTTTTGTGCATTGATTTTATACCCTGCTCCTTTGCCAAACTCTTCTATGAGTTCCAATAATCTCTTAGTAGAGTTCTTTGGGTCCCCTAAATAAAGAATCATATCATCTGCAAAGAGGGATAGTTTGACTTCTTCCTTCCCAATTTGTATCCATTTAATTTCTTTTTCTTGCCTAATAGCTCTGGCTAGAACCTCCAGAACTATATTGAATAGCAGTGGTGAGAGTGGGCATCCCTGTCTGGTACCAGATCTCAGTGGAAATGCTTCCAACTTTTCCCCATTCAATGGGATGTTGGCTGTGGGTTTTTCATAGATTGCTTTGATTGTATTGAGGAATGTTCCTTCTATACCCAGTTTGCTTAGAGTTTTCATCATGAACGTGTGTTGAATTTTATCAAATGCTTTCTCTGCGTCTATTGAGATAATCACATGGTTTTTCTTCTGCAGTCTGTTAATGTGGTGTATCACATTGATTGTTTTGCGCACATTAAACCATCCCTGCATACCAGGGATAAATCCCACTTGGTCTGGGTGAATGATCTTTCTGATGTGTTGTTGCATTCTATTGGCGAGAATTTTATTGAGGATTTTTGCATCTATGTTCATCAGGGATATTGGTCTGTAATTCTCTTTCAATGCTGCATCTTTTTCCGGCTTAGGAATTAAGGTGATGTTGGCTTCATAGAAAGAATTTGGGAGGACTCCCTCTTTTTCGATTGTTCTGAATAGTTTAAGAATTGGAGTCAGTTCTTCTTTAAATGTCTGGTAGAATTCAGCAGTGAATCCATCTGGTCCTGGGCTTTTCTTTGTTGGGAGTTCCTTTATTACTGTTTCAATTTCTGTCTCAGTTATGGGTCTGTTTAGGTTTTTGATGTCTTCCTGGTTCAATTTATGTAGGTTGCATGTGTCCAGGAATCTATCCATTTCTGATAGGTTTCCCTGTTTGCTGGAATACAAGTCCTTGTAGTAGTTTCCGATGATTCTTTTTATTTCTGTGGTGTCTGTTGTTATGTTTCCTTTTTCATCTCTGATTTTATTGATTTGGGTCTTTTCTCTTCTTTTTTTAGTTAGTTGGGCCAATGGGGTGTCAATTTTGTTTATTTTTTCAAAAAACTAGCTCCTCATTAGGCTGATTTTTTGTAATGTTTTTTTGAATTCAATCTTGTTGATTTCTTCTCTGATTTTAATTATTTCTCTTCTCCTACTAGATTTGGGTCTGGTTTGCTGTAGGTTTTCTAGATCCTTGAGGTGAATTGAAAGTTCATCTATTTGGTGCCTTTCCATGCTCTTTCAAATACACAAGATCTGTTTGTTTCTTAGGCAGATTTGTATCCTGTCTGCTCACTAGAAGGACCTGACTGTCTTTAAAATCTTGGTTAGTAGAGTTGGCACTGGGACATGGGTCTGCATCAGAGCCCACAGCAGGAGAAAATACCTCTTCCAGTCTTTATAGCTTGGTGTGGAAAAGACTTCATCTTTCATGAAAAAGAAACAATTAAAAATCCTGGAGGAGAAGAAAAAATTACAAAATTGAAAAATTCAATGGAGAACTTCAACTACAAACTTGATCCTGTAGAATAAGTAATAAGTGAACTAGAATTTCAAAATCATGACAGGACATTTGAAATTAGAAACAAAAAGAAAGGAATAAAGAAAGCAAAAGGAACTCATGTGATACCATCAAGCATCAGATAGGTCAAAGTATGGAGGCCTTAGAAGAAATAGAAAAAGGAACAAATTTGTTTAAAGAATAGTTCCTTCAAATATTTTTGAAAATATTGGGAGACACATGGACATCTAGACCTATGAAGTTCAAAAGATCCCAAGCAAGATGAACCCAAAGATGAATATTCTAAGATCTACTATAATTAAGCTGTAGAGAGGCAAAGACAAAATGAGAATCTTAAAGGCAATGTAATAAAATACAATAAATAAATAATAAATAAAAATAATCTCAAAAATGCTATAAGAAAAATTCTCAACAGAAATCTTGCAGGACAGGAGGAACTAGAATGCTATGCTCAAAGTTCTAAAAGAATTAAAAAGTAAATCAAGTACTATACTCGGCAAAACTGTACTTCAGAAATACAAGAGCATGGCCAACATTTGTGATACAGTGGATTAAGCCACCACTTACGATGCCAACATCACATATCTGAGTGCTGATTTGAGTCCCAGCTGCTTTGCTTCACATGCAGCTCCCTGCTAATGCACCTGGGAAGGCAGTAGATGATGGAACAAGTACTTGGTCCCCTGCCACCCATGAGGGAGACCAGGATGGAGTTCCTGGCTTAAAGTAAACCATAGTCGAATTTGAAATACTCTAATGTGGGGGTAAATCACTTTTAACTCTAGACAAATGTAAAAGATAAAAGTATTAAAAAGAACTACAAGGAGTCTTCAAAAAGTTCATGGAAATGCATATTATTAAGATATTATGCATGCATTTCAAAAATATTTTCACCAAAATAAATCTTTTAATACTGTTATTCACTTTAAAAAATTATTTTTCTTCATTTAAGAAGCAAAGAGACAGAGAGAAGAGATACAGACAGATACAGAGAGCTCTCCCCCATATATAAATGAAATATTAACAGAACTGAAGAGAAAAGTAACAGCAATACAATTGTAGTAGGAGACTTCAGGATCCTACTATCAACAACAGATCCTCCAGACAGAAAATCAATAAGGAAACATTGGATTTGAACTATAGTTTCTACTGACATGTATAGAACATTCCTTCCAACAGAAGCAGAATATATATTCTTCTCAAGTGCACACAAAACATTCTTTGTGATATACTATATTGAGGACCACAAAAACAAATATTTACTTTATTTTATTTATTCTTTTATTAATGTAAAATATTTATGAATACTGGAACTGGAGATCACTATGCTAAGTGAAATAATCCAAGCTCAGAAGCATGAATATATAGAGAATATAAAAAAAATGTTTAAGGATGTCACATCATTCACTATATAGTTATAACTATTTTTTATTAAATAATACCATGTGCATAACAATATAACCTTCTTTCCTCCACGTTGTGATGTTATGAATCAATTAATTTGTGATATTAATAGTCCTGTTTTCAAGGAAAAGAAAAAAGAAATCACATAAAGTATCCTGTCCAACCACAGTGATATGAAACTAGAAATTATTAACAGTAAGACTCTAAACTAATTCAGAAATACATGAAAATTAAACAGCACTTTTCTGCAAAACCACCTAACCAAAGATGAAATCAAAAGAAAATAAAAAAGCATCTTTAAAGACAGTGCTGTGGTGTAGAATGTTGGGCTGGCATCCCACATGGGCATTGGTTCATGTTATAGCTGCTCCACTTCTGATTCAGTTCCCTGACAATGTGCCTGGGAGAGCATCATATAATGGCCCAATTTCTTGGGCCCTGCCACCCATGTGGGAGACCCAAAGCAGACTCCTGGCTTTTGGATTCAGCCCAGCCCAGTCCATGGGGAATGAACCAGTAAATGGAAGATCTCTCTCTCTCTCTCTCTCTCTCTCTGTCTCTCTCTCTCACTCTCAATGCTTTTCAAATATATAAAAAGTATCTTTAGAAAAATTTTTGAAATGGAAGCACAACATAACAATAGAAAATATGTTGGGTTTCTATATAGTAACAGTAAAACTCCTGGGCATGTATGCCTTACCAAGATTGAATAAAGAGGTTATAGAACACCTAAACAGACCAAAATAAGTGTCAAAAATGAATCAATAATTTAAAGAAATATCCCATCAAACAAAAACACAGAACCAGATGGCTTCACTGCTGAATTATACAACACTTTAAAGAAGAATGAACACCAGGCCATGGCACCCGCACCCTGATCCTGACCAACAGTCTCCAGACTTGTCTGGCAGCACAGTCCTCCTCCGTCATACTGGTGTCGACTGTGAAAATCTTGCATAAGTATGAAATTAGGTCTCACTGAACACATTCACACAAAGGTTGAACAACTGCTTTTCCAGAGCAGAGAGGAAACTCTTGTATCAAAAAGGGTAACCTAGGAATTCATGAATGGTAGAAGTCAGCCAGATTGTCAACGATAGTTTCAACCTGGAAATACTTGGGAAAGCCATCTCTATCATTTTTCTTATAAAACCTTTTTGCGTCCATGCTTGCTGTCATCTTCAGAGCTTTGAGATCATTTTTCAGTTCATCTGTCAATTCTGGAGCTTTCATACCAAACCAGCCATCACCCGCAGTTTTTTGTCGCTCTTTTGTCGCTCTTTCTTGCTTTTTTTTTTTTTTCCTGAAGCTGATGCTTTGATTAACTATATGGTGGGACACAGTAATTTTTTTCAAGTTCAGGTATAAGGATGGCTTTCTGCAGAAGCTCATTTTTCTTTTTCTCCTTGATCTGGGTTAGGGTTCTATTCGGGACAAATAGGCTTGAGAGCCTTGACCCATGTGCTCCTTGGAATAAAAAATAGAGGTGTTTACAAGGACCCATCCCAACCTTGACTCTTTAAAGGCAAAAAGGAACAACCTCAGTCACTTTAGCAGAGGTAATGTTTTTGTAAAGTTTTCAATGTTAAACATTTTTTTAAAGATGTATTTATTTATTTGAAAGACAGAGTTAGAGAGTGGGCTTCTGCCCACTGTTCATTTCCCAAATGGCCACAGCAGCTAGGGCTGGGCCAGGCCAAAGCCAGGAGCTTCTTCAGGATCTCCCACGTGGGTGCAGGGTCCCAAGCACTTGGGCCATCCACCACTGCTTTCCCAGGCACATTGTCAGGGAACTGGATTGGAAGTGGAGCACCAGGGACATGAACTGGCACACAAATGGTTTACCTGCATCCCAGGTGGCAGCTTAACCCTCTGTGCTAAACACTGGCCTCTTAAATATTTAATTTAAAAATATTTAGGAAGTATAAAGTTTACTGGCATGTTGAAAGAATTTTAAAAATTACGCATTTGGTGCAGAGTTAAGTTGCTGCTTGGGACACCCACAATCCAAATCTGAGTGCCTGGTTTGAGTCATGGCTATTCCACTTACAATCCAGCTTCCTGTTAGTATCTTGGGAGGAATAAATGATGGCTTAAGTAGTTGGATTACTGCCAACCATGTGAGGGACCTGGTCTGGGTTCCAGGTTCCTGGCTTTGACCTGGCCCAGCCCTGGCTGTAGAAGACATTTTGGAAATGAACTAGTGGATGAGAGATCTCTCTTTCTCTCTCTCTCTTTCTCTCTCTCTTTCTCTCTCTCCTGCCTTTCAAATAAAAGGAAAAAAAATTAAAAATTATCAGTGATATGTAAACAGTTATGTAATTATTATGTAGTTTTGTATGTATGTATGTATGTATGGGTAGGAGGGAAATGGTAGACAGGTAGTGCCTATTGTTAACTACAAATTCAGATACAGAAAGTTAGTGAGGTCAGTATACAGAGAAATCTGCTTGTTTTCCACATAAAAATAACAGTTGAAAACAAATGATAAAAACATTCCTGGAGCAAATGTATATTAGCATAAAACCAAGGAACTAAGTGAAGCTACAAATAAGGCTGTAAAGATAGTTTCTTTAGCTTAACTGTGAAAAGATCCAGTTGTTGATCATTCACTAAATGTTTCTTTATATAGAAAAAAAGGATAACTAATAAGAATATGAAAAGAATATAGATGGAATAAACCAGAATCTGATCAGATAAAACAGTTTAAGGAATTTCTTAGAACCTACAACAAACTTAGAGAAACCTGGTTTTTGGACGCTGTTAAAGATTTCACAATAAGAGAAGTAAGGCCTGAAGAGATCACCTGTTCAGAACATTGTTTACAGGAATACTTAAAATGAAAAAAAGAATATCCATGGGATTTCAGGAATCTCATATTCAACAGAATGTAGCACTGGCAGCCAAAGCAGGAATCCTGAACCAATCATGATAGAGAAGTCCTCATGGATGGACATTTGGTGAAAGATTGTCAATGGGTATTCCACTGAACAATGAGGATTCATCTGATAGAATACCCTGAAAGCAGTAGGTACCATGATAAGCTATCCCTCATGATTGTTTGGCAAATGAAATTTACTCGAGAAACCAAAATTGCTATTCACCAGGCATAACTGCAACAGAAAGTCTTATTGTTCAGTGAAAATAATATGATGCAACATTTTGGTGAGGCCTTACAATTCAGCAGCATGATCACTTGGCTAGAAAAATAAACCATTGTTTCTTCAATTGTGACTGTTAATTTTAAAGCAAAGTATGTGTTCAATCATGTAAAAAATACAGAAAAGCATTACTGAAAGTAAAATAAATGGAAATATCAATGAAAAAAAAGAATGAAAACCAATCCTTCTTAAATTATTTTAAAAAATAGAAGAAAAAGGCATACTTTCAAATTCATTTTATGAGGCCAGGGTTATCTTGATACCAAAACTACACAAGGACACAATGCAAATAGAAAGTTACAGAACAATAACCTTGATGAGTGTAGATGCGAAGATCCTCAACAAAATACCAGCATATTAAATTCAACAGTACATTAAAAAGATCATTCAAGTGAGATTCACCCCAGGTATGCAAGGATGGTAAACATAGGAAAATCAATATATATGATAAGGGGCCAGCGCCGTGGTGCAGTGAGTTAACGCCCTGGCCTAAAGTGTCAGTATCCCATCTGGGTGCCAATTTAAAACCCAGCTGCTCCACATCCGATTCAGCTCTCTGTTATGGCCTGAGAAAGCAGTGGGAGATGGTCCAAGTCCTTGGGCCCCTGCACCCACGTGGGAGGCCCGGAAGAAGCTCCTGGCTCCTGGCTTCAGATCGGCACAGCTCTGGCCGTTGCGGCCAACTGGGGAGTGAACCATCAGATGGAAGACCTCTCTCTCTCTCTGCCTCTCCTCTCTCTGTGTAACTCTGACTTTCAAGTAAAATAAATTAATCTTAAAAAACATAAACTGGCCAGCGCCGAGGCTCACTAGGATAATCCTCCGCCTGCAGCGCCGGGTGCCGGATTCTGTCCCGGTTGCTCCTCCTCCAGTCCAGCTCTCTGCTGTGGCCCGAGAGGGCAGTGGAGGATGGCCCAAGTGCTTGGACCTTGCACCTGCATGGGAGACCAGGAGGAAGCACCTGGCTCCTGGCTTCGGATTGGCACAGTGCGCCAGCCATAGCGGCCATTTGGGGGGTGAAGCAACGGAAGGAAGACCTTTCTCTCTGTCTCTCTCTCTCTCACTGTCTAACTTTGCCTGTCAAAATATAAATAATAAATAAATAAATAGATAAACTTAACTTTGGAGGTAAAAAATCTGAGTACTGAAAACTACGAAACATTGATGAAAGAAACTGAAGAATATATATATATCAATATATATATCAATATATATCAATAATATATATATATCAATGTTCATGGATTAGAACAATTAATATTGTTAAAATATCTGTGCTACCCAAAGTGATCTACAGATTCAAGGTGATCCCTCAAAATTTCAATGGCACTTTTCACAACAATAAAAAATATAATCCTGATACATACATGGAACCAAAACAGATCTCTAATAACAAGCAATCTTGAAAAAGAACAAAGAATGAAGCATCACACTTCCTGATTTCAAACCATATTACAAACCTATAGTAATCAAAACAGTATGCTAATGGTATAAAGGTAGTCACGGGAACCTATAAGACAGAATTGAGAGCCCAGAAATAATTCCATGCATATATAATCAGCCAATCTTTGCCCAGGACACTAAGTATATATAATGGGGAAAGGATAGACTCTTTAATTAATTATGTTGTGAAAACTGGACTTTCATATAAAAAATGAAATTAGATGTTTATTTCAGGTCAAACTCACAAATAATCTATAATTGGATTAAATCTAAGACTTGAAATCATAAGACTCCTGGAATAAAACATACACATCTTGGCCAAAGTCTTGACAATTATTACTTTTTTTTACATGACACTAAAAGCCCAGGCATCAAAAGCATAAGTAAACAAATGGGACTATATCAAGTTAAAAAAAAAAAAGCTTCCACATGCCAAAATATACAAATAAATAACAAAATGAGAGAAAATATTTGCAAACTGCATATCTGATAAGGAGTTAATATATAAAATGTAAAAGGAATAAAAATAGCTCAATAACAAAATAAAAAATAACAACACAAAATAAGCAAAGGATTTGAATAAAAAAAGTTCCAAAAATAAATACAAAATGTAACAAGTATCTGAAAAAAGTGTATCACCCATCATCAGAGAAATGTAAATCAAAATTGCAACAATATGTCACCACACATCTATTAAGATTGCTGTTATTCAAAATACATGAGATAAGAAGTGTTAGTGAGATTTTGGGAAAAACAGAAACCTTTTACACTGTTGGTGGGAATGCAAACTGGCACAGCCATTATAGGAAATGGTGTAGAGTTTCCCCAAAAAATTAAAAATAGAACTATTATATTATCCCGTAATGCTAACACTGGTACATATACAAAGGAAATTAAGTCAGTTTGTCAAAAAACATCTGAACTCACAAGTTTATTGCAGTGCTATTCACAGTAGCCAATATATGGAGACAGCTTATGTGTACCTTGATGAATAAATGTATAAAGAAAATACGAATACATAAACACAATGTGATATTATTGAGTCATAGAAAAGATAGAAATTGTATCATTTTTAAAAACATAGATTAATCTGGAAGATAATATGCTAAGTAACATAAGCTTGAAAATGAAGACAGTGAATGATACCATTTGTATATGAAATATATATTTATATATATTTTATATATGGGATATAAAATATAAAAGTTGAACTCATAGAAGCAGAGAGTAAAACGATATTATTCAGGAATTGAAGAGTGGGTAAAATGAGGAGATATCGGTCGGTGGTACATTCATTAAAAGATGAATAAGTTTTGGGGATCCAATATCTGGCCTGGTGACTCAGATAATAGTGCAATACTATTTATTTGGAATTTGTGAAGAGGGTGGATTCTATGTTCACATCCCCCATACACACAGAAAAGGTAACTAACTATGGTTAATTAATTTGATTGTGATGATCATCCATATATATTATGGATAATATAAATATATATCATCAGATATATATATCAAATCATCAGGTTGTATGCCTTAAATACACACACACATACATATGTTTTGTTTGTAAGTTTTACCTTAATAAAGCTGTACAGAAACGTAAATGAGAAGTTCACCTTGGATGATGTGTGGAAAATCGATTAGAGCAAAGGCTGGAGATGAGGAATTTGAATTTCCAGCATGACTTTTATGAAAGGATGGTAATCCTACATCATCATCATCATCATCATCACCACCACCATCACTGTCTCTTACTAGAAAATTAGCCTGTGAGGATGGCACTGAGTTTGTACTCCACCTCTTCACTTGAGAAGCATAGCAACAGTCATGTTCATTCTAAATATATTCATTGAACACCTACTGAGTTCCAGGTTCTGCACGAGACAACCAAGACAAAAATCTTAGCCCTCGAAAGAAATCTTGGCCCTCATCAACTTTATAATGTAGTCAAAGAGACTGACAAAAAAAGGAGACATAAAATAAAGCTTGAAATTATAATATAAGAGCTATAGAAGTAGGGGAAGAACCTAGTAGTGTTAGGGATCATAAAGACACATGAGCTTGATAGAACCAATGGATGAAATTTAAAGAAAACTGCACATGGAGAGAGAGTAGTATGAGATGAAGTTGCAGATGTGGTCAGGGTCCAGATAATACAGTGTTTTGTTGGTAATGACAAAAGATGTTGGACAGGAGGTATTATTCCAAGCAGAGGAATGTACATGTAAAAAATGCACTGTGTGTTTAAAACGTAGCAAACATTTGGTTATTTCTGGAGCATAGCATAGAAATCTGAAGGTTAGATGACCATACTCTTTTTGTCCTTCTCCTTAAAGAACATAAATAATACAATCAGAAGATATTTTCCTTGTTTGGCATAATGGTACTCTCAGGGAAGTTTCAGTGGTGCAAGAGGCATCCTTAAAAGCTCACAGTTGAGCGGAAGCATCATAAGACTCAAAGCTAACAGTAATTTGGGACTTTAGCTCGTGGCATATGCATATTTACCAGGACCTCAAGAGTTCTGGACTTGGAAGATCCTGCTCCTCAAGAGTCACAAAAACACAAGCAGGATGCTTAAGGAACATCTTGGCTTAATTAGAGAACATCAGGCATTAAAAGAGCCCTACAGATCAAGATTCTTATGAAAGCTGGGGCTAAAATCAGCAGAGTTTACCAATAGAAAGTCCAGTTAGGACTACTTTCCCAAAGACTAAGTGGAAGGGATTAATAACCCTCCCTTCTACAAGATAATATAGGCCTTTTGTGCAAAGGTAATCTCCCAAGCATGTCTTCCACTTTCAGATGGATTTTCCTCCTCTACAGTGTTGCGTGTTAAGGAATACACACACACACACACACACACACACACACACACATACACACATACTCAGTGTTGAAAAAGTTATACCATAGGCTTTTCATCTATAACCAGGAAACAAAATCTTGTTTCCTGAGATTTACTTTGGGAGACAGAAGTAGCTCTGGTTTTTGCCCACATCAGTGTTGGGCCCACAATGCAATGTTCTGATTTTGAGGAAGCAATCTCTGCTCATAAAGACTCCTGGGAAAATGAGAGTCCCATGTTCTCTCACTTATTACCACTGAAGAAGATAACTATGGAACCTTTAAGACCTTGAAAAAACGTCATAGATGTTTCAGTTGGGCTGCAGGTTTGTATTCATCCTTGAATGTGGAGGTGAGAGGTGGGAGGTGGGGACTGACAGCAATGTGGCAGAAATCTGCAGCATCCTGAAGAAAGCAATTACGAAGGAAGAAGAGGGGAGTAGTGCTGTGGTGTAGCAGGTTATGCTGCTGCCTGTGACACCACTATCCCATATGGGTGCTGGTTCAAGTCCTGGCTGTTCCACTTCAGATCCAGCTCCCTGCTAGTGCACATGGGAAAACACTGGATGAAGGCCCAAGTGCTTGATTTCCCTGCCATCCATGTGGGAGACCCAGAAGAAGCTCTTGGCTCTGGCCTGGCCCAACTCCAGCCCCTGCAGCCTTTTGGGGAGTAAACCAGTGGATGAAAGATATCTCTCTCTCTCTCTCTCTCTCTCTCTCTCTGCTTTTCAAATAAATAAATACATCTTTAAATAAAAGAAATGACAAGAAAAGACCAGCATGCTAATATAACATGTATTCATTCCTTGGAAACTCCCACAAATATTCTGGGGAAGAGAACCTCTAAAAATGTGACTTCTTGCATTAACTGAGTATGAGAGCTCTTTTGTCTACATCCTGCTTTACAAAAACTCATGAAGTAGGTTGAGGAAACTGGGGTTCAGTGTCTTCACTAGCTTGCCTAAGGCCATAAGCTATATGGCTCAGGTGATGGGGCTGGGATTTGAACCAAAGCCTATCTAGCTACAAAGCACAACTTCATTGCTCCAGTGTGTTGGTACTAGACTATAATAACTACAAATAAATCTGAAATATCAAAGACTGTGGCAGAGGAGTACAAACGAATGGGGAAACGGCATTATCAGGAAGCCTGAAGAGGAAGCTACTTGCTATATACTCTTACCACCATCTGCAGGATATTAGGCAGTGGTTATCATTGATTACCAGGTGATATCTATCCACCTGCCATCTTAGTATCATATTCTTGCCTTGAAGGTCTTGAGAAATTAATATTTAGTTTATTCCAGATTCAACAGAATTGAAAAAAATTAAATAAGCTTCACAGTCAAAGCAGCTAAACCACTTGAAGGTTAACAGGAAAAAGAAATGTTGTTTTGCTTCAGAATGAAACTTCAGAATATGATAACTTTTTCCACTCCCACTCACCCAACCTCAGTACTGGGCCCCAAGTGAAGATAATTTCCTATTTACATGGAAAGAGAAAAGAAACTCAGAAAACTTATTTAAAAAGTTCAAAGGCTCTCTGGACCCTAAAATCATTCTTCAAAAAGCACATCTCAATTATTTAAATGCACATGGATTGAACAACAGAAGACCGTATTTTCTTTAAAATACACATGAATGATTTTTTTCCCTAACTGCAGAAAAAAAGACCAAGTAAAACAGAGGTTGGCGTACATTGAACCCCAAACATTTGGTAAAATAGGTCAAGATGTTCCATAAACACCAGAACTGGCCCGGGGTGTGTCTCCCTAATTAATTTATTGTAATTTTTATTAATGATAACAATAGCAACATTTTGTGTTAGCGCTGCTATCCCAGAAGACTTGGAGGCTTTTATGAGAAAACTCTACTGAGCTTCATGCTCCCTTTATTATCGTGGATTCTCTAACCCTCCAGCTCCAAAGCGTTTTTGTGACTGTTGCAGCATTCTGGCAGCTAGCCCTCAGTTTGCAGCCCAGCTAAAATTCCAGACTCCTTGCGGGGGGGGGGGGGGGGGTTAGGGAAAGCTTTGGATCTCTCAAGTATGGGAAGAGCTCTGTTATGGGTGGGTTCTGATGTAGGAGTATTGCAACCCTGTGTCTGAGACTGAGTCCTGCCAAGTATTATTTTGTTCCTTGCCAAGAGGCAAGAAAACAGCTTTTCATTATCTGTTCCATCCCACTAGAATAAAAGGCTAGCAGAGCAGGAAAGTGTCTGCCTTATTCACGGCTCTATCTGCAGTGCCCAGAGCACTGCCTGGCACACAGTAGTAATATTTCTTGTGTAAATAGTATAGTAAATATTTCTTAAATACGTTGATAGAGTAGGAGTAATGCAGAGCAAGGGTTGATTAGCTGCCTCAGAAACCAGTGCTCTGGGGAGTGGGGTGTGTCTGTGTGTCTGTGCCCATTAAGGGCAGACATGCTGGGCTGGGTCAGCAAATCTGTGAAGTAAGCATCAACAACATTCCAGTGAGGGTTAATTACCAAAATTGATCATCTGGCCATCTTATCTCCTACCCAGGCCCACAGCAGAGGAATAGTTCTAGATCTTGCCCACTAAGAGAGATACATACGAACTGAGGCCTGTACAGAGGAAATCAAGTAGTCCAGTGTACTAGTATTACTGGGATGCCATAAACAACAAACCACAGAATGAGTTCCTTAAGCAACAGAAATTTATTTTCTCGTGGTTCTGCAGTCTAGAGGTTCATGGTCAAGGTGCCAGGATTAGTTTCCTGATGAGGACTCCCTTCTCAGCTTGTATATGGCCACCTTCTCATAATGTTCTCACATGGCCTTTCCTTAGTGTATGTGGACATGGGGGAGAATTGTGGAGATGTGCTATGGTTTGAATATTCCCTGGGCAACTCATGTTGAAATTTAATTTCTATTTTAGCAGTATTAAAAAGTGAGGTCTTTAACAGGAGGTTATGTAAGAGGGTACATCCTCATGGGTGGATCAATGCCATTTTTGCAGAAGCATCCTCCCCTGCTCTATTTTGTGTGTACTCTCCCTTTTGCTTCTGTCATGGGATGACACAGCCAGAAGGTCCTTGCCTGATACTGGTGTTATGCTCTTAGACTTCCCAGTCTCCAGAAAAATAAGAAACATATTCTTTTTCCTTAGAAATTGCCAGTCTGTGTTATTCTGTTACATCATCAGAAAACAACCAATGGCAGAGGGTGTGAGGGAGTGAGATTTCTGATGTCTCTTCTTTAAAAATATTTTTTCATTTTATTTCAAAGGCAGTGATACAGAAAGACTCAATTATACATCTTTAATCTACTGGTTCACTCCCCAAAGGCCTATAACGGTCAGGGCTTGGCCAGGTCCAAGTCAGGAGCTCAAAACTAAATCTGTGAATTCCTCTTGGGTGGCAGGGGCCCAATTAATTGTTCTCTCCCTGGGTACACATGAGTAGGAAACTGGAATCAGAAAATGAGGTGTGACTTGAGTCTAGGCACTCCAATATGGGATGTGAGTGTCTCCAGTAGAAACTTAACTGCTGTGACAAATGCCCACCCCCTGATGTCTCTTCTAATAAAGAAACTAATCTTATGAGATCAGGGCCCTAAGCTTATGACTTCATTTAACTATAATTACTTCCTTATTCTTCAAAATACAACCACACTGGAGGGCTGAGATGTCAACATATGAATTCTGAGGAGACACGAGTGTTTAGTTCATTACAGGAAGGATGTGGAAAACAAGTCTGATGCGAAATAGTTGGAGTCACTGAGGCTGTTTGGTCTGCAGAAGAGAATCAGGGGGTCATGAACTCAAAAATCAAACAACTAAAAGGCTATCACAGAACAGAATGTGTAAATATTCTCAGGCCATCCTCATAAGATTTTAAGAAGCCATAGGGAGGATGGATTTTATCAGCTCAAACAGGTAGAATTTTCTATCGATTAGAGCTGTAGCTGTCATTGGATAGAGAGGAGTGATCACGTCATCAGCTGGGGCAGGAAAGCTGGTTCTGGCACACTATTTGGGAGGGATGGAATATAAATTGGGCTTGAATGAGTGATCTAAAAAATATTACTTACAGCCCCCAAATGCCAGAATAACAGTTATGAGAACACTTGTAAACTTTGACTCAACTTTGTTTAACATCTGATTTATCTGTACACAGGATAATCATGGCATCCCTCTTGTATCCTCCCTTTCCCTACATTCTCCAAACAGAGCTTCAGGCAAGCCAAGCCTGGCTTAGGGTACATAGGAGTTAAATGAATTATTATCTGAATTTCCTGAGTCTAAGGAAATGGAGTAGCAAACCTCAGAGAAACAGCTTCTACTCCTCCTTATATTCTGTTTTCATTACGCTAAGTTCTGATGAGAATCTAGGTTCCAGAGTTAGGTGAAGACTGTGGATATAACAGTCAAGCATGTTAACTGAATGAACTAGGAAACAGGCAATGTGACGCCTGGGGTTTCACAGGTTTTTTCCTTCAAGACTGGGTTAAAAATAACACTAGCTTTCCCCTGTTCAGAAAGCTGTGTCACAGCGCGTTAACGCCCTGGCCTGAAGCACCAGCATCCCATATGGGCACTGGCCCGAGACCCGGCTGCTCCATTTCTGATCCAGCTCTCTGCTGATGGCCTGGGAAAGCAGTGGAAGATGGCCCAAGTCCTTGGGCCCCTGCACCCGTGTGGGAGACCAGGAAGAAGCTCCTGGCTCCTGGCTTTGGATTCGCGCAGCTCTGGCCGTTGCGGCCAATTGGGGAGTGAACCATCGGATGGAAGATACCCCCCCCCCCCGCCGCCTATCCTCTCTCTGTGTAACTCTGACTTTCAAATAAATAAATAAATCTTCAAAAAAAAAAAAAAAAAAGAGGCTGGCGCCATGGCTCACTTGGCTAGTCCTCCGCCTACAGTGCCAGCACCCTGGTTTCTAGTCCCGGTTGGGGCACCAGATTCTGTCCCGTTTGCTCCTCTTCCAGGCCAGCTCTCTGCTGTGGCCCGGGAAGGCAGTGGAGGATGGCCCAAGTGCTTGGGCCCTGCACCCCATGGGAGACCAGGAGGAAGTACCTGGCTCCTGGCTTTGGATCGGCGTAGTTCCAGCCGTAGCGGCCATTTGGGGAGTGAACCAACGGAAGGAAGACCTTTCTCTCTGTCTTTCTCTCTCACTGTCTAACTCTGCCTGTTAAAAAAAAAAAAAAAAAAAAAAAAAAAAAAAAAAAAAAAAAAGCTTGTAGGGCTGATCAGCTGTAGGAATCTAGGAATAAGAGCCTGAAGAGAGAAGACTGGTTCAATAACACATCAATAACACAAACTGGACCCATAAATGTCTTAGATCAGCTCTGAAATGGGCAATGACATTTGATAGCAGAATAAGACTTGCTGAAAGGGTTTAAATGCAAATTCTGAGCCACTTCTCACACCTACTGAATCTGCATCTCTGGGCATCTGAGTTTTTACAAACTTCTTAAGTGATACAGATGCACAGTCAAATTGGAGAATCTTAGAATGAAGGAGTTTAAGTAAAAGCAATGTTTGAAAAAATAAAATGCAAATACAGTCTGTATGTATTCCCATGCATACCTAAATACATTATGGCTAAATTTTAGAGCTAATTAGCACATGTATTACCTCATATATTTATCATTTTGTGGTAAAAACAGTTAAAATGTACTTTCTTAACAACTTTTTAAAATAAAATCTGAATCTCCCATGTCGGGGGACAAAGACTCAAGTACTTGAGCTGCTACCTGCTGCCTCCCAGGGTGCAAATGAACAAGAAGCTAGAATAGGAAGAAGAGCCTGGACTGGTGTGCTGTGGGCCTTCCAAGTAGCATCCTAACTGTTTTGCCAAATGCCCGCCCTTTTCTTTTTATTACTTTGAAATGAAGCAAATGACATATAGCCAATTATTTTAAAGTACACAATTCAATGATGCTTAGTACATTTAAATAAATAAATAAATAAACCAACACCTCTATCTTCTTCCAAAATTTTTTCATCAATTTCAAACAGACCCAATACCCATCAAGCAGATACTCTATTCCTCGCTTCCCCAGAACCTGCAGCCACTAATTATCTTCCTTCTTCAATAGATTTCCTAATTCTGGATATTTAATATTAATGGAATCATACAATATATGATTTTTGTGTCCTGCTTCTTTTTTACTGTTTATTTCATTTTATTTTATTTTTACTTTTTTTTTTTAATTTTTGACAGGCAGAGTGGACAGTGAGAGAGAGAGACAGAGAGAGAAAGGTCTTCCTTTGCCGTTGGTTCACCCTCCAATGGCCGCCACTGCAGCCGGCGCACCGCGCTGATCCAATGGCAGGAGCCAGGTGCTTTTCCTGGTCTCCCATGGGGTGCAGGGCCCAAGCACCTGGGCCATCCTCCACTGCACTCCCTGGCCATAGCAGAGAGCTGGCCTGGAAGAGGGGCAACCGGGACAGAATCCGGCGCCCCGACCGGGACTAGAACCCGGTGTGCCGGCGCCGCAAGGTGGAGGATTAGCCTATTGAGCCACGGCGCCGGCTTTATTTTTACTTTTTAAAATTTTATTTAAGATATACAAATTTCATGTATTTCTTATATACACATTCAAGAACATAATGATATTTCCCTTCCTATCCTCACTCCCTTTCCTTTTCCCATTCTTAATTTTTACAAAGACATATTTTCAGGTAACTTTATACTCATAAGACAAATCCTACACTGAGTGAAGAGTTCAACAAATAGTATTAAAAAAACCACTGTTCCTCAACAGAAGAGACAAGGGTTGTAAATAATCATCAAGTCTCAAAAGGTCCACTTCACTCCAATACACACCTTTTAGGTATTAGTTACCACAGATCAGGAAAAACATAGTATTTGTCTTTTTAGGACAGGTTAATTTCACTAAGTATAATGGTTTCCAGTTGTATCTATTTTGTTGCATAATACAGGATGTTATTATTTTTTTTTTTTACAATGTGTAGTATTCCATAGACTTTACCCAGTCTTCAGTTGAATGGACAACTGGGTTGACTCCATATCTTCATTATTGTGAATTGAGCTGCAATAAACATGGGAGTGCAGATCATGCTCTCATATTCTGATTTCATTTAGTTTGGGTAAATTCCCAAGAGTGGCATGGCTGGGTCATATGGTAGGACTATATTTAGATTTCTGAGGTTTCTCTACACTGTCTTCCACAATGGCTGCACTAGTTTGCATTCCTACCAATAGTGGGAACCTTTTTACCCACTTTCAAGAATATGATATGTTGCAATTAAGTATGCTCATTCATGCTGTAAAATAGATCTCCAGTGGTAGGTGTTGTGATATAGTGCGTTAAGGTGTCATCTGTCATTTGGGACATCCAAATGGGAGTCATATGGGAGTCATATGGGAGTGTCTGGTTCAACTATCAGCTACTACACACTTCCCACCCAACTTCCTGCTAATGTGCATGAGAGGCAGTGGATGACAGGCCCAGTACTAGACTTCCTGGCAATTCTGTGACAAACCCATAGGAGTTTGTGGCCTAGCCCTGGCATTGTGGGTAGTGAACCAAATACAGGATAGAAGATCTCTCTCTCTCTCTCTCTCTCTCTCTCTCTCTCTTTCTCTCTCCCTCACTTGGTCTTTCAAATAAATAAATTCTTCTTTAAAAAATTCCTAAAATACATATCCAGAATCCATTCACTGTATATAACTAAAATTTGTATCTTTTCACCAACATTTTCTTTGTTTAAGCTTTATTTATTGTGAAAGTCAGTGTTACACACATACACCCACAGAAAAGGAGAAAGAGAGAGAGAGAGGTCTTCCATATTCATATCATGATTTGTATGTCCCTTTTTTTTTGGAGAAATGTCAATTCAGATCATTTACCCAATTTTTAAACATGATAGTGTGGCAAACATTGTGGCACAGCAGATTAAGCAACCACTTGTGACACTGGCATCCCATGTCAGTGTGCCAACTTGGGTCCTTGATACTCAGCTTCAGATCCAGCTTTCTGCTAAAACACCCAAGGAGGCAGTGAAAGATGGCCCAGGTGGGAGTCCCATATGGAGTTCCTGGCTCCTGGCTTTGGCCTGGTCCAGACCTGGTTGTTCAAGACATCTGGGGAGTGAACCAGCAGATAGAAAAGATCTTTCTCCGTCTGTCTCTCCTTGTCTTGCTATCACTCCACCTTTTAAATATTTAAATGAATAGGGGTCAGCACTGTGGCGCAGCAGGTTAAAGCCCTGGTCTGAAGCGCTGGCATCCCGTATGGGTGCCGGTTCTAGTCCCGGCTGCTCCACTTCTGATCCAGGTCTCTGCTACGACCTAGGAAAGCAGTAGAAGATGGCCCAAATCCTTGGGCCCCTGCACCTGTGTGGGAGATGCAGAAGAAGCTCTTGGCTCCTGGTTTCAGATTGGCACAGCTCCAGCCATTGTGGCCATCTGGGGAGTGAACCAGCGAATGGAAGACCTTTCTCTCTGTCTCTACCTCTCTCTGTAACTCTGTCTTTCAAATAAATAAAATAAATCTTTTAAAAAAATAATTAAATAATTAAATAAATCTTTAAAAAATAAACATGGTAGCCAACTTTGTTCCATGGTACAATTGCAAGTGTAATTGGGATTAAAGGAGCTACAATTTGTAAAATTTTCTTAATTGTGAATGCCAATAATATTGGGATTATTAGACAGCAGTTACATGCTGGACGAGAAGAAAAGTCCTTATTTGGCATGTATTATTTCTACTGATCATTTTTTTTTTTTTTTACTTTTGGAATACTGTTAAACAGATTAATACAAAAAGCCTCATTTTTAGTTTATTTTTCAAAAACATTTATTTTACTTATTTGAAAGGCAGAGTGACAGAGGGAGAATGGGAGAAACAGAGAGAAAAAAATCTTCCATCCATTGGTTCATTCCCCAGATACCTGCCATAGGCAGAGCTGGGCCAGGCCAAAGTCAGGTGCCAGGAAGCCCATGTATTTTTGTATTTCAGTCTATTTCTCTTTTTGAATTATTTAATATTTGCCTAGTGTTTGATGCATACATATTTACTTATCCTTTATTTCTTTTTTCTAGCATGTTATTTATTTTTAGTTACTTGAAAGAGGAGAGAGAGACAGAGAGAGAGAGAGAGATCCCTCATTTCCCCCATATGCTCACAACATCCAGGGCTGGGGTAGGCTTAAAAAACCAGAAACTGGGAATTCAATCCAATTCTCTGTCATTGGTTGCCGGGACCTATGTACTTGAGCCCCCTGGGGTACGCATTACAGGAGACTGGAAATTGAAGCAGAACTAGAACTCATACCCAGGGATTTGAACATAGTATATGGGTGTCACAAAGTGTCATCTTGACTGCAGCACCAACTTATTGCCCCTCTCCTTCATTTCTATAGTTTTGCAGTGATGGTATTCTTTTTATAAAAAGATTCATTATTTATTAAAAAAGCAGAAGTACAGAGTGAACAGTAGAGACACACACAGAGATTTCCCATTGCTTGGGCTGCTCTAGGTTGAAGCCAGGAACCAAGTGTCAGAAGCATCTTCCAGGTCTCCTGTGTGGGTGCAAGGGCCCAAGCACTTGAACGCGGTCTTCTGCTACTTTCCCAGGCACAATAGCAGGGAGCTGGATTGGAATTGGGGCAGCCAGGACTCAAACCAGTGCTCATATAGGATTTCTGGCATTGTATAAGTGGCAGCTTAACCTGCTGCATCACAATGTCAATCCCATGCAGGCATAGTTGACAGTTTTCCAACTCTATTGGCGTATAACGTGTCTGCTAAGAAATAAACTTCTAGCCTTTTTGAAATTTCCTGATTTGTTATTTGCTTCCTTTCTTTTGCTGATTTCAGGATTCTCTCTTTGACCTTAACACTTAACAGGTTAATTACAGTATATCTTGGTGTAGTCTTATTTGCATTGAATTTTATTGAAAATCTTTTGTATTCCTATACCTGAATGTTTATGTATTTCTCCAAATTTGGAAAGTTTTCTAATTTTTTTTTTATTTTTGACAGAGTGGACAGTGAGAGAGAGAGAGACAGAGAGAAAGATCTTCCTTCCGTTGGTTCACCCCACAATGGCCGCTGTGGCCAGAGTGCTGCGGCCGGCGCACCGCGATGATCTGAAGCCAGGAGCCAGGTGCTTCCTACTGGTCTCCCATGCGGGTGCAGGACCCAAGCACTTGGGCCATCCTCCACTGCCTTCCCGGGCCACAGCAGGGAACTGGACTGGAAAAGGGGCAGCCGGGACAGAATCCGGCGCCCCGACCAGGACTAGAACCTGGTGTGCCAGCACCACAGGCGGAGGATTAGTCTATTGAGCCATGGCGCCGGCCAAGTTTTCTAATATTATCTCTCTCGATTTTGGTCTCCCTCTCTCTCTCTCTCTCTTTCCCTCCTCTTTTAAATGATGTCGGCAGGTTTTCTTTTTTTAAGTTTTATTTATTTATTTGAAAGGCAAAGTTACAGAGACAGTGAGAGCAAGAGCAAAAGAGAGATCTTCCATCTGCTGGTTCACGCCTCAAATGGCTTCAGTGGCTGGGGCTGGGACATACCGAAGCCAGGAGTCAAGAACTTCATCTAGGTCTCCCACATGGGTGACAGGGGCCCAGCGCTTGGGCAATCTTCTGCTACTTTCCTAGGAACATTAGGCACATTAGCAGGGATCAGAATAGGAACAGCCTGGACACAAACTAGCACACATATGAGATGCTGGAGTTGCAGGTGGCAGCTTTACCCACTATGCGGCACTGCCAGCCTCTACTATTATCTCTTTAAACCAACTTTCAACCCCTTTGTTTTTCTCTCCCCTTTAAATGCTTAAAACCATTTTATATTCTATCCCATAAACCCCATAACAATTCTTCATTTTCTTCATCTTTTATTCTTATTTCTCCTCTGCCTGTATATTTTCGAATAACCGGTCTTTGAGTTCACATATTCTATCATCCTCTGTATCAGTTCTGCTGTTGATATACACTATTGCATTTTTTATCATTCAGTATATTTTTCAGTTCCAGAATTTTTTATTTGTTTACTTTCATCTCCATTAAACTTCTGGTATTAGACATTTTTTGCTTTCCTGATTTTGTTGAATTATTTATTTGTGGAAAAGTCCATCCAAAAGTTCGTGTCAATTGCATATTATGAAAACCTATGCATATTTTCAGAATTTTTGCACCAAAATAAACTCATCTTTCAGTTTCATTTTCCCATATTCTGAAGTACCCTTTCATTTCTCTGAAGTCCATTGAGTTTCCTTAAAGTAATCATTTTAAATAATTTGTTATGTTAGGTAGCAAGTCAGAAATTTAGCCTACCTGTGTGTGGAGACAAGCCTGAAGACCAGCACCTACTGTGGAAACTCCAGAAGCCCAGCATTTTGCACTTCAAAGTCCTGTGCAGACCCTGATAACCTCCGAGGGGGTCCCAGCCCTTCCCCCAAGGAAAGCTCCCAGGAGAATTCTCTCCTCAGGACAACATGGGGCAATAAAACCTTCTCAGCTGCCCTAAGGGAAGCCCCCCTACTCTGCCTGGGCGCCAGCAAATCTGGGGAGGAATTTTCTAATTTTCACCCAACAAACCCTACTGCCAAGACTCTCCATCCTTTGTCCTGGAGAAGAGGGGGAGGTGGGTAAACAGACTCCCTTAAAAATCTAGGGAGTCCAAACAGACTGTCGCTCAGCTCTCTGCCTCTCTGCTGAGCCACCCACCTGGCCTGCCCAGGTGTATTCTCTCCATTCAACCATGTAACCTCGCTCTCCCCCAGTCCGAGTGACTGGGGGCTCTCACTCTGTCCCTTCCGTCCTGATGGATGCCCTGTCCCCAATAAAGCCTTATCACTCTGCTCTCTGTCTCACGCCTGAATTCTCTCTTGTGTGAAGACAAGAATCCCACAGCTTCCTCCGGTGACAGTTATACAGTTTGTATATCTCCCTTTCTTTGTGGTGACTAGAAGATGTTCTTTTGGCAGTGTTAGATATCTTTAGCTTTTCATATTTCTTTTAGCTGTATGTTAAAGTCTGTACATTTCATGAAGAAATTATTCCAGTCTCGGAATAATTTGTCTTGGAAACGTTCTACCAGTTTGTCTAAAGACTCTGATAGGTCACCTGGCATGATTAAAGGGCAAGTTTGCTTCTGGAACCATTGGGGAAGCTGGCCTGGTGTCTAGGTCAGCAGGTGAGCAGGTCTGGTATATAGATCCATCTGGCTGGGCCTGTACCCAGGAACTACTGGGGTGGTGTGGGGTGGGTGCACATCAACTGGTGTTGCTGGGGGTGCACATGGATGGGCCTGGAGCCTGGGCCCATGTGGTTTAGCCTAGAACCCATTCTTCCATGGCTGGCCAGAAAGCCTGAGTCCAAAGAGGCACACTTGGCAATTGAGTGGGCCTTGACCAATGTGTCTGAAGGGGCTGGCTATGTGCTGATATGGTTCTGTTGCCTGGAACCGCTGAGATAGATCTGGAACTTTAGTCTATGTGGACTGGCCTGGTGCTGGGCTGGGCCTCATGTTTGAGTTCTTGGTGCTAAATCTTGGTCCTGGATCCAGAGAGTTTGCTTGAAACCTGGGTTTGCACCATGAATCTACGAGAATGTGTTTGGAGCCTCATTACATGGGATATGGCTGGCAAAGGAAGCTACTGGAGTGAGCCTTGAACCTGTGTTTGCTGAAAGGCCTTGTCCCTGTGTCTTCTGAAGTGTGGGACCACCTCTAGCAGGCTAGAACTTGAGCCCATCATGGTGCAGATACTTAAGTGATGCTTGGACATATAAGGGCATGTCTAGTGCCTATAACCTTGGATCCTAAACTGGTATCTAGAGGTACTGGGGCTCCTTGAGTCAAAGGTCATAGTGTCAGTTCAGTCCTAGAGCCTGTGTCTATTGATGCCACTCTGGAGCTTGGATGCTCAGGTGCCGGCCTAGAATCTAGGCCCATGAAGGCTCACCTGGATTCTGTGCCCACAAAGGCTGGCTTGGGACATGAGTACAGAAGAATGAGCCTAAGGCCTGAGACCATGGGGTCCAACTCTGCATTGTAGTCTACTGGAATATGCCTAGAACCAGGGTCAAATGAAGAGAGCAAGGGTCTTGGATCTGGAAACCATGTCAGTGCCATTTCATGAAATTATTCAATAAGCTCCTGATACCTCATACAACATCATATACATCATTCTCAGGATTCCTTAGCAGTCATTTAATCTATGTAAACAATGATTTGTCCACCAAATGAAGACCACAAAATAATACCCTCTTATATAAATTAGTTTGGCAAAAATTCAAAAGTTGAATAATACTAAATAGTGGAACATAAATTGGTTTATCTTCACACTAAAATCTGAAAATGAGTGTAATAATTATGTATAAAACATCAATAAAATGTAGTAATAATGTTATGGTTAAAAGAACCTCCATGAAAACAAAATATAATATGGTCCTTATATGTATGAACTTTATATAAAGTTCAACAAGTAAAATAATATGTCATTTAGGAGGACTTCTGGAATGATGGAGTGAGAAGTTTGCAGACTCTCCCCACAGTAAACCAATGACTTAACTGGTGAAAAACTCTATCATATAGAATCTTTGGAAATAGTCCTAAAGACATACAACAAATGGAGAAACATTAGTTCAAGAAAATTTACCAAATGCTTTCTCGGCATCTATTGAGAGAATCATATGGTTTTTCTTCTGCAGTCTGTTAATGTGGTGTATCACACTGATTGTCTTGCGCACATTAAACCATCCCTGCATACCAGGGATAAATCCCACTTGGTCTGGGTGGATGATCTTTCTGATGTGTTGTTGCATTCTATTGGCGAGAATTTTATTGAGGATTTTTGCATCTATGTTCATCAGGGATATTGGTCTGTAATTCTCTTTCAGTGCTGCATCTTTTCCCGGCTTAGGAATTAAGGTGATGCTGGCTTCATAGAAAGAATTTGGGAGGATTCCCTCTTCTTCAATTGTTCTGAATAGTTTGAGAAGAATTGGAGTTAGTTCTTCTTTAAATGTCTGGTAGAATTCAGCAGTGAATCCGTCTGGTCCTGGGCTTTTCTTTGTTGGGAGGGCCTTTATTACTGTTTCAATTTCTGTCTCGGTTATGGGTCTGTTTAGGTTTTCGATGTCTTCCTGGTTCAATTTAGGTAGGTTGCATGTGTCCAGGAATCTATCCATTTCTGATAGGTTTCCCTGTTTGCTGCCATACAAGTCCTTGTAGTAATTTCTGATGATTCTTTAAGAAAAACCATATGATTCTCTCAATAGATGCCGAGAAAGCATTTGATAAAATACAACACCCGTTCATGATGAAAACTCTAAGCAAACTGGGTTTGGAAGGAACATTCCTCAATACAATCAAAGCAATCTATGAAAAACCCACAGCCAACATCCTATTGAATGGGGAAAAGTTGGAAGCATTTCCACTGAGATCTGGGACCAGACAGGGATGTCCACTCTCACCACTGCTATTCAATATAGTTCTGGAGGTTCTAGCCAGAGCTATTAGGCAAGAAAAAGAAATTAAAGGGATACCAATTGGGAAGGAAGAACTCAAACTATCCCTCTTTGCAGATGATATGATTCTTTATTTAGGGGACCCAAAGAACTCTACCAAGAGACTATTGGAACTCATAGAAGAGTTTGGCAAAGGAGCAGGGTATAAAATCAATGCACAAAAATCAACAGCCTTTGTATACACAGACAATGCCATGGCTGAGAAAGAACTTCTAATATCAATCCCATTCACAATAGCTACAAAAACAATCAAATACCTTGGAATAAACTTAACCAAGGACGTTAAAGATCTCTACGATGAAAATTACAAAACTTTAAAGAAAGAAATAGAAGAGGATACCAAGAAATGGAAAAATCTTCCATGCTCATGGATTGGAAGAATCAATATCATCAAAATGTCCATTCTCCCAAAAGCAATTTATAGATTCAATGCAATACCAATCAAGATACCGAAGACCTTCTTCTCAGATCTGGAAAAATTGGTGCTAAAATTTATATGGAGGCACAAGAGACCTCGAATAGCTAAAGCAATCTTGTACAACAAAAACAAAGCTGGAGGCAACACAATACCAGATTTCAGGACATACTACAGGGCAGTTGTAATCAAAACAGCATGGTACTGGTACAGAAACAGAAGGATAGACCAATGGAACAGAATTGAAATACCAGAAATCAACCCAAACATCTACAGCCAACTTATATTTGATCAAGGATCTAAAACTAATTCCTTGAGCAAGGACAGTCTATTCAATAAATGGTGCTGGGAAAATTGGATTTCCACGTGCAGAATCATGAAGCAAGACCCCTACCTTACACCTTACACAAAAATCCACTCAACATGGATTAAAGACCTAAATCTACGACCTGACACCATCAAGTTACTAGAGAACATTGGAGAAACCCTTCAAGATATTGGCACAGGCAAAGAGTTTCTGGAAAAGACCCGGGAGGCACAGGCAGTCAAAGCCAAAATTAACTATTGGGATTGCATCAAATTGAGAAGTTTTTGTACTGCAAAAGAAACAGTCAGGAGAGTGAAGAGACAACCGTCAGAATGGGAAAAATATTTGCAAACTATGCAACAGATAAAGGGTTAATAACCAGAATCTACAAAGAGATCAAGAAACTCCACAAAAACAAAACCAACAACCCAATTAAGAGATGGGCCAAGGACCTCAATAGACATTTTTCAAAAGAGGAAATCCAAATGGCCAACAGGCACATGAAAAAATGTTCAAGGTCATTAGCAATCAGGGAAATGCAAATCAAAACCACAATGAGGTTCCACCTCACCCCGGTTAGAATGGCTCACATTCAGAAATCTACCAACAACAGATGCTGGCGAGGATGTGGGGAAAAAGGGACACTAACCCACTGTTGGTGGGAATGCAAACTGGTCAAGCCACTATGGAAGTCAGTCTGGAGATTCCTCAGAAACCTGAAGATAACCCTACCGTTCGACCCAGCCATCCCACTCCTTGGAATTTACCCAAAGGAATTTAAATTGGCAAACAAAAAAGCGGTCTGCAGCCTAATGTTTATTGCAGCACAATTCACAATAGCTAAGACCTGGAACCAACCTAAATGCCCATCAACGGTAGACTGGATAAAGAAATTATGGGATATGTACTCTTTAGAATACTATACCGCAGTAAGAAACAACGAAATCCAGTCATTTGCAACAAAATGGAGGAATCTGGAACACATCATGCTGAGTGAAATAAGCCAGTCCCAAAGGGACAAATACCATATGTTCTCCCTGATCGGTGACAACTGACTGAACACCAAAAAGGAAACCTGTTGAAGTGAAAGGGACACTATGGGAAACGGTGACTTGATCAGCATAGCCCTGACTGTTAATGAACAACTTAATGCATTATCCCTCTTAGTAGTTTTTTTGTCTGTTCTACTTAATATGACTGGTTTAATTCTGTAATTAATACACAGTTATTCTTAAGTGTTGAAATTTAACTGAAATGTGATCCCTGTTAAACATAAGAGTAGGAATAAGAGAGGGAAGAGATATATAATTTGGGACATGCTCAAGCTGACTTGCCCCAAATGGTAGAGTTAGAAACATACCAGGGGACTCCAATTTAATCCCATCAAGGTGGCATGTACCAATGCCATCTCACTAGTCCAAGGGATCAATTTCAGTTCGCAATTGATCATAATGAAAGGACTAAGAGTCAAAGGGAGCACATAAGCAAGTCTAGTACCTGCTAACACTAACCGATAGAATAAATAAAGGGGAGAGTGATCCAACATGGGAAGTGAGATGCTCAGCAGACTCATAGAATGGCAGATGCCCTAAATAGCACTCTGGCCTCAGAATCAGCCCTAAAGGCATTCAGATCTGGCTGAAAAGCCCATGAGAGTATTTCAGGCATGGAAAGCCAAGACACTCTGGCAAAAGATCTCTGTGAGTGAGATCTCAGTGGAAAGAACAGGTCTTCAAAGAAGGAGGTACCTTTCTCTGAAGGGAGGAGAGAACCTCCACTTTGACTATGACCTTGTCTAAACAAGATAAGAGTCGGAGAACTCAAGGGGCTTCCATAGCCTTGGAAACTCATGACTGGAGCATAGGGAGATTACTGATGCCATAGACAGGAGTGTCAATTGGTAAAGTCAACAACAGGAGTCACTGTGCACTTACTCCTCATGTAGGATCTCTGTCCTTAATGTGCTGTGCATTGAGATTTAATGCTATAACGAGTACTCAAATAATATATTTCACTTTGTGTTTCTATGGGGGTGCAAACTGTTGAAATCTTTACTTAATGCATACTAAACTGATCCTCTGTAAAAAAAAAAAAAAAGAAAAGAAAAGAAAAGAAAAGAAAAGAAAAGAAAAGAAACTATCAACTCCCAACTTGACTCTCACTGGGATTAAACATGACAATAGGTCTGATCTGATTTCATCATCATTAAAAAAAATCATCTATTATTTTTCACTTTATGTTTCTGTGTGGGAGCAAACTGTTGAAATCCTTACTTAATGTATACTAAGCTGATCTTCTGTATATTAAGATAATCGAAAATTAATCTTGATGTGAATGGAAGGGGAGAGGGAGTGGGAAAGGGGAGGGTTGTGGGTGGGAGGGACGGTATGGGGGGGGAAGCCATAGTAATCCATTATTCGTACTTTGGAAACGTATATTCATTAAATAAAAGTTAAAAAAAAAAAAAGAAAATTTACCGAATTTCTCTAAGAACAAGAGTCTAGCATTTGAGTCACAATCTGTCCCTTACTCAGCCCCTCATCTAGTCCTCCTGTTTTATAGGTGATGCTATCCTCTCTGAGCATGTGCTGACAAGAAGGTGGGGATTTCCTCTCCTCCCAGTTCCCAGTCTGAGGCTTTATTTTCACCTTTGGAGGGGTAGATGATAATTGATGTTTCTCAGTTCCCATGGCTCTGTGTCTCTAAAGCTCTTTTCCAGACTTGCATGGTTGAGAGGATCAGGTCTCTCTTTCCCTATCTTGTCTTCACTCTTAAATTGCAAAGTTTAACCCAATAGGAGTAGCTTGAGAATACTGAGGCTCAATCATCCCTCCCACTTTATCTTTTTCATAAGATAGAGGTTCTATATTTAGAGGGGCAAGCTGAGAAAACCATTGTTACCACCCTGCCACACCAATGCCTACTTCTAGAGTGCAGATGTCACTCTGGGAGAAAGGACTCGCCATATCTAGCCCCAATGTAATAGTATAAGAGTTCTTCTCAGAGGTAAAATCTGTCCTTAAGGGCAAATGCTCACCAGCTCTGTCTGAGGGTTCTAACTATATCTGAAACAGACAATGGGAAACTGTATGTCTATAGATGTTGCCAAAAACCAATGGAGAAGTTAGTGAAGAACAATTAAGGGGATGGATGGTAGCTCTCTAATAAAACCAAAATAGTACAGCAGTCAGAAGTTTAATAGATTCGCAGAAAAAAGATAGCCAGAAAGAACTCTTCTGGGAGCCAAGTCAACTAGCCCTGCTAAAAATGGTTATGTGTATGCTCCAGGCTACACCACTTAGGAGCAATTAGAGAGGGTAATGAGAACATCTTGAAAGCATTTCCCAAACCACAGAAAGACCCGCCAACACAGGGAAAAATCTTCATTGGCACAAGGGGATTGAGTGTAACCTCTAATCAAACACTGAATGAATAATAAACTACTCTGGCCCAGGAAGGACACCTGAGAATCCAGGCATAAGAATAAAAATAATATTACTCATTCCTGACAGTCTGAAAGACTATGTGTAAGGCTAAGGCTATGCCATTTTTGGAGCCATCAGGAAAGAATCTCTATGCTAAAATTCTCTGTCTGGACGTGGGGCAAAAAGAAGAGACACATAAACTTCTTAGCTATGAAGGCAGCCTCCAGGCAGCAAACATACATCCAATGGGAAAGGATAGAAATTTAACTAAGCGCTAAGTAACCAAACAGCATCAACAATTGAAAGAGTATAGAGGGTGTGGTCAGCATCTAGAGTTGCTTATATATAGAATCCAATATGGTGAGGTTCAAACAGCAACAAAAATTAAAGAAAAAATGTTAGATTGTCACCATACACAAAGAAACAAGGCCTTTGAAGGGGCCTAGATGATAGACGGATTAAAGAATTCCAAATAGGAATAATGGATATTTCCAAAGAACTGAAGGAAAAACCATGCTTAAAGAATTAAAATAAGGTTTGTGGCCTACACTGTGGCGTAGTGGGTAAAGCCACCGCCTGCAGTGCCAGCATCCCATATGGGCGCCAACTCGAGGCCCAGCTGCTCCACTTCTGATACAGCTCTCTGCTATAGCCTAGGAAAACAGTGGAGGATGGCCCAAGTCCTTGGGCCCCTGTACCTGTGTGGGAGATCCAGAGGAAGCTCCTAGCTCCTGGCTTTGGATTGGCACAGCTCCAGCCGTTGTGGTCAGCTGGGGAGTGGACCAGTGGATGCAAGACCTCTCTCTCTCTCTGCCTCTCCTTCTCTCTCTCTGTAACTCTGACTTTCAAATAAATAAATACAGAAGTCTTTAAAAAAAAAAGGTATTGTGCTACTTTATAACATACAAACTATCCTTGAAGAGAAAAAAATACAATAAACTAAAATAGAAATTCTGTAGTTCAAAAACATAATGACCAAAATGAAAAACTCACTGGAAATTTTACTAGCTAATTCAATCTAGGAACACATAAAAATATTACACACTATGACCAAATGGGGATTATCCCAGAAATACAAAATTGGTTTTATATCTGAAAACCAACTGATGTAAAACATATCAATAGAAGAAAAGCTAAAAATTGCATGTACGCTTTCATTATAAAAACATTCCACAAATAGATGGGAATTTCCTCAACCTGTTAAGGACATTTATGAAAATTTCTAACATTATATTTTATGGTGAAAGACTGATTGTGTTCCTCCTAAAATCAATACCAAGATTGGAATTTCCACTCTCATTGCCCCATTTAACATTACAGTAGAGGTGCAATTGGGTAATTTAACAAAATAAATAAAGAAAAAGCATCACCTTAATTCCTAAACCTGAAAAAGATGCAGCAGAGAAAGAGAATTACAAACAAATTTCCCTGATGATCATAGATGCAAAAATCCTCAATAAAATTCTGGCCAATAGAATGCAACAACACATCAGAAAGATCATCCACTCAGACCAAGTGGGATTTATCCCTGGTATGCAGGGATGGTTCAATGTGTGCAAATCAATCAATGTGATACACCACATTAACAGACTGCAGAAGAAAAACCATGTGATTATCTCAATAGACGCCGAGAAAGCATTTGATAAAATTTAACACCCTTTCATGATGAAAACTCTAAGCAAACTGGGTTTGGAAGGAACATTCCTCAATACAATCAAAGCAATCTATGAAAAACCCACAGCCAACATCCTATTGAATGGGGAAAAGTTGGAAGCATTTCCACTGAGATCTGGTACCAGACAGGGATGCCCACTCTCACCATTGCTATTCAATATAGTTCTGGAAGTTTTAGCCAGAGCCATTAGGCAAGAAAAAGAAATTAAAGGGATACAAATTGGGAAGGAAGAACTCAAACTATCCCTCTTTGCAGATGATATGATTCTTAATTTATGGGATCCAACGAACTCTACTAAGAGACTATTGGAACTCATGGAAGAGTTTGGCAAAGTAGCAGGATATAAAATCAATGCACAAAAATCAACAGCTTGTGTATACACAGGCAATTCCTCAGCTGAGAAGGAACTGCTAATATCAATCCCATTCACAATAGCTACAAAAACAATCAAATACAATACCTTGGAGTCAACTTAACCAAGGACGTCAAAGATCTCTACGATGAGAATTACAAAATCTTAAAGAAAGAAATAGAAGAGGATACTAAAAAATGGAAAAATCTTCCATGCTCATGGATTGGAAGAATCAATATCATCAAAATGTCCATTCTCCCAAAAGAAATAAAACAATCTTTACTCAAGGATAACTTGATTTTTACATAAAAATCCTAAGAAATACACTAAAAAGCTATTTGAACTAATAAAAATCTTCAGTAAAATTATGGAACAAAATACAAATATATAAAATCAATTGTACTTTTATACACTTGCAATGAACTTTTCAAAAACAAAGAAAGCAATCCCATGTATAATAGCATCAAAAATAAACTGAGGCATAAATTTAACAAAAGAACACACTACCTGTGTTAAAACTGCAAAACATTGTTGAAAGAAATTAAAAAGATCAATATAAATTTATTAAAAGATATAATAAATCTTAAATCCGTGATTTGGAGACTTAGCATTTGTTAATATGTCATCATTCCCCAAACTGATCTACAGATTGAACAAAATCAGGATCAGAATCACATCTGACTTCTTTGTAACAACTGAAACGCTGAGTCTGAACTTCATATGAAATGGCAAGGGTCCCAGAATAGCTTGAAATTACTTTGAAAACAAAGAACAAATGTGGATAATTAACAGTATCTATTTTCAAAAGTTTCTGCAAATCGATGATAGTGAATATAGTGTGGTTCTATTACAAAAACAATCATACGGATCAGTGGAATAGAACTGAAAATCCAGAAAAGCAAATCAAAACAAAACATAACGTCTATGGTGGTAAATTGATTTTCAACAAAGGTGCCAAGAATATCCATGTAGGATAATAACAGTCTTTTCTTTTCTTTTTTTTTTTACAGGCAGAGTGGACAGTGAGAGAGAGAGAGAAACAGAGAGAAAGGTCTTCCTTTGCTGATGGTTCACCCTCCAGTGACCACCACGGCCGGTGCGCTGCGGCTGGCGCACCACGCTGATCCAAAGGCAGACGCCAGGTGCTTATCCTGGTCTCCTATGGGGTGCAGGGCCCAAGCACTTGGGCCATCCTCCACTGCACTCCCGGGCCACAGCAGAGAGCTGGCCTGGAAGAGGGGCAACAGGGACAGAATCCGGCGCCCCGACTGGGACTAGAACTTGGTCTGCCAGCGCCGCTAGGCGGAGGGTTAGCCTATTGAGCCGCGGCGCTGGCCAATAGCAGTCTTTTCAACAAAGAACTGAAGAACTGCACAGTCACATGTGAAAGAATAAAACACAGCTCTTACTTAATGCCTTACATAAAATTACATAAAATATAACCAACACTTAAATATGAGATTAAGAGGCTAGAATTGTGGCATAGCAGGTAAAGCCACCACCTGCAATGCCAAGCATCCCATATGAGCTCTGGTTCATATCCTGGTTGGTCCACTTTTGATCCAGCTCCCAGTTAATGTACTTGAGAAAGCAGTGGAAGATGGCTCAAGTGCTTTGGCCCCTGCTGCCCACATGGGAGATCTGTATGAAGCTTCTGGCTTCAGCCTGGCCCAGACCTAGCCATTGCAGCCATCTGGGGAGTGAACCAGCAGATGGAAAATCTCTTTCTTTCTCTCTCTCTCCTCCTCCCTCTCTCTGTAACTCTGATTATCAAATAAATAAATAACTCTTTTAAAAAATAAGTAACTGAGATTAAAACTGTAAAACTCTAAGAATCAAAAAGTGGTAAAATTTCATTACTTTTGGATTCTTAGCTATTGCAATGAAAGTATGATGAATAAAAGGAAAAAAAATAGATCAATTAGACTTCATCAAAATTGAAAGTTTGATCCAAAGACTCTATAAAGAAAATGGAAAACAACCAACAGAATTGGAGGAAATATTTTCAAATCATAAATTTTATTTAAAAAACTGTATCCAAATATATAAAAATTAATACAACTCAATATGGAAAAAAAAAACAGGGGGCAGCATTATGGCCCAGTGAGCTAAGCTGTCACCTGTGAGTGCCAATTTGTGTCCTGGCTACTCTGCTTACCATCTAACTCCCTGCTAATGTGCCTGGAAGACAGAAGAAGATATCACAAGTACTTGGTCCACTACCACCCATGTGAGAGGCTTGGATGCAGTTCTTGGCTCCCGACTTCAACCTGGTCCAACTCTGGTCATTGCAGCCATTTGGGGAATGAATCAGAGGATAGAAGATCTCTCTCTCTCTTTAAATAAATAAATATATTTAAATAGTATTAAATAATAATAATAAAATGACAAATATTCCAACTAAAAACAAAGTTTCTGAACAGATATGTCTTAAAGTAAGATTTCAAGTAAGATGTGTACATATCCAACAAGTGCATAAAAAGGTGTATAGCATCATTAGTCAATGGGAAAATGGAAATCAAAACTACAATTAATAAACTTCATTTCTACTATGATGTACTCAAAAAGAGAATCAGAACAAATGTCAGTGAGAGTGTGGAACATTCAAACTTTCATACAGGACTGATAGTAATTAAAATGGTATAGCCACTTTTGAAAACAGTCTGACAGTTTCTCAGACAAATACATATATAGTTACTATCTGAATCAGGATTTATCCCTGGGATGCAGAGATGGCTCAAAATACAGAAATCAATAAATTTGATATATCACATTAATCAGTTGAAGAATAAAACCATATGATTATCTCAGTAGGTGCAGAGAAAACATTTGATAAATTACAGCATCTTTTTATTATAAAAACCTTAAGGAAATTGGGTACAGAAGGAACATTCCTCAACACAATTAAGGTGGTATATGACAAGCCCACAGCCAGCATCATTTTGGATGAGGAAAAAAACCTGGAAGTATTTCCATTAACATTTGAAGCCAAAGATGCCTACTTTCACCACTGTTATTCAATATAGTTCTGGAAGTTTTAACTACAGCCATTAGGCAAGAAAACTCTTGTGGAACAGAGTTTTTGTTTTGTTTTATTTTTTATTGTTTGTTGAACTTTTTAGGTGGTGGAGTGTTAAGATTATGATTATAAATAGACTGAAAGTATGTCATTGTAAAAATTTAAATAAATAATAAGAAAAGAAGAAAGAGGGTAGGTGGAAGCATGGGAGGGAGGGAGCCTCTAAATCTCTATATATGAAATACATGAAATTTGTTCACTTCTATAAATAGGAAATTATTTTAAAAATTATTTTAAAAAAACAAACATTGATAAAAATTGTGAAAACCAACTTCCTCAGAATATGGAAAATTAATCAGATTTGAAAAAATAGTTCATATCAAGTTATAATAAGGTCCTTAGAAGCATGCAAAAAGATTATCTCTCTTTTTTTTTTCTTTACATTGAAGCTTCCTGATAATGGACACCCTGGAAGGTAGCAGATGATGGCTCTAGCATGTAGTCCTTATCACCTACATGGAGACATACATGGAATTCATGTATCATCAAAATGTCCACACTGCCTTAAAGCAATTTACACATTCAATATGATCGCAATCAAAATATAAAGGACATTAGGGCCAGAACTGTGGCAAAGCAGGTAAAGCCACTGCCTGCAGTGCTGATAACCCATATAGGCACCCGTTTAAGTCCTGGCTGCTCCACTCTGATCCAACTTTCTGCTAATGGCCTGGGGAAACAGTGAAGGATGACCCAAGTGCTTGGACCCCTGCACCCACATGGGAGACCTGAAGGAAGCTCCTGGCTCCTGGTTTTCAGTGTAGCTCTGGCCATTGCAGCCACTTGAAGAGTTAACCAGCGGATGAAAGTTCTCTCTCTTTCTCTCTCTCTCTCTTTCTCTCTCTTTCTCTGCCTCTACCTCTCTGCAACTCTGCCTTTCAAATAAATAAATCTTTAAAAATATATAAATGATGTTCCTCTCAGGTCTAGGGAAAAATGATACCAAAATTCATATGGAAACAAGAGACCCCCAATAGATAAAGCAATGTTAAACAACAGAAACAAAACTGGAGGCATCACAATACCAGACTTCAAGACATACTACAAGGCTGTTATAATCAAAACAACCTGGTACTGGCACAAAGGTAGAAATGCAGACCAATGTAACAAGAATAGAAACATGAGGAAATAATCCACACATCTACAATAAACTAATCTTTGACAAGTGAGTTAAATCAATCCCTGGAGAAAGGAAACTCTTCAATAAATGGTGCCTGGAAAATTGGATCTCTGTGTGCAGAAGTATGAAAGTAGACCGCTACCTTACATCTTAAACAAATATCAACACAAAATGGACCAAGGATCTAAATCTATGACCTGATACCATCAAACTACTAGAAGAAAACATCAGGGAAACTGCAAGACATTGGCATAGGCAAAGACTTCTTGGAATAGACACCAGAAGCACAGACACAAAAACAAAAACAGACTACTGGGATTGCATCAAGCTAAGAAACTTCTGTGCTGCAAAGGAAACACTCAACAAAATAAAGAGGCAACCGATGAAATGGGAGAATATATTTGCAAACTATGTAACTGATAAAGGATTAATATCCAGGAGCTATAAAGATCTCAAGAAATTCAAATGCAACAAAACTAAGAATCCATTTAAGAAATGGGTGAAGGACACAAATAGGCATTTTTCAAAGGATGAAATACAAATGGCCAACAAATGCCTGAAGACTACTCAGGATCATTAGCTATCAGGGAAATGCAAGTAAAAACAACAATGAGGTTTCATCTCACCCCAGTTAAAATGGCTATCATCCAAAAATAAAAAAAAGTCCATCAACTGATGACTGGATAAAGAAATTATGGTATATTTACACTATGGAGTACCACCCAGCTGTAAGAAAAAAATGAAGTCCTGTCTTTTGCAACAAAATGGTCACAACTGGAAATCATTATGCTGAGTTAAAGCCAGTCCCAAAATGACAGATATCATATGTTTTCAATGATCAGAGGTAATCAATAGAGTACCTGAAATATAATGTAATGAAATAGACATTTCGATGATTGATGAGGGTTTATAGCCCTTGCCTCTTTCATTGAGGAGTAGTGTTTTGTTTTGCTTTGTTTTCTCTACGTACTATTTGTTGAACTCTTTTACTTAGGGTAGCATTAACTATATGAGCATTAAGTGTACTAAAAAAAGATCATTGTGCAATTTGAGAGTAGGAATATGAGGGGAAGGAGAAGAAAGGTTTGGAGCATGGGTAGGAGGGAAGGTGGAAGGGAGTACCACTATATCCCTGTAATGGTATGAAGGAAATACATGAAACTTGTATAAATTAAATTTTATATATATATATATATATATATATAAACCCCAATAAATGCTGGAAAGGATGTGGGGGAAGGGTACCCTAATCCACTGCTGATGGGAATGTAAACCAGTGTAATCATTATGAAAGACAGTATGGAGATTCCTTAGAAATCAGAAAATAGATATACCATATGACCCAGCCTTCCCACTCCTGGAAACTTACACAAAGGAAATGAAATCAGCATATGAGAGATTTATCTATAGCCCCCTGTTTATTGCAGATCAATTAACAATAGCTAAGGTATGGAATCTACTCAGGTGTCTATCAACTGATGACTGGATAAAGAAATTGTGGTATATTTACACAATGGAATACCACCCAGCCTTAAAAAAGAAAGAAATCCTATCTTTTGCAACAAAATGGATGTAACTGGAAACCACTATGCTTTGGGAAATAAGCCACTCTAAAAAAGAAAAATATCATGTTTTCTCTGATATGTGGCAGTTAATACAGAATACAAAAATATATAGAAATGAAATGGACATCCTGTGATTGTTGCTTTTAGCCCTTGTTTTTAATTCTGCGGAACTGTGGTCTTCCAACTTATTACTTGTTAAATAGTCTGGTTAGTTGTGAATTAAGCCTGTGGTTATAGAGTGTATTGAAAGTATTTCTTTGCAAAAATTAGGAAAAAAAGGAAAAGAAGGAAGGAGGGGATTGAGGGCAGGAGAAACGGGGAGAGTGCGGCTATCTTCTTAGAACAGTACCTATGATATACATGAAATCTGTTCTCTTTATATTGATAAAAATGAAATAAAACAAAACAAAAAGTGAAGGAGAAATATTTTCCAGGCAAGTAAAACAGAGAATATACCACCAACAGACCAGCCTTACAAGAAACTCTGAAGGGCATCATACATTAGAAATAAATATGAAGCCACATGACACCACCAAATTCATTAACAGAACAGGTAGAATCAACAAAAATGGCAGATCTTAGTACTTATCCATTAATACTTACCTTGAATATAAATGGATTAAATTCTGCAACTGAAAGGCTTAAGTTGGCTCAATGACTAAAAAAAAAGTGAACCCACTATATGATGCCTGCAAGAAACTCACTATACAAAGATACACACTGACTGAAAGTGAAGGGCTGGAAAAAGACACCCCAGGCAAGTGGAAACCAAAAAAAAAAAGATGAAGAAATGGATAAATATCTGGATACATACAACTTACCAAGGTTAAATCAAGAGGATGTAGATCATCTAAACAGGTTCATAGCAAGCAATGAGACTGAAGAAGTAATCCAAAGTGTTCCCTCAAGGAAAAGTCCAGGACCTGATGGCTATAGCTACTGAATTTTAAAAAACATTCAAAGAGGAAGTAACTCCAATACTTTTCAAACTTTTCCAAAATATTGAACAAGATGGAACTCTGCCAAATTCTTTTTATGAAGCCAGCATTACTTTGATACCAAAAGTAAAGACACAACACAAAAAGAAAAATATAGGCCTGTATCCTTAATGAATATATATGCAAAGATCCTCAACAAAATACTAACAAATTGAATCCAAAAATACGTCAAAAAGATCATACATTACAATCAAGTAGGATTTATCCCAGAAATGCAAGGGTGGTTAAACACCCCCAAATCAATAAATGTCATAAATTACATCAATAGAATGAAGAACAAACACCATGTGGTCATTTCAACAGATGTAGAGAAAGCATTTGGTGAGATTCAATACCCCCTTCATGATAAAAACCCTCTACAAATTAGGTATAGAAGGAATATTCTTCAAATTTCTAAAGGTTATACATGACAAAATAACAGCCAATATCATACTGAATGGGGAAAAACTGAAAGCATTTCCCCTCAGATCTGGAACAAGTCAAGGATGTCCACTTTCACCACTTTTATTCATTATATATAGTACTGGAAGTATTAGTGATAGAAATTAGGAAGGAGAAGATCAAGGGCATCAAAATTAGAAAAGAGCAAATCAGCTTATGCATGTTTGCAATGGCATGAATACATAGAAAAACCTAAACACTTAACTAAAAAGCTGTTAGAATTGATAAACCAACTCAGTAAAGACGCAGGTTACAAAATAAACATATGAAAAAAGTATATATATATATATATGTTATATATATATGTATATATAATATATATATGAATTTATATATACATATTTATATGAATTTATATGAATGAAATTAGTTGCATATCACTCACAATATACAAAAATCAACTCAAGATGGATAAAAAGATCTAAATTTATGACCTGAGACAATATATGGCATAGCGGATAACCTACCACCTGCAATGCCAGCATCCCATATGGGCGCCAGTTCAAGTCCCAGCTGTTCCACTTCTGATTCAGCTCCCTGCTCTTGCCTGGGAAAGCAGCAGAAGATGGCATAGGGGCCGGTGCTGTGGTACAGCATGTTAAAGCCCTGGCCTGAAGCACCGGCATCCCATATGGATGCCAGTTCTAGTCCCGGCTGCTCAACTTCCCATCCAGCTCTCTGCTATGACCTGGGAAAGCAGTAGAAGAAGGCCCAAGTCCTTGGGCCCCTGCACCCGCATGGGAGACCTGAAAGAAGCTCCTGGCTCCTGGCTTCAGATTGGAGCAGCTCCAGTTGTTGTGGCAAATTGCGGAGTGAACCAGCAGATGGAAGACCTTTCTCTCTGTCTCTACCTCTCTCTGTAACTCTGTCTTTCAAATAAATAAAATAAATCTTAAAAAAAAGAAGATGGCCTAAAGTGCTTTGGGCCCTGTACCCACATGGGAGACCCGAAGGAAGATCCTGAGTCCTGGCTTCGGATCAGCACAGCTCCAGTCATTGTGCCCATTTAGGGAGTGCATCAGCACATTGGAAGACCTCTCTCTCTTTCTTTCTCTCTCTCTCTCTCTCTCTTTCTCTGCCTTTTCCTCTCTGAAAATCTGCCTTTCAAATAATAAATCTGTTTTTTAAAAGAAAATGTAGGGGAAACACTCCAAGACATTGCAGTAGGAGAAAACTCCTTGGCCAAGAACCCCAAAGCACAATGCAACAAAAGCAAAACTAAACAAATGGGACTATTTCAAACTCAGAAGCATTTGTGCAGCAAAGAAAATGATCGCTAGAGTGAAGTCACCCAAAAGAATGGAAAAAATATTTGCAAGCTACCTATCTGACAAAAGATAATATTCCAAATGTATTAGCAACTTTAAAAACTCAACAAAAACAAAATAACCAGTCCAGTTAAGAAATGTGCAAATGACCTCAACAGCCAGTTCTGTCAAAAAGAAATATAAATGGCCAACAAATATATGAAAAAATTGCTCAACATCACAAGTCATCAGGGAAATGCAAATCAAAACCATAATGGGATATTGCTTCACCCTTGTCAGAATGGATAAAATTCAAAACACAGAGGTTAACACATGTTGGCAAGGATGTGAAGAAAGGGGAACACTTCTACATTGTTGGTGGGAATGTAAATTAGTGTCACCACTGTGGAAACCAGTGTGGAGATTTCTTCAAAAAGCAGGAATAGACTTGCTAGGATTCAGCAATCCCACCACTAGGTATTTACACAAAAGGCTTGAAAACAATGAATCAAAGAGATACTTGCACCTCCATATATAGAGCAGCACTGTACACAATAGCCAAAATTGGAATCAATCAAAGTGTCTATCATCAGAGGAATGGATAAAGAAAATATGGAATATTATTCAGTTATAAGAAGAATTAAATTCTAACAATTGTAGCAAAATGGATTTCAACTGGAGGGCATCATGTTGAAATACACTGGACCCAGACAGATAAATACTGTGTGTTCTCCCTTATATGTGGGAGGTAAAATTTAAAAACAAACAAACAAACAAAAAAGATGGGGCCGGTGTTGTGATGTAGTAGGTTAAGCCTCTGGCTGTAGTGCCAGCACTCCATACAGGCATAGGTTCCTGTCCCACCCATTCCTTTTCTGATCCAGCTCTCTGCTAATGGCTTGGACAAGCAGAGGAAGATGGCCTAAGTGCTTGGGTCCCTGCACCTATGTGGGAGACATGGAAGAAGCTCCTGGCTCCTGGCTCCTGGCTCCTGGATCCCGACTCCTGGCTTCAGATCAGCCCAGCTCCAGCCATTGCGGCCATTTGGGGAGTCAAACAACAGATGGAAGACTTTTCTCTGTCTCTCACTCTCTCCGTATCTCTGCCTCTTAAATAAATAAATAAATCTTTAAATAAAAGAAAGGAAGAAATGCCTGTGTGTATCATTTTGTGAAACTTTGTTTTATACTTTTGTCACACCAGAGGTTAAGAATGTTATAGTACTATAGTTTTAATGATTTGTGATTACTTAAAAATTTACAGGGCCGGTGCTATGGCGCAGTGGGTTAAAGCTCTGGCCCGAAGCGCCGGCATCCTATATGGGCGCCGGTTCTAATCCCAGCTGCTCCTATTCCTATCCAGCTCTCTGCTATGGCCTGGGATAGCAGTAGGAATTGGCCCAAGTCCTTGGGTCCCTACATCCATGTGGGAGACCTGGAAGAAGCTCCTGTCTCCTGACTTTGGATTGGCTCAGCTCCGGCCGTTGCAGCCATCTGCGGAGTGAACCAGCGGATGGAAGACTTCTCTCTCTGTCTCTACCTCTCTCTGTAACTCTTTCAAATAAATAAAATAAATCTTTAAAAAAAAATAAAAATTACTGTATATGGATCAAATTGTTATTTTTCCATTAAATTATTGTTTATAGTCATTGTCTATATTCCCACTAAACTAGTGTCTTTTTGCTTTTTACTTGTTATGCTTTGTATTTAGTGAAGTATTAAACCATTTTACTGTAATGTGAATTTAAAATATAGTATCTAAAAAATAAAAAAAGAAGAAAGGGTGGGAGGGACAGGTGAATGGAGAGAGAGAGGGAAGAAGGGAATATCATTATGTTCTCAATTAAATCTTCAAACATACTGGGTATGTTAAAAACTAAATAAAATTAAAAAGAAAATCTAATACTTATTACAAGTAAAGAGATCAAATTAGAATGAAACAAAATGAAAAGCCAAAAACAAATGACATTACTGAATTCTCCAAAACATTATGAAAAAACCTCATATCAATCTTTCACAAACTCTTTCAAAATATAAAAGAAAAGAACACTAAGTCTGCATAAAGGTATCACAATGAAACTGCCAACTAATATCCCTTATTACTACAGCTACAAAATGCTTAACATAATACTAGCTAAATGAATCCTGCAGCATATAGAAAGGATCTCTGTCTCTCCCTCCCACTCCCTTTCCCATTCCATTCACATCAAGATTCATTTTCAATATCTTTATATACAGAAGATCGATTTAGTATATATTAAGTAAAGATTTCATCAGTTTGCACCCACACAGAAACACAAAGTGTAAAATGCTGTTTCAGTACTAGTTATAGCATTACTTCACATTGGACAACACATTAAGGACATATCCCACATGAGAAGTAAGTACACAGTGACTCCTGTTGTTGACTTAACAATTTGACACTCTTGCTTGTGGCATCAGTAATCTCCCTAGGCTCTAGTCATGAGTTGCCAAGGCTATGGAAGCCTTTTGAGTTCGCTGACTTTGATCTTATCCAGACAGGGTCATAGTCAAAGTGGAAGTTCTCTCCTCCCTTCAGAGAAAGGTACCTCCTTTGATGGCCCAGTTCTTTCCACGGGGATCTCACTCGCAGATATTTCATTTAGTTTTTTTTGGTTTTGTTGGTTGTGTGTTGTGGTTTTTTTTTTTTTTTTTTTTTGCCAGAGTGTCTTGGATTTCCATGCCTAAAATACTCTCATGGGCTCTTCAGCCATATCCAAATGCCTTAAGGGCTGATTCTGAGGCCAGAGTGTTACTTAGGACATCTGCCATTCTATGAGTCTGCTGTGTATCCCACTTCCCATGTCGGATCGTTCTCTCTAAAGGGACAGAAATTAACTTAATCTAGTCTTGGGCTGGGTCTGAGAAGCTAGAGGAGTAGGAAGCCAGGAGCCAGCGCTGTGGTGTAGCGGGTAAAGCTGCCACCTGCAGTGCCGACATCCCCTATGGACGCCTGTTCAAGTTCCGGCTGCTCCTCTTCTGATCCAGCTCTCTGCTATGGTCTGGGAAAGCAGTAGAAGATGGCCCAAGTCCTTGGGCCCCTGCACCCGCATGGGAGACCCAGAAGAAGCTCCTGGCTTTGGATCGGTACAGCCAACTCCCCGTTGCAGCCAACTGGGGAGTGAACCAGTGGATGGAAGACCTCTCTCTCTCTGCCTCTCTTTCTGTCTGTGTAACTCTGACTTTCAAGTAAATAAATAAATCTGTAAAAAAACAGTAAGAAGTCAAAGTTTTCTCATATTAGTTTTAGGTAATGGCTGTACAACTTTGTGAATATACTAAAAACTTTTGCATTTTTTATCATATACTTTAGGTATATTTTGTAGTGTGTGAATTATATCTCAATAAGGTAAAACAAAATACTTTTTACAGCTTATATGTAAGGCTGATTAAATACTTTTAATGATGAGGAAATAATAAACAAAATTTAGAATAATTGTTTTATCCAAATTAGAAATAGGAGTACCAGATAGTGGAAGATTTTATCAATTTATTTACTTATTTATTTTTAAGATTTATTTTATTTATTTGAAAGACAGAGTTACAGAGAGAGGTAGAGACAGAGAGAGTGGTCTTCCTTCCGTTGGTTCACTCCACAGATGGCTGCAATGGCCGGAGCTGCGCTGATCTGAAGCCAGGAGCCAGGAGCGTCTTCTGGGTCTCCCATGCGGGTGCAGGGGCCCAAGGATTTGGACCATCTTCTATTGCTATCCCAGGCCATAGCAGAGAGCTGGATGGGAAGTGGAGCAGCTGGGACTAGAACTGGCGCCCATATGGATGCTTCAGGCCAGGGCTTTAACCCGCTGGGCCACTGGCCCCTAGATTTTATCAATTTAAATTGTCATTCATGTTATTGTGTTTTGTTTGCAATGTGGTGTTTTTAGGGGTGTTTATTTTTGTTATTATTATGATAATACTTTCTAAAATTTTTTCTATAATTAGAATCATCCAAAAGTCTTATTCAAAATTCAGATGCCCTTAGCCCCACCCAATACTTACTCTGAAAATCTTGGAGATTGTTATATCTTTTTCATAAAGGAACACATTTTTCTGATGAACTATGGTTTATCAGAAACAACAGTCATTAGGGTGGATATAAATATAAGTGCATTGAGTGTTCTACAAAATAAGTGATGAGTCAACTTACTCTGATTAGTGTATATTGGAAACAAAATTTAAAAACTGCTATTTTGTATTGTGTATATTATTTCCCAGATGGGACGGCATATGGGAACAATTTCTTCTTTATCATGTTCATCATTATTAGCATTCTTTTCATCTTCCTCAAATCTTTCTTTTTCCCTTCACCCTGAGGTACCACTGCTGTCCCTGGTCAATACCCTCATCATCTCAATCTTCATCACCTTGATAACTGTAACAGCATTCTTGTTTGGGGCTCTTGAATTTATCTTCCATACTATGTACTCAAACACAATTCAGATATTACTAATGTTCTTAAGTTTCAAATGTTGTCCTCTTTTATTTTTAGGATAAATCCCAAAGTTTTCAATATGACATGTAGGAGCCTTCATGACCTGAGCCTATTGGTAGAGTCCCAAATTTCCAAAGTTCACACTGTGAATTCTAAGAGTGAGTAAATGTATTATTTATTCAGAATGTCTCCTGATTTTTCCACCCATTCTCAACACATAGCAACTGGAGTAGACTCAATCAGTACATTTTTTATTATTCAGTGCATTTTTAATTGCTTGTTCAATACCTATCTCCCCTAATAACTATAAACTAAAAGACAACACACCATCTTCATTACCTCAGGTTTAACATTTTGAGTTTTCAGCAGCTACATTTATAGCCTGTGTTAAGAAACTACTCTACTTCATGTCATAAACATACACATGATTGTAATTTGGTCTGTCTTATCCTCCGTATTGAGAATCTGAAGAGCAAGGAAATTTTTATATCAGTTAGCATTCCTTTTTAGTGCCTAAAACTGACAGGCTTCAATATAGTGAAGCTATTTGTTGGAAGAAGTATTAAATTTACAGACGTGGAAAAAAGCTTTAAAAATCATATATATATTTTGTGTTTCTTTGTGGGTGCAGTCTGTTGAAATCTTTACTTAGTATATACTAAGTTGATCTTCTGTATATAAAGATAATTGAAAATGAATCTTGATGTGAATGGGATGGGAGAGGGAGTGGGAGGTGGGATGGTTGCGGGTGGGAGGGAGGTTATGGGGGAAAAAACTGCTGTAATTCAAAAGTTGTACTTTGGAAATTTATATTTATTAAATAAAAGTTTAAAAAAATCCTATTGTCTGGTGTTTATAAAATTTTCACATAAAATATGCTTTGGTGCCAACAGATTGCATTTTTTAAAAAAATTGGAAGGCATTTTAAAATTTAAGAATAAGTAAAATAAAATTTTAAAAAGGTGAAATTGTTTATAGTCTTCAGCCAAAGCTCCTATAACTGATCCGATGATGGATAGCTTGATTCATATACTTTATTCTTTATTTCTGTCAAATTAGAAAACATAAACTCAGGGCCAGAGCTGTAGCACAGAGCAGCTGTCTGCAGTGCCAGCGTCCCATATGGGTGCTGCATTAAGTCCCAGCTGCTCCGCTTCCAATCTAGCTCCCTGCTAATGAACCTGGGAAAGCAGTGAAGGATGGCCCAATTGCTTGGGCCCCTGCACCCCCATGGGAGACCCAGATGAAGCTCCTGGCTCCTGGTTCCTGGCTTAAGGCTGGCCATTGCAGCCATATGGCTAGTGAACCAGCAGACAGAAGATCTCTCTTTCTCTCTATAATTTTTTCAAATAAATAAATCTTTAAAAAATTACAAACTCACAGTAATAAATTACCAATAAAACAGCAACATTTAGTGAAAAATGTAGACATTTTTGAAGATTTTATTGAACATAACCCAAACTTTATGTAGAGATTCCTCACTGTCAGAGACCCATCAGATGAAATTTGAAAATTTTAACGTGATAGAGGTGAATAGAGTAATTTATTCTTTTCTGAAATTAATTCTTTAATGTTCTGTTGTAGCATTTGAAGTAATTTTATCACATCCACTTCTTTCTGTAATAAGAAATAAAAACCACCAAATATTATATGTAAGAAAGTATCTTGGAGATGAAGCTACTTGGACATCAGTTTAGGCTTCTTAGAAATTCTTATTGTCTTAAAAAGTATTGAAAATAGTCATCTTTTGGCACTGCAGTGATATATTTGGGCTATTTAAAATACTGAATATATATCTGAGCTGAAATTTCATTAATTTAATTTAATTTAATTTAATTATTTGAACTGAAATTATTTTTTTTTTAATTTTTATTTAATGAATATAAATTTCCAAAGTACTATTTATGGATTACAATGGCTTCCCCCCCATACCGTCCCTCCCACCCACTACCCTCCCCTTTCCCACTCCCTCTCCCCTTCCATTCACATCAAGATTCATTTTCGATTATCTTAATATACAGAAGATCAGCTTAGTATACATTAAGTAAGGATTTCAACAGTTTGCTCCCACACAGAAACATAAAGTGAAAAATAATAGATGATTTTTTTTAAATGATGATGAAATCAGATCAGACCTATTGTCATGTTTAATCCCAGTGAGAGTCAAGTTGGGAGTAGATAATTTCTTTTTTTTTTTTTTTTTTTTACAGAGGATCAGTTTAGTATACATTAAGTATACATAAAGATTTCAACAGTTTGCACCCCCATAGAAACACAAAGTGAAATATATTGTTTGAGTACTCGTTATAGCATTAAATCTCAATACACAGCACATTAAGGACAGAGATCCTACATGAGGAGTAAGTGCACAGTGACTCCTGTTGTTGACTTTACCAATTGACACTCCTGTCTATGGCATCAGTAGTCTCCCTATGCTCCAGTCATGAGTTTCCAAGGCTATGGAAGCCCTCTGAGTTCTCCGATTCTTATCTTGTTTAGACAAGGTCATAGTCAAAGTGGAGGTTCTCTCCTCCCTTCAGAGAAAGGTACCTCCTTCTTTGAAGACCTGTTCTTTCCACTGAGATCTCACTCACAGAGATCTTTTGCCAGAGTGTCTTGGCTTTCCATGCCTGAAATACTCTCATGGGCTTTTCAGCCAGATCTGAATGCCTTTAGGGCTGATTCTGAGGCCAGAGTGCTATTTAGGGCATCTGCCATTCTATGAGTCTGCTGAGCATCTCACTTCCCATGTTGGATCACTCTCCCCTTTATTTATTCTATCGGTTAGTGTTAGCAGGTACTAGACTTGCTTATGTGCTCCCTTTGACTCTTAGTCCTTTCATTATGATCAATTGCGAACTGAAATTGATCCCTTGGACTAGTGAGATGGCATTGGTACATGCCACCTTGATGGGATTAAATTGGAGTCCCCTGGTATGTTTCTAACTCTACCATTTGGGGCAAGTCAGCTTGAGCATGTCCCAAATTATATATCTCTTCCCTCTCTTATTCCTACTCTTATGTTTAACAGGGATCACATTTCAGTTAAATTTCAACACTTAAGAATAACTGTGTATTAATTACAGAATTAAACCAGTCATATTAAGTAGAACAGACAAAAAAACTACTAAGAGGGATAATGCATTAAGTTGTTCATTAACAGTCAGGGCTATGCTGATCAAGTCACCGTTTCCCATAGTGTCCCTTTCACTTCAACAGGTTTCCTTTTTGGTGTTCAGTCAGTTGTCACCGATCAGGGAGAACATATGGTATTTGTCCCTTTGGGACTGGCTTATTTCACTCAGCATGATGTGTTCCAGATTCCTCCATTTTGTTGCAAATGACTGGATTTCGTTGTTTCTTACTGCGGTATAGTATTCTAAAGAGTACATATCCCATAATTTCTTTATCCAGTCTACCGTTGATGGGCATTTAGGTTGGTTCCAGGTCTTAGCTATTGTGAATTGTGCTGCAATAAACATTAGGCTGCAGACCGCTTTTTTGTTTGCCAATTTAAATTCCTTTGGGTAAATTCCAAGGAGTGGGATGGCTGGGTCGAACGGTAGGGTTATCTTCAGGTTTCTGAGGAATCTCCAGACTGACTTCCATAGTGGCTTGACCAGTTTGCATTCCCACCAACAGTGGGTTAGTGTCCCTTTTTCCCCACATCCTCGCCAGCATCTGTTGTTGGTAGATTTCTGAATGTGAGCCATTCTAACCGGGGTGAGGTGGAACCTCATTGTGGTTTTGATTTGCATTTCCCTGATTGCTAATGACCTTGAACATTTTTTCATGTGCCTGTTGGCCATTTGGATTTCCTCTTTTGAAAAATGTCTATTGAGGTCCTTGGCCCATCTCTTAATTGGGTTGTTGGTTTTGTTTTTGTGGAGTTTCTTGATCTCTTTGTAGATTCTGGTTATTAACCCTTTATCTGTTGCATAGTTTGCAAATATTTTTCCCATTCTGACGGTTGTCTCTTCACTCTCCTGACTGTTTCTTTTGCAGTACAGAAACTTCTCAATTTGACGCAATCCCAATAGTTAATTTTGGCTTTGACTGCCTGTGCCTCCCGGGTCTTTTCCAGAAACTCTTTGCCTGTGCCAATATCTTGAAGGGTTTCTCCAATGTTCTCTAGTAACTTGATGGTGTCAGGTCGTAGATTTAGGTCTTTAATCCATGTTGAGTGGATTTTTGTGTAAGGTGTAAGGTAGGGGTCTTGCTTCATGATTCTGCACATGGAAATCCAATTTTCCCAGCACCATTTATTGAATAGACTGTCCTTGCTCCAGGAATTAGTTTTAGATCCTTGATCAAATATAAGTTGGCTGTAGATGTTTGGGTTGATTTCTGGTGTTTCAATTCTGTTCCATTGGTCTATCCATCTGTTTCTGTACCAGTACCATGCTGTTTTGATTACAACTGCCCTGTAGTATGTCCTGAAATCTGGTATTGTGATGCCTCCGGCTTTGTTTTTGTTGTACAAGATTGCTTTAGCTATTCGAGGTCTCTTGTGCCTCCATATAAATTTCAGCACCAATTTTTCCAGATCTGAGAAGAAGGTCTTCGGTATCTTGATTGGTATTGCATTGAATCTATAAATTGCTTTTGGGAGAATGGACATTTTGATGATATTGATTCTTCCAATCCATGAGCATGGAAGATTTTTCCATTTCTTGGTATCATCTTCTATTTCTCTCTTTAAGGTTTTGTAATTTTCATCGTAGAGATCTTTAACGTCCTTGGTTAAGTTTATTCCAAGGTATTTGATTGTTTTTGTAGCTATTGTGAATGGGATTGATCTTAGAAGTTCTTCCTCAGCCATGGCATTGTCTGTATACAAAGGCTGTTGATTTTTGTGCATTGATTTTATACCCTGCTACTTTGCCAAACTCTTCTATGAGTTCCAATAGTCTCTTAGTAGAGTTCTTTGGGTCCCCTAAATAAAGAATCATGTCATCTGCAAAGAGGGATAGTTTGAGTTCTTCCTTCCCAATTTGTATCCCTTTAATTTCTTTTTCTTGCCTAATAGCTCTGGCTAGAACCTCCAGAACTATATTGAATAGCAGTGGTGAGAGTGGACATCCCTGTCTGGTCCCAGATCTCAGTGGAAATGCTTCCAACTTTTCCCCATTCAATAGGATGTTGGCTGTGGGTTTTTCATAGATTGCTTTTTTGTATTGAGGAATGTTCCTTCTATACCCAGTTTGCTTAGAGTTTTCATCATGAACGGGTGTTGTATTTTATCAAATGCTTTCTCGGCATCTATTGAGAGAATCATATGGTTTTTCTTCTGCAGTCTGTTAATGTGGTGTATCACATTGATTGTCTTGCGCACATTAAACCATCCCTGCATACCAGGGATAAATCCCACTTGGTCTGGGTGGATGATCTTTCTGATGTGTTGTTGCATTCCATTGGCGAGAATTTTATTGAGGATTTTTGCATCTATGTTCATCAGGGATATTGGTCTGTAATTCTCTTTCAGTGCTGCATCTTTTTCTGGCTTAGGAATTAAGGTGATGCTGGCTTCATAGAATTTGGGAGGATTCCCTCTTCTTCGATTGTTCTGAATAGTTTGAGAAGAATTGGAGTTAGTTCTTCTTTAAATGTCTGGTAGAATTCAGCAGTGAATCCATCTGGTCCTGGGCTTTTCTTTGTTGGGAGGGCCTTTATTACTGTTTCAATTTCTGTCTCGGTTATGGGTCTGTTTAGGTTTTCGATGTCTTCCTGGTTCAATTTAGGTAGGTTGCATGTGTCCAGGAATGTATCCATTTCTGATAGGTTTCCCTGTTTGCTGGCATACAAGTCCTTGTAGTAATTTCTGAGGATTCTTTTTATTTCTGTGGTGTCTGTTGTTACGTTTCCTTTTTCATCCCTGATTTTACTGATTTGGGTCTTTTCTCTTCTTTTTTTAGTTAGTTGGGCCAATGGGGTGTCAATTTTGTTTATTTTTTCAAAAAACCAGCTCCTCGTTTGGCTGATTTTTTGTAATGTTTTTCTTGATTCAATCCTGTTGATTTCTTCTCTGATTTTAATTATTTCTCTTCTCCTACTAGATTTGGGTCTGGTTTGCTGTAGGTTTTCTAGATCCTTGAGGTGAATTGAAAGCTCATCTATTTGGTGCCTTTCCAATTTCTTGATGTAGGCACCTATTGATATAAACTTCCCTCTTAACACTGCTTTTGCTGCGTCCCATAAGTTTTGGTATGTTGTGCTGTTATCCTCATTTACTTCCAGAAAGTTTTTGATTTCTCTTTTGATTTCTTCTATGACCCATTGTTCATTCAGGAGCATGTTGTTCAATCTCCATGTGTTTGCGTATGCTCTAGGGATTCCTGAGTTGCTAATTTCCAACTTCATTCCTTTATGGTCTGAGAAGCTGCATGGTATGATTCTAATTCTTTTGAATTTGCTGAGACTTGCTTTATGGCCTAGTATGTGGTCAATCCTAGAGAAGGTTCCATGTACTGCTGAGAAGAATGTAAAATCTTTAGCTGTAGGATTGAAAGTTCTGTATATATCTGTGAGATCCATTTGGGCTATGGTGTCGTTTAAATCTACTGTATCCTTGTTGATCTTCTGTCCTATTGATCTGTCTATTTCTGAGAGTGGAGTATTGAAGTCCCCCAGTACTATTGTATTGGGGTCTAAGTCTCCCTTTAAGTCCCTTAACAAATCTTTTAGATAAACCGGTGCCCTGTAGTTAGGTGCATATACATTGATAATTGTTATATCTTCCTGTTGAATTGATCCCTTAATCATTATGTAGTGTCCCTCTTTGTCTTTCTTAACGGTTTTTGTGGTAAAGTTTATGGTGTCTGATATTAAGATGGCTACGCCCGCTCTTTTTTCATTTCTGTTGGCATGGTATATCTTTTTCCAGCCTTTCACTTTCAGTCTGTATGGATCTTTGTTGGAAAGATGTGTTTCTTGTAAGCAGCAAATAGATGGGTTTTGTTCCTTAACCCAATCAGCCAATCGGTGTCTTTTAACTGGACAGTTCAGGCCATTCACGTTCAATGTGACTAATGATAAGTGGTAACTTTGCCCTGCCATTTGCCAAAGATAAGTTCTAATATATGCTTTGAATTCCCTGTGATCTTTTGCTGTGAGGTTTCCTTCCTTGGTTTCCTTCCTTTACCTTCTTTCATATTGATGACCGTGTTTCTGTTTCTGTGTGTAACACATCTTTAAGCATCTTTTGCAGGGCTGGACGAGTGGCAACAAATTCTTTCAATTTCTGTTTGCAATGAAGTCTTTATTTCACCTTCATTCACAAATGATAGCTTTGCAGGATATAATATCTGGGCTGGCAGTTGTTCTCTCTTAGTACCTGGGCTATATCTCGCCATTCCCTCCTAGCTTGTAGAGTTTCTGATGAGAAGTCAGCTGTGAGTCTGATTGGAGATCCTCTGAGAGTAATCTGACGTTTCTCTCTTGCACATTTTAGGATCTTTTCTTTATGTTTCACTGTGGAGAGTTTAATTACAACGTGTCGTGGTGAGGATCTCTTTTGGTCGTGTTTATTAGGGGTTCTGTGAGCTTCCTGTACTAGGATTTCTCTGTCCTTCTCCAAACCTGGGAAATTTTCTGCTAATATCTCACTAAAAGGGCCTTCTAATCCTTTCTCCCTCTCCATGCCTTCAGGAACTCCTAGAACCCGAATGTTGGGTTTTTTAATAGTATCCTGAAGATTCCCGACAATATGTTTCAGATTTCTAATTTCCTCTTCTTTTCTTTGGTCTGACTGTATCCTTTCCTGTTCTCTGTCTTCTAAGTCCGATATTCTCTCTTCTGCTTCACCCATTCTTTTTGTAAGGCTCTCTATTGTGTTTTTCATTTGATCTATTGAATTCTTCACTTCAGTCACTATCCCAGTTTCCTGTTGTACTAGTTGTTTCATTTCATTTTGATTCCTCCTTAATATTTCATTTTCACGAGAGAGATTTTCTATCTTGTCCATTAAGGATTTCTGTAGTTCCAGAATTTGTTTTTGAGAACTTCTTAATGTTCTTATCAATTTTTTGAGATCTGCTTCTTGCATTTCTTCTATGTCATCATCTTCATAATCTTGAATTGGGGTGTCTTTTTCATTTGAGGGCTTCATGGTGACTTCCTTGTTTTTATTACCTTGGTTTTTGCGTTTGTTATTTGGCATATTGGAGATATTTGGTTTCTTCACTGTGGTGCTTTTTCTTGTTATACTATGACTCTAGATTAAGTGGACTATCTGTTTTTGATGGAGCCTTAGGGCTTGAGATGGGTGTGTCCTGAGAGCTCTGTTTGGTGTGCCAAAGGTGACCCTCCCAGGTTTGCGTGGTATACCTCTCTCTCTCTCTCTCTCTCTCTCTCTCTCTCTTTTTGATTCAAAAGGGAAGTTATTCTGCACAGCTGAACGAAGTTGGAGGTAGTTAGCAGGCAAATGATATACCCACAGGAGCCAGAGATCGGAAGCTCTTTCCCAAGGACCACACAGGGAATCTGTTCGGCCCTCAGAGTGGGCTCAAATTCTCCTTCAGTCTCCCACTAGGTTGCCAAAGTTACAGAATTGTAGCATCTCTGGAGAGTGATCACGTGAATTCTGTGAGTTCTCTCCCCCACCATCTCTTTTTTCACAGTCTCAGTTCAGTAGCACCACAAATTTACTAGGTCCTAATCTCCTGTTAATTTGCCCTGCCCAGAGTCAGGTTTTTCTGCTAGGCTCAGGGCCGGTGCAGACCTGAGGTCGCTCTGCTTATGACGTATGTCCAAGATGGCGCCTGCTCTTTGTCTTGCTCACCCTTGAGAGGTGAGCGGAGAGAGAGAAACCCGTGTCCGTACCAGTCACCTTTTTTTTTTGCTCTCTCTCTCTTCCAGGTAGCCTGGTGAAGTTCCCCCCCCCCCGGGGGTCGTTCCCTCTAGTCTCCTCTCTCCGTTTGCCTGCCGGTGTCTCGGGCTATTGAGGTTCGGCTCACCTCGCGTTCCAGCGCTGGTGTGTTGAGTCTGCCACTGGTGTCCCGAACTGTGGGCTCCCACGCTCTCCACGCAGGTCCACTCCCCTTCCAGCGCCGATGTGTGGACTCGGAGCCCTGGACGTCCCAAGTCTCCCCGCTGTTGTCTGTGTGGCACGCACTCCCCTTCGAGCATTGGCGCGCAGACCCTGCAGCTTGCGCAGCTTGGTCCCGCGGCTCGGCTTCTGCGGCTCGGTCCCACGGCTCGGTCCCGCGGCTCGGCTTCCGCGCGGTGGGCCACCTTGTTCTCCCAGTAGGTCCTCCGATTCATGGCCACTGGATCCAGAAGAGTTTCCTCTGCAATATTTTCCTGGTTCTTTTTTCTGAGGCTACCGTAACTCCCCTTTTATTAAACTAAATTTTCCCGGACTATCGGTGCGTGCCCTCACTATTCCGCCATCTTGGCTCCGCCCCCTGTATCTTGAACTGAAATTATTAAATTTAACCTTATCAGTGTCATATTTTGTTTTCTTTTTTCTTTAAGATGTATTTATTTGTTTGAAAGGCAGAATTACAGTCAGACACACACACACACACACAGAGAGAGAGAGAGAGAGAGAGTCTTCCATCTACGGATTCACTCATCAAATGGCTGCAATGGCCAGAGCTGGGCCAGTCTGAAGCCAAGAGCCAGGAGTGTCTTCCAGTTCTCCCATGTGGGTGTAGTTGGGCCATCTTCTACTGCTTTCCGAGGCCATATCAGAGAGCTGGATTGGAAGAAGGGCACCCGGGACTCAAACTGGCACCCATATGGGATGCCGGCACTGCAAGTGGCGGCTTTACCTGCTACACCACAGCACCAGCCCTCTTTTTTCCTTGTTTAATTGTATTTAACTTTAATTGAAAGGTATAGTTGCAGAGAGAGAGAGAGAGAGAGAGAGAGAGAGAGAGAGAAAGAGAGAGAGAGAGATTTTCATCCTCTGGTCCACCCCTCAAGTGATAACAACAGCCCAGGCTGGGTGAAGCTGAAGCTAGGAGTACACTCTGGATCTCCCACGTGGGTGCAGGGGTCCATGAACTTGGGCCAACTTCTGCAGCTTCCCAGGAACATTAGAAGGAAGCTGGATCAGAAGTAGAGTAGCCTGGACCCAAACCGGCACCTATGTAGGATGCCAGCACTGCATTTGGTGGTTTTACCCACCTTGCCACAAGACTGGACCCCTGCCTTGTTTTTAATCTCATCATTTTTTTCAAAAGTTTGTGAGAACACCTTTTTTCCTCAACATCCATCATACCTCAATGTGGAAAATAAAATTATTTTAATTGATGTACATTTCTTCACACAGTGTTTGGAGAAAAAATATGACGGCCATAATTTGATCATACTTACCATTTTCATTATGCCATATGTTATTTAAAGCTGAATCACGCCGGCACCGCAGCTCACTAGGCTAATCCTCCGCCTTGCGGCGCCGGCACACCGGGTTCTAGTCCCGGTCGGGGCGCCGGATTCTGTCCCGGTTGCCCCTCTTCCAGTCCAGCTCTCTGCTGTGGCCAGGGAGTGCAGTGGATGATGGCCCAAGTGCTTGGGCCCTGCACCCCATGGGAGACCAGGAGAAGCACCTGGCTCCTGCCATCGGATCAGTGCGGTGCGCCGGCCACAGCGCTCCAGCCACGGCGGCCATTGGAGGATGAACCAACGGCAAAAGGAAGACCTTTCTCTGTGTCTCTCTCTCTCACTGTCCACTCTGCCTGTAAAAAAAAAAAGCTGAATCACAATTTAAGGTATATAATTCACTACCACTTGCTCTCTGTGAATAAAGCAGTGTGTTTACTGGCATCTAAAGTAACCCCCTCTTATTTGTGTAGCAATGCCCTTCCTTGACACAAAACTTCATTCTCTGTATGCTCTCCTACAAGCAACTTTTTCTGTTTGTACCAAAGTTCACTAGAACCAAAATATATCCATAAAATAAAATAACATTGAATCCCTAACAGAATAAAGCAATAAAAACAGAATAAAAGTTTTCTTTCAGAAACAGAACACACCACACTTCCCCATCATATATGTATGATCATATTCTAATAATTGATCCAGTTTCTGCAGATCATATAATTTTTCTAACTATGAAGGACATTAATGCTAAAACATGCAGATGCCACTGTAAACAATACTCGTAGCTTTAAAACTTTTTTTTTCACTTTGCATTTGTTGAACTGTTTATTCAGTGGAGCAATCCAATAAGCCTTTGACTATAACATTGGAATACTACTCTGCTGTAGAAAAGAATGAAATCCTGTCTTTTGCAACAAAAAGGATGCAACGGAAAACTTTTGTGCTTAGTGAAATAAATCAGTCCCCAAAAGACAAATATCATATATTTTCCCTGATTTGTGGTAACTATACAAAGAGTACAAATAAATATAATGTATGTGAGCAAAATTCACATTTTGCGATTTGATTATGGTTTATAGCCCTTATCTATATTCTTGAGGAACAGTGGTTTTTCTACTTATTACTTGTTGAATTCTTTATTTAGTGGAGGTTTATCTTTTGATTGTAAAGTAAATTGAAAGTATATCATTGTAAAACATAAAAGAAAAATTAAAAAGGATGAGGGAGGGTGGGAAGGAGAGTAGGGTGAAGAAGCATCATTATGCTTTTAAAATTGTATATATGAAAACCATGAAATGTGTTTCCTATATAAAAATTTGAAAAGTACAAAAAGGGGCCTTCACTCTGGCACAGTAGATTAAAGCCCTGGCCTGTAGCACTGGCATCCTCTATGGGTGTCATTTTGAGTTCTGGCTGCTCCGCTTCCAATATAGCTCTCTGCTAATGGGCCTGGGAAAGCAACAGAAGATGGCCCAAGTCCATGGGTCTCTGCACCCATGTGGGATATGCAGAAGAAGCTCCTGGCTCCAGGTTTTGAATCTAATCATCTCTGGTGGTTGGGGCCATTTGGGGAGTGAACCAGCAGATGGAAGACCCCTCACTCTCTCTGTCTCTACCTCTCTCTAGGTACCTTGTTCAAATAAATAAAATAAATCTTTTTAAAAAGTAAAAAAAAAAACCTCTCAGACAATATAATATTAGAACAGTTTGCCAGTAATTCATTTTTGTTTTCTCTCTGAGACTAACATTTGATACTAATGCTATAGTGAGTTGTACAAGATCCTTAGTAATAGTATCATCTACTATTTTTTATTTTTTCAATTTTTTTTATTTGACAGAGTTAGTGAAAGAGAGACAGAAAGAAAGGTCTTCCTTCCATTAGTTCATCCCCCAAATGGCCACCACGGCCAGCGCTGCGCGGATCTGAAGGCAGGAGCCAGGTACTTATCCTGGTCTCCCATGGGGTGCAGGGCCCAAGCACTTGGGCCATCCTCCACTGCACTCCTGGGCCACAGCAGAGAGCTGGACTGGAAGAGGAGCAACTGGGACTAGAACCCGGCGCCTATATGGGATGCCGGCACCGCAGGAGGAGTATTAGCCTAGTGAGCCACTGAGCCAGCCCCGTATCACCTGTTATTATTATGTGGATTTCATCTTTGCATAGTGTCTGTTGTACTTATTATTTCTTCTCTAAATTTTTGTAATAAAAGTGTTCATCCAGATATCTATTTGATTGGTTTAATGTAGATATTATTGTGCTTATTTGGAAATTATGGAGAAGCTTTTCCCACTTCATGCCACCAGTTGACAAAATTTTGTAACAATACACTGAGAAATACAAGGGAATACATTGCAAGTCCAATAAAATACGATGTTAAGATATTTGTATTATTTTCTCATCACACTTTCTTTTCTGCTTGAATGATATCAATACATATGCAAATTCAGCTGTTTCAATCTATATGATTTTCAATATTAAATTTATATTGTAGTCTTACTTATTACTTACAAAGATGAAATCATATGAGTTAAAAAATTCTAAGTTACTATTCACATTAGTATTTGTATTAGTTTCCTGTTGCCATTATAGCCAGTGTCATGTAATTGGTGGCATAAGAAAACAAGATGTATTATCTTTTTTTTAAAAAAAAATTTATTTATATATTTGACAGGCAGAATTATAGACAGTGAGAGAGAGAGACAGAGAGAAAGGTCTTCCAGCCACTGGTTCACTCCCCAAATGGCCACAATGGATGGAGCTGCACCGATCTGAAACCAGGAGCCAGGAGCTTCTTCCGGGTCTCCCACATGAATGCAGGGGCCCAAGGACCTGGGCCATCTTCCTCTGCCTTCCCAGGCCACAGCAGAGAGTTGGCCTGGAAAAGGAGTAACAGCGACTAGAAACGGCACCCATATGGGATGCCGGTGCCACAGGCAGAGAGGATTAACCTACTGCACCATGGTGCTGGCCCCAAGATGTATTCTCTTAAAATGCTAAATATCTGAAGCCTGATCTTTTCTGTACATAAACTTTTTATTTCGGAATAGTTTTAAATTTACAAAGCAAAAATTGAGAAGTAGTACAAAAAGCTCCCATATATCCCACACCAATATTCCCATTATTCATATCTTATATTAGTATGATGTATTTATTACAATTAATGAACCATGCTCAGATACCCCTAATTTTATCCCTCCCACCTCTTCCAGCCTTTAGTAATCACCATTCTCTGTGTTCAAATTAAGGTTTGTGTGTGTGTGTGTGTGTGTGTGTGTGTTGGGGCTTTTGTTTGTTTTCTGTTTTAGCTCCCACATATGGGAGCTTTCTGTGTCTGGCTTATTTCACTTAACGGATGTCCTTCCATTGCTGCAAATTACAGGATTCCTTTTGTTAAAAGATAAGTTTATTGGCCGTCACCGCGGCTCAATAGGCTAATCCTCCGCCTGCAGCACCGGCACCCCGGGTTCTAGTCCCGGTCGGGGTGCTGGATTCTGTCCCGGTTGCTCCCCTTCCAGTCCAGCTCTCTGCTGTGGCCCAGGAAGGCAGTGGAGGATGGCCCAGGTCCTTGGGCCCTGCACCCTCATGGGAGACCAGGAGAAGCACCTGGCTCCTGGCTTTGGATCAGTACGGTGCGCCAGCCATAGCGGCCATTGGGGAGTGAACCAATGGAAAAAGGAAGACCTTTCTCTGTGTCTCTCTCTCTCACTGTCCACTCTGCCTGTCAAAAAAGGGAAAAAAGATAAGTTTATTTGTTTATTTGAAAATCAGAGCACCACAAGGCCAAACCCAGAAGCCAAGAACTCAATCCAGGTCTCCCACAGGGATGACAGATGTCTGAGCACTTTGGTCATCTTTTTGTTGTTGTTGTTAAAGCATAACACTTTATTTTTTTAATTTATTTTCTCCTCAAAGAAATCTTTTATTTAAGGAATACAGACTTGATTCAGTTAATAAGAACAACTTTAGGAATATAGTGATTCTTCCTACCACACCTGCCCTCCCACCCACTCTCCCACCCCTTCTCCTCCTCCCTCTCCCAGTCTCAGTCCCATTCTCCACTAAGATCCATTTTTGATTTATTTCGTACACAGACCAACTCTATACTAAGTAAAGAGTTCAACAATTTGCACGGTAAAAACAAAACAAAACAAAATAACTGTTCCTCAATAGTCAAGACAAGGGCTGTTCAAAGTCATTGCATCTTGAAGTTAATTTCACTTCTTTTTTTTAGAAACTTAATTAACTTTAATGAAGCACCCAAGAATGATACATCTTTTGGGAGCACTTAGACATAGTTATAATACAACTCTTTGAGGACAGAGGTCCTGCATGGGAAGTTAGTGCACAGTGACTCTTGTTGTTAACAATTAACACTCTTATGTATAATGTCAATGATCACCCAAGGCTCTTGACATGAGCTGCCCAGCCTATGGAAGACTTTTGAATCCACGAACTCCATCAGTATTTAGACAAGGACATAAGCAAAGTGGAAGTTCTCTTCTCCCTTCAGAGAAAAGTATCTCCTTCTTTGAAGACCACTTCTTTCCACTGGGGTCTCATCCACTGAGACTCTTCACGTAGGACATTTTTCACCTCAATATCTTGGCTTTCCATGCCTGAAATGCTCTCCTGGGCTTTTCAGCCAGACCAGAATGACTTAAAGGCTGCTTCTGAGGCCAGAGTGCTATTTAAAGCAATTGTCATTCTATGAGTTGGCTGTGTGGACTACTTCCCATGTTGACAATTTTTTACTACCTTCCCAGGTGCATTAACAGGAAGCTGGATCAGATGTAGAGTATCCAGGACTTAAACCAAGACTGTAATACAGGGTGTCAGACTCACAAGTGAGGACTTAACCTGTTGCACAACAATGCCCACCACATGACCGGATTTCCTTCTTTTATATAGGTAAACAGTATTCCATTTATTTATTTTTATATGCCACATTTTCTTTATCAATGCATCTGATGATAACACCTTGTTTAATACTGTCTTAGATATTATGAACACTGCTGCAATGAATGTGATGGAGCAGGTGTCACTTTAATACTAAGATTTCATCTCTTTTGGATCTTCTAGCATGGGTCATACCAGGCTAAATATAAGATATCAGCAAGGCTGAGTTTCTGGAGCCCCTAGAAAAAGAGTTCATTTCCTTACCCTTTCCAGCTTTAAGATACTATTCCCATTCCTTTAATCATGGTCCTCCTCCATCTCTAAAGCCAACAGCATCAGGACAAGTCCTTCTTAAGCTACAATCTCGCTTGTGCTCTCTCTTTCCTGCATTCATCTTCAACTTTTAAGAACACTCGTGATTCAATTATGCCCACCCAGAAGATCCAGGATCATCTCTCCATCTTAATGTAAGTTCATTAACAATTTTTTTTCTTTTTTGTAGATTTGTTTTATTTATTTGAAAGAGTTACAGAGAGAAATAGAAACAGAGAGGTCTTCCATCCTCTGGTTCACTCCCCAAATGGCTGCAATGGCCAGAGCTGGGCTGATTCAAAGCCAAGAGCCAGGGGCTTCTTCTGGGTCTCCCATGTGGATGCCGGGGGCCAAGGACTTGGGCATTCTTCCACTGCTTTCCCAGCACATTATCAAGGAGCCGGATCAAAAGTGGAACAGCCAAGACTCGAACCAATGCCCATATGGGATGCCTGCATTGCAACCAGAGCTGTAACCTGTTGCACCACAGCGCTGGCTCCTGATCAGCAATTTTTATTCCATATGCAAACTTAATGTCCCCTTTGCCATGAAAGAAAACATATCCACGGGTATGCTGGATTTGATTGCAGGCATTTTTGGAGGACTGTTACTCTGCCTACTGTTTACCTTTTACATTTTAATAAAAAATTTTCAAGGCAAGCATTATTTGACAACTTCATAAATGTATCACTCTAGTATTCATTTCTTCTACCATGTTTCTGCTTTCTTTCTTTCATAGACTTTTCTCTCATGGGCTTCTCATGCAGGATGCATCCAGCTTTGCTACCACTGTCATTCAGTAATATATCTTTCACCTCTTTCTACGTTTGCCTTTCCCTCTTGGGGCCAGGAATTTTGTGCAGCACTTAAGATGCTGCTTGGGTTGCTACATTCCACACTTGGGCACCTGGATTTGAGTCTCAGCTCTGCATCCAATTTCAGCTTTCTCTAATGCACCCCTTGGGAGGTGGCAGGTGATGGATCATGTACTTGGGTCTGTGCTGCTCACTATGGAGTGTCGAATTGAGTTCCAAGCTCCTGGTTTTGGCTTGGCCCAGCCTTAGCTACTGTGGGCTTTTGGAGAACAAACTAGCAGCTAGAACATCTATCTTTCTCTCTCTCTCTCTCTCTCTCTCTCTCTCTCTCTCTCTCTCTTTCTCTCTCTCCCCTCTCTCTCCTCTCTCCCCTCTCTCCCCTCTCTCCCCACTCTCTCCTCTCTCTCTCTCTCCTCTTTTCAAATAATTCAAAAATAATAAGTTTAAAAACTCTCTTGAAAGAATCACTTTTATAAATTGCTTCAGGCCAACATTTCTATAATGAATTCAGCATTTAGTCTATAAATAATTTATTTATATATATGCATTATACCATTTAATTTGTAAATTCTTTAGTATGCATCTCCAAATGCAACTACATTTATAAAAACACAGTCTACATATAATTACCACAAAGATTGATAATGTTTTCTTCTTTTCATCAAATGTCCATATAGTTTTCAAATTCCCTTGATTGTGCCAAATTTTAAATTGTTTACCTTTGACCTGCTGGCTGACGTAACAGCAGTTACTGTTACTACCATACACATTCCTCTGCTCTCCCATCATAGACTATTTTGGCCAGTCTTTCAATATCGACAGTGTCTTTAAAATACCAGAGAGTCAAATATTAAATTTATCTAGGTGGTCTCTCTGAAGATCTTCTTACTAGGGCAGAAAGTGTACCCCAAGATAGTCAACCTTAAACACTTGCCCTGAAAAGAGAAAACAAATTCCAGATTAGTTCTCTGACCATCATGTCAAGTCTTTCCAATCCCAAACCAGAATGGTCATACATTGTGGGGTAAGTTTTATAATGCAAAATCTGCACAACCACACACATTATTTTTTAAAAAAAATTATCTTTTCTATTCACTTCCTTCTCTCACCTTGGAAAAACTGTCATGAGTCTAATGAGGGCAGAGCTGGGTGATAAAGACATGATGAGAACCTGTAGATGGTAATCTCCACTATAAGCAACCAGCCTAAAGCAGATCAGAGCTGGGTAAAGGGAGACTGTGTGTTAATTTTGAATGAAGTCAGAGTTTTTTATTATTATACTGGAATGGGCACATGAATTATTAAATGAGATTATTCTTGTGAGTGAAAGTGGATGAAGTTTTTTATTACCAAAGTATGAGTAGATAAGCTATGGAGTCTGCTCAAGATTTCTTTCAATAACAGGGAAATAAATTCACTTACACAATAAATTCAAGTAGGCAGAGGGGGAAGGTAATTAGGCTGTTTTCTGATTGTGCCATGAACATTCTATTTGTCTGATACAACAGACACATTTTTTTATGTGAATCATGGATATAAGGAAACAAACACAATAACAAAAATGTAAATTTAACTAACATAAACAAGAAAATAGTTTATGATATTAACAAATGTTTTGATACCTCTACCACAAAGAAATTGGGTCTATAGCCTCTCTTCTTGAATCTGAGTAGGAACTCCTAACTACCATGACCAATGGAATATGTTGAAAGTGACACTGCAAAAGTATCCACTTCTTGCCCTTAAGAGACTTGCAGATTTCCCTTACTATCTCTAGGATCACTTGGTCTTGGAATTCTGAAGTGCCATGCAGATTGGTTTCCTAGGGCTACCATAAAAGGACCACAAACTGGTTAATTTTAATGAAAATAATAATTCTCTCACAAATGTAGAGGCTAGAAGTCTCAAATAGTGCTGACAGGGCTATGCTCTGTCTCTTCTCCTTTCTAAAGATTCTAAAGCAGAATCTGTTCCATGACTTTCTCTTAGCTTTTGCTGTTGTCAGCAGTCCTTAGCAGTTGTTGGCCTACAGATGCATCACTCCAATCTGTGCCTGTTTCATCACATGTAGTTCTTCCTGTGAATCTATGTTTCTGTTGTCTCTCCTCTTCTTATAAGGATACCACTGATCTTAGAATAGAGCTCACGCTGCTTTAGTATGACTTTATCTTAACTAATTAAATCTGTAATGACCTTATTTCCAAATAAAGTTACATTCTGAGGCTCCTGAGATTAGGACTTCAACATAACTTTTATGGGTACACAATTCAACTCATAACATCGTATAAAAAGTCCAAGTATTCTAATGGGTAGATCACGTAAAGAAGCCCCAAGACAACATGGAAAAGGAAAGTGGTTCATTTAAACTCAGCTTTTCATATGTGGCCACTAAGGCTCCAGACGTGTGAATGAAGTAATCTCAGGATTTTCAGACCAGCCCAGATGTCAGCTTAATAATATGGAGTGACCCCAAATCTACTTAGTAAGGAACAGAAGAATTGCTCAGCTTAGCCCCAACAAAATTCTTGACCCACAAAAATATGAGATATAATAAATTGGGTTTTGATTTAGGCCACTACATTTTGGACTGTTTTTATATTGATAACTAGGACAAACAATAACATTCAGATAATATGAAAACATTTTAGAAAAAATGCAATCTACTCATTACCACCCTTATATTGCCTTTACAATTTTATACCTTTAAGAACTTTGTCTATAGTAAGAAAATAATTATATTTCTATGAAAGTCGCAATTACAAACAGGACAGATTATCAAAAGCTAAACATTTCAAGGAGGGAGTTGTGGTACAGCAGGTTAAGCTGCTACTTGGGACACCTGCATCCAACATGTGAGTGCTGATTGAAGTCCTGACTACTCTGATTTTGATCCAGCTTCCTGCTAAAGTGGCTGGAAAGGCAGCAGATGATGGCCCACATCAAGTTCTGGGTTCCTGGCTTTGGCTGGCCAATCCTGGCTGTTCAGAACATTTGGAAAATGAACCAGCAGATTGAGGATCTCACATACTCTCAGTCACTCTGCCTTTCAAATTAATGAACAAGTAAATATTTAAAAAATGAAACTTATCTTGCATCAAATTTGATCCTCCTCTAGCATTCATTATCTCTCTGTATGGTAGAACTGAAGCCATGCACTCCTCATTCCTTGCCACTCTTTCAGTTCATAAAATTGTCTTCTTAAGTTTATCCTATATACATCCACCTAATATCTCCTCTTCTTTTATTATCAGCTTCCTATGTCCAACTTATTGTCATATCTTGTGTGGTCTCCTTGCTTCTGCTTTTATCCTTGTGTTCCATATATATATATATATATATATACACACACAAAATATAACTATATATAGTTATATTATATATACAAATATATATACAAATATACTATATATATAGATGGATCTAAAGCATATATATTGATATAGATGGATTGTCCCTTGTTCCTGGCACAGAGCTCCTGAAGTCTTTGGAATCTTCTTGGTGACAGGTGTTGTGTCTTATGCTTTTCATAATGAGCCCCTTTTGATCACACCTGGGTTTATGATAATGAGGTAACTTAAGGTGAGACCCTTAGATAGACTCAATGTAGGACAGTCACCAGAAATATCAAGAGACTAGAAGGCTGGAATTTACAATCCCACCCATCAATCTCTGGAAAGTGGGGGTGGCAGGAGATTATATAAAAACACTTGAACAAGGTTTGATGAGCTTCCAGGTTGGTGAACATATCCACATGCTCAAATATGCTTCAACATCATAAGGATAAAAGCTCCTGCTCTCATAACCCTTCTGAACCTTGCTCTTTGTGCTTTTTTAATATGGCTGTTCATTTGTAATCTCTATGATATCCTTTATAATACATTGGCAAGTGTAAGTAAAGCATTTCTCTGAGTTCTGTGATTCATTCTAGCAAATTATCAAACCCAAGGAGTGAGCTGTGGGAACTCCCAGTGCATCAAATAATTGCTTGATCTTGGAAATACCCCCACACATCAAATGTTAGAATTGTTCTGTATAAGAGTGTAAAGAGGCCGGCGCCGCGGCACACTAGGCTAATCCTCCGCCTTGCGGCGCCGGCACACCAGGTTCTAGTCCCGGTCGGGGTGCCGGATTCTGTCCCGGTTGCCCCTCTTCCAGGCCAGCTCTCTGCTGTGGCCAGGGAGTGCAGTGGAGGATGGCCCAGGTGCTTGGGCCCTGCACCCCATGGGAGACCAGGAAAAGCACCTGGCTCCTGCCATCTGATCGGTGCGGTGCACAGGCCACAGCACGCCGGCCGCGGCGGCCATCGGAGGGTGAACCAACGGCAGAGGAAGACCTTTCTCTCTGTCTGTCTCTCTCACTGTCCACTCTGCCTGTCAAACAAACAAACAAACAAACAAAAAGAGTGTAAAGAAATAATGAGCGTTTTTCAAAGTTACCGTACAAAACAATCTCTACAGTGATGAAGGAAGATATTTACATAAGACAAAGATAGTCATATCATCTCTTTGTTAAAAACTCTTAAATGGTTTTCCCAGTGATGGTCTTCAGACAGCAACAGCTGTTGCTTACTCCTGGAATGCATTTCCCTCAAAAGTACTTTCTATTCTTTTTGATAATTCAATATTTTTATGGCCTTATTGATAAGGCCACATGAAATTTTTTGTACTCTTATGGTACCACATTCATTTGTTGCTCTTGTCACATATGTAATCTTACATGTTTTTGTGTGATCACTTGATAATGTCTACCTAGAATTCTCCTGAAAATGGCAACTATATTTGGTTTATTCACCCATGTATACTTATCTTAGTATGTTTAGGCTGCCATAGCAAAATACCAAAGACTGGTTAAAACAATAGTAATTTATCATTTTCTTGAAGTTGACAAGTTCAAGATGAAGGATTTGGCAAAGTAAGTTTCATTCAAAGGCCCGTATTGTCTTGGAAATGACTGCCACCTCACTGTGTATTCATATGTCACCTTCCTTCTGCATACAAGAGTCCAGGCAGAGAAAGGAAAAGAGAAACAAATAGAGGCAGAGATTTAATAAGGACAGTAATCCCTTCATGAGGGCTAAACATTCATGAACCCATATAACCCTATTTACCTCCTGTCTTAACCTATTTACTGTTCCTTATAACACAATACAGGAAGAGAGAGAGAAGGAGGAATGAATGGAGGGAGCGAAAGAGAGAGATCTTTAATTCACTGTTTCACTCCATAAATGGACACAATGTCCAGAACTGGGTCAATCCTAAGCCAGGAGCCAGGGACTCCATGTGGATCTTCCACATGGGCGGCAGGATCCCAAGTACGTGGACAATTTTCTGCTACTACCCAGGGCCATTCGCAAGCACCTGGATCTGTAGTGAAGCAGCTAGGACACAGACCAGCGCACACATGGGATGCCAGCCAGCATCATAGGCGGCAGCTTTACCTGCTATGCCACAACACCAACCCTTAGGCCAAACTTTTAATACTTCATAATACAGATTAAATTTCAACATGAGTTTCAGAGTGGAAAAACCATGTTCAATCATAGCAAGTCCCAAAGTCCCTATCTACAAATATAACATTGATTATAAGGGCTTCAAAAATGAATTGTGGTGGGACACACAAATTCAGCCCATAGCAATACCTGTTAGCCATCACAGTGTCTGACACACATAAAACCTTGATAACTTTTGCAAGAATGAGCAAATGTGAATTTTTTCTTGCAGGATAGCATGGGGTTTTATCAACTAGCTGCTCAGTAAAAGTGATGAAAGTAATTTTTAAAAATGCATTTAAAGTTTCTGGAAATAGTCCAAAGATCAATAAGAAAATGATGAAACATCTACTAAGAAAATCTATGATAATTCTGTAACACAGATGAGGGCCTCTGGCATTTGAACCACGATAACTACTTCCCTTCTGATTCTCAAATTGATGAGACACTGACTCCACTCCAGACAGCCCTAGCCAGAAACACTGGGCTCTTTTTCTTCACAACTCAGCTAAATGGTTTCTTCTTAAGAGGAGTTGATCCTCATCATTTTTCATTCTGACCCAGTAGCCTGATGTTAAGTCTCAGGTGAGTATGATTGAGAGATATGAGTCTCTCATCATCTATTTGAACCCTATTTTTTGAATGGAGGTTATACCCTAGATGTAGCATAATAAGAATACCAGGGCCTTGATATCCATATTCCCAGTTATATGAAGTACTGATGATTCTACCCAGGGATATGATCACTCAATCCCTCCAGGCTGCTGATGTCTCTACACTTTTTTTTACAGACAGATTCAGATAGTGTGTGTGTGTGTGTGTGTGAGAGAGAGAGAGAGAGAGAGACAGAGACAGAGAGACAGAGAGACAGAGAGAAAGGTCTTCCTTTCTGTTGGTTTACCCCCCCCAAATGGCTGCTACGGCCGGCGCGCTGCGCCAATCCGAAGCTAGGAGCCAGGTGCTTCCTCCTGGTCTCCCATGCAGGTGCAGGGCCCAAGGACCTGGGCCATCCTCCACTGCCTTCCCGGGCCATAGCAGAGAGCTGGACTGGAAGAGGAGCAACCGGGACAGAAGCGGCGTCCCAACCAGGACTAGAAACCAGGGTGCCAGCACCGCAGGCAGAGGATTAGCCGAGTGACCCGCGGCGCTGGCCTCTATACACCTTTAATGAGTGCTCAGTTCCTACAGCACTTAAAAAGAAGCTTGACATTGTCCCCACCTTCAGTTTCAGAGCCCTAATGGAGAAATTATGCCTCACTGGAGAAGCAGAACATAAAATATCTCCTAATCTTTTCACAAAGGAAATTACTTCATTTGGAACAAGGAAGGGTAACTTTAATCTTGAGGGCACTCATAAGAATAGTGTAGGTTTTGGTGAAAAATAACTGAAGAGAGATTCAGAAGCCTTATGGTGATACAGTTTGGAATGTAGGCCAGCTAGTTTGGCATAGAGAACTTGGGAATAGGACAGCTTTTTCCCATTCAATTGGATGGGGCCATGGGTTTGTCATAAATTGCCTTGATTGCGTTGAGGAATATTTCTCCTATACCCAATTTGCTAAAGGTTTTCCTCACGAAAGGATGTGTTTTATCAAATGCTTTCTCTACATCTATTGAGATAACCATACGGTTTTTGTTCAGTTTGTTAATGTGATGTATCACATTTACTGATTTGCGAAGGTTGAACCATCCCTACATAGCAGGGACAAATCCCACTTGATCTGGGTGATTGACCTTTCTGATGTGTTGTTGGATTCTATTAGTTAATATTTTGTTGAGGATTTTTGTATCTATGGTCAGCAGGGATTTTGATCTATAGTTCTCTTTCTCTGTTGTATCTTTTTCTGGTATAGGAATTAAGGTAATTCTGTCTCCTAGAAGGAGTTTGGGAGGATTCCCTCCCTTTCAATTGTTTTGAATAGCTTGAAAATAATTGGAATCGGTTCTTCTTTAAAATGTCTGGTAGAATTCATTAATGAAGCCATCCGGTCCTGGGCTTTTCTTTGCTGAGAAGGTCTTTATAACTGATTCAATTTCCATCTTTGTTACTCGTCTGTTTAGGTTTTCCATATCTTCATGACTCAATTTTGGTAGATTGTATATGTCTACAAATCTATCCATTTCTTCTAGGTTTTCCAATTTGTTGTAAAACAGCTTTCTGTAGTAATTCCTGATGATTCTTTTTATTTCTTGGGTGTCTGTTGTTGCATTTCCTTTTTTGTCTCTGATTTTATTGATTTGGGTATTCTTTCTTGCTTGGATATTGGGCCAATGGTGTGTCAATTTTGTTTATTTAAAAAAAACAGCTCTTTATTTCACTGGTCCTTTGTAATGTTTCAATTTTGTTTAATTTTTTCTCAAATTTTAAATATTTCTTTCCTCCTATTGATTCTGGGTTTGGTTTGTTGTTGTTTTTCTAGGTCCTTGAGATGCATTAGAGCTCATTTAGTTGGTACCTTTCCCATTTTTAATGTAGGCACTGATGGCTATAAATTTCCCTCTTAACACTGCTTTTGTTGTATTCCATAAGTTTTGTTTTTAATTTATTTGACAGATAGAGTTAGACAGTGAGAGAGAGACAGAGAGAAAGGTCTTCCTTCCATTGGTTTACCCCCCCAAATGGCTGCCATAGCCGGCACTGTGCCAGTCTAAAGCCAGGAGCCAGGTGCTTCCTCCTGGTCTCCCATGAGGGTACAGGAGCCCAAGCACTTGGACCATCCTCCACTGCCCTCCCGGGCCACAGCAGAGAGCTGGACTAGAAGAGGAGCAACTGGGACTAGAACCCAGCACCCACATGGGATGCCAGCACCGCAGGCGGAGGATTAACCAAGTGAGCCATGGCACCGGTCAATTCCATAAGTTTTGATATGATGTATTGTTGTCTTGATTTGTTTCCAAAAACTTTTTTATTTCTCTTCTGATTTCTTCTATGACCCACTGTGCATTCAGGAGCATGTTGTTCAGTCTCCATGTGTTTGCATATTTTCTAGAGATCATTGAGTTGTTGATTTCTAGCTTCATTCCACTGTGATCAGAGAAGACCCTTGGTACAATTTCAATTTTTTTGAATTTAGAGACTTGCTTTATGGCCTAGCATACATTCTATTCTAGAGAAAATTCCATGCACTGATGAGAAGAATGTGTATTCTGCAACTGTGGGTTGAAAAGTTCTGTAGATATCAGTTATATCCATTTGGTCTATAGTGTTGATTAAATCTGTTATTTCCTTGCTGATTTTCTGTCTAGTTGATCTGTCCATTGTTGAAAGTAAGGTGTTGAATTTCCCCATTTCTACTGTACTGGAGTCTATGTCTCCCTTTAGATACATTAACATTTCTTTTAAATAGCCAGTTGCCCTCTAATTGCGTGCATATATATTTATTATAGTCACATCTTCCTGTTAAATTGATACCTTAATCATTACATAGTGCCATTCTTCATCTCTTTTAGCAGTTTTATGTTAATGTCTATTTTGTCTGATATTAGGATGAAAACACCTGCCCTTTATTGCTTTCCATTAGCATGAAATATCTTTTTCATCTTTTCATTGTCAATCTGTGTGTATCTTGTTGGTGAGATGTGTTTCTTGTAGTCAGCAAATAGATGGGTCTTGTTTTTTAATCCTTTCAGCCAGTCTGTATCTTTTTACTGAAGAGTTGAGGCCATTTACATTTACGGTGACTATTGATAAGTAACAATTCAGTCCTGAAATTTTCCATACATATTTCATTTCTTACTTTGGATTTCTTTTGTATTTTTACTGGGGGCTTTTCTGCCTTCACATCCTCTCATGATGATGGTGGCTATTGTTTTGTCTGTGTGTAACATGTCCTTAAGCGTCTTTTGTAAGGCTGGATGAGTGGTCAAAAATTCTTTCAATTTCTGTTTTTTTTTTTTTTTATGGAAGGCGTTTATTTCACCTTCATTCATAAATGAGAGGTTGCAGGGTACAGTATTCTGGGGTGACAGTTTTTTCTTTTTTTAATTAATTAATTAATTAATTTTTTTGACAGGCAGAGTGGACAGTGAGAGAGAGAGAGAGACAGAGAGAAGGGTCTTCCTTTGTCGTTGGTTCACCCTCCAATGGCCTCCGCGGCCAGTGTGCTGCGGCCGGCGCACTGCGCTGATCTGATGGCAGGAGCCAGGTACTTATCCTGGTCTCCCACGGGGTGCAGGGCCCAAGCACTTGGGCCATCCTCCACTGCACTCCCTGGCCACAGCAGAGAGCTGGCCTGGAAGAGGGGAAACCGGGACAGAATCCGGCACCCTGACCGGGACTAGAACCCGGTGTGCTGGCGCCACAAGGTAGAGGATTAGCCTAGTGAGCTGCGGCACTGGCCAAGTTTTTTCTTTTAAGACTTAGATTATATCTCACTACTCCCTTCTATTCTGAAGAGTTTCTGATGAAAAGTTTGCTGTAAGTCTAATTGGAGATCCTCTGAATGTAATCTGGTGTTTTCCTCATGCACATTTTAGGATCTTTTCTTTATGCCCTACTGTGGAAAGTTTGACTACAATGTGTCATGGTGAAGATCTTTTCTAATTGTGTCTGTTAGGAGTTCTATGTGCTTCCTCTACTTGGAAGTCCTTTTCTTTCTCCAAATTGGGGAAGGTTTCTATAATTATTTCACTAATTAAGCCTTCTAGTCCAATTTCTCTTTCCATGCCTTCAGGAACTCCTAAGACCTGTATGGAGGATCCTTTGATAGTATCCCATAAATCCCCAACACTCTTTTTCAGTTTTTTATTTTCTTCTCTCTTTTTTGTCTGCTTGTAATATTTCCAAAGATTTGTCTTCTAATGTGGGTATTATTTCTTCTGCCTTGCCAAGTCTGCTGTTAAGACTTTCCACTGCATTTATTATTTGATCTATTTAATTCTTCATTTCTAATATTTCATTTTGAATTCTTTTTAAATCTCAGTTTTATGGGAAAAATTTCATTCATATCATCTATGGTTTTCTTTAGTTCATGGATTTGCTTCTGATAGCTTTTGAGTAAATCTATGATTAAATTTTAATTTGATTTCTCAATATCTTCCTCTTTACATCCTAATATTGAAATTTTATTATGTTCCTTTGGGATTCATTGTGTCTTCCTTATTCTTATTTCTTTAATTGCTGCATTTTTTTAAGCATTTGTAGAATGCTGTTTTTTTTTCTTCTGATGGCTTTTATCTTTGGACTTTGCCTCTGTAGCTTAGTTGAATGTCCACACTTTCAGTGAATACCAAGAAATGTGTGGTGGGTATGGCCAGGGAGCCCTGGTCAGTGCTCCAGGGTGAGGTGAATATTCAGGGTAACACCCAAGTTGGGCATGGTAGATCACAATGCTTGGGTGTTAGCCCCTAGTGTGTTCCACAACATCATATAAACCCCACAAATGACCTGTGTAGTCCTCACTGTGAGCACAGTTCCCAGTGGAAGGACCTGCTATGAGCAACCAAGGAGCTCTGAGTATGTGGAGCCATACCCAGTGATTGCCTAGAGATTCAGCTACATCTTGCACTAAATAACCAGATAAACGTGGGAGAAGTCCCAAATCAACAAAATCAAATATGAAAAAATATGTAACAATAGATACCACAGAAATGAAAAAGAACCATTAGAAATGACTACAAACAGCTATATGCCAACAAATTGGAAAATACAGAAGAAATGGATAGATATCTGGACACATAAACACTACCAAAATTGAGTCATGAACACATAGAAAACCTAAATTCACTGCTGAATTCTAATAGACTTTTAAAGAACTAATTCTAATTCTTCTCAAACTATTCAAAACAACTGAAAGGGAGATAATTTTCTTAAACACCTTCTATGAGGCCAGCATCACTTTAATTCCTAATATTTAGAGAAAACAATGCTAAAATTCATACAGAAACACAAGAGATCCCAAATAGCAAAAACATCCTTAAACAACAAAAAAACAAACTATAAGCATCATAATACCAGATTGGGACATGCTACAGGACAGTCATAATCAAAACAGCCTGGAACTTGCACAAAAATAGACATGTAGATCTATGATACAATAATAGAAACTCCAGAAATCAGTCCACACTTCTACAACCAACTAATATTTGACAAAAGACCTAAAATCAATTCTTGGAGAAAGGATAGTCTTCAACAAATGGTGCTAGGATAATTGGATCTTTGCATTCGTAAGTATGAAACAAGACCCCTACCTTACAACATACACAAAAATACACTCAAAATGGATCGAAGATCTAAATCTATGACCTGATATCATCAAATTACTTGAAGAAAACATTGTGGAAACTCTGCAAGACACTGACATAGACAAAGACTTCTTGGAAAAGACCCCAGAAGCACAGGCAATCAAAGCCAAAATTGACAAATGAGATTATATCAAGATGAGAAGCCTCTTCACTGCAAAGGAAACACTCAGCAAAGTGAAGAGGCAACTGACAGAATGGGCAAAAATGTCTGAAAACTATACAATTGATACAATATTATTATCAAGAATATACTAAGAGCTCAAGAAATTCAGTATCAAAAAAAAACAAAACAATACAGTTAAGAAATGGGCAAAGGACTTGAGCCAGCAAGGAAGCCATTGTAATCCATAAACTGTACTTTGGAAATTTATGTTCATTAAATAAAAGTTTTAAAAAAAGGAAGTTCAAATGGACAACAGAAACATGAATAAAAGGTTAAGATCACTAGCCATCAAGGAAATGCAAATCAAAAACACAAAAGGTTTCACCTCACCCCGGTGAGATTGGCTTTCATACAGAAATCCAAAAACAATAGATGCTGCTGAGGCTGTAGGGAAAAAGGTACCTCAATTCACTGTTGGTGGAAATGTAAACTAGTACAACCATTGTACAAGACAGTGTGGAGATACTTCAGGAATCTGAAAATAGTCCTACCATATGACCTAGCAATCCCACTTCTTGGAATTTACTAAAAGAAAATGAAATCAGTATATGAAAGAGCTTTCTGTACCTCCATGTTTATTGCATCTTAATTCACAATAGCTAAAATATGGAATCAGCACAGATGTCCATCAACTGATGACTGGATAAAGAAATTGTGATATATATATATACACACACACACACACACACATACATATATATATATAATGGATTACATGTAAAAAATAATGAAATGCTGTATTTCAGAACAAAATGGTTGCAATTGTAGATCATTAGGTTTAGCGAAATAATCCTGTCCAAAAATATAAATACCATAGGTTTTCCCTGATTTGCGGTAACAGGGTACACAAAATGTAATCTATAAGAGCAAAATTGACATTTTGAGATTCAATTATTGCTTATAGCCCTTTTCTATACTGTTGAGGGACAGTGTTTTTCTTCTTGATAGTTTTTAAATTCTTTACTAAGTATAGTAAAGTACATTGGAATAAATTTAACCATAATAAACTGGAAGTAAATCATTGCACAAATTAAAAGAGACAATAAGAAAGGAAAGAGGAGGGAGGGTGAGAGCCTGGCCAGGAGGGAGAGTAGGATGGGAAGTTTCACAATGCTCCTAAATCTGTACATATGAAGTAAGGGAAATTTGTTCACCTTAAAAAATCTTCTAGATTTTTTTAAAAATTAAAATCAATCAATAAAAATCAATTGCAGGGCTGGCACCGTGGCTCACTTGGCTAATCCTCTGCCTGCAGCACCAGCACCCCGGGTTCTAGTCCCAGTTGGGGTGCCAGGTACTAGTCCCAGTTGCTCCTCTTCCACTCCAGCTCTCTGCTGTGGCCTGGAAGGGCAGTGGAGGATGGCCTAAGTGCTTGGGTCCCTACACCGGCATGGGAGACCAGGAGGAAGTACCCGGCTCCTTTGGATCGGCACAGCGCCAGCTGTAGCGGCTATTAGGGGAGTGAACCAAAGAAAGGAAGACCTTTCTCTCTGTCTCTCTCTCACTGTCTATAACTCTCTCTCTGTCTCTCTCTCTCACTGTTTAACTCTGCCTGTCAAAAAATTAAAAAAAATCAATTGCATAAAATCATGAAAATAGAAAGTACTTTGTGGCCTATAACTTAGAAATGTAATACATTAATAACATATTTGCAAATTATAGCACAAGGAAAGTAGATGAAAAAAATTGTAATGGGCTAAGAAAATAAAAGAAATGATAAAATAATAATTATAACAATATACTGTTAAGGTACACACATTATAGATGCAGTGTATACAACAAAAATACTAAAAAATGAGTAGAAAAAAAGATGTATGGGAACAGCATTTCTATGTATTACTATAGTTAACAGTAAAAGTCTAAAGTTGATTTTGATGTTACCATATGTTGAAAAATTCTAGAGTAACCACTAAAATTAAGCTTGAAAATATGCTAAAAATCACAAGTGAAATTAAGATACTACATTAAAAATATTTGTTCGATGTAAGAGAACTAAAGGAGGAATAGATTAACAAAATAAACATGAGACATACAGAAAATGAAAGGTGAAATGTCAGACATATTTCCAAATATACTAACAAGAATTTTGAATACATTAAATAATACAAACAAAAGACGTTGACTATATAAAACAGAAGTTTCAACTATATGGCAGAAGACATACTTTAAATTCAGACAGAAGCGGGTTAAAATGAACTCAATGCGAAAATGCATCCATGCAAATTGGAACTTTATATAAGTTGGAGTGGCTATACTAACATCACACAAAATTAACTTTAAAACAAAAATTATTATACTTTATAATAAAAGCTTCCATTCATCAAGAAGTACAATTATAAACATATTTGCATTTAATAACAGCACCAAAATAGATGAAGCAAAAGTGGCATAAATGAAGGAGGGGACAACAATCTAACAATAATAGCTGGAAATGTCAGAGATTTAATGCTATAACGAGTACTCAAATAATATATTTCACTTTGTGTTTCTATGGGGGTGCAAACTGTTGAAATCTTTATTTAATGCATACTAAACTGATCCTCTGTAAAAAAAAAAAAAAAAAAAAAAGAAAAGAAAAGAAACTATCAACTCCCAACTTGACTCTCACTGGGATTAAACATGACAATAGGTCTGATCTGATTTCATCATCATTAAAAAAAAATCATCTATTATTTTTCACTTTATGTTTCTGTGTGGGAGCAAACTGTTGAAATCCTTACTTAATGTATACTAAGCTGATCTTCTGTATATTAAGATAATCGAAAATGAATCTTGATGTGAATGGAAGGGGAGAGGGAGTGGGAAAGGGGAGGGTTGTGGGTGGGAGGGACGGTATGGGGGGGAAGCCATAGTAATCCATTATTCGTACTTTGGAAACGTATATTCATTAAATAAAAGTTAAAAAAAAAACAATAGATTAAAAAAAACAGAAGGTCAACAAAAAATTAGAAAATTTGGGCAATGCTACCTACCAAGTAGGCCTAATAGAAATTTTACTCCACTCAGAAACAGAATATGTATTCTCTCCAAGTACACATGGAATATTTTCCAAAGTAGAACATATGGTAGGTCATAAAAAAAACTCAATAAATTTCAAAACATAACATAATACAAAATATGCTCTGTGATCAAACTGGAATAAAATCAAAAATTGGGAAGTAGAGAAAATTCACAAATATGTGGAAATTAAACAACACATCCATAAATAAACAATGATTTAAAGAACAAGTCAAAAAGAAAATATTTTGAAATGAATGAAAATTAAGACATTGTGTACCAAAACTTAAGGCGCATAGCCAATGCAATGTTTTTAGAGAAATTTATAGTTGTAAATGACTGTATTAAAAGAGAAATTTCTCAAATTAATAACCTAATCTTCCAAACTTAAGACATTAGAGCAGAATACCTAATTAAACCTAAGCAAATCAACAAGAAGGAAATGTTAGTAAGTTGAAATTAATGAAATAGATAATAGAAAACAGTAGAGAAAAATCAATTAAACCAAAAACTACATTTTTGAATATATCAACAAAATAAAATATCTTGGAAAACAAAATTTATAGACAATCCAAATTTTTGAAGTGTGAAATGAAAACTGAACATTACTAACTTTACAAGAAAAAAAGATTATGAATAGTATGAACAACTCTCTGCCCACCAATTAGAAAACTTAGACAAAACAGGCAAATTTATAGAAACACAAAAGCCACAGGAAATCTAAGAAACCGGCAATCTGTACCTCAAGAGATACAGGCAATCTGTATAGACCTACAAACATGGATTGAATTATTAATCAAAAAAAAACACTACCCACAAAGAAAAGCTAGACGCCTTCACCTGAAAAATCTTCTGAACACTTAAAGAATTGATACCAGTCTTCACAAATTATTGCAAAAATAGAAAATAAGAGCTTACTTGTCAACTCATTTTATGAGGTCAGTGTTACCAACACCAACAGCAAACAGGACAACACAATAAAAGAAAACTACAGATCAATATCTCTTATGAATGTAGATTCTTAATTTCTCAAGAAAGTATTACAGAACAGAATCCATAAAACATAAAAATCATTAACTACTATGACCATATATATCCCAGGGACAGAAGGTTGCCTTAATATTTGAAGATCAATTAATATAACAATATCAAAAGAATAAAATATAAATGTTTTTCTATAGATACAGAAAAACACATTTCAGAAAATCCAGCATCTATTTGATAAAAACACCCAACAAACTAGGAATAGAGGAGAACTTCTACTACCTGATATGGAGTAGCAAAAAAATCCACAGCTAATATACTTAATGATAAAAGACGAGATACTCTTCTTCTAATGTCAGAAACAAGACACGGATATTCATCCACTCTTCCCATTTCTTTCTTTCTTTTTTTTTATTTGACAGGTAGAGTTTACAGACAGTGAGAGAGAGACAGAGAGAAAAGTCTTCCTCCCATTAGTTCACTCTCCAAATGGCTGCAACGGCCGGAGCTATGCCGATCCAAAGCCAGGAGCCAGGAGTTTCTTAGAACCCGGAGCCCATATGGGATGCTGGTGCCACAAGCAGAGGATTAACCTAGTGCGACACGGCACCAGCCGCGCCATTTATTTTTAATATTATACTAGTGGTTCTTTTTTTTTAAGATTTGTTTTACTAATTTGGAAGGCAAAGTTATAGAGAGGAAGAAGGAGAGAGAGAGGGAAAGGGAGAGGGAGAGGGGAGAGAGAGAGAGAGAGAGAGAGAGAGAGAGAGAGAGAGAGAGAGAGAAGTCTTCCATTAGCTGGTTCACTTCCCAGATGGCCACAATGGCTGGAGTTGTACCAAACCAAAGCCAGGAGCCAGGAGCCAGGAGCTTCTTCCAGTCTCCAACATGGGTGTAGGGGCCCAAAGACTTGGGCCATCTTCTACTGCTTTTCCAGGCCATAGCTGAGAGCTGGATTGGAAGTGGAGCAGCCAGGGCTCGAACCAGCACCCATATGGGATGCTGGCACTTCAGGTGGTGGCTTTTCCTGCTACTCGACAGCGCCAACCACTATACTAGTGGTTCTAACCAGAGTAATTAGGTAAAAGAAAGAAAATCATCCAAATTAGAAAATAAGAAAAAAAGTCCTATCTCTATTCCCAGATGCCAGATCTATTTGTAGAAAAATTCTAGGGAATCCACTAGAAAAATTATAAATAATAAAGGAGTTCATCAAGGTTGCAGGATACAAAATCTATATACAAAAATCAATTGTGTTTCTATATAAATTCAATGAACTATCCAAAAATTAAATGAAAACAGTCAATTCACAATGGTATCAAAATAAATAAAATACTTAGGAATAAATCTAAGAATTGAAGTTAAAAACATAGTCTGGGGACCAACGTTGTGGTATAGTGGGCAAAGCTGCCAGCTGCAGCGCTGGCATTCCATATGGGTGCTGGTTTGAGTCCTGGCTACTCCACTTCTGGTCCAGCTCTCTGTTATGGCTTGGGAAAGCAGTAGAATATGACTGAAGCTCTTGGGCCCCTACACCTGTGTGGGAGACCCAAAAGAAGCTCTTGGCTCCTGGCTCCTGGCTTAGGATCAGCCCAGCTCCAGTTATTGTGTTCATTTGAGGAGTGAAGCAACAGATGGAAGACCTCTCTCACTCTCTCTGCCTCTGCCTCTCTGTAACTCTGCCTTTCAAATAATAAATTTATTTATTTAAAATTATTTATTTGAAAGAGAGACACAGAGAAAGGCCTTCCATCTGCTGGTTCACTCCCCAAATGGCCACAATGGCCAGAACTGAGCCAATCCAAAGCCAGGAGCTTCTTCTAGGTCTCCCACATGGGTGCAGGGACCCGTGCACTTGGGCCATCTTCCACTGCTTTTCCAGGCCATAACAGGGAGCTGGATTGGAAGTGGAGCAGCCAGGGTTCAAACAGGTACCCATATGGGATGCCAGTGCTACAGGCCAGGGTTTTAACCTGCTGTTCCACAGGGCCAGTCCTTAAATAAATCTTCAAAAAAAAAAAAAAAAAAACCTTACACTCTAAGAGTACGAAATTGTTGAAATAAATGAAAGAATATCTTTTAAAATGGAAAAATATTGCATGTTCCTAGATCAGTAAACTTAACATTGCTAAGATGGCAATACTCCCCATACTGAATTATAGTTTCAACATAATGTATCAGAATTTCAATTATTTGTAGCAATTGACAAAATGATTCTAAAATTCCTATGGAATTTCAGGGATTCTGGATAAAAACATCGAAAATGAAGGAATAAAATAGAAGAACTCACACTTCCCAGTTTCTCAACTATCTACAAAGCAATAGTCAATACAATATTATAGTGGCAGAATGATGAATATAAAGAAAAATGTAATGGGCTTGAAAGTCGAGAAATAACACATCTAAGATCCAACGATTTTTGACAAGGGTGCCTGGACCATTCAATAGAGAAGCATCTTTTCAACAAATGATGCTGGGACAAATGAAGATGCACACAAAAGTACAATATTTGAACTCAAAATGGATCAAAGCCCTAAATATAAAAACAAAACATGAAACTTTTAGAAGGCAACATGAAGGTAAATCTATATGATCTTGAATTTGGCAAGAGAATATCCGATATGATGCCAAATACATGATGAACAAAGGACAAAATAAACTAGACTTTAACAGAATTTAAAAATTGTTGTGTTTGAAGGATTCTGTAAAGAAAGTGAAAAGACCACCCAAAGAATGGCAAAAAAATTTCAAACCATACATCTGATAAGGCTTTAATTTAGAACTCTTGCAACTCAACAATAAAAAGATAAATAATTCAATTCTAAAAACAGATTAGAATCTGAGAAGACATTTCTCAATATATATATAATAGAATGGCCAACAGGCACATGAAAAAATATTCAATATTCTAGTTATCTGGGGAATGCAAATGAGGATTACAATGAGATGCCTCTTTCCACCCACTAGAACAGGTAAAGTTAAAAATTTTTATTATAAAGAAGTGTTAACAAGGATATAGAGAAATTAGAACTTCTTTATAGTTTTGGTGGCAATATAAAATTATGCAGTCCATTGGAAAACAGTGTGGCAACTCCTCAAATCACTAAAACACAGAATTGCCATATGACTCAGTAATTCCAACCCTAGGCATATACCAGAGAATAATGAAAATATATTAGCGCACTTCAAAAATAGAATCAAAAAGAAAAATAGAATCAAAAGAGTGAGCCTATTTTCATGGAAATTTTTAAAAATCTATACATAAACTTTTCATAATACACACTTTCTATATATTATAAAAAGAAATTTTTCATTAATCTTTTGCATTAAAACTCAGATGTTATTTTTTAAAATTTTTAATTTTTAAAATTTATTTGAGAGACACAGAGAGAAAGACAAAGATCTCCTATCAACTGGTTCACTTCCCAAATACCCACAATGTCAAGGGCTGGGACAAATCCAGGAGCCAAGAACACAATCCCGGTCTCACACGTGGATATCAGGAATCCAATTACTCGACCCATCACTGTTGCCTCCCCAGGTTTCTGTTACCAGGAAGCTGGAGTCAGGAGCAGTCAATTATCAAACTCGGGCAGGTGTCTCTTAACAGCTAATGCAAATGCTGCCCCAACTCATATTATTAGTTCCACTTTCCCACAAATTTTTTGAGGTACTTTTGTATTTCCAGGAACAAATTTTCCTTTAAGATTTATTTATTTATTTGAAATACAGAGTTACAGAGAGGCAGAAGCTGAGAGACAGAGAGAAGTCTTCCATCCGCTGGCTCATTCCCCAAATGGCCAAAACGGCCAGAGCTGGGCTGATCTGAAGCCAGGAGCCAGGAGCTTCTGCCTGGGTCTCACCTATGGATACAGGGACCCAAGGACTTGGGCCATCTTCTACTGCTTTCCTAAGCCATAGCAGAGAGCTGGATTGAAAGTGTAGCAGCTAGGACTCGAACTAGCTCCTATAAGGGATTCTGGCACTGCAGGCAGAGGCTTTACCTGCTATGCCACAGTACCATGCCCCAGACACAACCTTTTAAAAAAATTCTTTTTTTGACACTCAGAGTTAGACAGTGAGAAAGAGAGAGAGACAGGGAGAAAGGTCTTCCTTCCATTGATTCACCCCCCAAATAGCCGCCACAGCCAGCGCGCTGCGCCAATCCGAAGCCAGGAGCCAGGTGCTTCCTCCTGGTCTCCCATGTGGGTGCAGGGCCCAAGCACTTGGGCCATCCTCCACTGCCTTCCCGGGCCACAGCAGAGAGCTGGACTGGAAGAGGAGCAACCAGGACAGAATCTGGTGCCCAAACTGGGACTAGAACCCGGGGTGCCGGCGCCGCAGGTGGAGGGTTAGCCTAGTGAGCCGCGGCGCCAGCCCTTTTTAAAAATTTTTGAACAGCATTATTGAAACAATCCAAATATCTATCAGTTGATAACATATATAAAAAAGTGACATATCCCTACAATGGAATATATTTTAGCAATATAAACCAAAATAAAGTACTGATGCATGCTACAACATGAATGATCCCTGAAAAAAATTATATTAAGTGAAAGAAGTCAGTAACAAAAGATGTCATACTATATAATCCCATTCACATGGAACTCCAGAACAGGGAAATATGTAGATATGGAAAGTAGATTAGTGATTACTTAGCGATGTGATGAGGTGTTGCAGTGGGGCTTCTTTGCAGCATGATGAACATTTTAAAAAATTGACTATGATGGTGATGGTATATATCTGTGGATATATCCATCCTATCAAACTTTACGTTTTAAATGGTTGAGCTATGTGGCTTAAAAACTATAAAACGATTTTAAAAAGAAACAATGAGTGAATAGCTGACTAAATGAAGATAATTGGAGATAAATATAAGTTCAACTCTTAATAAAATATCACAAAATCTGAATTAATATGGTATTTATGAATGAGATTTTTTATCATTACAAAACTATGAACCAACAAGTACAAAATAATTTAATATTAATTATCTAAGTACGTAGAGATAATAGTGGATGTTAACTTGGTTGGAGTCATTAGGAAACTTAGTTTGAAGAGTTAACCAGTTTGAAAATAATAAGCCCATGAAAAGAAATGCATTAGAAGTGTGTGGTTTGTGAATGGTCAAAGGACCACTGAGCAAATGTGAAAATAATAAACAAGGCAAGAAATTTACATGAGTCTATCAGTTAGTCCAAGTCAGAGTTCTCTACCCTGGCTGTATACTAGGATCATCACAGAAACTATTAAGTCAAAATCTCCAGGGATGGTACCTGAATTTTGGCATTTTTAGGTTCCTGTGTGAGTACAATGGACTGCCAGAGTGGAAAACTACTGGAATAGGCCAAGCAAAACTGGATACTACCAAGAGAGAAAGGAATAAGGGAGGAATGCCCACTTGGAGTGCTGGTCCAGTTAAGTCCTTCCATGGGCTCTGGAGGCTGTAGGTAACCAAACACCTAGATGTGGAAGAGTTATAATGAAGCCGAAGATGCCAGATATGGAAGAGCCCTTAGTGATTCCCAAGTCTAACTCTTTCTTCCCACTGCAACCCTTTACCCAGTCTGTACAGAACACCGATGTCCAGGGAAGGGGAAAGACTTGCCCAAGATTACAGTGAGACATTGGCAGAGTGTAGATCTGCTGACTCCAAATTAGTGCCCTTTACCATGCCCTACTGCTTTCCCACTTCACAGTCTGAAACTGAGTTTAAGAGGCAAGCAGTTCTTAAATGGACTATTAATGCATCCAGGCCTTTACCCAACTTTCTTTCCAAGCCTGCCTGAGGGCTTCAAATCTTTATCTTAAATACTGTTCTTTCGAAGCTACATTACATAATCAGTTCAGCAATAAACCTTTCAAGTTATACGACTTTTAGTCAAAGCAAATCTTTTGGCCTTGTTTTTCTGCCAAGACTCATGACTCCTGCCTGTCTCATCCGATGAACATAATAATAAATCTTTTCTGCTGAATGCCAACAGTATGCTGGGCAGTGTAAAGCACTTGGGACTTGGGAACTGGTGGAGAAGTTGTAGCTTAAGCCTAGTGTCATCCTTTCCTTATCGTGACCTTTCACTCTTCCGAAGACCATAAACACCCATCACTCACACCTAACTATCCCCACAAACTCTCCAATTTCCCTGTTTGGTATAGAGAGTATGTTCCAACTGTTTTATCAGCCAGCTGAAATTCTCTCCTTGCTTGCCTAAACTTCTTCCTTGCTTTCCCATAACATAGCCATTTATGCTGTGTTATGCTCATTATAAGTTTAACTCTTTGGTGATCTGGTCAAAAGCGTACTGCTTGTGTGACAACTTCTTCATTATCCATGTCACTGCCTACACTTTCTTGGCCTAAATTATTGTTTCCTGGTTTGCAATTGCCTCCATCAGTCCAAGTCACAATTTCCTCTCCTATCCTATGAACTGAGCCTGACAAAGAGTAGCGTGTCTGCTTATCTTGACCCCATGTTTTTCCCACAAAAACAGAAACAGAGCCCATATTTCAAATTGCAGGCAGAACTTTATAGTTAGCCATGTGTTCTCTCATGTCTAGCAGTAGTATTCTAAAGTAGAATGGGCAAGGTGAAACTGAAACGACTCTCCCACTATGTTAGCTCTAGTGTTATCAGATCCTATCTACCAACACTTTCCCTGGCTCCACCTTGGTTGCTTTTCTTGGGTTATGTATTCGTACCCAATTGCCCAATGAAGCTTCAGAGAAATCATCTCTGACTGCTGAGAATGTCCTAGGCGCACTGCGCACAGGCACACTTCAGAGAGGAGTTATAAATGATCGTCCCAGATTCTTCATTCCTGGATGCTCCGAAGACAGAGAATAATAAAATGGAAATGGTCATTAAACCCCTTTTGGAGGAGGCCAAAATAGTTTAGATACCAAAACAAGATGCCAGAGATTCCCATGACCTTCTTTCTGTTTTTGAAGATTTCTCAGTTTTCTGAGGCACCGCCAAAGTGCTACCACTTCTAATTCATTTCTTTCACCTCTCCAACAATAACTTTTCCCCTGGAGCTCCCTATGAATTACCTGGATGTAAGTAGGCCTGCCCCACCATGTTTATAGTACCACTATTCACAATAGCCAAAGTATGGGATCAACAAAAGGGTCCATCATCAAATGAATAGATAAAGAAAATGTGGTGCATATGCACAGTGAAACATTCAGCAACACAAACAATTAAATTTTGTGATTTATAGCAAAATGGATGCAACTGGGGGGGCATCATGTTGAATAAAATAAGCCAGACACAAAAAATACTGTATGTTATTCCTTAACTGTAGAAGGTAAAATTTTTTTTAATGAAATTCAATCTAAACACAGAATGTTGATTACTGGAGTGTGGGAGAGATGAGAAGGATAACAGGTTTTTGAATTTAAAAAAAATAGGGGAGGCTGGGTGTGGTTCATTGACTCTGACAAAGATAATTATGAGATGTAAAGAGGGAATATGGGATAAGGGGTATATGGGAATTCTTAGTATAATTACACCTCAATTTTTGTTTTGTAAGTTTAAAACTATTCTGAAATAAAATGTAAAAAAGGAGATGCGGGGCTATGAATTCCGTGTAAACTTTTGAAAATTACTTAAACTTTCTCAGCCACATGATAAAAGTGGAATGTTATAAAGATACAACTTTCATGGAATAATAAAATATCCCCTATAGAACAAGGACTAGACAAATGATAGCTTCTTCATCTTTGTCTTCCATTCCCACCTGGGAACTACTTATGTAGCATTCTGTTTCTGAGTGCATCCTAGATTGACTTAGTCCTGCCCTTTAGGACTCCAGATTGGCTCTTAGAGCTGAGAAAACAGTAATGACAATAGCTAACTCTTAAATAGCACTTACTATGGGCCCAATCGCTGAACTAAATGTTTTACATGTATCATCTCATTTAATCCTCACAGCATTCCTGGAATATAGTTTATTATCTCCATTCTACATATAAGACAACTGAGATATAAAAGGCTCTATAATTTGTACCCAGTATGTTGCTAGTAACTGATAGATCCAGGATCTGAACCAAAGCAATCTGCCACTTTAGAGACTTTGCTCTTGACTGCTACATAAGATGTTTGGTAACACTAGGCTGGTCAACTAAGGTGCTTGGATTCAGTTGAGGAGGCTGCCAGGCAAGAAGTGGTGCTCTTTGCACAATCTAGTCCTAAGCATTCCAAGAAGCTGCCTGGGATAGGACCTGTTAGGAACCATGAACATCCAGATAGTAGCTGTCTTTTGAGAACTTATCCTCTAGCACTCTGGGATATAATATGTTAGTTCCTGCCCCTATCTACCACAAGGCCAATGCAGAGAAGGCTATATGGTTAATGCCAACTGATAGTTGGGCTGGGTCATTTAGAATCTTCAGTATGTCTGGTCTGACTGGATCTTCTACTTACTGATTTACTGTGTGGATTTTTTCTTAAGATTTAAGTCAGAATTACAAATAGATGAGAGAAAGAAAGAGAGAGAGAGAGAGAGAGAGAGAGAGAGAGAGAACACCCATCCACTGGGTTCACTCCCTAAATGGCCGCAATGGCCAGATCTGGGCCAGTCTGAAGCCAGGAGCCAGGAGCTTATTCCAGGTCTACCACCTAGGTGCAGGGGCCCAATGACTTGGGTCATATTCTGCTGCTTTCCCAGGCACATTAGCAGAGAGCTGGATCAGAAGTGGAGCAGTCTGTACTCAAACTGGTGCCTATATGGGATGCTGGTGCTGCAGATGGTGACTTAACCTGCTGTACCATAGTACTGGCCCTTAATGTGTGATCTTGAGCAAATCCATTTTCTTTCTGAGCCTAGGTTTTCATCTGTACAACAAAGAAATTAGAGTAAATCAATGGTTTTCTAATTATTTCAGGCAGAAATTACTTTTTTAAATGCAATCTTAAACTACTACCCAAGATATAAAACAGAAAATTGGGTTGATAATAGCAGGAATGGTAATGGTTAGGGGGCACAGATGTCTACCTGCTTATAGTCTCCTTCACACTGCCAGGGTAGTCCTGAAACACCTTGATGGAACACAGTCTGAAGCCTTCTCATCCAAATAGTCTCAAGGTTCTCATCTGAATTGTGTTCTTACCATCAATGGTGGTAGGGAAAATCGGGTTCCTGGGAAAAGGAAAAAAGAAAAAAGGCCAAGGTAAGGTAACTAAAACTGCCCTTCTCAACATTCCATGGAAAAATTAAAAATGAAGAATACTGGTGGACACCTTGGTAGTGAGTGAGGTTGAGAAAGTGATGCCCCTCCCCATCCATACTTCTAAGTGTAAGAATGAGGCAGGAGAGTGAGGAATTCAAGAGCTGTAATCGGGAATGGTGTAGCCAGCATCAGGAATCAAGGGTTCCTAAGTCTTCAAATTATTTCAGCCCCAAATTGCTCTGCAACTTTTCTTAAATAAATAACTCTCATTTTCTAGGTTTGTTTCTACCTTCTTGACACTAGGAAGGGCAACATCAATCAACATCATGAGTAGGCTCAGGCAACTCTGATGGAAATGTTGGCTGTTGGAGCTAAAAGCCTGTCCTTTGTGATTGCTCCCTACCCTATCATAACATTCCTCAGCATTTTTCCTCCCTCAAACAGTCTTGCCAAGTGTCATCAATAGTTTTTGTTTGTTTGTTTTTGTTTTTTGGTTTTTGGTTTTTGGTTTTTAGTTTCTGGGCCCTTCCCAGAGCTGATAATGAACATGTATCAACTTGGAAGCTAGACCTTGGGTCCTGCTCATGAAAGACATGAAGTAGAATGCAAGCTTAAATGAGAGAAATGACACATTTCCACAATGAGTGGGATTATGACTCCTTAAAATGTGTCTGTAGCTTAGAAATTCCCCACACACATGGGGTCGGTGTTGTGGTGCAGCACGTTAAGTCACACTGCCTGCAACTCCTGCATCCCATATGAGCACCAGTTCAAGTCCCAGCTGCTCCACTTATTTTTTTAATATTATTTATTTATTTATTTGAGAGGCAGCATTACAGACAGAGAGGGATAGAGAGAAAGGTCCTCCATCTGCTGGTTCACTCCCCAAATGGCTGCAATGCCCAGAGCTGGGCCAATCTGAAGCAAGCAGCCAAGAGCTGCTTCTGGGTCTCCTATATGGGTTCAGGGGCCCTAGGACTAGGGCCGTCTTCCACTGCTTTCTCAGGCCATTAGCAGAGAACTGGATATGAAAAAGAACATCCAGGATACAAGCCAGCACCCATATGTGATGCTGCACTGTAGGCAGAGGTTTAACCTACTATACCACAGCACCAGCCATTGTTCTACTTCAGATCTAGTTCCCTGCTAATGCACCTGGGAAAGGCAGTGGAAGACAACTCCAGCATTTAGGCCTCTACCACCCATTATGGAGACCCAGATGGAGTTTCAGGCTCCTGGATTTGATCTGGCCCAGCCCCAGCCATTGTAGCCATTTGGGGAGTGAGCCAATGGATGAAAGATATCTCTCTCTCTTTCTCTTTCTCTCTTTCTCTTTTTCTCTTTCTCTTTCTCTCTCCCTACCTCCCTCCCTCTCTCTACCTCTCTGTGTGTGTTTGTGTGTGTGTCCCTCTCTCTTTGTAACTCAAATAAGCAAATAAATGCTAAAAAAAAGAAAAGAAATGCACTCACATACATATGTTGAGTATGGCTTAGAGGTCACTGTTAGAGAATCCCTATGGTAACAAAGAGAAGGTATTTTAGGACACCATGACTAACACAGAAAAATCTAACCAAGTTCCTCTTCTCCATAACTTGTATCTAGAAATCAGAGGAACAGTAACAGACGTGCTCCCTACAAGTTTCCCTTGCACTGTAGTCTCACGAGAAAACAGACAGCATGCATTGATTAGGTGTTCAAAAACTATTTACAAAGTATGAGAGGATTGTACGGAAGCCACAAGGCATAGTACAGTACTTATAGAGGGGCTGTGTCACCTTGGTTAAGCCTGAAGGTGTGGGAAGAGGGAGCTACTAAAATTTAGAAAGCAAGAATCCTGTAAAGAGGTCTACTTTGGGGGCTGGCGCCATGGCTCACTTGGTTAATCCTACGCCTGCAGCGCCAGCATCCCATGTGTGCGCCGGGTTTTAGTCCTGGTCGCTCCTCTTCCAGTCCAGCTCTCTGCTGTGGCCCGAGAGGGCAGTGGAGGATGGCCAGAGGCTTGGGCTCCTGCACCCACGTGGGAGACCCGGAAGAAGCACCTGGCTCCTGGCTTCGGATCGGCGCAGCAACAGCCGTAGCAGCCATTTGGGGAGTGAACCAAAGGAAGGAAGACCTTTCTCTCTGTCTCTCTCTCTCATTGTATGCGGCTCTACCTGTCAAATAAATAAAAAAGAGGTCTACGTTGAGAGGAAATGTGGTCTTTGGTTGAGAGGGACAGCCAGCTCAAGGTAATACTGTGAAGAGGAAGCTCAGAAAATAAAGACCTTGACTCCATTCTCTTCCGTTCCTCCTATCTCCTGCCAGGTGTTCCCATGAGTAAGACCACTCAGTAGTCAGAGCGCACTGGAATCTGTTGAGGTCCAAGTCAGCTTCCTGTGTCAGAGAGCTGGTTGTGGGGAGGTGAAGAGCAGATTTGGTCATGCAAATGAAAGCTAGCCTGCCTAGGTTGGTTGCACCTAGGCAGGTGCACCTTACCTCTACAACAAAATATTTCTGTGCTCTCTCATTATTTCTTTCTTTTTTTATTTATTTGACAGATAGAGTTAGACAGTGAGAGAGAGAGAGAGAGAGAGAGAAAGGTCTTCCTTCCGTTGGTTCACTCCCCGAATGGCCGCCACGGCTGGTGCTGCACTGATCCGAAGCCAGGAGCCAGGTGCTTCCCCCTGGTCTCCCATGCGGGTGCAGGGGCCAAGCTCTTGGGCCATCCTCCACTGCCCTCCTGGGCAACAGCAGAGAGCTGGAGTGGAAGAGGAGCAACCAGGACTAGAACCCAGCACCCATATGGGATGCCGGCGCCGCAGGCGGAGGATTAACCTAGTGAACCACGGTGCCAGCCCCTCATTATTTCTAACATTCTTTCAGATCCAAATCCTCTGACTCCAGAGACTTCTGGCTCTAACGTTCAATCCCAAATATTCTACTTTCAGAAGCATCTAGGGTCAGCAATTTCTGGATAGTTTTGACTTCAGAAATCTACTACCACAAAGAACTTTCTGAAGTTTTTGTTTCTGAATGTCCAATTGACCCTGAGAAATGATTTCCCCATCAATTTTTCTAGAGTACGAGCAGCACAGTTAAGTTGCTTCATCCTCAGGACAAATATTGGATTCCCCTGATCCTCTGGACACCATACAGGTGAGTTGTTTTCACTCTGTAAGTAATCTGAAAGATGAGTATCATAAAGCAAAGGCTGGCATTGCACACTGCCGAGACTAACAAAGCAGAATGGGAGAGAATTAAAGGATTAAGAAAGCAAAAAGGGACACGAAATGCAAGGGAAATATTGACCCAGTTAATTGGAATGACCTCTCTCCCAGTATTACGTAACATAGAAAAGGTGCCAGAGATATCACCTTCAAGCCACAGGGTTCTTCAGAGGCAGAGATTTACGATATCAATCCCTCATGTAGAGTGTTTTCAACCAAAATGTCTCTACCCATGACAGGCGGGTGCCATAGGTGCAGTAGCTGTATATATAGCATCAAAACATCTGGGTTCTAATCTCTTCTTAATCCTTTGAGAATTTGGGCTAATCATTGCTCTCTCTGTTTTAGTTCACCTAATAGGAATAGTCCTATTCCTGCATCCTTCCCCAAGTTGGCTTTTGAGAACCTAGTGAGATCACAGATGGAAACTAAAGTTTATGTAAAATTCTGAGTCCAGAATGCTTCTATGGTGAGCATATGAGCGATTGGGTGAATGATATAATGTATATAGATGTTCAAATTTCAGTGTGTCAGTGTGTGTAACTGAGTATGCATGATTAGGTCTGACAAAATGGAGGAAGGTGTGCAAATGTATGTAGGAGAGGATAGATGTGAAAATGGGGATGTGGAAAATAACTGTGTGTGGATATTTATGTAAGTTAATGTATTTGAAAGTGCATAAGAAGAGATATGAAAGAGGAAATACAGATATGTGTGGGCTTATGAAATCCGGAGAATCTTTAAGACAGTAAATGTGGCTGATAGTATGTGTGTCTGCATGGATGTGTATGAATGAATGTAAATGTATAGGTTGAATTGTAGGAAATGTCCACAACACTCTAACACTGGCTGTTTCCTATGGTTCATCCTACTATCTATTAAAGATGTTGGCCAGCGCCGGGCTCAATAAGCTAATCCTCTGCCTGCGGCACTGGCATACTGGGTTCTAGTCCCGGTTGGGGCGCCAGATTCTGTCCCGGTTGCTCCTCTTCCAGTCCAGCTCTCTGCTGTGGCCCGGGAGTGCAGTGGAGGATGGCCCAAGTCCTTGGGCCCTGCACCTACATGGGAGACCGGGAGAAGCACCTGGCTCCTGGCTTCGCATCAGCGCAGTGTACCGGCCGCAGCGCGCCGACCGCAACAGCCATTGAAGGGTGAACCAACGGAAAAGGAAGACCTTTCTGTCTCTCTCTCTCTCACTGTCCACTCTGCCTGTCAAAAAAAAAATGTCTCCAGAAATGTATGAGTGAATTGTGTGTAAGCCAAGCCACATGTGTGAATGTGTAAATGTGTATGTTCAAGCAAACATGTATTTTTCATGAGAATGAATTTTGTGCCCAATCAAAGGTGTACATTGCTGGCAGAGCATGTAGAAGTATGAATCTATACAAGCATGCATGCAAATGCAAGTGTTGAGAAGGAAAGACATGATTGAGCATGGGAGTGCATGTGCACGCATGCAGGTTCAAATGTGTGTATGCGTTGGAGAGAAAGCAAGATTGAAAGCAGGAGAAAGCAAAGGACATACCCTAGCCTTTGAACTGTGTGCTAGTGAATAGATGCCTTCCTTTCAGCTCTTTACTTTCTCAGAAAATAGGCTTTCCAACCTGAAATTTTCCACACAGGCTTTCCACCCCAAAAGGGGCCTTTTATTTATTTATTTACTTCCTTTTCATTTCGCTCTGAGCCTCATGCCTAGCCATTCTGGGCTGAGGAGAGGAGTAAATGCCCAGCTCCACTCAAAGAATAATTGGGAACACTTTGCTACACACAGAAAACTGGAAAACGACTGGCATGTGGGACTGAAACAGTGCGGGTTGTTGCCAGCAAGACAAAGGGCCCCTCAGCTACTTTATTTGTTCTCTTTAAAAGTAGCCCTAAGTGACTGAAATATCGTTCACCACCACAAGCAGTATGAAATTTCACCACCAGTTGGAGTTACAGAACTGTCTCCATGGCAACTGAAGTCCATAAACATGCAGTATCACTGTTGGCTGGTTACATAGCAGAGGTTTTAGTGCCCCCACTACCCGACACACACCCTTCAGCCCTTTCTGGGTTGTTTTCTCCTTTTATCCCCCTCCTCATATTTTTCTTGCCTGTCAAATTCAAGAAAATTAAATGGTGAGTAAAATGAGTGGAAACTGAAGCTTTTTAAGCAATGAGTGCACTTGAGGTGAGTTCTCATCTCTGAGGAGCAGTGGAGGTGTTCAGCTTGCCTGCAGGCCAGCTTTCATAAGGGAAATTACTGCCTCCCACCACTATACCAGAACCCACAGATACACATACTCTTTGTGGCTACTGGTGAAAGGAAATAAGGCAGGCTAAAGGAAAAGGAGGTAGAGGGTTCAAGAGAAACCCTGAAAATTCAGACTTCCATGGCTTCTTCATTTGAATATCTCTAGGAGTCCTGGGGCAGGGACAGTGTGGTAGAAATTATGGTAGATCTTTATGAGTTGAAAGAATGAGGTTTGCCAAAGTGGGCATGAAATATTCCACAAGCAGTATTGGTACTTTTTTTAGAGTTTGAGCCTTGACTGTATTCCCACACTAGCCAAGAGGCAGGATCTGAGATCCAAAGAGCATTACAAGGCCTCAGGATTCATGAATCTCAAGCCCTTGATTCATCTCTTGGTAGCTGACCACAAACAACAGAATCTCAGGGTTATGGAATACATGAAATGATATGCTTCAATTTCCTAATCAAATCCAGCAATGGAGAGATCTCTGCTCCCAGAAATGGCTCATTTCCTTGGGCTAAACTTTGAACTCTGGACCTCTGTGGAGTCTATCCACAGATCTGCTCTTTGTTCCCTTGGTATCCCCACACTATAGCCATTTGCTTTACCCTATGGAAAGCCTCTGGATACCATATCCCCACAAGTTTTCTTTTCTTCCACTCAAACAGCCTCATTTCCTTCAACTGTTCCCCATGGGTCTTGAGGATCTCACTCATCAGCCTGCTCACTCCCTTCTGTAAAATTTCCTGATTTAATGTATCCCCACCAAAGTGTGGGTCCCATAACATGAAACAGTTTTTCATGTGAGATCTGAGCAATTAGATACTTGGTAAATTCCAGGAATTGAACTGTAGTCAAGGATGGGAATGGCTGTGGACTATAAAAAAGGTGAATAGGGTTTGGCAATGTTTCTTTTCTAGGCCCAGTTTCTCGACCCTGGAAAATTAGACATTTAAATACATTATTTCACCATTCCAACTCTACCTGCAGCCCTCAAGTCCAGGGAACATCTGCTCTCGCACAATTCCAAGTCTATCAGTGCCTCAATCTTGTCATAACTAGCACCTAGGTATGGAAAGCTCATAGGTAGTCTCCATGGCAACTCTCTTTGTTTCTACTTTGATCTCCAAAACTCTGGTGCTGTGGAGAGCATGGCCATGGTCTCCCTGGGTTCCTTATGTATTCTGCTGACAACTACAACTATCCTCTTGATCTGGGAATTGCAGAGCAGGCCCATAGCTCCTTGCTTCTCTGGAGCTGTGTTCAGAGTTCACTTAGAAACTGCCTTTCTTCCAGTGACAATGTCAGAGTCAGTGGGTAGTGCCAAGGTGCCATGTCTAGTGAAAGAGGGGGAAAGGGGATAAGTTTTGAGCTCTACCCACTCTAAATGGAGTACCTTCATTATTTTGAACAGTGAACCTCTCGAGTCTGAGCAATGGCCCCAAGCTCCACCCCTCACATCTTAGAGTCATCTTGCTAATGTTACATTGAGCATGAGAGCTGATGCTGGGATGGCAGGAGGGTAAATTCCATCCCCATTTATGTAGTCCACAGTATCAGCAACACACATCACCTTTGACAAACTGTGTGGTGTCAGGCAAATTCTTTCTGATTCTCACTATCTGGGCATTAGTTTTCTCACCTTATCTGCAAAGATGGTCATGCTAAAGGTTAAAATAGATCATTTAGCACCATGTCTGGCACATGATAGGAGTCTAACAGGCACTAGCTTAGGAGAAGGTTGGGCTGAATAGTATTACCATTTGAATAATTTCTGAATTTGTGACTCTTAACTTCTGGCCATAAAGGGAGGGTAACCTGAATTGATCATCACAATCTATCATTTCTTTGAATATTTATTTGCTTATTTGAAAGGCAGAGAGAGAGAGATCAATCTTCTATCCAGTGGTTCACACTCCAAAAGGCTCAACAGCCGGGGCTGAGCTAGGCTGAAGCCAGGAGCTCAGGACTTCATACTTGTCTCTCATGTCGGTGCAGGGGCCCAAGCACTTGGTCCATTATCTGCTGCCTTTCCAGGTGCATTAGCAGGAAGCTGGATTGAAAGAAGAGCAGCTAAGACTTGAACTGGCACTTAGCTTGAACAAGCAGCAGCTTAACCCACTGTACCACAACACTTATCATTTTAAAAGAGCATTGTCAACTCATAAGCCCCAGAGAGGCAGGCTTGAGGTAGGAAAATCATTTCCTTCAACAAAATTCAGCTAAATGATTCTTATCAGTCATATATTTTGTCAACACAGAGCTAGTTGTGGGGACTTCAGCGATGCAAAAATGTGTGGGCCTTGCTTTGTAGGGACCTCTGAAAGAATAACCATGAGGAAAACACATAAGAACCATGCAGGAAGGCAAGGCAGTAGCAGTAGCCTTAATCACCCCAGGAGTTCAGTGACTGAATCAGGGCCCAGAGGAACAAAGTGAAGTCAGCTTGAAGAGCCATCTGAAATGGCTGAAGGAAACCAGAGGTGGTTTAAAGAGTACCAGTGATAATGACACTAAGAATTCCTTGAAGTGAACCACAAGACCCTTTAAGATCTCCCTACCACCTATCTGGCTTCATCTCCCACTACTCTTTGCCTTGTTCATTCAATTCAACTTCTCAAACTTCTTTGCTGTTCCTTGAACATTCCATATACATAAAGACCTTTGCAGCTGCCACTCTCTGTATTCCCTCATTTACTCACATGGCTCACTCTCAGCTACTTCCAGTCTTCCTTGGCCATACTTGACAGTCTGCTCTGCTTTACTTTTATCCTGCTTAGCAATTAACACTACCTAACATAATTGCTCTACCTATTCTCCTTGTTGCTATCTTCCTAACTAGAATGAAAGTAATAAGAAAGATAGGAGCTCAAAAATAGTTTTCAAATGAATGAGAATTCATGTGTATTAAATGTGGAAGGAATCAATGATTAATTCATTGATTCCATTTTAAGGAAAAAATATTCCTTTGAAACTGATAAAATATATAGGCTCTCTCTGCAAAATAAGGCACATAGCTGTGCATAACACATAATTGGTTTCTCTTTCCAATTGACTCCATCCTTGAAATTTAAGATTCTCTGACATGTGGGACTGGCCCAAACAGATGCTGGCTTGAGTCCTGGCTGCTCCATCTCTGATCCAGTTCTCTGCTAAAGCACCTGGAAAAGCAGTGGAAGATGGTCCAAGTACTCAGGGTCCTGCATCCACATGGGAGACTCAGATGAAACTTCTGGCCCCTGGCATTGGCTTGGTCCAGCTCTGGGCATTGCAACCATTAGAGAAGTGAACCAGTAGATGGACAATCTCTGTGTGTCTGCTTTCTTCTCTCTCTGTAACTCTGCCTTCAAAAGAAATAAACCATTTTTAAAATTTAGCAAATATATTGAACTCAACAATGCCATAAAAAACAAGAGCATCTACTTGACATTTATAGAACACAGTAGTGGTAAAATACACATAGGAAAGAAGGAAGGAAGGAAGGAAGGAAGGAAGGAAGGTTGGTTGATTCTCTGACACTGTACAAATTCCTACATCTATGAATAAGAAAACAGAGGTCCAGAAAGGAGCAAGCTGTGCATCTCAAATCTTCAGTGGTTAAGGATTCAGCAGAGACACTTTTCTATGGAAGGAGGAGCTTGAAGTCTGATTATATGGTAATTTTAAACATACTGTGCTCCAGGACAAGCAGGCAGTTAACATAAAAAAGGAAAGACACTTTTACTAGTTTAAAAACATTATATATTAATTTATTCTAGGTAGCGAGAGATTGAGGGAAAAATATAGAGAGGGGCGAGCGCTGCGGCATAGCGATTAAAGCTGCTGCCTGCAGTGCTAGTATCACATATGGATGCTGGTTTGAGTCATGGATGCTTTACTTTCGATCTAGCTCTCTGTTAATCTGTCTGGGAAAGTAGCAGAAGATGGCCCAAGTGCTTGGGCCCCTGTACCCACACAGAAGATACCGAAGAAGCTCCTGGCTCCTGGCTTCAGATCAGCCCAGCTCTGGCCTTTGTGACCATTTGGAGAGAGACCCATCATATGGAAGATCTCTCTGTCTGTATGTCTGTGTGTGTGTGTGTGTGTGTGTGTGTGTCTGTCTCTTTTCTCTGTAACTCTGCCTTTTAAATAAATAAATGAATTTTAAAAAGAGACACACACACAGAGCAACAGGGTCTTTATCAACTGCCCATTGTTTTTACTCCTAAAATGCCTGAAATGGCTGGGGCTAAAGCTGGGAACTGAGAACTCAATCAAGGTCTCCCACACAGGTGGCAGGAACCCAATTACTGGAGCCAATCACTGCTGCTTCCAGGGTCTGGATTAGCCAGAACCTGGAATCAGGAGCAGGAGCCAGGTATCAGACTCAGGCTCTGATACAGCATGTGGGCATCTAAATTGGTGTCTTAACCACTAGACAAAACACTCACCCCTGTTATTTCTTTTATCAACCCAACATTATGAAAATCATATCAAATCCAACCAGATTCAAGTGATTTAAGCTTTATCATCTGTCTTCCTTTTCAAGGTCTACTCCATAGGCCTTACTGCCACCATACACCCTAAAACATACTATTTAATCCTGGCTGATCCTCTAGTAAATAACATAATACACCATGAATGACACAATTAGAAAAGCCATCTCTCACTCTCTTCTCCTTGTACCTTTATGCCTGCTCTCTCCAGGAGATCTATCCTCTTTCCCCATCAAATGCTGTACATAGGAAAGTTTCAGAGACACTCATTCACCCTGAGGTGTCAATGACTGACAGGAGGCCTTGTGTTGCCTCTGTATGTCCCAAGAGATGCTAATATTTTCCTGAGGGACTGATGGGGAGCAAAATATTACCAAGTGAATACTAACTTCAATCCCTATAGTGGTTGGAAAAGTAAAGTTTGTAATGAGAGTAGGCTGAATATAAAATGATACCTGTATATTTTGGTGAGTGGCAGGGACTATGGTAAGCTTGTAAGCAAATACTTCATCTAAGTCCACATGTTGCTACTGTGCTCACTCAAGGTTATCAGGTCTTCCAAGTTTTCTGTATACATTGAGAATCATGGGTTCTAATAAATCTTCCAATTCTAAAATGCATTTAAAACATTTAATAAACTAAAGAAAACATCCCTGTAGGCCACATGAGATTCCAGGGTTTCCATTTTCTAATTCTGCCTTAAACAAAAGCAGTTACACACTAATAATGGAATTGCAGACAACAGTCTGCCAAAGCACTTCCTGCTCACTTCCTTCATCGCACTTCTGATAGTCACCATTTGTATAACCTACATGAGGATAATGTCTCTAGAAAGCAACCACAAAAATCTCTGTGTGTAATACTTCCTCACCCCATGCAACATGAGTTAGCACTGCTGTAGCTGCTGTGAGGATGAATATGACTCTTTGCTAGATTATCAGATCATTGGAATCCATGATCTTATTGCATTCCCACAACTACTCTCTAAGGGTAGGTTCTTTACCTCTGTCTTGCTTGTGAGGACAATGAATATGGCAAAGAAAGTCAAGTCACCAAAGACCACGCAATAAGTAGTGGGAGGAGTGACTACAACAGACTTCTCCAATGTTCTGACCACTGCTGTCCACTGCCCCTAAGACCATGTAGTTCTTATCTTGTGTGAAGCTAAGGCTGGGGCTGGGAAAATCCAATGTGATAGATAGTTTCTTAGATGGTATGCATTGATCCCTACCTTCCATATTCATATCCCTGCATAATTCTCTCCCCTTGAGTATGGACTGAAACTTGTGACTTGCTTCTAATGGATAAAATGTGGCAAAAGTGATAGGATGTCACTTCTGAAATTATATTATAAAATACCATAACTTCTTGCTTACCCTGTCTTGCACGTTCATTTTCTTGGTCTAATGATGCATGCTGCTATTTCACGAACTGGCCCACATGGCAGGAAACTGAAGGATGCCTCCTTCCAACAGCTAGTTAGGAACTAAGGCCCTGAGTCCAAATGCCAGTAAAGAATTAATCATGTCAGCGGCCAATTGAGCAAGCCTCAAAGCTCATCCTACACTAGCCAAAACTCGTGATGACTGCAATCCCAGCTGACACCTTAATTGTAGCCTTGAGAGACCCTGTTCCAGAGGCACTCAGTTATGTCATGCTTTATTTCCTGACCCCCCAAGATTGTGAAAAATAAATGTGCATTGTTTTAATATGCTAAGTCTTGTATAATTTGTTGTGTAACAATAGATAATAAAACTAGAAAAACAAAATGGGTAACAGTACACTGGACTGGCTGTATCAGCTGCCACTCCTCCTTAAGTCTTCACTCCCAAAATCTTTCATCCGCCTTGTTACACAACATAGCCTATTTGGGACTGTAAGGAGCTGGAGCATGAAGACCAGCACTGAGATTGTGAGGATTACAGTAGGTGGGAGAGTTTGTTATTTTTTTTCCCAAAAGAAAAATTGTCTCATTCGCAGCTTCATTTCTTTCAGGCCATGGTTCCCTATGACCATGTGATTTTTAAGGCTCCTTAAAATTGTTAAATGACAAGACCTCTCAACTGGAAGTCAGGAGTCCTGGATTGTGTCAGTTGGTCCACGATAGTTTCTAACTGCCATTTTTTGAGTCTGGAATTATATTCAATATTGAGGAGACTGTGGAAAATAGATTAGATCCAGTGCCTGTCTTTACAAGCCACTCATAGTGGGCTCATGAGCAATTCCCTTTTTCTCTGCCCTTGGGTTCCTCAAACATAAAATGGATGGCAGCTGCTATACATAAGAGGTCCATTTCATCCCCCCACAACACTGTACTTTTGTTTAACGGTAAGGCCAGTGCTCAGGTTATTAAGGGGTCTCCTTCCTGGCTGGTTGGTTATTCAGGATGACCAAGGTTAAATGATAGTCCCAAGATCATGCGGGAAAATTGTGACAATGTCTTGAGCTACCATTCAAAATTAAATTAACATCTATAGCACAAAGACAAAAATATGTTCAATAATGCTTACTTAATCACATTTTGTTCCCAAATAGACAGTAAACAAACATGATGAAAGGAAAGAAATTGTTAATGCTTTTAATAACCCAATAACATTTAAATAACAGACAGTAATTACCTTATTAAATCTAAATGAAAAACAACAAAGTGAACTTTCATGGAACCGTACTCTCACTGAGGCATCTAGAGGCTTTAAAAGTAGAAGATCATCTGCTCTAGTGGAACCCTCTCGTGGCTGAAAGAGCATTGTTCCCCGGAAGTGATCAATCAGCTTGGTCTGAACACTATGTAAGTATTTGATAAACCAAATAGGCAGGGTTTTGATTTAATTATAAACAAACCAAACTGTCCAAATCATCCGGTAGCAAGGGGAAGTCTACATTAAGAGATCCCCAGCTCTCCTTTTTGAAGTTGTCCCCTGTCTCAATCCATTTTAGGACCCCACACCTCAGACAGCCTTTTTCAGGTTTCCAGTGTTTTGATACTTCTCCTACTTCTATAATCACAAGAAGTGATCATTCCAAACAACTCTCACATTTATTGCCTCTTCAGATCAGCAATAACAACTCAGGGATAGAGAAATGACTTTTCTTTTTATTTTAGGAATGAGAGGACAGACCTAGGAGCTTAATATGACTGGTATGAGTCTCTAAGTTTAACAAGGTACTATGGATCTAGTCCAAACCTCACTACTTACTTACTGTGATCTCAGACAAAGGTCTTCCTGTCTCTTTGCCTCAATTTCCTCAACCACTCATTGAGGTTGCTGAGTGACATGATCTTAGAAACAACATAAGGCGGCCAGCACCATGACACAGCTGGTAAAGCCACCACCTGCAGCGCCGGCATCTCATAAGGGTGCTGGTTCAAGTCCCGACTGGTCCACTTCCAATCTACCTCTCTTCTTTGGCCTGAGAAAGCAGCAGCAGATGTCCCAAGTGATTGGGCCAGGAGGCGTTGGTGGTGTAGTGGTGAGCATAGCTGCCTTCCAAGTGCTTGGGTTCCCGCACCCACATGGGAGACCCAGAAGTTTCTGGCTCCTGGCTTTGGATGGGCCCAGCTCTGGCCATTTCGTCCATTTGGGGAATGAACCAGTGCATGGAAGACCTCTTTCTCGTTCTCTCTCTCTCTCTCTCTCTCTCTCTCCTCCCTCTTCCTCTCTCTGCCTCTCCTTTTGTGTAATTCTTTCAAGTAAATAAATAAATCTTTAAAAAAAAGAAACAATGTATGAGCAGAAACTGATTTTAGTTTGCTCTAACTTTACTGATTCTTTTCTTTTCCCCAAATGAGCAAAGAGCCTTAGAGAATACATGGAATATACTCAGCCTATTTTTCCTCTATCATTGTTTATTTTTCTTTCCCCAGCACCATAGAGTTAAGCAGTAGCTAAGACAGAATACTGGTTCTGTGGCATTGAAGAGAATGAGGCTGAAACTAAAATGTCAAAGCAAAGACCTTTGGTGACATCTATAAAATCAGTGGCTCTGGAACTGGAGTGAATATATCTCAGCTGTCCCTCCCCCAGTGCTGAAAGCACATGGATACAGGAGTACTCTCTGCTGGGGAGCTGATTTTACAAGAACATTGGGAAGAATTATATTAAATGAAGACATATGTGCTATATAATCAAATGCAAAAAATATAGAGGAGTTTTTTAACGTACATCAAGTCTATCAAGAATACGTTGATTTGGACTGGAAAAGGCATGAGATGTAGTCTTTTGCATCATCATATTTCAGTTGGGGAAACTGAGACCCCGAGAGAGAGAGAATTTTCCTCCACAGGGTCACAGAGATATTTAATAACAAAGAAAGGACTTGAATGCAAACCAATAACCTTACAGACAATTCTTTCTACCAACTGGCTACACATTGGCTCAGGCCCTAGAAAGCAGGAGAAAGTCAATAAGGGGCTTAAGACTGACTGTTTTCTGGTTGGTAGAAAAGCACCTCACTAACATGGGCAATTTGCTTCGCTTCTCAAGGCCTTGGTTTCTTCATCTGTAAGAAGCTGACATGATGGGGCTGGAGCTGTGGCTCAGTGGATAAAGCCGCCACCTGCAGTGCCAGTATCCCATATGAGTGACGGTTCGAGTCCCAGCTGCTCCACTTCTGATCCGGCTCTCTGCTGTGGCCTGGGAAAGCAGTGGAAGATGGCCCAAGTGCGTGGGCCCCTGCACCAACTTGGGAGATCTGGAAGAGGCTCCTGGCTTCTGGCTTCAGATAGGCCCATCTCCAGCCATTGCAGCCATTTGGGGAGTGAAACAGCAGATGGAAGACCTCTCTATCTCTGCCTCTCTGAAACTCTGCCTTTCAAATAAATAAATCCTTAAAAATATGTTATTAAGAAAAAGAAGCGGACATGAGACTACAATGCATAAATAATAATTCATGCTCTGGATTCAGAATGCCTAGGATTAAATCATAGTTGTGTAAGTACCTAGTTGTCTGGTCTTGGGCATGTTATTCTTAACTTCTCTGTGCCTCAGTATCATGTAAAATGGAGATAAAACAATATCTATCTCCTAGGATTATTGTAGGAATTAAATATGTTAATACAGACATAACACTTAAAAAGAGTACTGGTTAGCTAATTATTAAAATCCAGAATCTGTAGGGCTAGCCTTACAATGCAGATGCCTCCCGAAACATCTTTTTGGACCTAAATTGTGGAGAGTATAATTTGTAACTTACAAGTCATCCCAAATGTGGTGCATTTCTGTGTTGGTGAAACTGAGATGTGTGACAATCTGAGAATCTCTCAGAAAAAAAATTCATGCTTACTATCCTGCCCTCTGAATAGATGTAGACCTTCATTTGAGTTCCCAGAAAGGACCAAAGTGGTATCTTACATGGGTACTAAAATATGTGCTCATATTTTCTTTAAAAGGACTAAATTCCCCCAGGAAAATGTCTGACTCTTTGGATGCCAGACACAGAGAAAAACACAGTAATATGATTATTGGAAATAGTTTCAAATCATAGAAAATTGACATTGAGAGAAGCAGGTTCTCAGACAAGAGGATTTGTTACCCTTGGCAGTGGAGAGGCTTAAACACAGTAGTAGGGAGTTTCTGAAGGAAGGTACTAGGACTTTGGCCTTCCCTAAGCAGGAAAGGTCCTTACCACGTACCAAAAGCTTTGGAATATTTCTTTGTTTCTCTCTTGGGGTGATTATTGTAACTCCTAGTCCTTATTATGAAACTAACTTTGAATAGCTTGCCCAAGCCATAGCCACGTAACCTTCCCAAGGTCCCTTTGGTCTCTGAGTTAGGATAGTGCCCAGTCATCAGTCACCAAGTATGCATCTTGATTTTAACATATTCTGGCTTACTGGTATTTTGAGACATGTGTTGTAAAACTACTTTATGGAATCCTAAAGTATTGCATGGAAATAACCTAAGAATTATCTAGAAGGGGTGGTTTTTCATTTCACCCAGAACAGCTCTACTTTTATTTTTTTCTGATGCTGTGGGTCCCAAGTGAATTGCATTTTTGGAAAAAGTTTATATTGTTAAAAGCAGGTTGAAAAACCCCTCATATGTGGCTGAAATTATTTCAACATTCCCAAAATATCAGTATGTTGGCAACCAAAGGACATCTCTGAGTTGCATTCAATTAGTGTGAGACTATAGGTACTGATTATTGAAGCAAAAAAAAAAAATCCGTAATTATTGACTTTCAAATTAAGGGACAAACAGCCTGAAATAATCTCAGATTTTAATAGTTAAAAGAAAACTATGTGAACTAGGTGTTCAGAAGAGATAGATCCTGAGGGAGGGTGAAGAAGAGTTATAGCTAAGACACAAAGGATGAGAAAGTTGGCTTGTAATAGGCAAATAAATAGAGATAAGAATAGAAACAGACATGGGAAGGAGGATGGTGTGGAGAGTGGAAGATATCATGAGGGGCTTGAGCTCTGTTAGGAATGAAGGCCTAAGGATCATGGGTAGTGGATTCTGTTGGCTGGTAAAAGAAATGATCATTGGAGAAGAATGGGAAGATCCTGGAAGGTCAAGCAGAAAAGTTTGGACTTGATATACTTTCTGATTACACGCATTATGGGTAGGGAAGAGGCATAGGGAAGGGTATGCTGAAGGAAGTCAGCACTAATTGGGAAAACATGAGAGTGGGTGACATGGGACTCACTCGTAGGCTGCTTTAGAAGCAAAGGCTCCCCCATCACTGGTCCTCGGCACATTATTTATATATCTAGGGATCCTTAATTTGTGTTTTCCTATTGTTTGTTGGTTGTTTAACCAGATGCCTTTCTGCCCTTGTCAAGATCAATCTCTCCATCTCCCATTACATCTGACATGAATTTTACACATAGTATCTGTGCAAGAAAAGTTTCTGAACACAAAATGAAAACAATATAAAGAAGAAAACCAAAAGCCTTTGGAGGATGGTGAATGATGGGAAAATAATGCAAGGAGTAGTCTGTGATCCATGGTTCTGACCATCTCTCCAGAACTTTTCCATAACTTAGGCATTCTATACAACACCTCTGCACCTAGGCAGATTTTATTATTCTCATGTTACAAATGTTAAAACTGATTGCCCTGGAAAGCCAAGACATTGTGTCAAAAAAAATATCCTACATGAAGGATCTCTGTGAATGAGACCCCAGTGGAAAGAAGTGTCCATCAAAGAAGGATGTACTTTTCTCTGAAGGGAGGAGAGAACTTCCACTTTGCTTATGGCCTTGTGTAAATACTGATTGAGTTTGTGGACTCAAAATGCTTCCATAGCCTTGGCAGCTCATAAGAGCCTCAGGTGATCACTGACATCATAAATAAGAGTGTTAATTGTTAAATTAACAACAGGGGTCACTGTGCATTAACTCCCCATGTAGGACCTTTGTCCTTAATGAGCTCTACTATGAGAATTAACTTTAAAATTTGTTCTCAGCGTTGTGTGTATGTGTGTGTGTGTGTGTGTAAATTGTCAAAATCTTCACTTAGTTTAGAGTTGGTCTTCTGTGCATAAAGTTAATAGAAAATGAATCATAATGGAGAATGGGACTGGAAATGGGAGAGGAAGGAGGAGGGGTGGGAATGGGGGTGGGAGGGCGGTATGGTGGGAAGAATCACGATATTCCTAAAGTTGTACTTATGAAATTTGTACTTATTAAATAAAGGGTTTCTCTGGGAAAAATATGTATAACTAACTTTCATAAGTTAAAAACCATATGTATTTTCTGATGTTCATTTAGCCTGCAACATGAAGAACAACAAATGTATAATAACACGATTATTTACTAAAACAATTAGTAAAATTGTGTGTATGTGTGTGTGAGAGAGACAGAGAGAAAGGAAACTGAATTTCTTTTATAGAGAACAAAACACATGCCTGGCAGTGTAGTTAGAGAAAAAACTTTAATTTCAGTTTACTTTAGTTATGATTTTGAATTAAGCTGTCATGCATTATCACTGTTGTGTTGTTTGGCTAAAACTAGCCAAATATATGAACTATTTGAGGCAGTTTTAAAATTTTTACTTCTGAGATTCTGAAAAAGATAGTGACCAAGAAAACCTTAACATTATCCTCAGTTTGACTGAACTTTATTATGCAAGTTTCATCTTGATGATTGTCCCCTAACCTTTTTTTAGAGCATTTACTTTATTTTTTTAAAGACAGAGTTACAGAGAGAGGTAGAGACAGAGAGAGAGGTCTTCCACCTGCTGGTTCACTCCCCAGATGGCTGCAATGACCGGAGCTGCACCAATCTGAAGCCAGGAACCAGGTGCTTCTTCCAGGCCTCCCATGTGCGTGCAGGGGCCCAAGGACTTTGGCCATCTTATAGCCATTGCTCTTATAGCCATTGCTCTTGTAGCCATTGCATCTTATAGCCATTGCTCTTTCATTATTCTGGTCTATTTGGAAACATTGGTGTTAAGCAGCACCTCCCAAATATCTAAATTCTCTCTCCACGTAACCTCAGAGGTTACTGCTAAATAGAACTAGCTAAGATAAATTGGTAGGAACCACTGGACCGATAGTCAAAGGTTCTGGGTTCTTGTCAGTCCTGTTATGACCTCAGTTTCCCAATCTGTAAATTGAGCACCCTGGAGAGCTCTCCTGCATTACCCATGTTCTTAGGCCAAGAAATATGCATCCATCTTCTAAGCTTATTTAGGAAACAACATTGCAATGCCCTGAAGCCTGATTATTTCGACACATTCCCCTGTCTTTCTATAAGATGGTTCATCTTGTGAGTTGGAGACCTGAAACTATGACCATGATACCATTTTTAATGAATGAGATGCCCCTTGAATCACCAGGCTTGGCTGGCTCTGGTGTATGCACTCAAGTACAACACTTCTATCAAAGGGGTCTCGTTATTTGCTTAGAAAATACTCTCCCAACCAAGAAGATTCTAAATCCTGCTCATTGCCTTGCTGCTTTCCTATGTTTATTCATTATTCTTAAATACCCTGAGGCAATTGCAATTGGCACATTGTTGCTCATAAATCTAGGAGATTAGATGATGTATCTTATTTATTATCTTATCACTGCCAAACCAAAGATGGGTGACTTCCAATGACTACATCAAATAAATAAATTGAAAATTATGAACTCCCCTGTCCTTTCCTAAGAAGATTATCACCAGGCAAGCAAAAGCTGAAAACCTCTCCTTGCTGAAAGCTTGCACGGTTGTGACCTCATTTCAGCAAATTGCTTTCTCCCAGTATCGTTGTCCATTGTGTTTTCCTCTCTTTTCTCATCAGGATAAGAAACATGTGCTTATTACAAACCCCTGAGGACAGGGAAACAGGTCCCTCTCAAATCTTTTCCAAAAATCCACACCACAAGGAATCACATTCCCCACATCCCAAGCTGGAGAGCTAAACTCCCAACTCCCCAGGAACACCTTCCTCAAACAGAGCTCTTCCTTTTTGACCCCTGGTGCTGCCACAGATTGTGATGGATAGAGCAAATTTTCAGAACCAGGATCTGGGTTCCAAAACCGATTTGCTAATACTAGAATACTGAGAAAATAACTTTTCTTTAAATTTAACTGAGAATCAGTAGAGTATTATAGCTTAAAGGCTCTTAGTATAATGTTATGCTGGGTTCATGGTTCAAATTCTGTGTGAGTTTGAGCAAGTTGCTCTACCTCTCTGTGTCTCAATTCCCTCATTTATAAGTGGGCACCTTAATGAGGAGTAAATCATGTAGAATTGTTGAGGAGATTAAGTGAGATAATGGGTTTAGCTCAGTGCTTGGAGTATAGCAAGTACTCAATAAATGCTAATCATTATTATTTGTAATAAAAGTTGGCAGACAACCTAAGTGTTGTCATGGAAAAAAAGCCACCATCTTTAGAGTAAGAAGACTTGGGATTAAGTCCTAACTATGTTACTTATTAGCTAAGTGAGACCTTGATGCTCCCTTAACCTCCATTAATCTGCAATCCCTCATCCATAAAATGATAGTGATAGTAGTGTCTCTTATGTTAAGTTCTTGCAAAGATGCACGAAATTAGTAGTTATCAGAAATGCTTTACATTTGAGTCTTGTAAGTGAACACTCTTGGGCTCCTGCTGTGTGTTAAGCTGTGGGATCAGGGTCAGGGACCTATGCCACTCACTCACCCTCAACTAGTCTGGTTATGTTCTGCATAACCCCTGAGAGCTCAGACCCTTTTGATGGTATACACTGGAACATCCTAGAGCCCCAAGGATTGGTCTCTTCCTTAGCTTTGGCAAAGATAACATAACATACTGTCTTTGGAGCTTTCTGATCTGAATTTAAAATTGTCTAGTGATCCTATCTAATTAGTAGACATAACCTCACTGCATGCCATCAGAATCCGTGCCCCATGATTGCATGGATGAAATGCATGTTATGAGGAGACCACCTAGCCATATAACACATGGCCTCTCCTCTCTTTACCAAAATGGTCTGCAAATGCCAAGGGTAGGGCAAAGCTACTGCTTGGCATGCCTGTTTTACTTCAGGCTGTTTATCTGCCTAAGCTGTCATCAGAATGATAACCAATATTTTTATTGGACCTTGCATTTCATAAAAGCCTTTCACACACATCTGATTTAATCTCCCTGAAAACCTTCGACGTCAGTATTAACCTTTTTCTTTTTCAAACATGAAACTGAAACTCAGAGACAGAAAGTGATTTGCCCAAGGTCACACAGTGAGTGATTACCAGGAATGTACTGCGTAATCTCACTGTGAGGGTCCAAAGGTTTCTGCTCACACAACTGCCAAAGCTATTACAAAAGTTTCGTGGACTAAGGGCAGTTTATCCAGAAGCCTGAGAGCTCAGGTGAGACTTTGGTGGATACTGTGAGGCACTTAGGGGTTTTGTAAAGTTTCCAACCACTGAGGAAACTCTCAGAGGTGCTCTACCTCAAATGTGATCTTACTGGCAGTGTTGTGGCCTCAGGAATATCTGATGGTCTGGATTACCACCAACACCACCACCACTATTAGTACTTCAGTCAAATAGGTGAAGATTTTATTTCTCTGGAAAAAAGTCATTTTTCCAGCCTTTAATTCTCATTTATAAAATTAGTCACTATCGCCATGGTCCCCCACTGGCTCTTTTTCATCTCCTGTTGGTTGTTAAGTACAAACTCTCAGGTTTGGGTCAAATTGCTCTCATTGTAGCTGTTTATATTTCTTCACCTGGATTCTGGCTTTCTTCTATAAACTTCCACATATAACCATTTCCTCTTCCTGGAGAGAGTCCCTTTAAAAGTCTTATCTTTTTCCTAATATGTTTTTTAAAGGTTTCTTTTTTTTGACAGGCAGAGTGGACAGTGAGAGAGAGAGAGAGACAGAGAGAAAGGTCTTCCTTTGCCGTTGGTTCACCCTCCAATGGCCGCCGCGGCCAGCGCGCTGCGGCCGGCGCACCGCACCGATCAATGGCAGGAGTCAGGTACTTATCCTGGTCTCCCATGGGGTGCAGGGCCCAAGGACTTGGGCCATCCTCCACTGCACTCCCGGGCCACAGCAGAGAGCTGGCCTGGAAGAGGGGCAACCGTGACAGAATCCGGCGCCCCGACCAGGACTAGAACCCGGTGTGCCGGCGCCGCTAGGCGGAGGATTAGCCTAGTGAGCTTGACGCCGGCCACTAATATGTTTTTAATCATGCCTATATTGTCCCTCAAGTCATCTGGGTTTTCTGTCTTGTTTAATAAGGTGTCCTTCACTACAAGATGATACAAACATTTTCTCTGACAAAGGCAGCAAAATGAAGGTCAAGATAAAGAACAATCTGGGGAAATTATTTGCAAATGATATGCCAGATAAAAGGTTAGTGTCCTTATTAGATTTATTTTTTCATCTAGAAGATTTTTATTTTCATATACTCAAGTCTGTTGGTCTTTTCCCAATGGTTATTGACCTAGAGTAAAAACCATAATCTTCATAATGTTAGATAAACAAAGCAAGTTTTTGTTTTCAATATGAGGGTGAAATAAGATGGTGTTGTAAAAATACATGCATAACATTATCCTTTTTGTCTAAAAGCAACAAAATTCTATAGATGTGTGTATTTGTTTTAAAATGTTTTTGGAAGTATGGAAAAAGATTTGTCATTATATATATATAACAGTTACCTCCTGAAAATAGAATGACCAGGGACTTGAGGGAAATACCTAACTTTTCCATTGCCTGTCTCTGTGTTGATTTGTTACAGTGAGCTAGAATTACTTGTTGTTAAAAAAAACTATACCCAACCTTCTATACTTCTTTTGAGTTGTTTTAGACCCAAATTTTGTGGGGTGGGGTTTTGGTGTAGAGAACTGAGGAGGAACAACTGGATTTTAAAAGTTCAGGGGAGTTAAAGCAGTTGTACATCTAATAAGCAGAGCTAGAATAAGACCTAAAGAGACTTAAATAAGACAGGGAAATAAGATCAGACCTCTGGAAGCTTCTAAAGGCCAAGTGATTTGGCCGTCAGCCTTCAGGCAACTATAGCAAGTTTACCTGGAACTTTTCCGAAAAGTCAAAACCCTGTGTCCTCTTCCCATGCCAGCACCTCCCAAAGACTGGCTGCATGAACTCAAGAAAGGTCATGGACCACAAGAAAGCCCAACTTACGACACCCTGTGATCTTGGTTGGATCACACAAACCAGTGCAGGAAAGACACAGTCGCTTGTTCTGAAAGTTCTGCTTCTTCTCTCTAGAAAGCACCAAAACACTACTTTTAAAGCACCACTTTTTAAAAAAAGATTTATATATTTATTTGAAAGTCAGAGTTACACAGAGAGAGAAGGAGAGGCAGAGAGAGAGAGAGAGAAAGAGAGAGAGAGAGAGAGGGAGGGAGGGAGGGAGAGTGAGAGAAAGTCTTCCATCCTCTGGTTCACACCCCAATTGGTCACATGGGCCGGAGCTGAGCCGATCAAAAGTCAGGAGCCAGGAGCTTCTTCTGAGTCTCCCACATGAGTTCAGGGGCCTAAGCACTTGGGCCATCTTCCACTGCTTTCCCAGGCCATAGCAGAGAGCTAGATTGGAAGTGGAGCAGCTGGGACTCAAACCGGTGCCCATAAGGGATGCTGGCACTTCTGGCAGCAGCTTTACCCACTGTGCCACAGCGCCAGCCCCAAAAGCACCACTTTTTAGAACTCTCCTTCTCAAGAAACATTAGTGGCTCTCAAGCCCTTCCATATTAATTCTAAACTCCTCAGTAAGTAATTGACATCCTCAATAAGATACTCTAGTTATACTTAACCTTGAATGGTAGATTGGTTTGAATCTAGAAGAATATAGTGGTTATTAAGTAGGGATCCAACACATCAGAATCCTGGGTTGAAATCCTGGCTTGTTGGGGCCGGTGCTGTGGTGCATTTGGTTAACGCCCTGGCCTGAGGCGCCGGCATCCTATGTGGGCGCTGGTTCTGGACCCAGCTGCTCCCTTCCAATCCGGCTCTCTGCTATAGCCTGGGAAGGCATTAGGGGATGGCCCAAGTCCTTAGGCCCCTGCCCCCTTGTGAGAGGCCCAGAGAAAGCTCCTAGCTCCGGGCTTTTGATCGGCCCAGCTCCTGCTGTTGTGGCCAGTTGGGGAGTGAACCATAGGATGGAAGACCGCTCTCTCTCTCTGCCTCTCCACTCTCTGTGTAACTCTGACTTTCAAATAAATAAATAAATCTTTAAAAAAAAAAAAAAGAAATTCTGGCTTCTCTACTTCTGAGCTTCACAATACTGAATAAATAACTTAATCTTCCTGGCTTCAGCTTCTGCATACACGAAATGGTGAGTGAATAGTGCCCCTCCTAAAGGATTGCTTTGGAAAATGAAATGAAATGCAGATTTTACCATAACATCTGGTTCAATTATGCTAAACATAATTATTTTCACTTCTTATTAATCCATTTGTCAGAAGTTCATTTATTAAAATGGCATAATAAGCCGGCGCAGCAGCTCACTAGGCTAATCCTCCACCTTGCGGTACCGGCACACCGGGTTCTAGTCCCGGTCGGGGCGCCGGATTCTGTCACGGTTGCCCCTCTTCCAGGCCAGCTCTCTGCTGTGGCCAGGGAGTGCAGTGGAGGATGGCCCAAGTCCTTGGGCCCTGCACCCCATGGGAGACCAGGATAAGTACCTGACTCCTGCCATCGGATCAGCGCGGTGCGCCGGCCGCAGCGCGCTGGCCACGGCGGCCATTGGAGGGTGAACCAACGGCAAAGGAAGAACTTTCTCTCTGTCTCTCTCTCTCTCTCACTGTCCACTCTGCCTGTCAAAAAAATGGCATAATAAAAATAGAATCATTGGGGGCCCGTATTGTGGTGCAGGGGGTTAAACCATCGCCTGTGATGCCTCCATCTCATATGGGCACCGGTTCGAAACCTGGCTGCTGCACCTCTAATTCAGCTCCCTACTGATGGCCTGGGAAAGCAACAGAAGATGGCTCTAGTGCGTGGGCCCTTGCACCCACCTCGGAGACCTGGAAGAAGCTCCAGGCTCCTGGCTTGTGGTTTGGTACAGACCAGGTCATTGTGGGCATTTGAGGAGTGAACCAGCTGATTAAAGTTCTCTCTGTCTCCCTCAACTCTTTCAAATAAAATGAAAACGGGCTGGCACTGTAGCATAGCAGGTAAAAAACCAGCTGCCTGCAGTGCCAGCGTCCCATATAAGCACTGGCTTGAGCCCTGGCTGCTCCACTTTCAATCCAGCTCTCTGCTATGGCCTGGGATAGCAGTAGAAGATGGCCCAAGTCCTTGGGCCAGCCATTGTGGCCAATTGGGGAGTGTACCAGAGGGTGGGACACTCTCTCTCTGTAACTTTGACTTTCAAATAAATACATATTTTAAAAATAAATAGATAAAAATAAAACACTCTGGCCACGTGAAGGTGAGTGGCCTGGGGTCTGCACCAAAGACAGTGGGGACAGAGTGGTTAGAAGCAATAAAAAAAAAGAATCATCTCAACTGGAAACAGTCTCTCATGACCTCTTCATCTGTGAAGTTACAGGAAAGATAATATTATGGATCTCAGCCCTTAGGGAAATTTGCAAGAACTTTGGCACACATCTAAGCCAGTATATGTTCACACACACAAACACACACACACAGAGAGAGAGAGAGAGAGAGAGAGAGAGAGAGAGAGAAATGCTTATAAGCATACACAGTTTTCTTTATACACTCATGTACAGAATTCGCCTCTTCCTCACATATCCATCTACATATACATAGGGACACATTCTCCTAAGGATTAGAATATTTTGTCAAAAAATCTATAAATTCTGTTCTGGATATAAAAACTCTCCTTGCTGTGCTGATCAGACAGACTCTCAGACACCTGCTTATGCTCTGGTAATAAATATGAATTTAATGAAAGGATAGAAAAATGCTGCAGACAAAACTTCCGGGCAAGAGCTGTCTGAAGGTACTCCCCGTGGAGACAATGAGACAGGCACTGCAGTGAGATGCCAGGGCTTTCCTTGTTACTTGGGCATTTTGCAAAAATGATTTTGTAAGACAAACCAGGTAGGCGGATTATATCTATTGCCTGGGAGAGAAGAATTAAGAGACTTCTGGCACTGAATGCTCTGAGCTACATGCGGACAGTAAGACCCTCAACTTCGAATAAAGCCTAAGCAAAATCCTTACCTGTGGGCTTGGTGGGACCAAAGGAGGTGAATGAAGGATCTGGTTGTTAGTTAGAAAAGGCAAGCCTGGGGTAGTTTCTTGTAAATATCTGAGGGGTAGCAATTACCCAAAGGAACACCTTCTGAATGACTTCTTAATGACTCCCCATGCCACCCTCCAAGCTGAGATTCCATATGCTCTGTATTCACATCTACTGTGGTACTTGTCACTCTGCGCTCTAACATTGTTTTCTTTGTTGTCTAACCTCAGTGCTTAGCATGGTAGGCACACACTAGGCACTAGTAATTGTAGATAAAACTGGTGGTGACTATATGTTTATTTTTCTGCCAGTCCATCTGACTGAAATTATGTATTTCCATGGTTCTCTGTATTCCCAGAACCAACAAAGGGATCAAGATGACTTAGTTCCCTTGCTGTCTCCTGAGGTCTTCTTTATGTATTAGTTTCCTTTTTTGAAAAATTTAGATAATGCTATACCTTTTTACATAGCATATCTGTAAGGTTAAATGAATCTGTAACATGAAAATGCTTGGCTCAGTGCCAAGCACAAATCTTGTTATTGTTGTCATTATTGTTGCTGTTATTTCTTCCAGACATGTTGATGGGGACAGGCCCCTGAAAATTTACAGATCACAGTCACAGTAGGCTGTGGGGATGGTGATGGCCTCTGCACCTTTAGGTTTTTTTCTCACCTGTCTCACCCCTTTGCCCCTGTAGTTCTTCCATACTCCATGCAATATTAGAGCTGAAGTTGACCTTGGAGGTCATGCATATCAGACTAGAATCTCCCTGAGGATACTGTCAGTCAATATTCGTCTCTGGGCCCTTATGGGATCTGACCCAGAGGGAGCTCTTCAAGGGTATTAGCCAAAATGACTTGAACAGCAGCCATGGTGACCTGATCATGATCCAGAAGCTTCCTTTCTTTGCTGGCATGGCTTGTTTCCTCATGCCCTGCATCCTCAGCTCTCCTGTTGCGGAGGTCCATAACAGAAAGAAGACAGGAGAAGTCCATCGTGAGCAAGTGAGAAGGACACAGGAAGCTGAAGCTGCTTTCTTGGAAAGGGGGTGAAATGCTTATCCTGCCAGGTCAAGCTACTTCTATCTTCTTTCTTTTCTTACCTAACACTTTAATGTCATTGGTTGTGGAGCTTACTGCTGAGGGTACTGACAGGAGTACTGGACTGAAGAGCAGCAACATGAAGGAATCAGGCATGGCTCTGGCAAAGACCCATTTTGAAACATAAAGCCTAACCCTTCTCTTTTACTGGGACTCAGTCTTCTTTCTGTGATGTTGATCTCTGTATGATATGAATCTCTGCTCTGCACTCCTCAATGACCTGTATGGAGTATTAAAATTAGATAGTTGTGGAATAGCAAGTTATATACAGTAAAGAGCTATATTAATGTGAAGATACTTATATTCTTTATCTACATGATTCTCAGGATCCATTATTCCTCCTCATATCCCAAGGCTATCAAACAACTATCATAGCTATTTCTGTTTCCAGAAGGCTATCTCATCTTTGGCTTGACATCTTCAAATTCTCCAGTTCAAATACATCCTGAGAATGAAGAGCATGGAACTCTGGATCACTGTTCCCTCCACCCTAATCTTAGCTTCCCAAGCATTTTCCCCAACTATTTATGGAAGGACATAGGCTTGAGTCAATTACTGTGATAGAACTCAGAGCTTTAGTGTCTTCATTTGTAGAATAGGGGATAAAATTGCTGTTACAGACATATCTGGAGATTAGAGAGAAGAAAGTATAGTATCTAATAAAATTCTGGTTGATGTGTAGTAACTACTTAGTAAAAGAGAAAAAATTATGATCATTATACAATAGTCAAGGTACCCTATAGACCCATGAGTATAAATAAACTAGGAAAAGAGGCACTTGAACAAGAAAAGAGTCTATTTGGGGCATTTATTCACTTCAAGCCAAATCAATAGGCATCTGTGTACTGAGTTTTCACTGTGGGCCTACTGGGATGCTCCACTGGTAGAAGCTATCATAGCACTAAAAAGAGGTTAAGAAATGGAGGCAAAATTTGACGTCCCCTGGATTATTATCCCCAGATTTATGAACACTCATCCATTTACATAGATAAATAAATGGGAAAGGAAAGCTATACCCACACTGAGTGTCTGATACATTATCCAATTTGACCCTTATAACGACTCCAGGCTACAGAGCTGAGGTAACTGCTATTGGGCAAGAATCCAGGCTTTTAACTCCAGAGCCTCATTCCAGTAGTACACCATGATTTTCCCCGTCTTAGGCAAAGAGGGCATGGCTTTCCCTGCAGATCAGTGGTCAGCAACCTTTTTCTTCATAGGATCAGATAGGAAAAACTTTAGGATTTGCAGGCCTACAGGTGATGGCTGGTACTGCTGCTGCTGTTGCTGCTGCTGTTCCTCATCCTCCTCCCTCAGCCTCTTCTTGCTTAAAAAAATTAAAAACCATTCTTAGTCTACAGGCTTTGTCCCATGGGCTGCAGTTTAGCAAACCCTGCTTTTCCTTTAAAGGAGACCTACAGCCTGAGTGGCTCTGTTTCCTTTTCATTGTATTGAATTGCCACTGGCCTTGCCTCTGATTCCAGAAGTAAGGAGTAGCAAAAGAGTACCATGGAATTCTGGATGGGTATGTTTACTTTTTCCTACATCTTGGAAAAAAACAAGAAGAGAACTCATATATATGTACAGCTAGTATGCCAACTGATCACTGAGTGCTTCAGGCATCCCAGACACTACATTACCTTATTCAATTTTTACATCAGTTTGTGGTACAAATTGTTGTAACTGCTTTATGATGGGAAAAATTATCAAATGAATGAAATAACTTCTGATGTTATCCCTTCAGGAAAGAGTCTATCCAGGATTTGAATTTGCTGTGATTGACCCTGGAGCCCAAGTACATAATCGCTACTCAGTTCCACAAAGCATTCTCTGTATCCTATACACAAAAGCACTTTGCTACACATAGTGTGCTGTGAACAGGAAAAAAAAATAAAAACCAAGGAAAGGGTGATCCGGACTAGCATGGCAACCGTTATTGCTATGTCTTGAGCTTCCTGGCAGCCAGGAGAAAATGAGCAGTGCTAGTAGTTTCGGTACAGAAACAACAGTTTATTATAGGAATTAATTACAAAATGAAAATAGTATTACTGATTCTGAGTTTCAGCTCTGTATGAGTTAATTGTGTTGTTGCAGGGTGGCTCTGTGCTTGCTCCGGGCCAGGCAGTGCCCTTGGAGCCAAAGATAGTGACATAACTAAAGTAGAGTCTGGAGCCTCCAGAAGGTCACAGCCGGAAGAGGGAGACAGACAGGTCAATATCTGACTCTAAAATACAGCAGACAAGGAGTGGCTCCCCAGAGGTGTAAGCAAAGTGGAACGAAAGTTCATTTGCTAATTTCTCCTATGTGCGCTGCCCTCCATGGATTACAAAGTGCTGACACATTTATTCTATCACTTCATCCTTATAACAGCCTCCCCAAAATACATGCTGTTGACTTTGTTTTACCAGTGAGAATTTGAGGCTCTAAGAAATGAAGTCATTTACCTAAAAGCTCGGTGTGCAGTCAGCTCTAATGTGCATGCCCCATTTTCTGCCTTAAAAAATAAAAAGGCTGCCACAAAAAGAGACTGTTGGGGTGGACCTTGTGGCTTAATAGATTAAACCACAGCTTGGGACACCCGCATCTCACATCAGAGTGCTTAGGTTCAAGTCCTGACATCAGTTCCTATCCAGCATCTTGTTAATGCACATCTAGGGAGGCAGAAGATGATGACTCAAGTGCCTGGGTCCCTGCCACCCATGTGGGAGACTCAGATTAAGTTCCAGGCTCCTGTCTTCAGCCTGATCCAGTCCTGGCAATTGCTAGCATTCGGGGAATGAACCAGCAGATGGATGATACATTTCATTTTTTAAAGATTTATTATTTACTTCAAAGTCATAGTTACACAGATAAGAGAGACAGTTAGAGAGAAATCTTCTGTCTACTGGTTCACTCTCCAAACGACCACCAGGGCTGGGCCAGACCGAAGCCAGGAGCCTCTTCTCAGTCTCCCACATGGGTGCAGGGGCCCAAGGACTTGGGCCACCTTCTACTGCTCTCCCAGGCCATAGCAGGGAGCTGGATCAGAAGTGGAGCAGCTGGGACTCGAATCGGCACCCATATGGGATGCCAGAACTGCAGATGCTGGTTTAACCCACTGTGCCACAGTGCCGGCCCCTGGAAGATATCTTCCTGTCCTTCTTACCCTGTCCCACCTGCCTTCAAGATCAATAAAAATAAACTTTTTTTAAAAAACAAACTTGTCAATTTTGTCTAGTGGATCATACAAGGAGAAGGCTGTTTAGGCAGTCCTGGCAGCATGAGTAGGATTTGGGTAAGAAAAAAGTAGAAGAGCTTTATGAAAACTTAACAACTGAGTTCCTAAGAGGGTTGGAGAGGAGAGTCTGCTGGTAGGGAGAGATCTAAGGTCTACTCTGAGACCAGATGGTAGGGGTAGGCCCTGAGAATCAAGGAAGCTGCTACTCTTTTGAGCGCAACAGGCTGGGTTCCCTGGGACGTGAGAAGAACTTTAGAGGTTCTTTAACTTAGGGAAAGCCTCCCGCAGTTAACACTACACACTACAACTTCATTTTGTGGATGATAAATCTGAGGCTCAGAGAAAGTAAGGGACTGGTAGAGTAGGGGTTAGAACTCAATCTCTAACCTCTTACTCCCAAGTCCTTCACTGGCCTCAACCCTTGGCTTCCTTTTGCTCCAGGGCTTTCCTGTAGTGTAGGCCTGCCTGGAATCTTGCTTTGTTGGCTTGGTCTCCACTTCTAATACTCCATCTCCATGTGCCTATCACCTTGTGCGCTTTTGTTTTCTGGAGAGTGCTTTCCCCTGAGGCCACTCTTGTAGCTACTGGTATGCCATGTCCTGGTTCACTGATGGCCTTTGATAAAAGGATGAGGGGGCGGGGAAAGCAGAATTCACAGACCCTGAGCATAGTCCCACATCAGGCCCTGTGCTGAACAATTTCATATGGTTTAGCCTCAAAGTCATTTGAAGTTAGCACCTGTATAGATGAAGAAACTAAGTTTCCAAGTTATTATGGGATTTGCTTAAGGGTAGATAGCTAATGAGTAACATAGACAAGATTTGAAGTAAAATCCATCTGACCCCAAAAGGGACGGATGAACTCTGTCATCTTCATTCTTACCAGTTATAGAAGGAAATCAAGGCAGACATCATTGCTTCCATTGTATAGCTCTGTCTCCCAATATGGTTGGCAGTATCCAGTGTTGCTCTTTGAACTGGAATGAATTGAAATTAAGTTCAATTTAAAATTTAGCTCCTGAATCACATTAGCCAGAGTTCAGTTCCTCAGAAGCCACATAACAATGGCTAATGCCTACCATGTTGGATAGTGTGGAGATAGATCTCACAAAAAGTTCTATGAGAAAATTCTGGTCCAGAGAAATGGGTGAGGGTTCTGTTTTCATAGATTATTAATAGAGCAGCTGCATATGGTAAAAGTAACAAACTTAGATCACAAGGTAATAGCAAATCAAGGTCTCTGTAGTTCTGTCTTAATACATGGGTGTGAATAATATAAGTCTCACATGAGTCATTTACTTAGCAGTAGTCAAGAAGAGAAAAAGGAAACTGTACTGGTCTTGAAGGTTCAAGCCCCAGCTTAATCTCTGATTCTGTGACCTCAACAATGATCCTCCTCTCTTGTTCAGCAAAACGAAGTAGTTAAGTAGTTGAAGCCAAGAGCATCCTGTGGGCTGTGAATCAACACATTTTCACTAAATTAATTTACACATCTGTGTGAAAAGAAATGTGTGGAAAATGCTACCACGCATTTGGATTACAAAAAGCCAACTTCTCTGTACTAAGTGATCATAAGGAGAGTGAAAGTTAAGAAATAGGTACTTTTTCCCTGGCTTGCACTGAACTCTTTAGGAAAAAAAGATTTATTTTTATTTAGTTGACAGAGTTACAGAGAGAGGTAGAAAGAGAAAAAAAAGGTCTTCCATTTGCTGGTTCACTCCCTAGGTGGCCGCAACGGCTAGAGCTGAGCAGATCCGAAGCCAGGAGCCAGGAGCTGCTTCTGGGTTTCCCATGTGGGTGCACGGCCAAAGCACTCGGGCCATCTTCCGCTGCTTTCCCAGGTGCATTAGCAGGGAGCTGGATTGTAAGTGGATCAGCTGGGACTCGAACCAGCACCCATATGAGATGCCAGTGCTGTAAGCCAGGGCTTTAACCTGCTGCACCACAGCGCCTGCCCTACACTGAACTCTTAACATGTATTTTTGTTCAGTGTTAATTCATGTGTCTGGCAATCTGTTTGCCTTCTCTCTCTGGCTCCTAGTGGGCAAAGTTGGTGGTTGTAGCTATATAATACAAACTGAAATAGTTTTCAAAGGATAATTTTCTCCTTTGTTTTGTTTTTTAAAGATATCTATTTATTTTGAAAGTCAGAGTTAAACACACATACACACACACACACACACAGAGGTCTTTCATCCACTGGTTCACTCCCCAATTGGCTGCAACAGCCAGAGCTGTGCCGTTCTGAAGCCAGGAGCCTCTTCTGGGTCTCCTTTGCGGGTACAGGGGTTCAAGGACTTGGGCCATCTTCCACTGCTTTCCCAGGCCACAGCAGAGAGATGGATTGGAAGTGGAGCAACAGGACTGGAGCCAGCGTCCATATGGGATGCCGGCACTGCAGGCTGCAGCCTTACTTGCTATGCCACAGTGCCAGAATTTTCTCCTTCTGAAAAAATAATTTGATCTATTCAATAAATATTTATGGGTTCTAGTGTGCAGACACTGTAATGGCAAGAAAAATGTATCTAGTACTAAACCTTCCCTGTCCAAAGGAAAGACATTTGGCTTCTTGAAATTTCTCCCAACTGGAAATGAATTGGATCTCTGGATTTTGTGATGCCAATACAGATATTTCAGACAAGGGGCACAAGAGGGGACCTTTAGATCATTTGGCTACCCAAGCAGTCCATGGAACAAAAGAAAATTTGAGAAGTACCGATACATTGATGAGATTTTTGGCCTGTTGAAGACCAGCTTGTGACTCCGAGAAACTCAGTGGTTGCAATACTGGAAAGCATTGCATACCATTCCTTTCTCTATCTCTGCGAGACCACAAACCATGATTCTTTAGCTCTCTTATTTCTCCCTACACTATTGGGCCCTCCCCATTAGCACTGGCTGATCATACTTTCTCAGGTCTTTGGGTTTCCAATATCCAGGAAAAAAAAAGAAAACTCGTGGCTCTGTATTAGGCTTCTTATCTGTCAAGCACAGCGCAAGAAGCGTTTACTTTTGCCATTTAATTATGTGCATTATAATACCAAGAGGTTTCAGTTACTTATCCTGCCTGATACCTGAGGACATAGAAGCTCAGAGAGAATAACTACTTAGCCAAGATTCACAAAGCTAGTGCACTTAAGAACTGGGAGTTAAATTCATTTCTTCTACACTAATGGTTCATCCTTTTGTTGAAGCTTCAGGTGACATAAAAATATTTTCTTACCTAATGAAGTCTCAATATGGCCAGGGCACAAAATGCCTTAACCTAATTACCACTGAAAATCTGCTTAATTCCGGAAATATTTATAGGACACCTACTGAGTAGCAGCTTTGTGTGTGTGGCAATCAAGTGTAGCTATTTAAAAGCCTGGATTCTGGAGCCAGACAGCCTGGATTTGAGTCCAAGCTCTCCAATTACTTACTATGTGACCTTATGATGAACCTCAAAGGCATAATAAAGAGGAATCAGACAGGGACCTTGCGTTGTAGATCTCTCAATGAGAATTACAGCTCCAGCCTGGAACACAGTAAGTGCTCATTAAGTGTTAACTACTGTTTTTTTTTTCTTTAACTCATCTAAGAAGCATTTTTATTGTTAAGGAAAAATTTATAATACATATCAATTTTACATATTTATAGGTGTTATGTAATGTTTTGCATAATTTCATTGTTTGATGTCCAATCAGGGTAAATATATCTATGTCCTCAAACATTTGGCATTTCTTTATGGTGAAAACACCCAAAGTCTTTATCTTCTAGTTTGCCTTACACACTTACTTTACTGTACAGTGTGACCCCAGAAATCCTTACTCCTATTTAGGTATAACTTAGTACCCATTAATCAACATTCCCCCACTCCTCACTCCATGGTTCTCTCCCAAGACTCTAGTTACCATGATTCTACTTGAAACCCAAGAAGCATTTATTGATGTCCACTGTATATCAGGCTCTGTTTTTGTGACTCCTGGAGACCACTTTTTTTTTTTCTGAATATCAAAGAGTAAATGAAGAAGGATCACTCAAAGGGTCCTAAAATGCAGACCTGTCAAAACTAAAGAGGTCCTTGGTTTTCAGCTAGTTTCAAATTTTCTGAGTATACGAGAAAGTCACTGAGGCCTTGTTAAAGGATACATGGCTAACCAATGTCAGAGTTAGGGCTGATTGCCTTCCTGTAGAATTAGAAGACCAGGTAGTCAAATTACAATCAAGAAACTCCGGGGGCCGGCACCGCGGCTCACTAGGCTAATCCTCCACCTAGTGGCGCCGGCACACCGGGTTCTAGCCCTGGTCGGGGCACCGGATTCTGTCCCGGCTGCCCCTCTTCCAGTCCAGCTCTCTGCTGTGGCCAGGGAGTGCAGTGGAGGATGGCCCAAGTGCTTGGGCCCTGCACCCCATGGGAGACCAGGATAAGTACCTGGCTCCTGCCTTCGGATCAGCGCGGTGCGCCGGCTGCAGTGTGCCAGCCATTGGAGGGTGAACCAACAGCAAAAGGAAGACCTTTCTGTTTCTCTCTCTCTCACTGTCCACTCTGCCTGTCAAAAAAAATAAATAAATAAAAAAAATAAACTCTGGGGACCAGCGCCATGGCTCACTTGGTTAATCCTCCACCTGTGGCGCCGGCATCCCATATGTGCACCGGGTTCTAGTCCTGGTTGTTCTTCTTCTGGTCCAGCTCTCTGCTGTGCCCTGGGAGAGCAGTGGAGGATGGCCCAAGTGCTTGGGCCCCTGCACCCGCATGGGAGACCAGGAGGAAGCACCTGGCTCCTGGCTTTGGATCAGCATAGTTCCAGCCATAGCGGCCATTTGGGGGGTGAACCAGCGGAAGGAAAATCTTTCTGTCTCTCACTGTCTAACTCTGTCAAATAATAATAATAATAATAAAGAAACTCTGGACTTCCATTCAGAGGCCTCTGCCTTGCTTTGTGCAGAGTCCACTGCCCAATTCATATCTTCCCACCTACCACAGGCCTGGTTCAAAACCACAGATTTGCCCTTATTCAGGGAGCTACTCATGCTCACCACCCAGAACAGAAAGAAAAAAAAATAGCCAATGAAACAAGTAACACCTGTGGAAGGGCACAACTCTAGGTACATTAGTGCATTCAGTTAGCTTTTCAGTACTTAACTACATGAGAAGAACTTCTTAGGAAGGAAGATTTATATTGACTTACAGTTTAGGAGGCCCAAGATTGGGCAGCCCTGTCGCTCCCCCCCTTCGCGGAGGAACGACACAGGACCCTGCGCTGTTCTTTTGTCTGCTCGGCCCTACCCGGGTTGGCTGCCAACCCTTCCACCTCCGTGGAAGGGCGGTGCCCCCTGCCACTTTCCCCACTTCCGCGGGGGAGCGGCACACCGCCGGCCGGCTCTCTCGGGGGCTGCTCAGGTGTTCCCCTTAGATGTTCCCGGTGCATGTTGTCTCTCTCCTCCTTTATAGTCCTCCTCCTCCAATCCCAACTCTGCTACCCACACGCCGAGTACGCTGCTCTCCTCCAATCAGGAGCAGGATCAGCTCCTGCAGGTTATTGGTCGAACTGGAGGCAGCTGCGTAGAGTTGCTTGGTCTCTTTCTCTCAGCGCCATATTGTGGGAGAGCAGATGCATAGAATAAGTCTTAATTCCAGTAACTTAGTCTAGTCCGAGTTGCTCCCCACAAGCCCTATTCATCTGGCATCTGATGAAGGCAGAGTGCACAAAGAGGATTACATGGAGAGCCAGGAAGCAGAGAGACACAGGGAACACACAGGCCTGCTTCTTGGCGTAGGGGGTGCATAATTGTTCCAACCTGTGTGTGTATGAAGCAATTATTCATGTATGTGATGTGGGGCCTGGAGTAGGATGTCAAATTTGGCATACAAGTGCATATTTTCATGTAGAGAGATGTCACAACACTTAGCATTCTCAAAAAGATACACACTCAAAAAAAGTTAATATTTATCCCACCCTAGTTCTTTTTTTGCATTTATGCATTTATTTTCATGAACTTAGAGCGAGCGAGAATATTCCATCCACTGTTTCATTGCCCAAATGGCTACAATAGTTCCAAAACCAGGAACTCAGAACTCCACCTGGGTTTCCTATATGGGGAGTGGAGGGGGGCGGAATGGGGACTCAAGCACTTGAGCCATCATCTGCTGCCTGCCAGAGTACATTAGCAGGAGGAAACCAGATCGGAAGTGGTGTCGGGACCCAAAATGGCATGCCAATATGGGATGCAGACATCTCAAGAGATGGCTAGGGCCGGCGCCGTGGCTCAATAGGCTAATCCTCCACCTTGCGGCGCCAGCACACCAGGTTCTAGTCCCAGTCGGGGCACTGGATTCTGTCCTGGTTGCCCCTCTTCCAGGCCAGCTCTCTGCTGTGGCCAGGGAGTGCAGTGGAGGATGGCCCAGGTCCTTGGGCCCTGCACCCTATGGGAGACTAGGATAAGTACCTGGCTCCTGCCATCGGATCAACGCGGTGCGCCGGCCGCGGCGGCCATTGGAGGGTGAACCAACGGCAAAGGAAGATCTTTCTCTCTGTCTCTCTCTCCTACTGTCCACTCTGCCTGTCAAAAAAAAAAAAAAAGAGAGAGAGAGAGAGAGATGGCTAAATCTACTGTGCCGTAACACCTGCCCCAGATTCACCCTAGTTCCACTTGTTACATTTTTTAAGAAGGAAAAACTAAAATTTGGGGGAAATTTTGCCTAAGGATACTCAGTTAGGGGAGGTACAATGAGAACTAGAAACCAGGCTGCTTGAATATCAAACTAGTTCTTTCCTTTCTGCTGAGACAGAGAATTAACCAAAAGCCTTTATTATATGAATCCTGAAATATTGTATTTAGCTGCTCTACTAACTACCCAGCCCTCCCCCAGATGGCGCTATCGGGCATGCCCTCTCCATCATTCTATATTTCTCATATCTCATATACTTTCCTGTCTTATGTTCAAACTTCTCATGTTCTTGCTAACTAACATACTAGGTCTGACAGATGGGTTTATGTTACTACATTAATGATAAATATGATAAATTTTGTAAGTAATAATAAAGTCAGTCTTCCCCTCAAGATGTCTTTGAACAGGGGTTCTCCACATATAATGCCTTATTATTATCATCATTCTTAATTTTCACCATGCTATGGAAATCCTCCTGGGATAAAAATGAAGACACTGGAGTTCAAGCCCTGGTTAGTCTCACTCCTATGTCATCTAGGACAAGTTATTTATCTTTTCTAGACTCAGTTACTTTATGTTACTTACTACCTCACATTGTATATAAAATTCCTTAAATATATTAGGCGCTCAATAAATGAAGTTCCTGATGAGCTTTTTTTTAACTTTTATTTAATGAATATAAATTTCCAAAGTACAGCTTATGGATTACAATGGCTTCCCCCCACCCCATAACTTCCCTCCCACCTACAACCCTCCCCTTTCCCACTTCTTCTCCCCTTCCATTCACATCAAGTTTCATTTTCAATTCTCTTTATATACAGAAGATCAGTTTAGCATATATTAAGTAAAGATTTCAACAGTTTGCACCCACATAGAAACACAAAGTGAAAATACTGTTTGAGTACTAGTTATAGCATTAAATCACAATGTACAGCACATTAAGGACAGAGATCCTACATGAGGAGTAAGTGCACAGTGACTCCTGTTGTTGACTTAACAAATTGACACTCTTGTTTATGGCATCAGTAATCACCCTAGGTTCTTGTCATGAGTTGCCAAGGCTATGGAAGCCTTTTGAGTTCACCGACTCTGATCATATTTAGACAAGGTCATAGTCAAAGTGGAAATTCTCTCCTCCCTTCAGAGAAAGGTACCTCCTTCTTTGATGGCCTCTTTTTTCCACTGGGATCTCACTTGCGGAGATCTTTCATTTAGTTTTTTTTTTTTTCCCCCAGAGTGTCTTGGCTTTCCATGCCTGAAATACTCTCATGGGCTTTTCAGCCGGATCCACATGCCTTAAGGGCTGATTCTGAGGGAATAAGAGAGGGAAGAGATGTACAATTTGGGACATGCTCAAGCTGACTTGCCCCAAACGGTAGAGTTAGAAACATACCAGGGGATTCCAATTCAATCCCATGAAGGTGGCATGTACCAATGCCATCTCACTAGTCCAAGTGATCAATTTCTGTTCACAATTGATCATAATGAAAGGACTAAGAGTCAAAGGGATCACAGAAACAAGAATAGTGTCTGCAAATACTAGCTGATAGAATAAAAAAGGGAGAGAACGATCCAACATGGGAAGCGAGATACACAGCAGACTCATAGAATGGCGGATGTCCTAAACAGCACTCTGATGAGCTTTTTTTTTTAAGGATTTAATCATTTACTTATTTGAAGTGACAAATAGAGGGGGAGAGACAGATTTTGCCATCCCCTCATTCACTCCCCAAATAGCCACAACATCCAGGGCAGGCCAGGTGAAACCAGGAGCCAGAAACTCCATCTATTTTTCCCAGATGTGCAAGTACGTGGACCATCATCACATGCTTTCCCAGGCACATTAACAGGGAACTGAATGGTAAGCAGAGCAGTGGGGATATGGGATGCCGGCATCACAAGTAGTAGCTTACCAGCTATGCCACAACAATGACCTAGAATGATGGTATTTTTGATTTCAGGTTTGTAGCTCCATTCTTTGGTCAATTTATCTAAAAGTCCTTCATTGAGTATAAAATACAAATAACATAAGAACATCTACCATTTTAATGAGCTTGAAATGTAAAATTTTTTGGCATTCTGATGCTGAGGACAGAGTGCTGTTTAGGACATCTGCCATTCTATGAGTCTGTTGTGTATCCCACTTCCCATGTTGGATCATTCTCTCCCTTGTTGATTCTATCAGTTAGTATTAGCAGACACTAGTATTGTTTGTGTGATCCCTTTGATTCTTAGACCTATCAGTGTGATCATTTGTGAACTGCAATTGATCACTTGGACTAGTGAGATGGCATTGGTACATGCAACGTTGATGGGATTGTATTGGAATCCCCTGGCACATTTCTAACTCTGCCATTTGGGGCAAGTCCTATTGAGCATGTCCCAAATTGTACATCTTCTCCCTCTCTTATTCCCACTCTTATATTTAACAGTGATCACTTTTCAGTTAACTTTAAACACCTAAGAATAATAATAATAAACAAAGAATAAAAAATAAATAATAAATAATAATAATAATAAACTCTGTAATAATAATTACAGAGTTCAACCAATAGTACTAGAACAAAAAATACTAAAAGGGATAAAGTATTACATTGTACATCAACAGTCAGGACAAGAGCTGATCAAGTCACTGTTTCTCATAGTGTCCATTTCACTTCAACAGGTTTCCCCTTTGGTGCTAAGTTAGTTGTCGCCAATCAGGGAGAACATAGGATATTTGTCCCTTTGGGACTGGCTTAATTCACTCAGCATAATGTTTTCCAGATTCCTCCATTTTGTTGCAAATGACTGGATTTCATTGTTTTTGACTGCTGTATAGTATTCTATAGAGTACATGTCCCATAATTTCTTTATCCAGTCTACTCTTGATGGGCATTTGGGTTGATTCCAGGACTTAGCTATTGTGAATTGAGCTGCAATAAACATTCAGGTGCAGACAGCTCTTTGTTTGCCAATTTAATTTCCTTTGGGTGAATTCCAAGGAGTGGGATGGCTGGGTTGTATGGTAGGGTTATATTCAGGTTTCTGAGGAATCTCCAGACTGACTTCCACAGTGGCTTAACCAGTTTGCATTCCCACCAACAGTGGGTTAGTGTCCCTTTTTCCCCACATCCTCACCAGCATCTGATGTTGGTAGATTTCTGAATGTGAGCCATTCTAACCGGGGTGAGGTGAAACCTCATTGTGGTTTTGATTTGCATTTCCCTGATTGCTAGTGATCTTGGACATTTTTTCATGTGTCTGTTGGCCATCTGGATTTCCTCTTTTGAAAAATGTCTGTTGAGGTCCTTGGCCCATCTCTTAAGTGGGTTGTTTGTTTTGATGTTGTGGAGTTTCTTGATTTCTTTGTAGACTCTGGTTATCAACCCTTTATCTGTTGCATAGTTTGCAAATATTTTTTCCCATTCTGTTGGTTGCCTCTTCACTTTCCTGACTGTTTCTTTTGAAGTACAGAAACTTCTCAATTTGATGAAATCCCAGATGTTAATTTTGGCTTTGACTGCCTGTGCTTCCGGGGTCTTTTCTAAGAAGTCTTTGCCTGTCCCTATATCTTGCAGGGTTTTTCCAATGTTCTCTAATAATTTGATGGTGTCAGGTCATAGATTTAAGTCTTTAATCCATGTTGAGTGGATTTTTGTGTAATTTGAAAGGTAGGGGTTTTGCTTCATGCTTCTGCACGTGGAAATCCAATTTTCCCAACACCATTTATTGAATAGACTGTCCTTACTCCAGGGACTGGTTTTGGGTCCTTGATCAAATATGAGTTGGCTGTAGATGTTTGGATTGATTTCTGGTGTTTCTATTCTGTTCCATTGGTCTATCCATCTGTTTCTATACCAGTACCATGACTCCAATTCTTCTCAAACTATTCAGAACAATCAAAAAAGAAGGAATCCTCCCAAATTCTTTCTATGAAGCCAACATCAATTAATTCCTAAGCCAGAGAAAGATGCAGCATTGAAAGAGAATTACAGACCAATATCCCTGATGTACATAGATGCAAAAATCCTCAATAAAATTCTCGCCAATAGAATGCAACAACACATTAGAAAGATCATCCACCCAGACCAAGCGGGATTTTTCCCTGGTATGCAGGGATGGTTCAGTGTTCACAAAACAATCAATGTGATACACCATATTAACAGACTGCAGAAGAAAAACCACATGATTATCTCAATAGACGCAGAGAAAGCATTTGATAAAATACAACACCTTTCATGATGAAAACTCTAAGCAAACTGGGTTTGGAAGGAACATTCCTCAATACAATCAAAGCAATTTATGAAAAACCCACAACCAACATCCTATTGAATGGGGAAATGTTGGAAGCATTTCCACTGAGATCTGGTATCAGACAGGGATGCCCACTCTCACCACTGCTATTCAACATAGTTCTGGAATTCTTAGCCAGAGCCATTAGGCAAAAAAAAGAAATTAAAGGGATACAAATTGGGAAGGAAGAAAAACTATCCCTCTTTGCAGATGATATGATTCTTAATTTACGGGATCCAAAGAACTCTACTAAGAGACTATTGGAACTCATAGAAGAGTTTGTCAAAGTAGCAGGATATAAAATCAATGCACAAAAATCAACAGCCTTTGTATACATAGGCAATGCCACGACTGAGAGATAACCTCTAAGATCAATCCCATTCACAATAGCTACAAAAACAATCAAATACCTTGGAATAAACTTAACCAAGGATGTCAAAGATCTCTATAATGAGAATTACAAAATTTTAAAGAAAGAAATAGAAGAGGATACTAAAAAATGGAAAACTCTTCCATGCTCATGGAATGGAAGAATCAATATCATCAAAATGTCCATTCTCCCAAAAGCAATTTATAGATTCAATGCAATACCAATCAAAATACCGAAGACATTCTTCTCAGCTCTGGAAAAAATGATGCTGAAATTCATATGGAGACCAAGGAGACCTAGAATAGCTAAAGCAATGCTGTACAACAAAAACAAAGCCGGAGGCATCACAATGCCAGATTTCAGGACATACTACAGGGCAGTTGTGATCACCTTTTAAAATACACAGAAAATGGTGACCAAAAAACTCAGCCACTTTTACAATGTCAATTTCCAGAATATGGCTTGAGTCACTCTCAGCACTTATTCAGCTTAGCCTATCACATCCTTCCCAGTTTCTTTCTAAGCCTGTGTTGGAACAGCAAAGATTCAGAACAGGCCTGTGAAACCCCAGTCATCACAGAAAAAACAGTGGCCTGGGAATCTAAGGTTGAATTTGGGTAAATTCTTGGGATTTACACTCTCTCCTCCAAGCCACTCTCAGTATTCCCATATGTACTATGATAGGATTGGACTATACTATCAGTGAAATTCCTTCCAGACTAATATTCATGTGGTAGACTGAAAAGACAGGCTCCAGAATCACAGAGACCTGGATTCAAGTTCTAGTACTATCATTTACTTAACCATATGACCTTGAACACTGTGATGGTTCATTTTATATGTTGACATGCCTAGGGGAGAGTACCTAGTCATTTAATCACACACTAATCTAGGTGGTACTAGTGAAGGTATTTGTAGATGTGGCTACCATCTACAATCAGTTGACTCTACATAAAAGAGATTGCCCCCAATAATGTGGGTAGGCCTAATTCAATTATTTGAATGCCTTAAGGGTGAAAATTGAGGTTTCCTGAAGAAGAAATTCTATCTCAGGATTACAATGGCAACTGCTGCCTGAGTTTCCAGTTTGCCAGTCCACCCTTCAAATTTTAAAAATCCCAGTGCCTGCAATCACATGGGCTATTACTCAAGTAAGTCATATATCTGCTATTAGTTTTGCTTTTCTGGTGAACCATGACTGATACAAGCCCTCATATACTTACCTTTAAGATTTATTTATTACCGGCGCCGCGGCTCACTAGGCTAATCCTCTGCCTTGCAACGCCGGCACACCGGGTTCTATCTAGTCCTGGTCGGGGCGCCGGATTCTGTCCCGGTTGCCCCTCTTCCAGGCCAGCTCTCTGCTGTGGCCCGGGAGTGCAGTGGAGGATGGCCCAAGTGCTTGGGCCCTGCACCCCATGGGAGACCAGGAGAAGCACCTGGCTCCTGTCATCGGATCAGCGCGGTGGGCCGGCCGCAGTGCGCTGGCCGCGGCGGCCATTGGAGGGTGAACCAACGGCAAAGGAAGACCTTTCTCTCTGTCTCTCTCTCTCTCACTGTCCACTCTGCCTGTCAAAAAATAAAAATAAAAAAAAAAAGATTTATTTATTTATTTAAAAGGCAGAGTTACAGAGAGAAAGAGGGAGAGGGAGAGGCAGAGAGAGAGAGAGAGGAGAAAAGAGAGAGAGAAGAGAGAGGAGAGAAGAAAGAGAGAGAGAAGAGAGGAGAGAAAAAGAGATCCTCCATCTGCTGGTTCACTCCCCAAATAGCCTCAATGGCCAGCGCTGGGTTGAGCTGAAGCCAGGAGCCAGGAACTTCTTTCGAGGTCTCACATGTGTTGCCTAAGCCCTTGGGACATCTTCTGCTACTTTTCCAGTGCATTAGCAGGAAGCTGGATTGGAAGTGGAGCAACCAGGACAAGAACTTGCTCCCATATGGAATGTCTGCATTGTAGATGATGGCTTAACCTGCCGTGCTGCAACAGCGACCAGCACTCGTATATATTAAAAAGTTAAACTTTTTTAACTAAAATACTATATGCTTGGAAATGTTCTAGGAACTGGGAATACTTGTCTTCAAGGAATTTATAATCAACCAATTTACTGCATAGATATAAGCAATACAAATAGACATGAACAATAAATTATATCATGTTAATCATTCTGAACTATCAGTTCCTCCTCTGTAAAAATGAAAGCATACAAAATAATGCATGTAAAAGACTTAGAATATAACAATTAAGTGCTGGGGGCCAGCGCTGTGGCATAGCAGGTAAAGCAGCCACCTGCAGTGCCGGCATCCCATGTGGGCACTGGTTTGAGACCCGGCTGCTCCATTTCTGATCCAGCTCTTTTCTATAGCCTGGGAAAGAGGTAGAAGATGGCCTAAGTCCTTGGGCCCCTGCATCCATGTGGAAGACCCAGAAGAAGCTCCTGGCTCCTGGCTTCAGATCGGTGCAGCTCCAGCAGTTGCGGCCAACTGGGGAGTGAACCAGCGGATGGAAGACCTCTCTCTCTCTCTCTCTCTCTCTCTCTCTCTCTCTCTCTCCCTCTACTTCTCTCTCTGTGTAACTATGACTTTCAAATAAATAAATAAACCTTAAAAATTGAATTAAGTGTTGGCCCATCATCATGAGTCCATCCTTATACTATGATTCTGACAATTTTATTTTTAAGTGCATTTTCTTATATTCTGATTTTTCCATTTCTTGTATAGCAGATATATTCTAGAGGAGCACTGATATAGCTGATTCAGAAATAACAATAACATTTGGATTTGGAGTCAAAAGACTGGCTTTGAGTCTCAGTTCAGTCATTTAGCCTCTCTGAGCCTTAAGTTTTCTAACTATAGAAAAGAAATAATAATACCCCTTTATAGTGTTCCAGCAGGAGTAAATAAGATTATAACTTTAAATGACTCAAGAAAGGTGGAAAATGTGCTTAGAAAACTCTTTATTACCTAGAATGTTTAGTTACCCAAAAGAAATTTTTTCCTGTCCCCTTAAACACCTCCCAACACACACCTTTGTTCTTTATTAAATGATTGTTCATTTTTCCTCTTTTTTATTGAAGACAAAGAGAGGGAGAGGGATCTTTCATCTGCTAGCTCGCTCACCAAATACCTGCAAGAGCCAGGTGGAAGCCAGGAGCCAGGGATTCCATCTGGGCCTCCCACATGGGTGGCAAGGGCCCAAGCACTTCAACTAATCAGAAGTGGGGCAGCAGGACTCAAAGCAGAACTCCAATATAGGATGTGGGTGTCCCAAGCAGTGACTTAACCCACTGTGCCACAACACTCACCTTAAACAATTATTCTGGTATTAGTTATTAACTCAAGACTGGATTTTTACCTTAAAGCCACCCAACTTGTAACTAACAATTAGTGGTAAATATCAAATATAACCTGGTTTGGACATCCATGGGCATGATTCCCATAGGCCACAGATGCCAAAATTGTTGGGCTTTTTTCCCATGGCTATTCCAAATGTCATTTTTCATCCTTGCTTCCTGGGTTTCCAACCCCTATACCCACATATTTACTCTCTGTTCCTCCCCATGGGAAGTTCTTTAAAGATCCTTCTGATGGGCCAGCTAATCCTCCACCTGCGGCGCCGGCACCCCGGGTTCTAGTCCCAGTCGGGGCGCTGGATTCTGTCCCGGTTGCCCCTCTTCCAGTCCAGCTCTCTGCTGTGGCCCAGGAAGGCAGTGGAGGATGGCCCAAGTGCTTGGGCCCTGCACCCTCATGGACGACCAGAAGGAAGCACCTGGCTCCTGGCTTCGGATCAGCGCGGCACCGGCCACAGTGGCCATTGGGGGGGTGAACCAACGGTAAAAGGAAGACCTTTCTCTCTGTCTCTCTCTCTCACTGTCCACTCTGCCTGTCAAAAAAAAAAAAAAGACCCTTCTGATGAAATGGCACTACTTGTGGCTTCAGGGAAGTGGACAAAGGAGAAAAGTTTGGAGGGATTGTTTTGAAGCAGACAATTACAGGGAGCCAAGATTATCCCTTTTTATTGTTCAATGAGGAAAAGAGAACAAATATAATTGTGGAATTCTGTGGGGTGGAGAGTGAAGACGTCAATGCAAATAGATCCACATCCATGATAGGGAACTCAATGGTTGAGGGTGGGTGTAATCATGACCACCAGCGGGGTGTAAAAGTATCTCTCTTTTATTTACCTAGTTATTCTTCAACAAAAACAAAGTTGAGCCAATGCATCTGATGTGTTTTGTGACGCCCCAAAGGCTATGAAGGTTTTCAGCTATGTAGGTTTTCAGCTATGTGGGTGCTGAAAATAAGAGACCTCTGACCAAAGATAAAAACATCAGTTTATGGGCATAAGAATTTTTTCAGCTATTTCTTGTGTTGGCACAGAGGCCCTGTAATCATGCTTTATAGATATTTCTAGGGCTTTGTAAAATTTCAATAACAGTGTTGAAACATTTGCCTTCCCATCCCTGGAAAGATTTCTCCCACAATCCGCAGTTAAGAAACACAAAAACAAATACTCTCACCAATGCTGTTGCACTATTGTATTAGTCAACTTGTTGTTACTTTAACTAAAATACCCAGGAGGAGCTTCTTGGGGTAAAAAAAAAATGTTTATTTGAGCTTACAGTTTAAGGTTATAGGATCCAGCAGCCTGGCATCTAAGGGAGGCTGGTTATGGTGTTTGTGGAGGCAAAATTACATGATGAGTGAGGAAAGAGAGAAAGAGCAGCTATGCCAAACATGAACTCCAAATGATGAAATATCTTCTGCCATCTACCCTCTAAGGGAATGCTCCTAATGACCCAAAGACCTCCTATCAGTCCCACCTCCTAGCCACCACAATTTGATCGAATCTCTACCTCATTCCATCACCTATTAACATGAAGAGTTTAAACAGCTGTATGAGTTTTAGGGAGCCATCCTAATCAACTCATAACAACTATCACCTGCTGCCACAATCCCACTCTCACCCTCTATTATTAGAGGGGTCAGTGGGGCCTCTCACTTCTTCTCATGTGATGAGCATCTAGATGATCACGTGTTTTAGTTTGATTCCAATCATTCCTCCCTGGCCTTATTTTCTCCTGACCATGCCTTCAGACTTGTGTATCTTTCTACCAATGCTGACTTCTCGTAGAGGAAGGAGGTGAGTGTGAATATTCCAATTCAAATTTTGTCTCTACTTTCCCAGCAATGAAAGATGTAGTTCTGATGATTTCTTTAAGACATAAGTTTTGTTTTCTCAGACCTAATGTGGTCTAAATTCAAATTAGGGAATGAAGGGCATGATACCAGACCTGCCATTAAATTTGAGTCTCCGATATGGTACAGTGACTTTATTCCTTTCATGATTAACCCTAAGGATCTGCATGATTAACAAAATAATTCTTTTCTACCTTTAGTAGCTACTTTTGGAGGTGGTGAGGTCTCTGACAAAAAATGCTTATTATTCTAAGTCAAGTCCATTTCTTCTACCTTCTGGAGAAAAGAAAGGAACTCTTTGGGTTGGTTTTTAAACAGAAATACCATGTTATACATAAGATCCAGTCCATATTAGCTGTTTATAATCTGTACTCAGGCCATTTATGAATGCTTGGTGCATAGCAAAGACTGCAGAGAATGGCCTGGGAACTCCATGGAGTGTCAGCATAAGTGAGGGCCATTTGCTCTGCAGTGTTCAAAACACAGAGTAAGGGCCACATTGTGGTGCAGTGGGTTAAGCAGCAGCCAGCAATGCCAACATCCAATATTGAAGTGCAGGCACGAGTCCTGGCTGCTCCACTTATGATCCAGTTCCTTGCTAATGCAACTGGGAAGGCAGCGGGAAATGACCCAATTACTTAGGCCCTCACCACTTACTTGTGGGACCTGGATGGAGTTCCTGGCTCATGGCTTCAGTTTGGCCCATCCCTGACAATCATGGTCATTCGTGGAGTGAACCAACATGTGGAAGATATTCTCTCTCTCTCTCTCTCCCTCCCTGTCTTTTAAATAAATAAAATAAATCTTAACAACAAACAAAAGCAGAGTGTTAGGGATTTGGGAGATATTGAGCAGAGGAGAGAGGAAAACAGGCAACAAGATACATCCAAAGCAGAATAAATCTTCATTCAACTACAAATATTTATTACACATCTACTCTTCTTCACCAAGAACTGTTCTAGGTTCCTAGGATACAGAAGAGAACAAAAACAAAAATATCTTTCTGGAGTTTACATCCAAGTGAGGGAGAAAGACAATAAGCAGTAAGCCAAAAAATAAAGTACTTGCTTATCATATGGTAGAAGGTGCTAAGTTAGATGGAGAAGGCAAACAGGTTAAAGAGCATCAGGAGTTCTGGATGTGGAGGCAATTTACATTATTAAATCAGGTGATTTAAAGATACCCTTTATCTGAACAAATATTTGAAGTTAGGGGAAACTAGTAAGCCATAAAGTTGTCTGTGGAAATAGCATTTCAGACAGAAAGAACTTTCCTGGCTAATTTAGGAGCATGCCTGTTATTCTCAAGAAACCGCAAACAGGGTCGTGTACCTGGGATGACAAGACCAGGGGTGAGAATAGTAAGGAAAGAAGTCAGAGAAGCAATGCCAAGATGAAAGGTCTGGGTTTTAAGAATTATTCTGAGCGACAAGGGAGTCCTTGCAGAATTTTGAACTCAGGACATCTCCAATCTGGTTTCTGGCACCAAAGCATTATATGACCTTCAGTCAGACCCATCCCATAAATGAGACTCAGTCTCTTCATCTGTGTGAGTAGGTTAGATAAAAACAGTCATTGTCAAACTCTTTGAAGCCCAGGAATGTTGTTTTGTAATAGAGTTCCCCCCTTACTCTCTTATCACTATGTCTTGATATACTATATTGATGTTAACAGAGATAAACAGACAAACTATACCTATCAAAAGTCACTGAAAATCTAGCAAATAAAATAGACAAATGGGGTGGGCATTGTGGCATAGCAGCTAAAGCTGCTGCCTGCAAAAAAAGCATCCCACATGGGTGTTAGTTTGAATCCAGGCTGCTCCACTTCCCATCCAGATCCTGCCAATGGTGTGGAAAAAGCAGTGGAAGATGTCCCAAGTCCTTGGGCCCCTGCACCTACATGGAAGACCCAGAGGAAGCTCCAGGCTCCTGGCTTTGGATTGACTCAGCTGGGGCCACTGTGGCCATGTGGAGAGTGAACCAGCAGATGGAAGATCTTCTCCTTCTTCTTCTCCTCCCCCTCCCCCCTCCTTCTTCTCCTCTCCCCCTCCCCCTCCACACGTTTTCCCCTCTTCCTTCTCTTTGTGTGTATCTCCCCCCTCCCTGCAACTATGCCTTTCAAATAAATAAATTTTTCAAAAAATGGGCAAATGTACATCTGCTCTGGATGAAGCAAGGTGGAGCAGTGGAAATGAATATCAACTACTCTTCAGCCCAGATATGCCCTGAGAGTATTCCAAATATTAAGATGTGAGCAATATAATGTTTAAAGTCTTATCCCACATGGTGGTTTCTAAATTCTCTTTTTAAAAACTTTATATGCAAGAGATGGATTTCAAGATCTTTTACAAATACTTGATTTGAAATATTTTTATTTTTAAACAGGCAAGGAAAAGTTTTATTTTTAAAGATTTATTTATTTATTTGAAAGGCAGAGTTAGAGACGCAGAGGCAGAGAATGAGAAGTCTTCCATCTGCTGGTTCACTCCCTAGATGGCCGATCTGAAGGCAGGAGCCAGGAGCCAGGAGCTTTTTCTGGGTCTTCATGCAGGTACAGGGCCCCAAGACTTGGGCCATCTTCTACTGCTTTCCCAGGCCACATCAGAGAGCCGGATTGGAAGTGGAAGTGGAGGAGCCAGGTCTTGAACTGGCACCTATATGGGATGCTGGCACTACAGGTGGCGGCTTTACCAGTTACACCACAGCGACAGCCCCAGAAAGTTTATTTTTTTACTTGGAAAATAATAGTTACATATACATATTTTATAATATTCTCTTCCTCCCTCCCACCCATCTGCCTTCCCTCCTTCCCCATTTCTTTCTTTGCTTCTTTCCTTATTGTTCTTTTAGCTCTTGAGATAACATATTTTTAACTAATATTACCTTCAAGGGCTTAATTCTCCACTAAAGTGATCAACTGGAGGACATCAAGTTGAATGACATAAGCCAGACACAGAATGACAAATACTTCATGCTCTTCTTTATATGTGATAGCTAAAATTAAAAAAAAAAGAGATAAACAAAATTAAATTGAAAAAGAATGTAATTGGGACTGGTGTTGTGGCATAGTGGGCTAAGCCTCCATCTATGTTACCGGCATCCCATGTGGGTGCCGGTTCTAGTCCCGGCTCTTCCTCCTCCTCCTATCCAGCTCTCTGCTGTGGCCTGGGAAAGCAGTAAAAGATGGTCCATGTGCTTGGACCCCTGCACCCATGTGGGAGACCAGGAAGAAGCTCCTAGCCCTGGCTTTAGATTGGCCCAGCTCTGGCCATTGTAGCCATTTTGGGAGTGAACCAGAAGATAGAAGACCTCTCCACCCCCCTCTCTGAAATAAATAAAATATTTTAAAAGAATGTAATTGTATATATTTATGGAGTACCATGTGATGTGTTAATACATACATGCATTGTGTAATAATCATGACTATTGCAATAGCAGAGGGAAATTAAACTTAATCTTAATTCCACTGAAACAAATGGAAGAGGAGTATTTTATTAGATTAGCATTTTTTATTTTAGTACTTTAATTTTTGAATTATGTAAAATTTGTACATGTTTATGGGGTGTGGTGAAATATTTCATCACATATGCACTGTATAAGCTGATTAAACCAGGTAACTAGCATTTCCATTTCCTTATTTTTTTTCTTTGTGTTTTCAAACTAATAGCTCCTCTCTTTATACAGAATATAATTCATTACTGTGAGCTACTCACCCCATTGTGCTGTGGAACACTAGAAGTTGTTACTTCAATGTGGCTGAAATTCTTTTTAAAAAGTTTTGTTTTCAGAGTAGTTTTAAATTTACAAAACAAAAATAATTGTAAAGTAGTACAAAGAGTTCATATATATGATTTGCATTTCCCACATCCAGCTTCCTCTATTATTAACTTCTTCTATTAAGATACTTGTTAAAATAAGTAAACCATACCCAGGTTCCCCCATTAATGTTCATACTAGTATGATATATTTGTCACAATTAATTAACATACCCAGACTACCCTATCTTTTAATCCAAGCAACTTCTGTACTCGTTTCAGCAGCACATATGCTAATCCAATCTACTTCTGTCACTCCCATTCCTCTCAACATATAGTAATTGCCAATTTGAGTTCAGATTGAATATTTTTTGTTCCCAAATATGACAGAGGACATACAATGTTTGTTTTTCTGAGTTTGGCTTATTTCACTTAACATCATGTTCTCCAGTTCCATCCAATTTGCTGGAAATGACAAGATTTCATTCTTTTATATGGCTGAATAATATTTCATTGTGTATATATACTACATTTTCTTTATGCATTTATCTGATGATTGACAATTTGGTTAATTCCATATCTTGACTATTGTGACAGTGCTTTAATAAGCATGGTGGAGTAGATATCTCTTTGATATAATGATTTCATGTCTTTCTGATATATACCCATTAGTAGGATTACTGGATCATATGATAGTTCTGTTTCTAGTTGTTTAGGATATCCCCATACTGTTTTCCATGGTGGCTGAATTAATTTACATTCCAACCAGAAGTGTGTAAGAGTTCCCCTTTCTCTACATAGTCACCAGCATTTGTTACTTTCTTTTTGATAATAGCCAATCTAACAAGGGTTAAGGTGATATTTTTTTTAGGTTTTGATTTGCATTTTCTTGATGATTAGTGATATTGAACATTTTTTCACATCTTTTGTTGGCCATTATATTTCTTCTTTTGAGAACTACCTCTTGTCCTTTGCCCATTTCTTACATAAATTAGGTGGTTTTGTTGTTGAGTTGTTGAGTTCCTGAGAGAGCCTGTATATTAATCCTTTGTAAGACAAATAGGTTGCAAACATTTTCCTCCTTTCTGTTGGATGTCTCCTCATTCTATTCATTGTTTCCTTTGCTGTATGGAAGCATCTGAGTTTGATATAATCCAATTTGTCTAGTTTTGCTTTTGCTGCCTGCACTTTTGGAGTCTTATCCAAGAAATCATTGCCTACGAAAACATTTTGAAGCATTCCCCCCTCCTTGTTTTCTTCTAGAAGTTTCACAGTTTCAGCTCTTATATTTAGGTCGTCGATTCATGTTGAGTTGATTTTTGTGTATGAAGAAAGTTAGGGATCTAATTCATTTTTATTTATATGTATATCCAGTTTGTCCAGCACCATTCATTGAAAACTATCATTTCCCCAATGTATATTATTGGCACCTTTATCAGAAATCAGTTGGCTGTATAGACATATATTAATCTCTGGGATAAGTGGTGGTTGGTTCCAGTGACTTTATAGACCCCTCAAGGTGTAATCCTTCCTGCTTATATTCTCGTAGGAGGATATGACTATTAATGACCTTTTACCTCACTCAGAGTAAAACTAAAGGTCCTCCACTGACTGCCTAAATCATCTCTCTGACTTTATCTTCTACTTCTCTTCTTTTTTAAAAAAAAATTTATCTAAGCTATGCAAGTTTCATGTATTTCATATATACAGATCCTCTCTTCTTTCTCACTTTTCCATCACTACTGGTTTCCTTGTTCCTCAAACATACCAGACAACATACCAGACATGCTCCCCGTGTCAGGCAGGATCAGGCTCTTCCCCCAGAAATCAACATTGTTCTTTACCTTACTTCCTTCAGATATTTGCTCAAATGCTACTTTCTAGGTGATATGCTTTTTTAACCATCTTCCTCATTAGCAGGGAGCTAGGTTGGAATTAGAGCAGCCAGGACTCAAACCAGTATTCATATAGGATGCTAGCGTTGCTGGTAGTGGCTTAACCTGCTGCACCACAATACCTGCCCATAGGTGATATATTGACCACTCTACATAGCATTAAAACTCACCATCCCTACTGGCATGTCTAATCCTTTCCTATTGTTTTTATTGTATGTATCACCAATTGACACATTCACTTATTATTTCTTTCCTTCCGCTAGCAGGTAGGCTCCATGTGGTCATAGTATTTGTTTTAGTCACTGTTATATCCCTGGTATTTAGAATACTGCCTGAAACATGGTAGATGCTAAATACGTACTTATTTGATGAATGGATACTATTTAGATTTGAAAGTTATTCAGATGTCTACTCAATGAACCCTCTAGTCTGGGTCAGTGAAAAGAGCTTAGGTTGAGTGTCAGAAGATTTGAATTCAAATTATGACTATCATTCACTACCTAAATTAAGATAAGTCATTGAAATAGTTATGGGTCTCCATTTTTTTCATATTGATGTGGTAATTGTTGTAATATCTGTATAAGCCAGGAGATACATAATTGGTAGAATATTTATATAAGTAAATGAAGGCTCATACAATTGTGGCAATGGAAAAGTCCCATCACAGGTTGTCTGTAGGCTGCAGAGTCTGGGATGGTGGTATACAACCTCATTTCAAGTGCAAAGGCCTCAGTACCAAAGAAGCTGAGGATGTCAGTCTCAATTCCAGGCCTAAAAGCCTTAGTGTTAGTAGGAAGACTCAGAGTTCTGGAGTCCAAAAACCACCAAATGACATCTCAGAGAGGAGTTGAGCAGGTACCAGCTCTCTGTGACAGCCACAAATGACATTCCCACTTTGCCTCTCCAGGCCCTAGTCCATTGATGTTGCCTGCCCACATTCAGGTAGTTTTCTTACCTAATGCACTCAGACTCACAGACATACTCAGTGCCCTTCCCTGATAAGTGACTACCCAAGTCTAAAGAGCTTCAGGAGTAAAAGAATATCAGTTTGCTCGTACTCTCAATGGTACTGAACGCTGTCACTCTTTTTCCTTATCTGAGAAGTAAAAGTTAGATCTTCTTGTTTTGATTTGCATGTAGTTATAAACACTAGAGCATCTTTTCCAACATCATTTATATATTACATATTTTCCATTAACATTTTGAAGACCAAAGAAAATATTATGGTTTGAATCTGTTCTCCAAAGTTCATATATTGGAATCATAATCTTCAATCCAAGACTGGTACAAGGTAAGACCCTTAAGAGGTAATTAGACCATGAAAACTCATGAATCGATAAAGTCATTATAATGGGAGTGGGTTAGTTGTTGTGGGAGTAGGCTCCTGATAAAAAGAATTCACCTCTCTCTCCTTTCCTCCATTTTTTCCTCCCTTTTTCTCCCTCCTTCCCTTCCTCCCTCACTCACATTCTCTTGCTCTTTCATTTTCTACCATAAGATGACACAACTCTTTGTAGAGTTCAGGATGGTCTTCCTCAAAATCCAAACTCTACAACATGCTTGAAATTCTCTTTGAAACTAGAAGCACTTCAAAAACAGGCAGCCATTTACCAGATTAATTAAAATCAATGATGGATTTTAACAAAATGTAGAGAATGATTTTTAAATATTTTTACATTTTATAAAGCAATATATTAAGTAGTCTATAAGTTTATATAATTTATACATATTTATAGAAATAAAAAATATATTTATACTATCTAAGAGTGCTTTAAATATTCTACATATGTCTTATTATAAAAAAATGAAAAGATGTACCTGAAATTTACTGTTACCTCTACTCCTACATGACACATGCTGTGTTGGTCTATCCCTTTTCCAGCAGGTTTATAGATCTGAAATATGATCTTCTCCACCAGACACAGCCTCCTGAGATACCTATTCATGTAACCTTCACTCTGATTATTCCTCTCTCTGGGAATAGCCCTGTTAAGCCAGTCTGCCTTCCATAACCTCTTTGGAATGCTGGTGAACATAGTGTTCTACTTCGCACTACAAAATTTATCACTTCCTCTCCCTCTAACAAAGAGAAATTTGATAGTCTCAGAGATGCACCAGGCATTGATTAAATGTAAACAGGTGATGGTAGACTAGGGACCCATTGGTATCAAGAGAGATGAGGAGAAGGTTTTCCTGCTGATTCAAGCCACTCATCAATCCTCCTATGCCCCTGCTCTCAGTCTAGTGAAGAAGAAATTACAGTTATTGAGACACATATTGAAGAAAAATTCTCCATATGGTGTGACAAGTGCAGAAATGAAGATAAACATAGAGTAGTATGGGGACATACTTAAGGGCAACCTGCCCTGAGGGAGTGAGAGAAGAGAGAAGTGGTGAGGGAAAGTTTCAGGAAAGACACAGAAACCAACAAAAGTTATCAAGTCACGAGGGATAATTCAGATGAAGGTAAATTGGTGACACCTCAAGCATTGGAGCAGCCTAACAAAGGCACAAATCAAATGGATATACTAGAGCTAAAATATCTGGAGAGATAAAGTAAGAAGAGATCTGGAGGAAAGCGAGGTACAGATAAAAGATATGCTTGTAAGACATGCCAAGGAGCCCAAAGAGCAAAGCAGAGCCATCTAAACAGGAGAATAATGTAGTCAGAGCTATGGTGGACAAATACAACATATATAAGTAGAATTTATGTGTTTGAGGGAGGTAGGTGGACAGCAAGGGGACTAGTTAGTAGTGCAGGTAAGAAACTATGTGGGCCTGAACTAAACCTTAGCATAAGAAGCTGGAAAAGTTAGTTGTTCCCTGTACTATCTAAAGCCAAATATGTGTCACTGAAACACTTATTGTACCCATTGCATTTCAAATGTTTTATGTTAGGCAATTTCATAATTCCATCCATCCAGTTTTCTTATTTTGGGTTCTGATATTATTCATCAGTAGAAGGCTTCTGGAACTTTCCTCAGAACAGTGCTCATATGCCCATATCCCTTCAATCTTAGATGCTCCTTTCAAGAGAATCAGTTGATGTCCCACCGAACTTGACTATACAATTGAATTAAAATTATTACATTAATTGGTTTTTGGGTCTGTTCCTCTTGTTAAGTTCTGTTATCTATGACTTACTTGGCATAATTTCCTGATCACAATTTCTTGGCTCTATTCACCCAACTATTGAAATTATCAGGGACTTTTAACCTGATTGACCCTTATTTGGATACATGGGTCCAATATAATTTTTTTAATTTATTTTATTTATTTGAAAGTCAGAGTTACACAAAGAGAGAAGGAGAGGCAGAGAGAGAAAGGGAGGTCCTCCTTCCGCTGGTTTACTCCCCAATTGGCCGCAACAGCTGGAGCTGCACTGATCTGAAACCAGAAGCCAGGAGCTTCTTCCAGGTCTCCCACATGGGTGCAGGGGCCCAAGGACTTGGGCCATCTTCTACTGCTTTCCCAGGCCACAGCAAAGAGCTGGATTGGAAGCGGAACAGCCAGGACTCGAACCAACACCCATATGAGATGCCGGCACTGCAGGCAGTGGCTTTACCTGCTATGCCACAGCGCCGGCCCTTGATCCAATATACTCTTAACTCTGGGAACACCTTCCCTGTCCACCTTCACAGTGCCCAACAGCTGAGAAATAACATTATTCACTTGAATTTTCTTAGCAAATCTGAAGACAGTTGTTTGGAGCAGTGCATCCCAAATTTCACTCAGTAGAACATTCACATTCTATAAAGTGTCAAAAAATGCTCCATGAATAGAAGTTCCTACAGTCAAAACAAACACATTTAGAAAAGTCTGCATTATCTAGTCCTGCTATGGAGATTCATAACAAACCATTTTAATGGTTCAGAGGAATATTTTTCATTAAAAATGTGTTTAATATTTAACCCAGTACCTTCAAGCTTATTTGCCCAAAGAATATTTTTTTTCTTCTGGAATACCTATGAAAATCTTGTAGTATATTATATTTATGGAAATACTAATTCCACATTTGAATCACTTCAGTGTCTTCTAAAATACCCTAAGAAAATGATGCAGAAAGAAGTGAGGTTTGGATTAACTCAGAGGCCCTGGACCCCATCTCTTGCTCCCCAATTCACTGCTTGTACTTATATGACCTTGAAGTCACTGTATATCTCTTAGATATTTCCACCCCATCTGCAAGAATGATAAAGAAATATTAACAGCAATCATAAAATTATCATTAACTTGGGACTAACTACATGATAAGTGATGGTCTTGAGCTATAAAACTCTATGAAACCTCAGATGTTTTTGTGAACAATACCAATGGTTTCTACTTATAGTTCCAATTCATTAACCCCACTCCTCTTGCTTTAGATAACTAAGGCTTTGTGGTGAGTTATCTTAGTAACCTCATACCTTAATTTGAATGACAATGGCAGACTTTGATTTTTCCAAGACCAGTGTTTCTGCTACCTGGACCATTCAGAGCTTCTCTTCCGTCTTTTCTTTCTGCTCATTTCAAACTGGGAACTCTGGGACTGTTCAAGTGCCATTGCTTTCTTGGTTTTGTTGCCAGGTCTGATATTTTATTGTGGCAGTAGGTACTGAAGTGGGATCTCTCCAATTGCACATTGCTTATGCTAAGAAGAACGATGTCTTCAGAAGTGGCAGCAGCAGGGTTGGGGGACAACTTTGGAATATATATTTCAGAATACATCGGGTACATTCAGGGTGGTATGGCCATAGATTATAATATAGATTTCTAATTTTGGTTATTTTTCTAGCGACATTAGAGTATTTATTTTACTCCAGACACTGTTCTTAAATTTAACATAAAGTCATTCAACTCCCATCAAAACCCTGCGAAGCAGGTATCACTATTATTCCCATTATAATAGCTAATGAGACTGAGATAGGTTAATTAGCCTGACCATGTAAGTATCAAGTAGCAGAAATAAAAATTGAGCCAAGGAAATTACTGGCTTATGCAGTTATCCTCTCAATTGCTATGCTATATTGTTGGTTACAAGATTTTGTGGTGCAGAAAATTCTTAACTCATTTCATCAGGCCCACTTCAAGTAGTTCCTCCTAAGTCCTCAATACTCCTTTGTCTGGAGTTCTAAGGCTTTCTGGTAGGCAGTTGGAGGGTTTTGAACTCACATAGACCTAAATTATAAGGCTGGCTCTGTTACCTGGTTACCTGGCTCTGTTATCTGTGTGACATTTGATAAATCATTTTAGGTCTTTGAGTCTTTTTTTCCATCTGGAAAATACATGTCTAGTTTGTTGTAAGGATTCAAGGAAATTATACCCGGCCAGCATAGGTCTTTAAATATTTGTTCTTCATCCTATATAATGTTTGGTACATGTCTTGAGGGCAGGGGAGAAAAGACACTAATGCCTCAGCCTAGCCTCAGACCAATTGAATATTTCTGGTGATGGACTTCAAACATTTGTATTTTTAAAAATGCATTCATGCTTTTAAAGACTTTAGATGATTCTAAAGAACATTTAGTATTGAACAATACTGACTTGATATATGTATATGAGATTGACTTCAATAATGTAATATTAACTATGGCTGAAACCCTGAACTCACAACGTTTATTTTGTTTTGTTTGTCAAATGCAAGTGGATCATTTTTTGAACCTCATGTTTTCTACCTTAAGTTGCCATAGTTTGCTAATGGTGGTGACTAGCTTAGGATCTAATCAGGCAAAGGCTACATCTAGGAAAGACAGGCTACATTTTTACATTTGCTTGGCATTCTCATCCTAAATTTCACATTTAAGTTTCCATCAGGGCTGCACCTCAGCCCAGAACTTCAATGGGAATAAAAAGTTGTGACTTCCACTCCTCAGTTGGAAATTATCAGGTATTACCATCCCTTTCTAAGAAAGGAAGGCTGAGAGTTAGGCAGGTTAAGCAACTTGTCAACCCATGCTGCAATGAAATAGCAGAGCTGAAATGTGAGCCCAGCTATGTATGACTACAAGACATTTGAATTCCTTCCATTTGTGACACTGTACTGTTTCATCAAAATAAAACTTAGAAACTATCCAGTCAACAAACATTTATTAAGTACCTAATATATTGCTTGTACTTGAACTCGAGCTTTATTTATGTTTTTTTATATCCAGTGAAGCTATTCTTAAAAATGTTATTTAAGTTGTACAGGTTTCATGTATTTCATATATTCAGATTTAGGAACATGGTGATACTTCCCACCCTACCCTCCCTCCCACCAGTGCTCCAACACTTCCTCCTCCTTCCTTTCCTATTCCCACTCTTATTTTTTTACAAAGATCTATTTTTCAGATTACTTAATGATCATAAGGTTAACCTTATACAAAGCAAAGAGTTCAACAAATAGTATGAAGAAAAAAATGTTCCTCAACATAAGAGACAAGGGCTATAAACAATCATCAAATCTCAACATGTTCATTTCACTCTAATACATTACATTTTAGCTACTCTATCAGTTACCTCGATCAGAAAGAACATATATCAGTCTTTATTGGGACTGGCTTATTTCACTAAGTATAATGGTTTCCAGTTGTGTCTATTTTGTTGCAAAAGACAAGATTTCATTTTGTTTTATAGCTGAGTAGTACTACATATTGTGTATATATACTATAATTTCTTTATCCAGTCATCAGTTGATGGACATCTGGGTTGATTTCATATCTTAGCTATTGTGAATTGAGCCACAATGAACATGGAGGTAGATAACTCTTTCATATGCTCATTTCTTTTGGTTTGAGTAAATTCCCAGGAGTGGGATGGCTGGGTCATATAGTAGGTCTACATTCATATTCCTGAGGTATCTCCATACTGTCTTCCACAATGACTGCACCACTTTACATCCTCACCAACAGTGGATTAGGGTACCATTTTCCCCACAGCCTCGCCAGCATTTGTGGTTTGTTGATTTCTGTATGAGAGCCATTCTAACTGGGGTGAGGTGAAACCTCATTGTGGTTTTGATTTGCATTTCCCTGATGGCTAGTGATTCTCAGCATTTTTTCAAGTGTCTGCTGGCCATTTGAATTTTCTCTTGAAAAATGCCTCTTTAAGTCCTTTGCCCATCTCATAACTGGCTTGTTTTGGATTTGTTGTTGAATTTCTTTATCTCTTTATAGATTATGGATAATAACATTTTATCAGTTGCATAGTTTGTTTTAAATATTCATGACAACTGTATGAGGTATCATTATCTTCCTTTAACAGGTAAGGGAACTGAATCTAGAATATTTATTCTAATCTCAAGTTGCATATAGACAAGGCTACTAAAAATTAATATCCTCATCAATGAAAGTAATAAACCAACCAATAGCTTAGAAGTATCACCAAAGGGCAATCTCACCTTCTATCTTCTTAAAATACTTTAGTAGCTCAACATTTGCCTTTAGGATTAAATCTATATTCCTTAATGTGGCTTTAAGTGCCCTTCAGTATTTGATCCCTGTCTCATTGTTCTCTTTTATTTTCACATTAATAAGCACCAGCCAGCCTGAGCTCTCTGTAATTTACTCAATATTCTCTTTTTATCTGTGGGCCTATGCAACCGTTCTTGATGCTTGGGGCACTTTCTCCAACTCCTTCTCATGTCTGACAGTCTCCACCAGCTCCATTATATCCAAATTCATTCATTCATTCACTTGACAAATAATTAATGAACACCAACTATGTGTCAGGTTCTAGAGATTCAGCTGTGAACCACACAGAAACATCTGTTACAGAGGATATATTTTATATAAAGGGAAACATACTCCAAAAATATTTTACATTAAATATATAGTATGTTAATAATGCTATGCAGCGAAGTGAAATAAGAATTATGTATATGGGATAACTTTGTAATTTTAGATGGAATATCCAGGTAAAACCTTAATTCATAAAATTATATTTTTGTAAACACATGAAATTGAGAGAGCAAATCCTTACAGATATCTAAAGACAAGCATTCCATGTAGAGGGAATAATCCAGTGCCTTAAGGTAGGAATGCAACTGGTGTGTTATAGAAACAGCCAGGGCTAAAGTGGAAGAGTGTTAGAAGGAAAGGTTGAAGAGGCAAAAGAGGGCTAAAAGCATGCAAGAATGCCTTTAAGAATATAATGAATGTGGATTTTAATTCTGTATAAAATGACAAACCACTTCAGGGTTGAAAGAATAAGTTGACATGATATTTCAGCTTAATGAGATTCCTTTGGTTGCTACATTTAGAATGGACTCATTGCTGGTGGTTGGTGGTGGGGTGGGGGGAATGGAGGTAGGGATACCAGGCAGGAGGCAGAGTATCCAGGTGGTAGCAGTAGTGGCTGTAAGAAGTAATCAGAGTAAATATCACCTCTTCCAGAATACAGAAAGCCTTCTGTGATTCCCCAAAGATAGAATAAATACCCCCCAGTTTTGACATTCTATAGGTACTATCTGTACCTATCTCTCTATTTTAAATCACTGGGCTTATAGTATCTGTCTCCTTATTCAAGTCTATCTACTATCAGGTGAGATCCTTGGGATCAGTAACTGGTATTTTGATAACTTTTTTTTTTCTTTTCACCATTGTCCCCTCGGTAACTTGAAAAATGTGTGATTCCTGAAAGTTCTCAGTAAGTTTTTATTGAATGAATAAATGAATCCCCAAAATAAGCAGTAAGGGTTGAAACATGTTAAAGGAATGGAATCCATGTAAAATCCGCTCTTCACCATCATTGGCTATTTTAACAGAGCCAGCCAACCATTCCACCAGCTTCTGTAGTGATATAAATGGCTCTGGGCCCTGTTTCACTTATTAGCCTCCATCCTGACATTGGACACTTTATAGGATGAAGCTAGCTTCATTTTTCTAACCCTATCTTTAATGCTTTGAGTGGTTTGATGTCATTCTTGGTGCTACCAATGCCTACAGTGCATGTCTCCCTCACCCCACCACCATGCAGCACTTGGTTTGAGCTTTGGTTGATAGTATTTGTATGCATGCTCAACTCATGGTAGAGGGTAGATGTCTGTCTACCATTCAAAACCAAGAACTCCAGAAAGGAATTATCTCTTTTTTATTCTTTGTAACATTTTAATGCACTGATTTAAAAAAATACATCAGTCATTAAATTGATACAAAAAATTCATGATACACAAAATATTAAAATTGCATACAGAAGCAGGCTCCTCTTCTGTGCTTGCACATCCCAGCCTCACTGGACTCACTCTAACCCCTTCCTGCTGACCAGAGCTCCTGGGTACTCAGTGCTCCCAGCTGGATAGTTTGCTTGGTTGTAGAATCATAGACATAGGGAGGAAATGAAGTTTCCCCAATCAATATTCACTCTTGCCACATGAGATACATATTTTCCTTCTTTTATTAAATCCTGGTGACAACTCCCTAAATGGATGTCATGAACTATCAGTTCATGTTGATCTGCAATGAATTATCTTTTATGTGACATTTGTCCCACCTTAGGTACATACTACACCCTCAAAAAGTGATCCAATGATCTGTTAGGGAATTACAGTGCACATTAACATATTGAAAGCTCTGAATAGTACTGTTTTAAATAAACATTTATTAAAATAGGATACACTACCAAAAAGTACACAAATAATGAGAATGCAGCCCTAAAAATGTTCACGAAGTGAACCCATATAATCAACACCTATATCAAGAAACAAAAATTATCATAATATCCTAAAGCTCTCTTTGAGTAACTTTCCAATTATAACTACTATGCCTTCCCAAAGTAACCACTATCACAACTTTTCACATTTTTACAAATGGAAATATACAGGTTGTACTTTTTTAATGTTGCATATGAGATTCATCAGTGTTACTATGTATGATAATGCTCACTCATTCTCATTGTCAGTAGTATTCCATTGTATTAAAATACTGTGATTTATATATCTATTATATCCTTGATTTTTAATTTACCTTAGAATTTGCTAGTATTACCTCATTTAATCCTACCGACAACTAAACAAAATAGATATTTCTATTATCTTAATTTTGGAATTGAGTAAATAACACAAAGAAGCAATTTGCTTAAGGCAAATTAGCAGAATCTGGAAGAAAATGCACTTCACCTTGGCTAGATATTTAACTTTGAATTTCAAAAACTTATCTGAGCAAAGAACTTTTTTTTATTGGCCAGGACACTCACAAGATCTATGTAACACAGTTTTAAGAATGATCAATTCAATGGTTTGACATCCCTTTCATTTCTAACAAGTCAGAGAGGCAACTAAGCCAGAGGGTAAAGAGGACTGGGATGAGCAGCCAGACCTTGTTATTTCTGACTCTGGGGTACGAAAACTGCGTTGTGAATTTGAATAAGTCACCTTCCCTCTCTGGGCCTCAGCATTCCCACCTATGCAGGAATAATTAAATGAGTTTTGAGATTTTGAAAATTAGAGCACAAAAGAGAATCGCCATCTGGAAAGAAAGCAGTTAATAAATCTGGACTTGGAAGAAATATTAAGGGTATCAACAATGAGAAATCCCCTTTGATTATCTCCACCTACCCAATCCCAAAGCCCTGCAAATTATCTTGGACTTGTGAATAACAACTGATGAGGATAAGAGAATCAATTAGATAAATTTTGAGCTCAGTCACATAATAGCTAGACTGCTTTTGTTAAATCACTTCTCTTTTGCAAAACTGAAATAATAATTTCCCAGGAAAACTAGAAAATGCAGTCTCTCAGTGTGTGGTAGTATGCCCACGTAAAATTTAGGCTTTCTTTTCTTAAAGGAAGGAGGGGGACATAGAGATTGTCTGACAATCAGCAGACTCCTTAAAAGTCTGCCCCCATCCCAGTGGCTGACTGGTATGTACTTCACTCATATACTTCCCCAGATAGACAGCTCAGAGCTCCATTCAATTACTACATCCATCTCAAAATCCAAGATCTCTGGATACCTTGCAGTCATCTTCAACTCCAGATATGACTTTTCATGATCCAGTGATTTACTAACTACAGGATAAGTTTTGTGTCCCTTACCAACACCTTTAAAGATAATGATGAAATAGAAACAGAAAAGCGACAATAAAATCGTCCCTTCAAGAAATGAAAGCATAGCAAATAAACCACAGACATAGGTCTACAGAGATAAGTCGGTCTTGTTGGACAGGAATTGCAAGGCTCTTTGCGCTGATAGTGGAATTACTTCCTTGATTAGACACACGTTCTTCTTGTAAAGATAAATTATTTTGTTCATTTTTTTCTTTTGTTTAAAATTTCTTTTTTTGTTTAAAGGAAGTTATTAATACATTAGATTCTCATGGTCACAGCAAATGTTTGATAATTACCACAATAGAATTCTCAGCAATTCTTATATTAATGTGACATTAATACAAAGGGCAGATTACAGTTCCTAAATATAATTCTTTTTTTTTTTTTTTGACAGACAGAGTGGACAGTGAGAGAGAGAGAGAGAGAGAGAGAGAGAGAGAGAGAGAGAGAGAAGAGAAAGGTCTTCCTTTTGCCGTTGGTTCACCCTCCAATGGCTGCCACGGCTGGCGTGCTGCGGCCGGCACACCGCGCTGATCAGAAGGCAGGAGCCAGGTGCTTCCTCTTGGTCTCCCATGCGGATGCAGGGCCCAAGCACTTGGGCCATCCTCCACTGCCTTCCCGGGCCACAGCAGAGAGCTGACCTGGAAGAGGGGCAACCGGGAAAGAAGCTGGCACCCCGACAGGGACTAGAACCCGGTGTCCCAGCGCCACTAGGTGGAGGATTAGCCTATTGAGCCACGGCATCGGCCCCTAAAATATAATTCTAATAATATAATGATAGTGATACCTCCCACCCTCCCTCCTTCCTTTCCTTCCTTCCTTTCTTTTTAAATTTGAGATAAAATATTTTTAATTTACATTATAGTCAAAGGCTTAATAATTACTAAACAAAGTATTCAAGTAAAAAGCAAAAATACCATAGTTCAACAGGAATATAGGCAAGGGCTATAAACGGTAATCAAGTGAAAAGATGTCCATTTCACTCATATACAGTAAATTATAAAATAATCACAGATCATCAAAATTGTACTAGTATATCTCTCCTAACCATTCATTTGACAAAGATGTAAAAGAAAGCTTATTAAAAACTATGTTTGCAGCTGCGCCGCAGCACAATAGGCTAATCCTCCATCTGCAGCACTGGCACCCCAGGTTCTAGTCCCAGTCGGGGCACCAGATTCTGCCCCGGTTGCTCCTCTTCCAGTCCAGCTCTCTGCTGTGGCCTGGGAGTGCAGTGGAGGATGGCCCAAGTCCTTGGGCCCAGCACCTGCATGGGAGACCAGGAGAGATACCTGGCTCCTGGCTTCAGATCAGCGCGGTGCGCCGGCCACAGAGCACTGGGCACAGCGGCCACTGGAGGGTGAACCAAAGGTAAAAGGAAAACCTTTCTCTCTTTCTCTCTCTCTCTCTCTCTCACTGCCCACCCTGCCTGTCAAAAAAATAAAACCCTGTATATGAAGCAATACTGCCATACACAGGCATTTCTTTTTTTTTTTTTTGATTTAAAAAAAATTTTAGCTCCCATATGTAAGGGATTACATGTGATATTTTTCTGGGTCTGGCTTACTCAATGTAATACCCTCCAGTTGCAATCATTTTACTGCAAATGGTAGAATTTCATTTTTTATAGTTGAATAATATTCCATTGTTTATATATACAACATTTTCTTTATTTGTTCATCTAATGCTGAACACCTTGGTTGATTTCATATTTTGGCTATTGTGAACAGTGCTGTTATACACATGATGGTGCAGGCATCCCTTTGATGCAATGTTTTCATGTCTTTTGGATTTATGCCCAGAAGTGAAATTGCTGGTAAGCCTATTTTTAGTATTTTTTTAAAGACATCTTCACACTGTTTTCCACAGTGGATTCACTAATTTACATTCCCATTAACAGTTTACAAGAGTTCCCCTTTCTCCACATTCTTGCCAGCATTTGTTAATCTGTGTGATCATTGTTTTCTATCACCCCTGAGATTCCCCTCTGCAAAGCTTTTCATTATGAACCTCCACGGTCACATCTGTAATAACTGAAACAGTATCAGAAACCAGGTCTTCTATAGCTTTCCAGTGTGTATTCCATGTGCCATGTTCTACTGCCTCAACTTTCAACTTTGAAAAGAGGAAGGAAAGAGCAAAGGAGGAAACCTAAGAAAGGAGATAAAATTCTGGTTGGTCAAAGAATTCTTCAAAATCAGAGTGAGAATCCTGTACTCAATGTTTACAGAGTCTGGGGGCTGGGGTCTAACGACCTGGCACTCTGGCAGAGTACGCAAAGGCATGATCAAGAATACCCAGTGGGGCCTGCGCTATGGCATAGGTAAAGCTGCCACCTGCAGTGCCGACATCCCATATGGGTGCAGGTTCGAGACCCAGCTGCTCCACTTCCAATCCAGCTCTCTGCTATGATCTAGGAAAGCAGTGGAAAATGGCCCCCAAGTCCTTGGGCTCCTGCACCCATGTGGGAGACCTAGAAGAAGCTCCTGGCTCCTAGCTTCAGATAGATGCAGCTCCAGCCCTTGTGGCCATTTGGGGAGTGAACCAGCAGATGGAACACCTCTTTTTCTTGCCTCTGCTTCTCTGTAAATCTACCTTTCGAATAAATAAATAAATCTTTTTTAAAAAAAAAGTATCTGGTAACAGAGGTAAGAGATGCCCATGCTCCTGCATAATGATTGGTTTATATCACAAAATGAGCTACATAAATTCCCTATTTTAAAATATTTTCTGTTGAGCTTCAGCCTAAACTCTATGCTCCTTGTTATTTTTTAAGATTTATTATTTATTTGAAAGGCAGAGTTACAGAGAAAGAAAGAGACAGAATGAGAGAGAGAGAAATGTCTTCCATCTGCTGGTTCAAACTCCTCAAATGGCTGTAATGGCTGGAGCTAGGCCAGGCTGAAGCCAGGAACTTCATCAGCATCTTCCATGTGGTGCAGAGGCCCAAATGCTTGGGCCATCTTCCGCTACTTTCAGGGGCACATTGGCAGAGAGCTGGATCAGAAGAGGAGCAGCTAGGACTCAAACCAAGCCCAAATGGGATGCCAGCGTCATAGGCAGTGACTCACCCTACTATGCCACAATGCAGCCCCTTTAGTCTGTTATTGAAGGCCCAGAGTAATTTAACTCTGTTGTCTGCCCTTTCAAAATTTCTTCCATCTTTTTCCACAGACTTATGTACCAGCCATGCATTACTACCCAGCCTTTTCCAAAACTGCCCTTGTATTGTACATGCTAGGCTTTCTTCCTTAAACGTTCTTTCCCACCATATATTCCTGGTAGCCTCATCTGGCTGCTGTCACACCTGCTTTCATACTTTCCTGTGTGTCTCGATGTAGTACTGGCTATACTGGATGCCCTTTTCTTGAGGTCCAACCAGGTCTTCCAGAAAATCAATGAAAATGTCTGGGCAATGGACCCAAATTTTCTGGAAGCCAGAAAATGTTCAAAATGAGTGATCAGCTGCAAAAAGCAGGATTAATTAATAAGGAAGTGAATTAATCAAAGAAAGTTTGTTCTTGATGATCAAATCTATTCTCTTTTTCTCTCTCTTCCTCTTTCTCTCTGTCACTCTATCTTTTAAATAAATAAGTCAATCTTTAAAAATCCAACACTGCTTATACAGTTTTGAGCAAATAATTTAATCTCTCTGAGTCTCAGTTTAGAAATATGTTTGTGTATTTACTGATGAGCTTTTTGTGAATAACATTTTTTAAAATTTATTAATATAAAGATGGCATATTTCGTGTATTTTATAGGTACAATTCTAAGAAAGCCTTCCATCCCACTCTTCCTCAATCTCCCTCCTTCCTTCCTTTTCTTTTTATTCTTTAATTTTTCTAGTTTAATATAGAATAGAAAAATAACAGTTTTTATAAATAATCCAAGTATGAATCAAGAATAGGGGTCTAAAATGTTTCTAAAGAACCAGATGGTAAATATTTTTTTTAATTTTAATGTTTTATTTATTTATTTGAAAGGCAGAGTGAGAGAGAAAAAGAGGGAGAGAGAGATCTTCTATTCACTGGTTTATTCTTAAAATGCCTGCAGTACCAGGGCTGGGCAAGGCCAAAGCAAGGAGCCAAGAACTCCATCTAGATTTTCCATGTGGAAGGCAGAACCCAACAACTTGGGCTATTATCTGCTGCTCTTAGGTGAGTTAGCAGGTAGCTGAATAGAAAGCAGAATAGCCAGGACTTGAACCAGCATTCTCAAATGACCACTTACCCTGCTGCACCCTGCCATGTCTGCCCCTATAACTATTTTAACTGTTACAAAGCATAGAGTAAGTGTAAAAACTACTCAATTCTACCCCCATTGTACTATGAAAGCAGCCACAGTCACTAGATGAATGAATGGGCATGGCTGTGTTCCCAAATAACCTCATTTACAAAAACAGTTCATGGACCATATTTGGCCCACAGGCCACAGTTTGTAGATCACTGATCAAGAAAGTGAAGTAGCTCCTAAAATAAATAAATTTCATTTTCTATTGCATCAATAGATACATTGTTTTTCAACACAGAGGAAACAACGTTTTTCACTCTTCTGTACTGCTCAGCCAGCAAGTGCTCTGTTTCCAGGTCTGTCCTCATTCTTCAAAATGACATGGAAAAACTAGAGTGAGAAGAGTGGTCAGTAGAATTATGAAATAGCAAGAGCCCAGATTCCATGTGGAAACAGTCGACATATATCTAATAATTGGAGAAATGCAAATCAAAACCACAATGAGCTATCACTTCACTCCAATTAGTTTGGCACTCATCAAAAAAGATAAAAAATGACAAATTCTGGCAATGATGAAAAAAGGTAACTGTTAACACTATTGATAAGAATTTAATTTAGTACAGCCCCTATGGAGAGCAGTATATGGGTTTCTCAAAAAGCTGAAAATTAGATCTATCATGTACATGATCTACTTCTGAGCATACATACAAAGGCAAGGAAATGGGCATTTCAAAGAGACATCTGCATTCCTATATTTATTGTGGTGCCATTCACAATAGCCAAGATATGAAACCAACATAGGTGCCCATTGACAGAAGAATAGATAGAGAAAATGTGGTATATATAGAAAATGGTATGTTACTCAGCCAGAAAAATTTGAAATCCTGTCATTTACAGAAAAATGGATGGGAATAGAGGACATTATATTAAACAAAATAATCCAGATGCAGATAGACAAATACTCCAGCTCTGTCTCATATGTGAAAGGTAAAAACAAGTCATTCTGAATATAGAATAGTGATTACTAGAGGTATGAAAGTGTGGAAGGAAGGAGGGATAGAGGGAAGTTGGTTAATATGTGCCAAAACACAGTGAAATAGAAGGGATAAATTCTAGTGTTCACAGCACAGTGGGGTGACTATAGTTTACCATAACATTATATATGCAATGAAGAACTAGAGGGGAAGAGCTTGAATGCTCCACATGCAAACAATAAGGAGGTGCAAACACTGATTCCTTAATTTGATCAGTACATGCTGTATACATATGTTGAAATATCACACTGCACTCCATAACTATGTATAATTATTACAGGCTAAAGAAAAGTAAAATGGAAAGAGAATATCCCTATTAAAAGTTATGAAATCTTATTTAGTCCCCTACTCACTGTATTGACTGCCAGAGGTCTCCACAGACAGCTGGGTGGAGATACTGCATTCCTCTGATCCCACCGATGGCAACCTGAAGCTTTATTGAGCTAAGTCTGGTCAGTAATGTCACAGTGTACTAGGGACTTCTGGGAGACAGCTGGCCCATGGAAACCTCTGTGAGTCAATACAGTGAGTAGGGGCCAGATACTATTCCATAACTTCTTATATATAAATCCAACTTTATTTTTATTTTTGATTAACACATAATAAGTATACATATTTACATGGTGCCATGTGATATTTCAGAAAGTTCATACAGCATGTACTAAATATCACTTCCTTTGTCCTTATCTTATGTTTCCCCACACCAGGAAATGACAGGATTCTGGGGAGTTAGGAGAGGCCAGGAAGAAACCAAAGCTGATAAAAGGCTTTGCCACTTACCTGTCAATGAGTATTTAACCAGTTTAAGAATTTGAGAGTTAAGGACTTTGGTCTCTGGTTTGGTCTGTCACTACTAACTAGGTGACCTTGGATAAGTCTATTCCTTCTTCTGGCTATAAATGGTTTCTCTGGCTCAAGACTCTTCTAGCTCTTACACTGAGTCAGAGTAAAGAATGACCTTATAGGAAAACAACTTAGATAGGAGCAACCAATGTTGTTGGTTGCATTCAGAGAAAATTTTGATATCCAGAGAAATTTGTAGAAGGCACCACACCTTTCTAAAGGTACATGAATCTTTTCTATAATCCTGGAAATGGGAGAATCTATAACTCAAGATGCTGAGAGCATTTCAATGTGAGTCAGATAAAAGTCTGATAAGTATTTTGGGGAACCTGGGGCTGCCCAGGATGATCCCCACATAAGGAAGAGTGAGGATAAAGCATCAGCTAGCAAGATGCCTGTGCAACACTCTGGATCACTGTTTCATAAAAGTGATCTGGGCTCTTGCCCAAGAATGGCTTCTGAACTTCATTTAACCCCTTATATTATATGTTTAAACTTCTGGGTCTTTAGTTCCTAGCCTAGTGACCTTGGGCATTGGTTAGCAAGCTCTCTGAGAACTATGAATGGAAGGAAGTGAGACTGTAATCATAAAACTTTAAACTGTCTTTTTTTAAAAATCCTTTTTTAGGGGACAGCATTGTAGCATAATGGGTAAAGCTGCCACCTGTAATGCTGACTGCTCCACTTCTGATCCAGCTTCCTGCTAATGTGCGTGGGAAAGCAGCAGAAGGCAGCCAAAATACTTGGATCCCTACACCCATGTGAAAGACCAGGAAGAAGCTTCTGGCTCCTGGCTCCTGGCTTCGGTCTGCTACAGCCCTGGCTGTTATGGCCATTTGGGGAGTTAACCAGCAAATGGAAGATCTATTTTTTTTTTCCTTTCTCTCTGTAACTCTGACTTTCAAATAAAGAAACAAACAAAAAAAAAACTTAAAAGGGCAGCTCTTCCACAAACAAACAAAATTTATTTACTTATTATTTATTTGAAATTATTGTTTATTTGAATAAAAAATTCTCTAGCATTTATTTGAAAGGCAGAGTAGCCAAAGGAGGAGGGCTAGAGGAAGGGAGAGCAAGCAAGCAAGCGAGAGACAGAGATCTTCCAGCTGCTAGTTCATTCCCCAAATGGCTGAATAGTGAGGGTTGGAACAGTATGGAGCCAGGAGTCAGGAACTCTATTCTGGTCTTTCACATAGGTGGCAGGGGCTTAATTACTTGAGCCATCATCTGAAGCCTTCCCCAGCACATTAGCATGGAGCTGGATGGGAAGCAGAGTTGCTAGGACTCCAATCACTATTGTGATATGGGATACCAGTGTCACAAAAGATGGCTTAACCTACACATCATTTGTCTCTCACGTCATCTTAAAACTGCTGGATCTTCAATGGAGATAGGAGTAAGGACTGAGACCTCCGACTCTACAATTTATGACTTGAGACAATAAGAAACAAGTGCAAAATAAACTGAAAATGAATCAGGAGCCAGGAAACCAAGGGAAAGAGTGCTCAGAGAGGAGACAGTGATTAACTACGGGACAAAAAGCAAGAAGTGATCAACAGGGTGGGTAGTGGGAAGAAGCTAAGAGAAGAGGGTTTTCAGATCTAAGTTATGCATCTTATACTAAAGACTTCATTATTTTTAGTGTTGACATGTATTAGCCATGTGTTACAGTGCTAATACTTTGAAATAAGAAGATCATCACTTGGAAATTAAAAACTGATGGTTCTTAAAACTTTTGTATCACCACCTTAAATCTTCAGGGACCTCTTTGAGTTAGGCAAAAGGCAGTCATATTTCCTAGAAAAATGCTGATTCATATAAAAAGAAATTGTGCATATGTTTCCATCATGTTGCATAGTTTAAGTATAATTTAGTGAGTAAAAGAAGGACAACTAAATGTATGCATGTACCTGAAGAAGGTGTCCATTAAAAAAGGCACACATTGGGCCAGCGCCACGGCTCACTAGGCTAATCCTCTGCCTTGCGGCGCCGGCACACCGGGTTCTAGTCCTGGTCGGGGCGCCAGATTCTGTCCCGGTTGCCCCTCTTCCAGGCCAGCTCTCTGCTGTGGCCAGGGAGTGCAGTGGAGGATGGCCCAAGTGCTTGGGCCCTGCACCCCATGGGAGACCAGGATAAGTACCTGGCTCCTGCCATCGGATCAGCGCGGTGCGCTGGCCACGGCGGCCATTGGAGGGTGAACCAACGGCAAAAGGAAGACCTTTCTCTCTTTCTCTCTCTCACTGTCCACTCTGCCTGTCAAAAAAAAAAAGGGGGGGGACACATTGAGGCTGTGTTGGGGAGTGTGTGTAGGTGGGGAGGGGATTGCCTGTTACAGAAGCTAAGAAGAGACACAGAGAACGATAATGAGCACTGAATAGGGAGAGGATGTACAGGCCTAACAGTGTTACATATTTTAATTTGTAAAACCATTTTCAATTTCTCTATGGCCACTTCAGAAGCATTTCATAAATGCATGCAGCTTCCCTAGCCCTGATCCCATGTTCAATGGGCAAAATTGTGCTTATGTTTACTTGCAGTTCCAAAGGAACAGATCCAGAAACCTTTAGGAACTCCCAAATCTAAGGACATTACTAATGAGCTGTAAAGGCATGGTAAACAACTGGGCTCACTTATCATTCTGAGATATGCACCAAGGTTCTAGTCAGACCATTTACGTAATTCCAGTTCCTTCCCACTAATGTATGACTCAGCTTCTTCCTGATCACTACTTTGTTATAGCCCTGTTTTACAATTTGCTTCTTCAGCTGTGGGCACTTACAGAACACTTTCATCTCAATTCAACCTCAAAACAGCCTTCAAAACAACAGAAATATGTGGGCCTCTTCTCAGGCTACATTGCAGATCACAAAGTGACAGTGTCTATCTTATGTGAATCTGTGAGTTCCTCCTGTTTGCTCTGTGTAAACACAGAGAAAGAAGGGGATCCTATTCAAAGTCATATCCTAATTCAGCCAAATCCTCTCTTTGAGACCAGGACTCCTCAGAAACCTTCATAGAAGCACAAATGCAAAGATCTCCAGGATCACAACCCAGGGCTCATTAGCCATGATTGCATATCAAAACCTCCTGATAATGGAATGAGGGCTACTAACTAGCAAACTTCTAACTCCCACCCTGCCATAAGAAAAGGAAGCCTCTTTTCCTCACAGGCATTACCAGGAAAGCCAAGCATAACTAGCAAGCAGGACCTTACCACAGCACTCAGCCTGGAAAACACAATCTGAGATTCCCCAGGCAGGGGTTTTCTAGTAAATAAAGGCCTCGTGGCCAGGAAAGCCTTTTGTTCCTGACACTTCCTGTTCCTGAGACCACCCCCCACCCCCCCCACCCCCGCCGCCCCACCTTCCTCCAAAGACAGACACCAAATGACCCTGCCAGGGAAAACACATTGTCACCTTGGGCAGCATCAGTACCAGGGATCAAATGGAGCCTTGAGGGCACCAAAATAAAACTGCAAACGCTCTGAAAATTAAATGCCATTGAAACTATAGACACAAAACTCCACCAGAATCTGTGAGTTAAACCTGAATTGTGTGACTTCCTGCTAAAACATAAGATTTAAACAGGGCCATGAGTCCCCTAAAATAATAAAATATGTACACAATACAGTGAAAAAAATCACCAATGATAACACTGAAGAAAAATCACAATGTGGATGAAAAAATAGAATTGATGCTAACACCAAGATGAATCAGATGTTGAAATATTTAACAAGGATTTTAAAGCAGCCAATGTTAAAAAAAAAAATTCTAGCACAAAAATTAAAATTCTTAAAATAATGAAAATGTAGACCATTTCAATATAGAAATAAGAAACAAGAAATAAATAATAAAACAACAGACTCATGCTCAAGAAACAAACAGAAATTAAATAACCAAAAGAAAAAATAATAGAAATAACAAGCTTCCTGGATGGGCTTAATAGTAGGATGGCGGTGCCAGAGGACTGAACTAAAGAATATGAGGAAAGAGTAATTGAAAGTCCCTAATCTATATAACAGAGAGAAAATAGACCAAAAAAAAAAAAAATGAACAGAGCTTCAGGGACTTGTCTACCGATAAGAAAGCATACAACATTTGTATTACTAGAGTCCTGGAAAGAGAAGAAAAAGAGAGTGAACCTGAAAGAGTATCTGAATAAATCATGTAGTATCTATCAGTGAAGTCTTTAGGTCCTAGACTTTTCTTTGATGGAAGACATTTTAAAATTACCACTTCAATCTTGTTACTTTTTATGAGGCTGTTTAGATTTTCTGTTCTTTTTTTTCCCCTTGATTCAATTGTGTTTCAATGTTTGTATGTGTCCATAAATGTATATATTTCATCTAGATTTTCCAGTTTTTGGCATATAATTTGTCATTGTGATTTCTTATGATTAGTTTACCCCAGTTAAAATGGCTATTATCAAAAAGACCAAAAAAAATGCCAGAGAGGATGTGGATAAAAGGGTATCCTAGTGTACTGTTGGCTGGAATGCAAATTAGTACAGTCACCATGGAGAACACAGTGGAGGTTCCTCAAGAAACTAAAAAATATATCTACCATATGACCCAGCTATCAGACTTTTGGATATATATCCAAAGGAAATGAAAACAGCATATGAAAGAGATATCTACAGAGCTATTCACAACATCCAAGATATGAAATCAACTTAGGTGTCTGTCCATTGAAAGATTACTAGGTAAACAAAATGTAGCATATGTATACAATGGAATATTTTTCAGACATAAAAAAAATGAAATGCATTTGCAACCAAATGGATAGAATTGGAGGTGATTATGTTGAGTGAAATAAGTCAGAAACAGAGAAATACCATGTTTTCTCTTTCACATGTAAAAGTCAAAAATATAGTTGATCTGAATGAAGAATACTGATTACTAGAGGCTGGGAAGGGAAAGTGGATGAGAATAGAGGGAGGTTCGCTAATAGTTACCAAAACAAGAGTCATATAGAAGTGCTAAGTTCTCTTGTTCCACAAATCAGTGAGGGTGACAATAGTTTACAATAATGTATTATGTATTATATAAGAAACTGGAAGAGAGAAGCTGATAGTTCCCAAAGATAAAGAAAACATAAGGAAATGGAAAAACTTAATTGCCTGGTTTGATCAGTTTATGCTATATATATATGTGTGAAATATTGCACTGTATCCTATAAAATGTACAGTATTATACTAATAACAAATATAAAAGAAAATATATAAATAAGTATATTTGTGTGTAAAAAATTTTGAAGGTCATGCATAGTTTTTTAATGATCTGTGTTTTCCATGAAATTTCTGAAAACTCCCCATTTGCATGGATCTCAAAAGTTTTGCTATCCAAATAGACTTATCTTTTAATTTCATTTTTTCCACAAACTTCTTTTAAAATAATTATTTTTACTTATTCAAAAGGCAGAGCTACAGAGAAAGGAGGGGAGACAGAGTGAGAGAGAGACAGAAACAGAGACAGAGAGACAGAGAGAAACAGAGAGAGAGAGAGAGACTCCATCCGCTGGTTAATCTCTAAGTGGCCACAATGACTGGGGCTTGGCCAGGCCAAAGCCAAGAGCCAGGAGCTTTCTCCAGGTCTCCCATGTGGGTGCAGGGGTTCAAGCATTTGGGCCATCATCCACTGCCTTCCCAGGTGCACTACAATGGAATTGAATCAGAAGTGGTACAGCATGGTCTGGAACAGGCACCCATATGGGATGTTGGCATTGCAAGCAGAGGCTTAACCTGCTATGCCACAATGCTGGCCCTGTCCACAAACTGCTTGAAGTATTTCTTATATTGGAAAAGGAAAGATAAAACTATCTTTATGTATAGATGACCTATTGTTTAGTTAGATAATCCCAATGAAATGACTAAATAACTGAGAAATAATAAACTAGTTCAACACAGTCTCAGGATATAATATGAACACTCAGAAATCAGTTACATTTTTTCATACTAAGAATGAAAATCAAGACATCGTTATCAAAAAGCATCATTATCAAAAAGCATTTGCAGTCTCTTGAAAGAAAATAAAATATTTATTTAAAATATGCATGGCATATGTATTCTGTTAGGAAAATTAAGTCATAAATAAATAGAGTCATACTCTGTTTGTGGGTTGGATGACTCAACATAGTAAACATCTCAATTCTCTCTAAATTGATCTGCAGGTTTAATGCAATTTCAATTGAAAGCCTAGAAAGGATTTTTGCAGACATACACAAGCTTATTCTGTAGAGTTGCAATTGACCTTGTCTTAAATCCCAAGTTTGTCACAGACTAGCTGGTTGATCTTGATCAAATAGCTCTGGACTGTCTCAGTTTCATCACCTATAAAATGGAAACAATAACAGTAGTCACCTAAAAAGTGTTATTTGAGGGTTAATTTAGGTAGTACCTGTTAAGTATTAACAATGATGCTATAGCAGAGCCTAGCTAGCTATTCACCAAGCCAATTTTTTTTCTTTTTTAAAGATTTATTTATTTATTTATTTGAAAGTCAGAGTTACACAGAGACACAGAGAGAGGAGAGGCAGAGAGAGAGAGAGAGAGAGAGAGAGAGAGAGAGATCTTCCATCTGCTGGTTCACTCCCCAATTGGCCACAAAAGCCAGAGCTGTGCTGATCTGAAGCCAGGAGCCAAGAGCTTCTTCTGGTCTTCCACACAGGTGCAGGAGCCCAGGGACTTGGGCCATCTTCTACTGCTTTCCCAGGCCATAGCAGAGAGCTGGATTGGAAGTGGAGCAGCCAGGACTCGAACCGGCGCCCATATGGGATGCCAGCACTGCAGGTGACAGCTTTACCCGCTATGCCACAGCGCCAGCCATAGCCTATTTTCTTTTCCTCCTAATCACACACCTATTCTACATTTGGTAGCCTCCCTTGTAGCTACATGTATTCATATGAGTGATATCTGGCCAAAAGAATGTACGTGGGAGTGCTATGCATCACTTCCAAGTATGGCTCATAAAAACCTCCTATTAACTAGCTTCTCTTTCTCTTCCTCCATTTTGGATCAAATAGATCAGGAGTCCAGGGCAGAAAGAGCTTACACCTCAGCTGTGCTTATTAGTCTCCATTAGCTCTCCTAGATCTCCTCTCTGTTCTTCTCTATCCTGCTGTGTGCATTGGTAAGCTTACCTCTACTGATACAACCGTCTGGGTTCCTAATCCTTTTTACCCATAGCGATTTATAAATAGCTTCCTCCTCCACCTTCTAACCTTGTGAGGCTTACCATTTTTCTTCTCTGCTATTCTAACCTCTTTGAGTAAAGTCACTTAACTATGCATATTATCTAACAGTACTTCAATGTTGATTCCATGGTTCTCTAGGTTGTATTTATAGAACAACACTATTATTAAGAACTTCCCTCTCTAGACACTGTAACACTCTGCTAGAGTCCTTAGGAAGGGCTTGGCTTAGAAGACAGAACCAAATAACAATTGCCACACAATATTTGTAACCTTTGCTCTCTTCAAGCACAGTAAGCATTATGAATGAACAAAACTAGTGTTATTGATAACTTTTCCCTTGTAATGGGCTTTTTTTCCCTTGAGATGCTCTTCTAAGCCTTTCAAACAGAATTCTAGCAGATCCACCTTATAGAGTGGCCATATGCTTTTGAACTCCTCTAATGGACACATTTGAGCTGAAGCTGTATCCTGAGTTATAGTTAACAGCCTATTTGTTTCTTGCCAATCTGTTTAATTCCTGGTTCTAGAACTTCCTAGTTTTGTGACCTTTAACTTCCATATGTCCCTGTTTCATCATTTGTAAAATGGCATGATTTTTTTTACCTATAAAATGGATTATTGTGTAGATTCAATGAGAGAATTATGAAAGTGACTCAGAATAGCACATAGTAAGTATTCAATAAATGATAGCTCTTACATTCACATGTCATCAAGGGAATTCAGAGTCTGAGAGGTAGAATAACTTAGCTGGAGTACAACTCCCAAAGCCATGGTCTCCAAATTCCCTTGGACTCTGGGGTCTCTGGTTCTCCAGTCTGGAGAAATCCACGTCATTCCACTCTCTCACATTGGAAAGGCACTGGAGTCTGGCTCCATTTATAGAGACCGGCATGGCTAAGTCTCTCCATGAAGGAGCTTCATTTGCACAAGAATGTTGAAGCAAAACAATTACCTCCTGGTGATTTATGTCTGTCCCCTTGCTTTTGAAATGATGCTTCCATTCTGTCCTGTACTTTGCATCTACTGGAAAATCCTCTCTTGATGATATTGACCAAAAAAAAAAATAATAATATGAGCTCTGAAGCCACAGCTGTATCCTCTGTTCTCACATTCCTCTCTTACAGTCAGAGGGAGTACCCAGGGGCATGGGGAGAAAGAAATCACTTCTGATTTAGCTTTGGGTTCCAGTTGAGAAATCAGAGAACTTACATGGATCCCCAAGAGGCGCACCACCAGTTTCTGCATACCGTACCCTAACCCACATCATTCTGTCTTGATAATGGGAATACTTTTCCCCCTCTGCACTCCTGACCACCCTCTTCCAGGAGGCCCATGCTTATTCTTCAAGTTCCAGTTCAAAGCTGTATCCAGGACAAATGAAGCTCTTCTCTATTCTCCCAAATCCTTACAGTGGGCCTGCATTCTAGTACTTGTGGTCCACTTTGTATTCTTCCTGTTCATCTGAGTATACTACTGTTACATATGCTAATAAAACATGACTTATAAATGAGTTCATCAAGATCCCCTAGGGAAACAATCTTCAAAAGGTTGGCTCCAATAAATGTAAAAATACATTTTATATCTGACCTACCACAAACATCCCCATTCCATTTGTGTTGCATTCTGATATTCTACTTTTTCATTTACTGTATTTTATTTGTTCAGTGCTGATATTGACCCATGAAAGTTATTTTTTAAGTTCACTATTGGGTTGAAAAGCACAAAGCACTGTCTGTAGTGTTTGCTATTGGAAACTATGTAGAGTAGACCCTAGAGTTTCCACCCCACTTTGATCAGAGCTGCTTTACTTTTACACAACAGGATTGCAGATAAGGTTTTTGTTTAAAGGATATGTTCCAAGACAAAAAAGAGGAGAAAAACTAGAAAATCACTGGATTCCAAGTCCGTGGAGGCTGCTGAATGCCAGAGGCTCAGAGCCAGTCTTTGTCTTTCTCTCTAGTGATCGTAATCACACTGCTGTTTCCCACTTTGGGCTTTGTATAAGGCATCATGTATATTTTTAAAAAGATTTATTTTATTTTATTTGGAAATCAGAGTTATGGAGTGGCAGAGGCAGAGAAAGAGAGAAGTCTTCCATCTGCTGATTCACTCCCTAAATGGCCGCAACAGCTGGAGCTGAGCCAATCCGAAGCCAGAGCCAGGAGCTTCTTCCAGGTCTCCCATGCCAGTGCAGGGGCCCAAGCATTGGGCCATCTTGTACTGCTTTCCCAGGCCAAAACAAAGAACTGGATCAGAAGAAGAGCAACCGGGACTTGAACTGGCACCCATAGGGGACGCCAGCACTGCAGGCTGTGGCTTTACCCACCAAGCCACAGCACTGGCCCCCATGTATATGTTTTGCCTTCCTTGATCTTTAGCTTACAGCAAACCATTTAAATATATAGCATTCTGACTTTTTAGTTGAGGACAATGAAGCTTAGGGTATTAGAATGACATGTTCAAGAAAACAGGAAACTCTGGACGGGAGTTCAGAATTCCTGACTCCTATTTGTGTTATACTCCATATTTACATAACTGCTTTTCTGTCTAAGATAGTAGAAAGTGTGTGACCTTTAAGAGTAATTTAAATTAGGTTTAAATCCATTTTAGTCACTTCATCCATTTTGTGTTGAGATAACAGAATACTACAAACCAGATAATTTATAATGAAAAGAAGTTTATTTCTCAAAGTTATAGAGGCTGGGTAGTCCAATATTAAGGTGCCAGTATCTGATTAGGGCTTTCTCTCTCTGAAGGTGAGAGGGTGACAGAGGGCAAGAAAGAACATGAAAGAGGGCCAAACATTCTTTTAGAACAAATCCACTAAACTAATCAGAATCACCAATAACCAACAACTGTTTAACCTCTTAAAGACTCTCAACAGTCCCATGTCTCAACACTATTGCATTGGGTATTAAGTCCCCAACACATGAACTATGGGGGAACACATTCAAACCAAACTAGTCACTTGCTAGCTGGGAGAACTTGGGCATATCATCTTACCTGTCTGAGAGTTCACTCATTCACACAATAGTTAATATTTACTCCATAGGAATCTTTGTGGTAATTAATGTGACAATTGATATAAAGCATTTAGTTAATAATTAGATTATACTAAATGCTTAATAGATGATATCAAATATTATCATATTGCATCCCTAATGTATGACATGTCAAGTGTGCCCAAACCTAAAATGAGAGGGCAAGGGAACACAGGTGAAGGAGTCCATAGAAGTAAGATTCCCAGGGCACAGAACCAGGTATAGGAGGAATCAGAGTGCGTGTTGTAGAGCCAGTGGAAAAGATGATTCCAAGGATGGAGGTTTTGAAAATTTCAACTGTTTTTTACTTGCAATATTAAACTTGCATTTTTCATTCAAACCTGAGTCCATCTTCAGTCTTTAATGAATCCACAGCTATTACAGACCCACCTATGTTTATCCATCTTCTCTGACAGCTGAATAGTCTAAAATGCCAACATTACCACAGTCTCCTAATGGTCAACTTGCTTCCTATCTCTTTCCAATCCATCTTCCATCTATTTACCAAGGAGAGCTACCAAAATGCTAATGTGGTTTAAATCAATTCATTGTTTAACATGCTCATTGGTTTATCTTGCAGAAAAATACAAACTCATCTGTTGAGCACATGAGCTTCTAGAACCATCTTACTTAGTTCAGATCCTAGCTTCACCATTCTTGACCTCTGAGACATCTAAGAAGGTAAGTAACCTCTCTGGGTCCCAATTTCCTCATCTGTAAAATAGATGACAGTACCTATCTCAAAGTATTTTCATAAGGATTATAAGTTCATATATAGATTTTAGGTATTATTTGTTGCATTCTTATCCCATGCTTCCCTCAGATTCAATTGCCTTGCATTCCAATTCCATGCTCCATTTTCTTCCTTGCTTTAATTAATGTTATTTCCCCTGCCTAGGATGCCCTTTACTTTGTTACAGCCCTACTCATCCATTAAAATTTGCTCAGATAGCATCTCCACTCTGAAGACTTTTCTGATCATGCCATATCTGCAAATTAAACTCCCACAGTACCTTAAGGCATGATCACTGACTTAATCTACAATATCACTATTGTGTAGAGGATTTGCTTGGTCTTATGTGAATATATTATATGCTCCAAGGGGCTAGAATTCATTTCTGGTTTGTATCTATGTCTTTCATGACACAAGATAATGTTTGCATGAAGTTATAGTCTCTGCAAATGCTTACTGAATATATGAAGGGTTGAATGGATAAATTTTGTGTTTTACTTGACCATTGCCATCTAGATAGCAGTAATTCTATCAATACCCCAATATTTGTGTTGACTGTCTTTAGCCCAATAACACCATAGCCCCCAGCTTAAACCTAGGTCTTCTCAAAGAATAGGTGTCTCTCAGTCCTCAGCTACTATGGACAGTCTTTCCTTCTATACTCCCACTAATTCCTTGGGTACCTTTATTCTGCAGCACAGAGACAAGAGCATGGACTCTAGAGCCAAACTGCTAACATTTGCTCACTTTCTCATGTGACATTGGGCAAATTACCTACTCCTTATATGACTCTAATTTTTTCTTATCTGCAAAATGAGGATGATTACTATAATGACAGTATCTACCCCATGGGATTGATATGAGGATAAAATAATATCTCCATGAAGTTCTTAGAACACCACCTGGTACAGGATAGATCTCAATAAATGTTAGCCACTGTTACTATTGTCTTCTTTGAGTTACTCTCCTTAGCTTCCACTCAGATACCTAGGTTCCAGTTACTCATTCTTTAGCCAGTGCCTCTCCTGGTCTCTCTGCCAATATGCCCTGATAAAAGCTGATAAAAGCCTGACTGTTAAGCAAAGTGCTTAAAAGGAAGAAGTCTGTCCTTTCAGTTGAACTTCAGAGATTTGATGGGCTAGAGTGCTAAGAAACTAGAGCACTCAATGGCAGAAAGTTTCCCCCTCAATTTACTCTGGGCTGAGCACTGGGAAAGAAGTAACATTTATTCAGCTCTCATAAGATTCTCATTCAAAAAGATTCCAAGCCTACAAGTGTGCTGGTCTAAGAGAAAGGAGACTTAGGTGTTTTCTACTCCTGTCACCAAGAATAATCTTGGACAAATCACTTTTCATCCTTTGTCTCAATTTCCCTTGTATGAGGAAGGCATGCAATTAGTCTCCAAGGGCCCCTCTATATTTAAGAGATTGTGATTCTGTGAGTCTTCTCCTTCCATAGAGGGAGACACAAAAAGCAATGGAAGTTTAGCTTCATTGTCAAGAAAACAAGTCTCTGCTCACAATACCAAGGCATGTTTCTCAATGCTAGTAAGTCAGTTGTAGTACTCACCAGGAAAGAATTCATTCTTTAGAGTAGAATCCCTGAAGGGCACAAAAATTGGGCTTTTCCTGGAAGTAGCTGAACAAATGCCAATGGACCTGTCTAAATTTGTTATGATTAGTAAAATAAAATGCCATAGGGTGAATGACTTATGAACAACACAAATTTATTTCTCACAGGTCTGGAGGCTGGGAAAGTCCAAGATCAAGGCTCTGATAAATTCACTGTGTGGTGAGGTCCCATTTACTGTTTTGTGGAAGGTCATCTTTTTGTTGTGTCCCCACATAGCAGAAGCAGTGAACTAGAACTCTAGGGTCTCCTGTATAGTAACGTTAGTCTTAATTATGAAGTCTATGCTCTCATGATCTAATAATCTCCCAAAGATCCTACCTCCTAAAATCACCACCTTGGGGGTTTAGGATTTTAAAATATGGATGTAAGGGGAAAACAAACATTCAGATAATAGTAGAATCTGAGAAATATAAAGGCTGCAACTCAACTCCAGTCTATACATTTTGGATTTTTAAAATTTATTTTGTTTTAAATTCAAGGTCACACAGGGAGGGAGCGAGGGGGAGCGAGAGAGAGAGAGAGAGAATGAATCTTCCATCCTCTGGTTCCCTCTCCAAAAGGCTGCAACAGCTGGGGCTGGGCCAGGCCAAAGTCAGGAGCCAGGAGCTTCATCCTGGTGTCCCATGTGGATTCAAGGGCCCAAACACTTGGGCCATCTTCTGCTGCTTTTCCCAGGCCATTAGCAGGGGGTTGGATCAGAAGTGGAGCAACTAGGACTCGAACCATTGTTCATATTGTATGCTGGTGTTGCAGGCAGCAGCTTATCCCAATGTAACACAACTCTGGCCCCTATATTTGGTTTCTATTTGCAGCAGTTGTTTAAGGCTGGGTGATTTGCTGTAACTAATCAGAACTGCTGTGGTCAAGGTAGGGCTTAGACTGAGGCCGTGTTCCTGGACAGAAATCCAAAAGAAACAAACCCAACAATACCCAATATGCTCTGATTTTCACAGATGCCCTTATCATCTATGCCATATATGCAAGGTGATGAATACTCAGAATATCAAGAGGCCTAGGCCAGCAATGCAGGTCTTATTAAACATAACCGTGGTTCAGCTGGGGGATAGCCTATTCCAACAGAATCCTACACACAGCCATAAGAAGAAACAAGATAATTACAGATGCAGAAATAGGGAAGATTGTTAAATTCAAAATGTTCAGTTGTCACCATTAGAATGTATAAGATTAAAAAGATTGATCAAGTGTTATCAGGAATTATAACAACCATAACTATGGCCTGCATTTTCAACTAACCTTCCTAGGTCTTGGGCTCTTCCAGGGTTTCACAACCCCCTGCCTGAATCCCAAGACTGTGCAGAGAGATTTCTGTATGGGATAAATGTAGAATTCTTATTGTGGGAGTATATGAGCAGGTTTGCTCTTATTCTGTGCTATTGCTGATGTCATTCTCCTGGAACAACTCTAATTCTAATAGTTGTTAATAGAAATGTAAAATGGTACAATCAGTTAAAAGCATAGTTTGGCAATTTATTTAAAAGTGAAACCACACAACCAACCCTTACCACTACTAGGTATTTATTCAAGAAAAATAAGAACATATGATCACGAGAAAACTTGCAGATGAATATACATATATATAGCAGCTTTATTTGTAATAATTTTTGGTAGAGTACAGAAAGAAATTGGGGAGCATCCACACAGTGGAATACTATCAAGAAATTAAAAGGAAGAAGCTGGGGCCAGCATTGTGGCCCAGCAGGTTGGGCTACCACTTGAGGCACTGTCATCCCATATTTGACTGCTGGTTCAAGTACTAGATACTCCACTTTTGATCCAAATTCTTGCTAATGGCCCAAGTACATAGGCTCCTGCCACACCCATGTGGGTTAGCAGCATGCAGTTCCCGTCTCCTGGCTTCAGCCTGGCTATCTGAGGAGTGAGGCAGTAGATGGAAGATTCTCATATTCTGCTCCTCTTCTCTTCTCTCCTTCCCCTTCCCCTCCCTCTCCCCTCCTTCATTCCTTCTCCCACCTTCTGGACTCATATGAGTGCTTAATTAAGTCCAGAGTTCAAAGGAAAAACCAGGAAAAGGAGTAAGTGAATGTAGAAAGAGAGCAAACAAAGTGTGGCATCATGGATACTGAAAGAATAAATGATTTAAAGAGAATGGAGTTGTTCTTTCTCAAGAATGATTTAGCTAACTATGGTATTTTACATGAATTTATGAATTGTTCTTTCTATAAAATGCTTTTGGGAATTTTATAGTGATGGCATTGAATCTGTGGATCTCTTAGGATAGTATGGACATTTAAACAATATTATCCCTTCCATTACAGGAACATTGGCTGTCTCCTCATTTGTTTTTGTTATCTTTAATTTTTCATTATTGTTTTGTAGTTTTCTATATATAAGAATTTCACCTCCTTAATTTTATTCTTAATTATTTTGTTATTTTAATGCTATTATAAATGGTGTTCTTTACCTGCAATTCTTTCACTCCTTTTGTCATTAGTGTAGAAATACAACACAGTTTTCTTATGTTAATTTTGTGTACTACAACTTTACTGAATTTGTTTATTAGTTCCTACAGTTTTTCTGGTGGAGTATTTAGAGTATTCTACAGGGAAGAAAGTGTCATCTGCAAACAGAGATAATTTTACTACTTTTCTGATATGGGTGTCTTTCATCTTACTTTCTTGCCTAATTTCTCTGGCTTGGACTTCTAGTACTAGATGTGGCAAGAGTAGGCATGCTTAACTTGTTCCTATTCTTAGAAGGAAAGCTTTAAGTTTCTAATCATTGATCATGATAACTGTGGGATTTTCATATACTGCCTGTATTATGTTAAGGTAATTATGTTCTATCCCTCATTAATATGGAGTTGTGTCATAAAAAATGTTGAATTTTGTCAAATGATTTTTTCTGTATCTGTTTTTTTTTAAACTTTTATTTAGTAAATATAAATTTCCAAAGTACAGTTTATGGATTACAATGGCTTTTTCCCCCCCATAACTTCCCTCCCACCCTCAATCCTCCCATCTCCCACTCCCTCTCCCATTCCATTCACATCAAGATTCATTTTCAATTAACTTTATATACAGAAGATCAATTTATTATATACTAAGTAAAAATTTCAACAGTTTGCACCCACACAGAAGATAAAGTGTAAAATACTGTCTCAGTGCTAGTTATAGCATTACTTCACATTGGACAACACATTAAGGACAGAGATCCTACGTGAAGAGTAAGTGCACAGTGACTCCTGTTGTTAACTTAACAATTTGACACACTTGTTTATGGCGTCAGTAATCTCCCTAGGCTCTAGTCATGAGTTGCCAAGGCTATGAAAGCCTTTTGAGTTCACCAACTTCGATCTTATTTAGACAAGGTCATAGTCAAAGTGGAAGTTCTCCCTTCACAGAAAGGTAGCTCCTTCTTTGATGGCCTGTTCTTTCCACTGGGATCTCACTCACAGAGATCTTTCATTTAGGTCCTCTTGTTTTTGTCTGCCAGAGTGTCGTGGCTTTCCATGCCTGAAATACTCTCATGGGCTCTTCAGCCAGATCCGAATGCCTTAAGGGCTGATTCCGACGCCAGACATCTGCCATTCTATGAGTTTGCTGTGTATCCCGCTTCCCATATTGGATCATTCTCTCCCTTGTTGATTCTATCAGTTAGTATTAGCAGACACTAGTCTTGTTTATGTGATCCCTTTGACTCTTAGACCTATCAGTATGATCAACTGTGAACTGAAATTGATCACTTGGACTAGTGATATGGCATTGGTACATGCCACCTTAATGGGATTGTATTGGAATCCCCTGGCACATTTCTAACTCTGCCATTTGGGGCAAGTCCGATTGAGCATGTCCCAAATTTTACATCTCCTCCATCTCTTATTCTCACTCTTATATTTAACAGGGATCACTTTTCAGTTAACTTTAAACACCTAAGAATAATTGTGTGTTAATTACAGAGTTCAACCAATAGTATTAAGTAGAACAAAAAAATACTAAAAGGGATAAAGTATTACATTGTACATCAACAGTCAGGACAAGGGCTGATCAAGTCACTGTTTCTCATAGTGTCCATTTCACTTCAACAGGTTTCCTTTTTGGTGCTTGGTTAGTTGTCACCGATCAGGAAGAACATATGATATTTGTCCCTTTGGGACTGGCTGAATTCACTCAGCATGATGTTTTCCAGATCCCTCCATTTTGTTGCGAATGACTGGATTTCATTTTTTATTGCTGTATAGTATTCTATAGAGTACATGTCCCATAATTTCTTTATCCAGTCTACTCTTGATGGGCATTTGGGTTGATTCCAGGACTTAGCTATTGTGAATTGAGCTGCAATAAACATTCAGGTGCAGACAGCTTTTTTGTTTGCCAATTTAAATTCCTTTGGGTAAATTCCAAGGAGTGGGATGGCTGGGTTGTATGGTAGGGTTATATTCAGGTTTCTGAGGAATCTCCAGACTGACTTCCACAGTGGCTTAACCAGTTTGCATTCCCACCAACAGTGGATTAGTGTCCCTTTTTCCCCACATCCTCGCCAGCATCTGTTGTTGGTAGATTTCTGAATGTGAGCCATTCTAATCAGGGTGAGGTGAAACCTCATTGTGGTTTTGATTTGCATTTCCCTTATTGCTGTATCTGTTAAGATTACTATGTGATTCTTATCCCTTATTCTATTAATGTAGTATGTCACATTAATAGATCTTTGTATGTTGAACCATTCTTGTTTGCCAGAGATAAATCCCACTTTGCCATGGTGCATGAACATTTTAATGGGCTATTGAATTCAATTTGCTAGTGTTTTGTTGATTAATTTTTGCAGGATTCTTTTTCTGGTGATGTCTTTGTCTGGCTTTGATCTCAGGATAATGCTTGCCTCATAAAAGTGAGTTAAGGGTATTCACTTCCTAATATTAAAATATTTTATAAAGCTACAGAAATCAAAACCATATGATACTTGCATAATGACAGTTATATAGATGAATGCAATAGAATAGAGCCTAGAAATAAATCCATGCATATGTAGTCAGTGGATCTTCAAGAAGGATACTAAGAAAGCACAATGAGGAATGGATAGTCATTTTAATAAATGGTAGAATGGTCGAAAACTGGATACTCATATGCAAAAGAGTGAAATTGGATAGTAAAGGCATTATGGAAGACAGCACTGAGGCTCTGATAAAAGTAAAAATAGAACGACTATATGATCCAGTAATCCCAGTACTGGTTGTATATCCAAAGGATTTGAAGTCAGTATGTTGAAGAGACATCTGAAGTCCTATCTTAATTGCAGAATTATTTTAACAGCCACATGGTGGGATCAATTTAAGTGTCTACCAATGATGGGATCAATTTAAGTGTCTACCGATGAATGAACAGATAAACAAAATATTATGTACAAAGTAATGATATTCAGTCTAAAATATAAAGAAATCCTGCCATTTGTGACAACATATATAAATGGAAGATACTATAAATGAAATAAACCAAACACAGAAAGATAAATACTGTGCAATCTTACTTACACGTGAAATCTAAAAAAGTTGGACTTATAGAAGCAGAGAGTAAAATAGTTTCTAGGGTCAGTGCTTTGGCATAGTCAGTTAAGCTACCATCTACAGAGCCATCATTCTGTATGGGTGCCGGTTCAAGTCCCAGTTGCTCCACCTTTGATCCAGTTCCCTGCTAATGTGCCTGGGAAAGCAACGGATGATGGTCCAAGTTTGTGGGCCCCTGCACCCACATGGGAGACTCAGATGAAGCTCTTGGCTTAGGCCTGGCTCAGCCTTGGCTGTTGTGGCCATTTGGTAAGGGAACCAGCCAATGGAAGATCCCTCTCTCTGTCAATCCCACTCTCCATTTCTCCCCGTAACTATTTCAAACAAGTAAATAAATCTTAAAAGATAGTAGTTTCTAGAAGATAGAGGGAAGAAGAGCTTGGGGAGATGTTAGTTAAAGGATATGAAATTTCATTTAGACTGGGTAAATAAGTTCTGGAGATCTATTGTATAGCATGGTGACTATAGTTAGTAACAATATATTGTATACATGAAAATTACTGAGAGATTAGATCTTAAATGTTATCACCACAAAAAATAAGTATATGAGGTGATGGATACATTAATTAGCTTGATTTAGTCATTTCAAAATATATACTATACCTATATCAAAACACTTTATGCTATAAATGTATGATTTTATTTGTCAATTAGACCTTCATAAAAGAAAAAAAAAGAATAAATCGGACCCTTATCTTGCATTCTGCACAAAAATCAACTCAAAACAGATTAAAAGTAGGATCTGACACTATAAAATTCCTAGAAAAAAATCATAGGGGAAAGCTTCATAACATTGGTTTTAGCAATGAATATATGATGCCAAAAGAACAAGCAGTAAAAACAAAAAACAAGTGGGACTATATCCAGATAAAAATCTACTTCAAAACAAAAGAAAAATTCAGTAGAGCAAAAAAAATAGCTTACAGAATAGAATATTCCCAATCCTTATATATGATCAGAGGTTAATCTCCAAAATATATAAGAAGCTCCTACAACTCGATAGTAAGATGGTAACTATTGTAGCTCAATTTAAACACACCTAAGGACTTCAACAGATTTTGTTTTGCAGAGAAAACATATAAATGGTTAACAAGTATGTGAAAAATGTTCAGTGTCACTAATTATCAGAAAAATGTATCAGACAATGAGATATTACCTGTCTGGATGGATATTATCAAAAAATAAATGACAACTCTTAGGCTGTGAAGAAACTGGAATCTTTGCATACTTCTGTTGGAATGCATAATAGTCTAGCCACTACGGAAAACAGTATGAAACTTCTTCAAAAAATTAAAAATAAAACTTCCATTTGATCAACCAATCCAGATTCTGTGCATTTATCAAAAACAATTGAAATTAGGCTCTTGAAGAGATACCAGCATTCCTATTTCATTTCATCACTATTCACAACATAAATATCTATTGACAGATGAATGGATATAGAAAAGGTGGTATATACATACATTGAAACATTATTCAGCCTTAAAAAGGACATCCTGTAATATGCAACAACATGAATGAAACTGGAGAATATTTTAAATGAAGTAAACCAGTCACAGAGAAAAATACTATATGATTGCACTTTTCTGAGGAATCTATTATAATCAAAGTGAGTGGAATGGTAGTTTTCATGAGTAGCAAGGAGAGATAAATGGGTAATTAATAACCAGCAGGCGTAAAGTCCCAGTTAAGTAATATGTGTAAGTTTTAGAGATCTGCTGTACAACATTTTACCTATAGTCAACAATTATATATTATAAACTTTAAAGATTGTTAAGAAGGTAAAACTCATGGTAAGTGTTTTAATCACAATTTTATTTTTAGAAAAAAGGATGCATAGAGTAATATTTTAAAAGTGTCAAGGAAAAGGTATTTGGCCTGGCAGCTGAGACTGTAGTTAAGAGATCCAAGTCCCACATTAGCAAGCCTGGGTTTAATATCCAGCTCCAGTTCATGACTCCAGCTTCTTGCTAATGTGCACCCTAGGAGGCAAGAGGTGATGGCTCAAGTATTTGGGTCCCTGCCACTCACATGTGAGATCTGAATTGTTTTCAGCTACTGGCTCCATCCAACTCCATGGCCATTGGGAGCATTTTGGGAGTTAATCAGTAGATGGGAGTGTTTCTTTCTCTCCCTCCCTCCCTCCCTCCCTCCTATCTGTCTCTCAAATGAATAAAATAATATTTTAGAGAAAGTTGGGGTGTTAGTCATTTGAAGTCAGAGACTATCTAATAGATTTGGCAACGTGAACATCATTGTGATCTGAAACCAGGGTAGTTTTATATAATCCAGTTTGGAATGAGTAACAGGTGAAGAGACAGCACTTTTAAATGACTCTCTTGAGAAGTTTTGCTAAGTGAAATAGGGAGATAGCAAGGGATGATACATAAGGAGAGATGAGAGAGATGAAATCAAGGAAGAATGTTTTGTAAATGAAAGATAGACACCAGAGCATGATTGTAGGATAATGATAAAGATTCAAGAGGGAAGGAGACATGGGAAGGGAGCATGAATAGAAACTGAAGTGGAGTCTTTGATGAGAGGGGATGGGATCCAAATCACAGATAGAGAAACTGGCTCATGATAGGAGAAGAAATTCTTCCTCTATTATAACAGGAGGAAAAATAATTGTTACAAAAAGAATAAGATTACTTTGAAAAATTAAAAACATCTCACTTATAAATACACTTATATATTTAAATACATTTAGTAATGCAAAAATAGGTAAATCTTTTCTGATGCCTTCTATTTTATGAGTCTAATTTCTCTACATCTCTATATTTCTCTACAGATATTAGAGGTTTTAGAAAATCTCTAGAGGCTCCTGGAATACATAAGTAGTTTTAGCAGGAAGTTAGCAGCAGCCAATGCGAACCTGGGAGTCTTTGGTTTTGCCCAACTCTACTTATCAGATACCTTCCTTGTTCCAAGGAGACCTTGGAACTTGAGAGCCCTCGGGGTTGGGTATACAGAGAGAGGTTACAAAGGGCCACAGAAAAGGCACGTGAGGGATTTAAGTGAACTTTGCTGACTTCACTTTTGTTGATTCCTTGCTTTGTGATCCATTTCTCTGTGAAAGAGGACAAGAAAAGTTGGAAATGTCTTTAGTACTGGCCTTTAGAACCTTCAGTGCTGAGTAGTAGCCATAAAAGCCTTTAGTTTTGTCAAAGAATTACTTAGCAAACACAAAGTGTCTTTTCCTATGCAGTCCCAGGATGAAATTTAAACAGGCTGCACTTCCAAGCACACTCATAAAATCACATCTTCCCTACACCCCCCCCACACACACACAGAGAGCGAGAAAGAGGGAGAGGTAGACATGGCTGCACACTTTCTAATACACATGAATCGATATTTATCTGCTTATGAAATGCATTGATCCCCATACCCACACAAACACATCCATATACCTGCACATGCTCACTGATCCTCCTCTACACATATTCGCTGCTTATGGAAAGATCACCCAGTCCTGTACCAGACACTGGAACAAGACACTGGACAGAAAGATGAATAAGACATATTTCAGCTTTTGAGATGCTAGTAGTATAGTGAAATGTGGAGAATAATAAGCTGAAAGTTTAGAAGAAAAACACATGGATAGCTGTAAAACAAAGGGAAAATGTTACACATGTTGCACAAGATGCCTGAGCAAACTTTCCATGAGGTTCTAATAGAGCAAGAGATAACTTTCAGCGGGAGGGCAACTGGAGCACTTCCTTGATGTGAAGTCCATCATAGTTGCTTTCTTGACTCTCAGCAACCCAAGCTTGTTGAATTGTCACATCTTATTTCTCCAATCCTGGTGCAACCTGAAATTACTTAACGGTAATACCTCATTTTTCTGTAGGTCAGTTCACCTACTCTGAGTCTCAGTTTCTCTGGAAAATGAAGCTAGTTATCCTTAGGCCACAGAGTTGTGAGAGGATTGAGAGAAAAGACTGTGACAAACTGTTCTGAAAACTGTCAGGCACTTGTTCAAAAGTGGAATTTTTCTCGGCCTAATTTTGTCTTGTAGGAATATGTTGTCTTATAGCCCCATTTTCCCAGTTAAGGGACAGAAGTCTTAGGGCTTTGGGGCACTGGGCCAAAAGGTAGAATGAATGCTTCCTGCTACCCCTTCACCCAGATCATCCTAGATTTATCATTTATTCCATCCCCCTGGGATTCATTATTGCCAATTCTAGAAGAATGCATTTGGGCCTTTGAGCTTCATGATTTCTGACTCTTGAACCAAACACGACCCCTTTGAGGTTAGAAATCCATTTACTCTTGGCAAAGTCGCAACTTGTTTCAAAGAAAAGGGGAGTTAAAAAAAAAGTCTTGCTCACAAAATCTTAGGGAGTTTTATAACCAAAGCTTATAAGACATTTTTGGAGCTGAGTTCACTCTTACAACAGAGCCTTTGGATGATTTAAGTGTAAATGAATCAGAAGGGTCCAGATCAGATTTCCTTGAAATACACAAAGTTTAGAAATGGAAGGAGTAGAGGCCCAGCCAAGAGCACTCTCTGTTTGGGCAAAGCCCCCGGGGTGGCTGTACTCATTAGTATTTGCAGAGATTTCCCACGGAGACACAGAAGTGAATCCCAGAGGTTGGTGTCATTAGGCAGCAGAGGGCTCTAAGCACCTTCCTCTATTCTTATGCCCATGTCTAGGCCACCCAAGGACCATAGAATCTCCTGGAAAGGGGATGGCTGACCTCCAGGAATACTTCTATAAATGAGAATCTCTAGACATAAAGAGGGAAATTGCACTCCCAGCTTAGAGCTCCTTAGTATAATAATGGAGACAAGCAGGATACACAGGATATTCCACTGAAAAAATAGGCCCCTTTGCCATGGAAGACGTCCAGCACAGGCTAATGGCAGCAGCAGGAAAAAGTAAACAGCTTAGAGAAATGGTAAGAGCACTGGATGAGAGTCAAGAGACTTCTAGATCCTAGTTCTGAACTTCCACTCTTCTTTCACACTCTCCTAACTCCATTTATGCCCAATTAATCAATAATCAGGTTTTGTGGCTTGTTATTCCTTCACAAATCCATAGATTCTTTGATACTCTAACTGCCACTGTGTGAAGTTAGGTATTATCACTTCTATCCTGGATCTCTTCAACCCCACTTCCCACTTGGTTTCCCTATATTCAGTCTCTCCTCTTCATTCCATCTTCCACACTAGAATCATGATAGTCTTAAAACAAAAATCTGATCTCGCCATTCCTCTGTTTAAGTTCCATCTATGGCTTCCAAAGTCTGAACTCCTTATATCTGATATAAATACAATGATATTTTGTGATTTGAACTTGGCCCCACCTTTCCATTTCATACATTCAACTCAAGCTTTGGTAAAACTGGTATCTTAGTTTCCCTCAATTTCCTTTCTCTCCCCTTCCTACCCTACCTCCCTCCATCTCAAATAAATTAGATAAATATGTAAAAATTTTAAATCCCAGAGAGAGAAAAAAAGGCAGAGAGAGAGAGAGGTCTCACTCCCCAATTGACTGCAGTGGCAGGAGCTGTGCTGATCCAAAGCTAGGATCCAGGAGCCTCCTTCGGGTCTCCCACGCAGGTACAGAGACCCAAACACTTGGGTCATCTTCCACTGCTTTCCCAGGCCATAGCAGAGAGCTGGATCGGAAGTGGAGCAACCAGGACTCAAACTGGCGCCCATATGGGATGCCAAACGGCACTGCAGACAATGGCTGTACCCTCTATGCCACAGTGCCAGTCCCTCTATTAATATATCTTAAAAACCACTAAACTGTACAATTTAGAGAATAAATTTAAAAATTTTTAAAGTAAATTTTAAAAATTGCAATACAACATTGTTGTGAACCTGATTAGAAAATAAATGCAAGTACTCATCACATTGATGCAAAAGTTTGAAATTTGAACACTGACTAGTAATTTGATAATTCCAAACATATTTTATTTTGTATGGTTATTTTTATTGTTATTTTAAAAGATTTACTTATTTGAAAGGCAGAGTGACAGAGGGAGGCGCGAGCGCGCGCATGCACATACACACACACCCTCTCTTTGTTCACTCCCCAAATGCCAGGAACAGCTAGGGTAGCCAGGATCCAGGAACTCCATCCAGGTGTCCCAGAGGGTGGCAGGAACTCAAGGACTTGGGCTGTCATGTGCTGCCTCCCAGGCACATTAGCAGCAAGCTGAATCAGAAGTGCAGAGTAGCTAGGACTTGAACCAGCACTCTGATATGGGATGCAGGTTTCCTAAATGGTGGCTTAATCTGCTGCACCACAATGTCTGCCCCATTATGGTTATGTTTTTAAATAGTCCTTATGTCTTTTTTGCATTTTTTTTATTTAGTAAGTATAAATTTCCAAAGTACAGCTTTTGGGTTACAGTGGCTTTCACCCCCCCATAATTTCCCTCCCACTCATACCTTTCCTATCTCCCGCTCCCTCTCCCATTCCATTCACATCAAGATTCATTTTCAATTATCTTTAAATACAGAAGATTGATTTAGTATATATTAAGTAAAGATTTCATCAGTTTACACCCACACAGAAACACAAAGTGTAAAATACTGTTTCAGTACTAGTTATAGCATTACTTCACATTGGACAACACATTAAGGACAGATCCCACATGAGAAGTAAGTACACAGTGACTCCTGTTGTTGACTTAACAATTTGACACTCTTGTTTCTGGCATCAGTAATCACCCTAGGCTCTTGTCATGAGCTGCCAAGGCTATGGAAGCCTTTTGAGTTCATCGACTCTGATCATATTTAGACAAGGCCATGGTCAAAATGGAAGTTCTCTCCTCCCTTCAGAGAAAGGTACCTCCTTCTTTGATGACCCATTCTTTCCACTGGGATCTCACTCGCAGAGATCTTTCATTTAGGTCTTTTTTTTTTTTTTCCAGAGTGTCGTGGCTTTCCATGCCTGAAATACTCTCATGGGCTCTTCAGCCAGATCCGAATGCCTTAAGGGCTGATTCCGACGCCAGAGTGCTACTTAGGACATCTGCCATTCTATGAGTCTGCTGTGTATCCCGCTTCCCATGTTGGATCGTTCTCTCCCTTTTTGATTCTATCAGTTAGTATTAGCAGACACTAGTCTTGTTTATGTGATCCCTTTGACTCTTAGACCTATCAGTGTGATCAATTGTGAACAGAAATTGATCACCTGGATTAGTGAGATGGCATTGGTACATGCCACCTTGATGAGATTGTATTGGAATCCCCTGGCACGATTCTAACTCCATCATTTGCGGCAAGTCCGAGTGAACATGTCCCAAATTGTACATCTCCTCCCTCTCTTATTCCCACTCTTATATTTAACAGGGATCACTTTTCAGTTAAAATTTAAATAAATAAACCTTTAAAAATATATATCAATAGAGTTGGGAAAATCACCACTAATTCCATAATAATTTCATCACTTCAAAAAGAAATAATATACTCATTAGGGAATCACTCCCCATTCTCCTTACTTCCAGTCTCCAACAACCTATAATCCACTTTTTTGTATAGTTGTATCTATTTTTTCATTTTTTAAATTTTATTTTATTTTTTTTTATTTGACAGCTAGAGTTAGTGAGAGAGTGAGAGAGAGATGGCCGGCGCCGCAACTCAATAGGCTAATCCTCCACCTTGCGGCGCCGGCACACTGGGTTCTAATCCCGGTCGGGGCACCGGATTCTGTCCCTGTTGCCCCTCTTCCAGGCCAGCTCTCTGCTATGGCCCGGGAAGGCAGTGGAGGATGGCCCAAGTGCTTGGGCCCTGCACCCCATGGGAGACCAGGAGAAGCACCTGGCTCCTTGCTTCGGATCAGCGTGGTGCGCCATCTGCAGTGCGCCAGCCATGGCGACCACTGGAGGGTGAACCAACGGCAAAAGGAAGACGTTTCTCTCTGTGTCTCTCTCTCACTATCCACTCTGCCTGTCAAAAAAAAGAGAGAGAGAGAGAGACAGAGAGAAAGGTCTTCCTTCTGTTGGTTCACCCCCTAATTGGCCCCTATGGCCAGAGCTACGCCGATCCGAAGCCAGGAACCAGGTACTTCCTCCTGGTCTCCCATGCGGGTGCAGGGCCCAAGCACTTGGGCCATCCTCCACTGCCCTCCCGGGCCACAGCAGAGAGTTGGACTGGAAGAGGAGCAACTGGGACAGAATCTGGCACCCATATGGGATACTGGCGCCGCAGGCGGAGGATTAACCAAGTGAACCATGGCGCCAGCCCCAGTTGTATCTATTTTTGACATTTCATATAAATGGAGTTATATAATATTTAACTGCTACAACCATTATGGAAGACAGTATGGAGAGTCCTCAGAAATCTGAAAATAGATCTACTATATGACCCAGCCATCCCACTCCTGGGAATTTACCTAGAGGAATTGAAGTCAGTATATGAAAGAGTTATTTGTACTCCCACATTTATTGCAGCTTAATTCAGAATAACTAAGATATGGAATCAACCCAGATATCCATTGACTACTGACTGGATAAAGAAAATGTGGTGTATGTACACAAGGACTATTACACAACCATGAAAAAGGAAATTCTGATATTTGCAACAAAATGAATGCAACTGGAGTCATTTTGCTAAGTGAAATAAGCCAGACACAGAAAGACAAGTATCACGTGCTCTCTTATTTGTGGTAGCCAATATGGAGAGAGTACAAAACTTGTGTGAATGCTGTATCATTTGCTATATAGTTGTAAATAGTGCTTCACTGCATCATACCACATGTTAAAAAAAGAAACGGGAGTGGGGAATAGTATAGTGAGGACTCTTGGGGTATAGTAATACTCTGTTCTTAATTTTGGGAGTTGGTTAGGAGTTTGATCAGATTAAAAACTCACTTATCTATACATTTATGTGCATTTATTTATGTATACTGTATTTCAATAAAATGTTTTTAAAAATAGAAAAAAAAATTTAAATCCCAATGCATGTCAAGACTTGACTCAAAGCCTACCTGCTTCTTTTTCCTGACTCTTCTTCCTTTCTCTTTCACTAACCCTTGTTATTTGGTCCATAATTTTGATATATTTATTGTGCTGCATGAGAGATGATTGTTTGCGTATGTTTTCTATTAGCCTATGAGATTCCTGAGAATTAAAATGTGATCTTTTTAAATCTTTTAATCCCCACTACTTAGCTCAGTGCTGGTAGAGTGGGCTATCAACATAAATGTTGATTATTCAACCATTACATTTTGATGGAGCAGTTCTTTGTTGGATGGATGAATGCTGTGAATATTTAGTCTCATTGATTCCCATCTTCTAAATGTCAGAAGTATTCTAACATTTTAACGGCATCAATACCCCTCAACATCTTTAGAGATCCTTTATAGTACAGTCACAACGCTGGTTGACAACCACTGGGATAAACTCTTAGGAGGCAGAAAAGCACAGTCTTTGAAATCACCTTATGCTAATTATCTATGTGATACACATGAATTTATTCAACCTCTCAGTTTAAGTTTACTCATCTGTGAATGAGAGTTAATAATATATTACCCTCAAATATTTGAACATTTTAAAGTGTCTGATATTTGAAAGCATCCTACAGTCCATGTGCATATTTACTGTGGGAATTTGTCTTTCCTTCCTGCATATTCAAATTTTTTAATTTGGGGGTCAGTGCTGTGACATAGTGGGTCCCATATAGGCACCAGTTCGAGTCCCGACTGCTCTACTTCTGATCCTGATCTCTGCTATGGCCTGGGAAAGCAGTAGAAGATGGCCCAAGTCCTTGGACCCCTGCACCCAACTGAGAGACCTGGAAGAAGCTCTTGGCTCCTGGCTTCAGATTGGTACAGCTCCAGCCATTGTGGCCAATTGGGGAGTGAACCAGCAGATGGAAGACCTATCTCTCTCTACCTCTCCTTCTCTCTCTGTGTAACTATGACTTTCAAGTAAATAAATAAATCTTTAAAAAAATTTCCTTTTAATTCATTTTAACAAATTCAATATAGTTCATAAATATAATTCTTTTTTTAAATTTATTTGACAGATAGACAGTGAGAGAGAGAGACAGAGAGAAATGTCTTCCTTCCATTGGTTCACTCCCCAAATGGCTGCTACAGCCGGCGCTGTGCAGATCTGAAGACAGGAGCTAGGTGCTTCCTCCTGGTCTCCCATACAGGTGCAGGAGCCTAAAGGCTTGGGCCATCCTCCACTGCCCTCCCGGGCCACAGCAGAGAGCTGGACTGGAAGAGAAGCAACTGGGACAGAATCCGACACCCATATGGGATGCTGGCGCCGCAGGTGGAGGATTAACCAAGTGAGTCACAGTGCTGGCCCCATAAATATAATTCTAATAAGATAATATTATTCCCTTCCTCCTTCCCTCCCTCCCTCCCTTCTTTCCTGCCCACCGTCTTCCCTCTCCTTTTTTTTTTTTTTAGTTTTTCAGACAACATATTTTACATTTACATTATAGTAAAAAGTTTTAATGTTCACAGAATAAGAGGTTTAACAAGTAAAAAGCAAAAAGACTCTAGTGGGAATATAGCAAAAGGCTATAACCAATTGAATGGAAAAATGACCATTTGAAGTATGTGCAGTAAATTTTAAAGTAATCACAGATCATTAAAACTATAGTGGTATAACATTATTTTTGTTTGTTTTTATTTTTAAAGTTATCTTTTAGTTCCATTTTTCTATGACTTTTTTTTTAAAGATTTACTTCTTTATTGGAAAGGCAGAGTTACAGAGAGGCAGAGGCAGAAGCAGAGAGAGAGAGAGAGAGAGAGAGAGAGAGATCTTCCATCCATTGGTTCACTCCCCAAATGACCACAACAGCCGGAGCTGTCGATCTGAAGCCAGGATCCAGGAGCTTCTTCCAGGTCTCCCACGCAGGCACAGGGACCCAAGGACTTGGGCCATCTTCTACTGCTTTCCCAGGCCATAGCAGAGAGTTGGATTGGAAGTGGAACAACCAGGACTCAAACTGGCACCCATATGGGGTGCTGGCGAGGCAGACGGTGGCTTTACACACTATGCCACAGTGCCAGCCTCAAGTATAACATTCTTAGCCATTGGTTTGACAAAGGTGTGAAACAAAGTTTCACAAGACTGTATGTACAGCAGTACTGATACAGGCATTTCTTTCTTCTTGCATATCTGTCTTTTTAAATTTAGCTCCCACATATAAGGGTGAACATGCAGTATTTGCCTATCTGTTTGGCTTATTTCGCTCAACATATCCTTCCTGTCTTTTTTAAATTCCTTTTTCTTTCTTCTCCAAAAAGGCTATTATGAAATTTATAGTGCATTTTTCAACATTGTAGCATCTTAGAATAAAGTAATGGCAATGCTTCTTTCAAAAGCTTTTTATAAGTATTAACAGAACTTCTTGTATAGAGGTACACATATAGTAGGGGTTCAATAAGTAGATGATGAAATCAGTGGAATAGAAAATAAAATATTCATTAGGTGATTTATATATGTATATTACACATTTATATTTATATATTATATTATATTATATTATATTCTCTCTTTTTGTTCCCCCTAGACTCTGATTTCTCTCTCAGCCTAAGAAGAGGGGCAACATGCATGCTGTTCCAAATGTGGCAGTAAGTCGTTGTCATTCCTAGTCTCCAAGAGAGTAAAGTGTTGAATTTGTTAATGATTTCACTCATTCATTCAAACACAAATCTCTACTATATGTCACAGAAGTTTAGGCACAGAATTGGAGAAAAAAGACTATAATCCTTACATTCATGGAACCAGCATTCTGGCAAGGAAATCAATAAAGCAAGAAATGGGAGTACTGGGGAGAGGTGGTCATTTTTAATGAATATTATGGAAAGCCTCAATGAGTAGGTAACTTTTGAGCAAAGATCACATGAACGTTTGAAGGAAGAACATTCTAAGAGTAAGAGATTGTGAGTACTAAAGCCTTAAGGTGTGATCATCCCTGATGTATTTGACAAACAGCCCGTAGACCAAAGACAGTGGCAAAAAATGTCACAACAACAATGGGGCTAGGGTTCAAAGTTGTGTCGGGCTATGAGAATCAGATGATATTACAAATTTGCTTTAAATAATCAAATATGTTTTATAAAATTCATGAAGAAAAAGATTGATTATTGTTTGTACCCATATTCATGTTCTTTCCATTGTCCTTTACTCCTTACTGGTGGTCTCATAGTCCTTCTTTTATCATTTACCATTTCCTCTCCATTTGAAGAACTTCCTTTATACATTATTTAAGGGTAAATCTACTAGCCATAAACTCTTTTCCTTGTCTGAAAATGTCTTTATTCCCCTCATATTCCTGAATGTTTGGTCAGATATAGAATGTTCTTTTTGACAGATATTTTCCTTCAAAGCTGGTTATGCCACATCCTTCTGGTTTCCATGGTTTCTGATGAGAAATCTTATTATTCTAATTGGGGGCCCCCTAAACATCAGGCGTTGCTTCTCTTACTAATTCCAAGACATTTTACTTGCCTTTCCTTTTCAGAAGTTTAATTATGGTGTGACTTGGTGTACATTTCTTTGAGGTTGCTTGAGTTTGACAGGTAGAGTTGGACAGTGAGAGAGAGAGACAGAGAGAAAGGTCTTCCTTCCGTTGTTTCACTCCCCAAATGGCCACTATGGCCAGTGCACTGCACCGATCCAAACCCAGGAGCCAGGTGCTTCCTCCTGGTCTCCCTTGCTGGTGCAGGACCCAAGCACTTGGGCCATCCTCCACTGCCTTCCTGGGCCACAGCAGAGAGCTGGACTGGAAGAGGAGCAACCGGGACAGAATCCAGCACCCCAACCAGGTCTAGAACCCGGGGTGCCGGCACCGCAGGTGGAGGATTAGCCTATTGAGCCACAGCACCGGCCCTGAGGTTGCTGAGTTTTTTAAATCTAATGGTCTGGGGCAGATGTGTGGTGTAGGTCCTGGCTCAGCTCTTGACTTCAGTTTTCTGCCAGTGCACACCCTGATAGGCAATAGTAACAGTTCAAGTACCTGAGTCCCTGCCACTCCCTTGAGAGATTTCTATTGAGTTCCTGGTTCCTGGCTATAGCCTTGTCTAGCCTTGGCCATCGAGGGCATTTGGGGAGGGAACCAGTGAATGGGAGCTCTGTGTGACAGACTCGAAAACATTATCAGATAGCCTTCTCCAATTTCCATCCACTATTTCCTTAAATACTTTTTCAGTCCCACTCTTTTATTTTCTTCCTCTTTTTTGACCCTGATGATAGAAATGTGGTATTGTCCCACATGTTCCTAACACTCTTAAATTTTTTCAACCTTGGTTGTTTAGATTGGATAAATTCTATTAACCTTTTATAAAGTTCACTGATTCTGTTCTCTTGTTATCTCCATTTCACTAGAAACCCATTTAGCTAATTTTTTCAGGCTTAAAATAACTAAATAAATTTTTAATATTCCTAATGGCAAATGTACAGAAATTACACAGCCACTGAGTCTTTTTTTTTTTTAAGATTTATTTATTTGAGAGGAAGAGTTACAGAGAGAGAGAGAGAGAGAGAGAGCTCTTTCATCCACTGGCTCAGTCCCTAAATGGCCACAACAGCTAGAGCTGTGCAGATCGGAAGCCAGGAGCCAGGAACTTCTTCCAGGTCTCCCACACAGGTGCAGGGGCCCAGGTACTTGGGCCATCTTCCACTGCTTTCTCTGGCCATACCGGGGAGCTGGAACTACGGGACTCTAACCAGTGCCCATATGGAATGTGGCTTTATGGGCGGAGTCTAAACCTACTACCCCGCAGCGCTGCTCCTCCTTCCTTCCTTTTTTTTTTTTTTTTAATTTAGCCACTTACTCTTAGAACCCAAGTTTCTCCATACATAGTTACAAGGTCAAAACACAACTGTAGCGAAGGGCTCCCGCTACAACCCCAATGTTTTCACTGATGTATTTTCACACTTAGAAATCTGGGTGCAACGATGTGGTGTGGGGACTGGGGTAGCTTGGTGGCCCGAGTTAGTAGAAAAGAGGGGCCCCACGGGTTACAGGTGGGAGGGTCAGGTTTCCCTCCGGAAGATGCTCTGAGGGGAGGGCACATGAGGAGCTCTGATCTTGGATCCCACCCGCCCCCCCTTTCTGGGCAATCAGAAAAAGTGTTCACTTACAGAAAATTTGAAAGTTTCCTTTACCTTCTCTTTCAGCTGGATCACGGCGGTCGTGAGGTGGGTGTTCGCGGAGTTTAGGGAGGCGATGCGCTTCTCCAGGGCACGGATGATCTTTAGTTTAGAGTGGATCGCTGTCTGCATCTCTGCATGTTTTTTCTATAGCTCCTCCTCCAAGACTGACGTCATCCTTCATCTCGATGTCCTTTTCTTTACGCTCGGGGCGTGATCCCTGCTCATATTCCTTTAGCGAACTTGTTACACGAACACCAGCTTTTGAGGTGTCTCCTCCTGGGACATGAACAGGTACTCATACTCTTCGTGCCTCTTGGAGATTTGTGCCTTTCAATGCTTGGCTGAGCTCTTCCTTATTCCTTAGCCTCACTGTGGGGGAAGGGAAGATCTAAGCCCAGACCCACATTTTCTAACAACTGCGCGTTCATGGTCAAGAGACAAGCGGCACCGGTGTGGTTCCAGGACATTGCGACTCAACAATCGCTTTTCTCGTACATTGCCCACGACCTGAGCTCCGGACTTTCTCCCAAGCCAGAGTACTGCAGCGTGCTCCGCAGCATGTGGGTCGTCCAGCTCTGGGAGGTAGGAAGTGACAGGGGCTGGTGGTGGAGGCTGGTAAATTTTCCGCTGGGAGCCGGCACTGTTCGGTGGCACCATGGGCCGTCTTCTCATTTCAGTCAGCGACAATTGCCACCGCATCAGCTTGCCAGGCTGCTGCGCCAACTCTTCTGTGGTAGCCCTGAAAATTCCCAGTGTGGCAGTGACTGCCAGCTCCTCACTGTTGCTTTGTGAGCTCACAGAGCTATGGCCCAGCCCTCAGAGCCTGAGTTGCCAAAGCCACAGCGACAGGCTGACCGCCACGTGGCAAACTGGGTTCTGGAAAGAGAGTGGCACCAACAGCTGGAGCAGCCTGGAACGTCCTCAGGGATTCCTGGTGTGGTCAGCATCTAGCCACAATGGGAAAGACAACAAGGCCCCCGGAAAGCCCGCCTTCCTATCCAGCGTGTGAGAATCTTGGAGGTCAACCATAGACAAGCTCTTGCCACTGGTTGCCACATCTGGAGATCAAGCTCATTGGCGTCCATGCAGGTGAGGGTTTTGTGACAAAAATACAAGTTGGTTCCATCCAGCTAATATTTAATCCATTGTATTTTTCGTTTCTCAATTTCTATTTGGTTCATGCTTGTAACTTCTGTTTCTTTGTTATTTTCATGCATTCTAAGAAATTTTGCATTTGATGGATGCAGCACTTTTGTGACAGCAGCTTCAAAATCTTTGTAAGATAATTCCTCTATCTGGTTTATCTTGATATTGGTGTCAGTTGGTTCTTTTTTCTCATTCAAGCTGTAATTTTCCTGGTCATTGGTATGAAGGTGGTTTTCTATTACATCCTGTAGTTATTGTGTGAGGAAATGCTGGGTTCTATATAAATCTTTATTTTAGCAGGCTGTCACTGTACTTAGGTTTAGCTCACAGGTCCTGGACTCTGGGCTCTAGTTCCAGTGCTATTTTAATTTTCAGAATATTTGTGGTTTTATTTTGGTCTGCTTGAAGTATCTGGTACTGCTGAAGCTCACAGTGATCTCTTGGTCCCGCTTGAAGGTCACAAGATGCTCCCCAGGCCAGTCCACCTGGGACATCTAGAGGTAAAGGAATCTTTTTGGCTTGCAAAAAGGAAAATAATTTCACATGCTGGGCCAGTGCTGTGCACCTGCCCTGTGTCTCTTAGTGGAGGAGGAACTGTTCTCTTGGCCACTCATTGTCAGTGGAGCTCCTGATTAACCACCCTTGCTAGTACTGCCAGGCTCTCCAGATTACTGGTGGGGTCCTTGTTTGATGTGGGGGAAGAAATAGAGGAGCTGGGATGCCTCCTGCTACTAGATTGGAGTTTGAAACATAGGACTTGGGTTTCCTTCTTCTGCTGGAACAAGGGAAAGAGAAAAGACACCATGTTTCTATATATTGTCTCTCCATTCCTAGGGCTTCAAATCAGATGCCCTTCCTCTTTCTACCTTCCAAAGTTCTCTTTTGGTTGTCTCACGCATTATTTCTAGAATTTGTCATTGTACTTAGCTGGAAGGAACAAGGAAAATATTTTTAAGCCATATGTCTTCTGTGTGATGTTAAAAGAATAAAGCTATAAAAAAACAAGTGTGGAAGTATGGTGATTAATAAGGAGGATAATGCACAAATTCATGTGGAAGATGAAGGTGGCTGGGACCAAGTTGGTAGCAGTGGAGAGGGTGACAAGTGATCACATTCTGGATATATTTTGAAAGTAAAGCAAATAGAACTCTCTGGTAGATTGGGTGTGGTACTGTGAACAGAGTCATGACATCAAAGCTTTTGTTCTGAATAACTAGATGTATATACTTACCATTAATTAAGATGAGGAAAGTTGAGATAGGAACCATTTTGGGTGGACAATATTTGGAAGTTGGTATGAGACATAGGAAGCTAGAGATACTTATTGGATATAAGAATCAAATTGTGAAGTAGTTGATTATACATAAAGTCTTTAGTTAAGGGAAGAGGTGCTGCCTGGAGATAAATTTTGGGAGTTAGCATATGACATGTGGGATGCATAAAGCATTTCATATCATTGCTTTTCTCATTGACACCCATTTCATTTTCAGGGAAGAATTTTATAGAAGTAATCCTGTTTCCACTACATAATTAGAGTCCAAGTTAAAAATCCAGCTTTCCATCTAAAGATCATGTTGCTTTTTTAAATGCTCTAATGGATGTTTTACTAGTTGTTTTGGTTAGCAAGGCATAGAGGCAAGCTCGCTTTACTTCAGGTAATGGAAAACCATTTTAAGGATATAAGGAGAAATGAAGTAAAATAAGAACCACTGAGTTATTCAGGATAGAAAGTCACTCAGTGATAGCCATTGTTCCTGATCCTGTATTTTGCCACACAGGAACTCTGTTTCTACTCCTAACTGATCTCACTGCTATTGCCTGATTCTCCATGTGATTTGGGTTTAGACATCCCAAGAATAAGATCTCTGTGGGTTGGCATCTGCAAATTAGGTTTAGAATATTTGGCTTAGATGGAGTTCTCCTCTTATATTATGTCTTTGCCTGAAAAGCATACAAATGGCTGTTGTTGCTTCAAATGGCTGTAATTCTGGACCTAATTAGCCATGGCTGTGATGCCAGGATCAAAGACTCCTCTCTGCCTTTCCAAAAAGGAGGCTGAGGCCAAGGAAACTTCTTATAAAAGGCCAACAAAGACTGAAGTGGAGTGCTCATTAGAATACACATTTCATTATTTATCCATGTCTCCTTTCTAATTTATTTTTACTCGTCTCACATTTCCTCCATTCCTTGACTTCTTTCTTCCTTCTTTCTTATTCTCCTTTAATTGATCTTAATATATAATTTAAATATATTCAAGTTTCTTTCTCCAGATATTAAATGAAGTTAAATTTTTCCCATTCCAAATCCTCTTAACCCAATTCCTTTCTCTTTCTTAACTCTCCTCTTACTTCCTCATCACTTTTGCTTCTAGTACCAGGCAAATTTATTGAATCATCTTTCATCTAAAAGTCTATCAATTCAACTATCTATTCATCTTTTGAAGTAGTGTATTAATTTCTTGCTACTTTTTGGTATTGTAAACTTTTTAATTATTTGTGGCAGAGTTATAGGGTGTGTGTGTGTGTGTGTGGGGAGAGAGAGAGAGAGAGAGAGAGAGAGAGAGAGAGAGAAGAATATGCGTCTCCCATCAGCTGGTTCATTCCCCAAATAACTGCAACAGCCGGGACTGGGCCAGACCAAAGTGAGGAGCCAGGAGCTTCATCTGAGTCTCCCACATGGGTAGCAGGGGCCCAAGCACTTGGGCCATCTTCTGCTCATTTCCCAGGCACACTAGCAAGAAAATGGATTGGAAGTGGAACAGCTGGGACTTGAACTCGTGCTCGTATGGGATGCCAACATTTCAGGGTACAGCTCAACCAACTGCGTCACAAGTCCAACCCCAAACATTGTAAAGATTTTTAATGCAAACTATGTACAAATAAACCCCCAACTGTTCAATGGCTCAAACATGATGGAATTTTATTTCTGATCCCCCAAACATGCAAAAAGAACATTGTTATAAATGGATGACCTTCCTCTATTGATAATTTACAGACCTAAATTCCTCCTATATGTGACTGTTCCATCTTCAATACATAGTTTCCCAAGTCACTGTGATAATCTATATCAAGCCAATTTAAAAAGAGAATGTGGAGGGTCATGTGTGGAAGGTATCTGGGGTAAGGCATGAATGTGGTAAAAATCACTTTCATTCACATTTTCTTAAAGTTCAGTCTTTTGACCACAGTTAATGGCAAGAGAAACTTGGAAGTGATCTAGATGTGTTCTTAAGAATAGGAGAGGGGCCAGTGCTGTGGCATGGAAAGTTAAGCTTCTGCCTGCCATGCTGGCATCCCATTTGGGCTCTGGTTCAAGTCTCAGTTGCCCCACTTCGAATCCAGCTCCCTGGTAATGTACTCGGGGAAGCAGTAGAAGATGGTCCAAGTACTCGGGCCATTGCATCCATGTGGGAGACCCAGCAGAAGCTCCTGGCTCCTGGCTTCAGCCTGGCCCAGCCCTGGTGGTTGTGGTTATCTAGGGAGTGAACCAATGAATGGAAGATAGCTCTCTCCATATATCCCTCCCTTTCTCTCTCTGTAGTTAAAAAAAAAAAAAAAAAAAAAAAAAAAAAAAAAAAAGGAGGAAAACACAGATTTAGTAGTAAACAATTATCCAGGTACAGCCACTGAGTTTAATTTTGTATTTCTAAAATATACCATATTTGCATCATTTAATGAATAATGGGATTATTTGGAATCCTTGTGAATATATTTTCCACTGAATGTATTTTTTAAGTAGTGCAAAGTTTTTGGCATATTACCTATGGATAATTTCTTTATATGTTTATGTTTTAGCACAAGTTCTTATCCTTAGCAATCAGGAAATTAATTATAGTATATTGAAGCCATTTTGCAGTGACAAACCCTTTACCATAGTCGGGTCAATCTCAGAAGATAAACTATACATTTGCGTGTCATTTAGAATTACATGATTAATCCTTAGAGAATAATAAATATGTGTGAAAGTCTATAGGTTTTGTAACTACAAAAATAATCCACTGAAGCATTATTTAATAAGCAGGGAAATAGGAGGCAATACAATATTATATTACCATTTGAAACAAAACTTATGGCATAATGACATGTTTGTAAGAAAAGCATGGTAGTGATGATAAATAAAATTAACAGTGCATGTTTTAAACAGGGAGTCAGTCTGCCCAGATACTAATAGTAGTTTGTTTTTGAATGGTAGAATTTGGGCCTTCTTACTTTTATTTCCATTTTTTTGAAATGTCTTCTTCACTTTTATAGTGGAGTAATTCCCACTCACCCCCCTTAGAACATTTCATTCATCAGATTGTCTGGTAAGAGTTTCACACTTCCTTTAATGTCTGTTGTCTCTTAAATAAATTCCAAAAATATGTAATTTTTTTAAAAAGACTGGAAGAAAATATGTCATAAGTAGTTCATGACTCTGGATGGTGTATTAGTAAGTATATATCTTTTTTTAATTAAAAGAAGTTAAAAACTGACACAAACTTTAATTTTTATTTTTCTTGTTTTTTTGTGAAAGATAAAGAATCAGAGATTTGTCATCAACTCTTTTGCTCTGCAAATGTCCACAAACAGCCATGGCTGGCCTGGGCAGAAGCCCAGAGCCAGGAATGCAATGTGAGTCTCCCATGTATGCGGAAGGGACTCATCTACTTGAGCCATCACCTGCTGCTTCCTAGGATGTGCATTAGCAGGAAGCTGAAATTGGGAGCAGAGTTGGGACTTGAAACTGAGCACTCCCATCTAGGATGCTAGAGTCCCAGAGGGAGCTTTAAGTGCTGGGCCAGATGCCCTCCCATTATACAAAGTTTAGAGTCAGAAAAAAATGAGCCTCAGATCCAAACTCTACCAAATATTAGTTGTGAGAACTTGAGTAAGACACCAGGAATTCCACTTTTACCACTTGTAAATGGAGACCATAAAAGTATCTAATTCACAGGACTGTTATGAAGTTACACTAGATAATGCATGCAATATGTTTAGCGCATTGCCTGTGACTCAGTGTTGGCATTCAATAAATTTTGTTACAAATGTTTGGCATTCTGTACTTTATAAAATTTTCCACAATGAAGCTGCATTTCTTTAATAACCAAGATCAATGTTTAAATCTTACTTTTCTTAGATTTTAAAACATGTTGTTATAGTATAGCCCTGAAATAGAGCACAGTTAACAGTAATTTGCTGGTGACAAATGCGTCTAGGTGTTCATTAGCATAGGGTTTGAAATCCTGCTCACCACCCCCACCCTCCAATACCTGCTACCAACCACACACACATTGCTCTTTATCAAAAAGCTGATTTTGAATTGTAGTACTTCGGAGCTTCCTCTGAGGAACAGCCAGATGATAGTTGGCAGCAAGCTGAAGGGCTCCCTGCTTTTCACACTCCTGAGACCAGACCTCCCAGTGTGTGTCACACCATTTTTGAAATGTGTAAAAGTGACATGGTAGTATATAGAGATATATACAATGAGGTCAGTCCATTCCAAAAATACCTCTTAGGAGAATCAGCCATGTGATCCAGTGCTGCCATGATTCAAGGAGTTTACACAGTTGTTAGCAGGCAATTTTGTGGTCCTGCTCCTGCCCTAATTTGAGTGCTTACCATTACTGGCATGGAACATCATACCAAATTCCTGAATGATCTCTATATTCCCTTTCCACCCCTTCCAGGCCATTCTCCACATTTACCAGAGTGGTCTATCTAGGAAATATGAATTTCACTGACCTGTCAAAGAGCTTCTTACTGAATATACATTCTCAGCTAGGTGTGCTATCAGTTCTTAGATGTGCTAGAATGAATATGTGAGTGAATAAATTAACATCAAATCTGTCTTCCTCCCATTTGGTAGATGAGGATATTAAAACCTAAGGAAGGTAGTAATAATTGGGTCATGGCCATTTAAAATATTTAATTATTTATGAGAGGGTGAGAGACAGAAATACAGAGGTCTCTTATCCTCTGGTCCACTCCCTGAAATGCCCACAACAGCTGGGGCTAGGTCAGACCAAAATCAGGAGCTGGGAAATCAATCTAATTTTCCCTCATGGTGAGGAACCAAAACCTTGGAGTATGTACAGTTAAAGAGTTTGAATCAGAAGTGGAGCTGGGATTAGAACTCAGGTACTCCAATATGAGATCCGGGCATCCCAAGAAGTGTCTTAACTGTTTCACCAAATGCCCACTTGAGTCATGATCATTGAGCAAGGCAGTGACAAATACGATACTAGAATCTAAAGTTTCTAGTTCTCAGGCCAGAGTTCTGTCTATTGTACTTTTTGGCTCTGGGCTGACTGAGCACTGAGCATGATAAAAACTGAATCTAGGAAAAGAATTATGTAACTTCCTTTGCCTCCTTAGCTCACATTGGATTTTCCAGACTTTGTTATTCCTGCAGCATGGAAACAATAATATGTAATTCATAAGAGTATCATTTCTTGATTGCATACTAGGTCCCAACTATACTCCTAATCCTTTTATGTGCAATATCTTAGTTTATGCTCCCAACAACTATAAAGGTAAATGCCATTGCTGTTCCCAACATAAAAATGAGGAAAGTCATCAAGAGGTGAAGTGACTTGCTAAAGTTGACACATTTAATAAAGCATAGGTTAGGATATGAGTCTAGGAATATCTGATTCTAAGGACCATGATAAAATCCTCCAGAGATACCTATCAGTCTTGCCCTCTTGATCCATCTTTAAATTATTTGAACATGCTCATTAATGCCCCTACTTTTGGTTCCTCTGTGCTCCCAAGGAGCCAGTAGCTTAGAAAAGGAGGAAATCAGGGTCAACACTGTGGCACAGCAGGTAAAGCTGCTTCTTGCAGTGCTGGCATCCCATATGGATGCTGGTTTGAGGTCCAGCAATTCCACTTCCAATCCAGCTCCCTGCTGATGTGCCTGGGAAAGTAGCAAAGCTTGGGCCCCTCTACCCATGTGGGAGACCTGGAGGAAGCTCCTGGCTCCTTGCTTCAGGTCGGCGCAGCTCTAGCCATTGCAGCCATTTCAGGAGTGAACCAGCAAATGGAAAATCTTCTCTTTCAGTCTATCCCTCTCTTTCTATGTAACTATGCCTTTCAAATAAATTTTTAAAAAAAATTTAAAAAGAAAAGGAGGAAATAACTACATTATTTGCGTTCATTCTCTACAGGCAAAATGTGTTAAAGAACACTTCAGAGTTTAAAATTACCTTTTATTTTCCTGTTAAAACTAACACCATATATACTTTTACAGTGGTTTCCTGCAAAATGAAGTATTTCCAAGTGTCAAATTCACTATGGAAAATCTGTGTTAGCACAAGTGAATTGTTTGTACCCTTACTCTTCCTCAGCTCTTAACACTAACACTCAGAGCTATATAGGTAAGTGGAGTGACGGGGGGAAATGGCTGCAAATAGTTCAAGGGAATAAGACATGCATGTCTAAAGACAGGTGGCAGGCAATGTGATACAGTGGAAACAGTCAAGAATCTAGAGAACTGGGTCACAGCCTTTGTTCTGGTTCTGACTCACTCTTGCATCTCAGGCTGTTTCCATTTAATCCCTTTATCACTGTTTCATGCTTGAGAGTGTTGGATTCTCAACTTCATAATTCCTTCTAAGAGCCCTTTGAGCTCAATCTTATTCTGAAAGGGATAACTATTGAAGGGGAGGATCTCCACTCAAAAGGCAAAAGACTTGGATTCTAATCTAAGGCCTATCAATAACTTGCTGTATGGCTTTAAATATCTTTCCCTATCTGAGCCCATCTGTTTCTGCTGTTTAGTCTAGATGCTCTACTGTTTCAACTATGTCATTGGAAAGTTCTTACAAAATAGCTGATTTGCATTAATTTCCTGTTGGTGCTATAAGAAATTACTGCAAACTTAATGGATTCAAACAATAAAAGCATATATCTTCTCATTGTACTAAACATTAAAAATATGAAAGATCTTACTGGACTACACTCAAGGTGTTGGTAGGCCTCAATTATTTTTTGGAGGTTCTAGGAGAGGCTCTGTTTCCTTCCTTTTCTAGCTTCAGGAGGTCATCTGCAGTTTTGGGCTCATACTCTTTTCCTCCATTGTTAAAGATAACAAGGTAAAATCTTCAAATATCTTTCACTATGAACCCTACTGCTGATCTCTTATGAGGGCATTTGTGAAGATATTGAGGCTACCAAGGTAATCCAGAATAATCTTCCCATTTTAAGATTCTTAATCACATTTATAAGTGACTTGTGTACCATGTAAGGTAACATATTAACAAGTTTAGGAAATTAGTATGTGTACTTCTTTAAGGGGCTATTATTCACCCTACCGCAACATTTTAACATAAGGTGACACTCATGTCCTAGTGTGAAAGAGACTTAAAGGAGGGGGTAGATGTTTGTAAGCCTTCTGAGTGCAGAGGGTGATTGGCTACTCCAAGCATTAACACCACTTAGATTTTAGTAATAGATGTAGAATACACAGAATGTGGGTGGAGGCAGTTGTTAGGAATGGTCAGACCACATCTAAATTACTATGTACCCATCAGAATATATCATAAATAGAATCAAACTATACAGTGGAAGAAAAGAGTGAGAAGGAGGCAGGGAGTCAAAACTGTAATACAAGAAGCAATAAATGAACCAAAGGTGTTTACCGCAAATAAGAGAACACTTAGAGGCAGTTTGCTAGCACTCCTCAAATATATAGAGTACTATTTAATTGAAGACATATTAGAAATTAAATTTGACTTCTGATGGCAGAACCAGGACTTGCAGGTGGAAGCTGTAAAGATGAGGATTTGAGGGCAACATAAACAGGAATAACCCTGCTGGCATTGCCAATCTGAGATTAAAGTGGCCTGTGGTATGTAATAACATATGTATGTTGGTGAGAATGGGGAAGGGAAAAGGAAGATGATACAAAACAGGGGCTGAAAGAATACACAGGAGAAATATTTAGAGGAGATTATAGTGAAGAGTGTTGAAGTAGATAATTTCTTAAACCTGACTGGTCATCAGAATAACCTGTTCCCCATCCTTATCTACTATGATTTCCATTCAGTAGGTATAGGGTGCTGTCCAGGAAGCAGTATTTTAAACTGTTCCCTGGTCACTGTAATAATCACACAAGCTTGGGGCCAGCGCTGTGTCATAGAGGCTAAAGCCACCACCTGTATTGCCGGCATCCTATATGGGTGCCGGTTCGTGTCCCGGCTGCTCCTCTTCCGATCCAGCTCTCTGCTATGACCTGGGAAAGCAGTAGAAGATGGCCCTAAGTGCTTGGGCCCCTGCACTCTTGTGGGAGACCTGGAAGAAACTCCTGGCTCCTGGCTTCAGATGGGTGCAGCTCCAGCCATGGCAGCCAATTGGGGAATGAACCAATGGATGGAAGATCTCTCTCTCTCTCTCTCTCTCTCTCTCTGTAATTCTGACTTTCAAGTAAATAAATAAATCTTTTTTAAAAATCATACAGGCTTGGAACCACTGGATTAGATGAATCTATCAATAACTCATTTTAGTGGTTCTAGCAGGTAGGAATGCCTTAGCAATCTATCCAGGTGCTGTGGAGAGTCTCTATGGCCTGTAAGTTATTCCTAAGAATGGAAGCTGGTAGAATAAAGCTGATGGAAACCAGTGAAACCTGATTAGGTACTTTGGAGATAAAACTTCATGAAAAGTTGGCCTCTGAAATCACTAAAAGCTCATGATAATAATCCATAGCACAGAATTATGAGCCTTGTCACCTGGATCCAAATTCCAATTTTCCCATTTACTAACTCTAACTATAGATCACTACTTTGTTTCTCTGTGCCTCAATTTCCTAAGTTGAAAAAATCCTGGAGTGACGAGAATGCATGTATCATAGGACTTTTATAAGTGTTAGGTGAATTCAAAAGCATTCAGAAGACTGTCTACCACATAGTGAATAAGTAAAGATTGTTAATTATATTTATTCATACTATAATATTCTCTACAATCCCCCAAATAAGAAGGCTCAGCAAAGAAGTCAACTGACATTCAAAATAGAATACTAATTACATGTGTTGCCGCAGCTTGGGTTAACAGAAGAAAACCACATTTCTCCTTGGATGGAGACTACAACTTTATACTTCTTTGAGGACAAAATTGCAGTCATATCTATAAACAAAGATGTATGAAATGACTTCTTTATTTTCACAGTAAAGATCTCAGGAGCCTCAGTTTGAGTCTTTGTTGTGGAACAGGCCAAAGAAGTGATCAGTTGGCCTACATGTCCATCTAAAATGTTGATTTTCGAAAGCTAAGTCACAGAAGAAGTCACGTTTAGAAAATACTAACTTGGTCAATAATTTTTTTTTTCTGCTAATGAGATCCCTTCTAAAACATCCCACCTATAATGTATCCAAAACTTTCTGGTACCTTTCTAGTGATTTAAAAAAAAAAAATTGCTCATCACCTCCAGAGGCAGCCCTCTGCATACCTTTGACTATTCTAGTTAAAAGTACAACCATTTTGTTAAACATTATGAGATTTATTGGTTAGGATCTCAAGTAGGATCTGACTGGTGTTGACTGAGGTCACTTGGTAATATTCAGCTGAGAAATAGGTTTACCTTGAGAGACTGAGATAGCTTTACTCACATGCCAATTCCTTGGCTGGAAGAGCTGGAAAACTAATGCCTTAGCTAAGATTGAAGACTAGAGTGTGTGTGTATAGCCTTTTCAGCATGCGGATCTCAGGCTACACAGTCTTCTTATATAACTACCTGAGGTCCAGAGGCAGTATTCAAGGTGCATGAATGAGAAGTTGCTAGACTATTAGAGCCTGGGCCTTGAAACTGGCACAGGGATAATTTCACAAAATTCTATTGATTGATGCGATCACAGAGCCTACCTCAATTCATTGAAAGGTGACATGTATTCCATCACCAGTGGAAAGAGTATCAAAGAATTTGTAGCCTTCTTTAATTTCCCACACTGACTTTAAAATTTATGTATTTTTAATGAATTATTTATCCATTTGAGGGACAGTTACAGAGAAAGGGAGAGACAGAGAGAGGGGTCCTACATCTGCTGGTTTACTCCCCAAACAGCCGCAACAGCCAGAGCTGTGCCGATCCGAATCCAGGAGCCAAGTTCTTCCTCCGGATCTCCCACATTGGTGCAGGGGCCCAAGCACTTGGGCCATCTTCCACTGCTTTCCCAGGCCATAGCAGAGAGCTGGATTGGAAGTGGAGTAGCTGGGACTTGAAGTGGCACCCATATGGGATGCCAGTGCCACAGGTGAAGGCTTACCCTACTAAACCACAGTACTGACCCTGAAGTTTATCTTATATATGTCTCCCTGAACTCTTGGAAGCCAAAATCTATTCACACTCAAACCAGATGCAGGAAAGATCACACATGTATACTTCAGGAAAAGTTGTTTTCCCGTAGGCATTATATTATCTAGGATCTAGCCCCTGCCCCTTACTGGCCAGCAGACAGACTCTGCTCATTCTTTTTTTAAAGATTTATTTATTTATTTATTTAAAAGGCAGAGTGACAGAGACAGAGATTTTCAATATGGTAGTTCATTCCCCCAAAATAGCTGTAACAGCCAAGACTGGGCCAGGCAAAAGCCAGGAGCCAGAAACTCCATCCTGGTCTCCTACATGAGTGCCAGGGGTGTATCTGCTACCTTCCAAGTTGTATTAGCAGGAAGCTGGATTAGAAGTGGAGCAGTTGGGCTCCAACTGGTACTCCAATATGGGATGCCAGTGTCATAACTGGTAGCTTATCCCACTGTATCACAACCCCGGCCCCAGACTCTACTCATTCTGTACAAAATGACCCCCTCAAAATTGAGCTAGCCAATGTCTGTAAGAGGGGACCTATAGAGATATGATGTTAGGACTAACAGTATGAATTTTAGGCATGGTGGTTTGGGAGTAGAAGTTTTGAGAAATTTTAGGAGCCTATAGCTTTCTGGTATCTTCTGAACCATACTATATAGGCCACAGACTTATTAACTCAACATTGGACACTCAGCAACCTTAACACTTTCCAGTCACAGGAGACTTACATTCACCAGAAAGCCTAATATCAGTCCTATTTCCAACATCACCATCCCTTCAACAAAGTATGAAAGCAATGGATTTCCTGTTGTATCCAGGTTCAAGCCCCATTACCATGTTTCTTCCCATTGTCAAAATGAGGGACAATCACTGACTTTAAATTTTGTGCCTCCGGAAAAGCTTTGTAAATATATATGTGTATCTTTTGAATAAAGTCAGGCCTTGCACTTCCAGTGAAGGAAATTCAACTAGACTATGTTTTTCAAAACTCAACTAATCTATTTTTTTTCTGATTTCCAAGATGTAAGTGAGGCTCTGCTATTAGGCAAGGTGAAGAGAGAAACAAAAGTTGTTCCCTTTTATGGAATTTGTTGATGATTCAGGCTTCCCCATACTAAGGAGAGCATACCTAAGTCTCATTAATCTTCTTTTTCCCTCCTTTCAACCTTTCCTAAGACTTCTATAATTCATTCAGGTGTACACAAGGGGAAGTAACACCAATAATACTCCAAGTCACATAAAATATAGATAAAGGTCCCCCTCCAGTGGATTAAATTTAAATTCCAGGCACACCAGCAAAAATAGCTATTTGGGCTATTATTGCTACAGAAATTACTCACTACCACTACATCAAAGCTTCATCAATCTAAGTGGACATCTTCTGTTTACAATGATATTATGGAAGATAAAAAGTAGTCATAAGTAGGCAACATGGGGACAAGAAGAAAGAAGAGGTGACTTTAATAAATCGATGTATTCAGAGTTCCAGTGACACTTATGGGTAGGGAAGTGGAGCATGTTTTACATAAGCGAACCACTAGTCAGTATTAGCACCAGGTCTTAGGGCCACAGTCATATGGCTTAAAAGTCATTGTTTAGGAGTCATGCAGACCTGAGTTTGAATCCTTCCTCTATGATTTACCAGTTTTGTGATTTGGGAAAAATTGTTTTACCCTGATATGTAGATTTCCTTATCCTTAAAGTGATGATAATACCTCATAGATTCAGTGTGGGTATTAAATGTAGAAATTCATTGGGGGTCTGACATCATGGTGCAGGGGGTTTATGGTGCTGCTTCTGATGCTGGTATCATAAAACAGAGTACTGGTTCAACTCCTGCCTACTTCTGATCAAACTTCCTGCTAATGCACCTGGGAAGGCAGTGGAAGATGGCCCAAGTACTAGAATCCCTGCCACCCATGTGGAGACCCAGATGGAATTCCAGGCTCCTTAGCCTCAGCCTGGCCCAACCTTGGCTGTTCAGGACATTTGGAGAGTGAACCAATAGGTGGAAAATCTCACACTCTGTCATTCTGCCTTTTGAATAGATCAATAATTTTTTTTTTTAAATGTGGCAATGCATTGAACAATATAGCCAAGGTTCCCAATCATTGAATAAAGAAAGATAGACAACAGACAAGATATATGAATATATAATATCAGATAGTAATAAGTGCTATGAAGAAACCCTACATGAAAGATCTCCGCGAGTGAGATCCCAGTGAAAAGAACAGGTCATCAAAGAAGGAGGTACCTTTCTCTGAAGGGAGGAGAGAACTTCCACTCTATGACCTTGTCTAAATATGATCAGAGTTGGTGAACTCAAAAGGTTTCCATAGCCTTGGCGACTCATGACAAGAGCCTAGAGTGATTACTGATGCCATAAGCAAGAGTGTCAATTTGTTAAGTCAACAACAGGAGTCACTGTGCACTTACTCCTCATGTAGGATCTCTGTCCTTAATGTGCTGTACATTGTGATTTAATGCTATAACTAGTACTCAAACAGTATATTTCACTTTGTGTTTCTATGGGGGTGCAGACTGTTGAAATTTTAATATATGCTAAACCGATCTGTATATAAAGAGAATTGAAAATGAATCTTGATGTGAATGGAAGGGGGGAGGGAGAGGGAAAGGGGAGGGTTGCGGGTAGGAGGGAAGTTATGGGGGGGAAGCCATTGTAATCCATAAGCTGTACTTTGGAAATTTATATTCATTAAATAAAAGTTAAAAAAAAATTAAGTCTGAGGGCCGGCGCCATGGCCACTAAGTTAATCCTCCGCCTGCAGCACCAGCATCCCATATGGGTGCCGGGTTCTAGTCCTGGTTGCTCCTCTTCCAGTCCAGCTCTCTGCTGTGGCCTGGGATAGCAGTGGAGGATGGCCCAAGTCCTTGGGCCTCTGCACCTGCATGGGAGACCAGGAAGAGACTCCTGGCTCCTGGCTGCAGATTGGCGTAGCTCCAGCCGTTGTAGCCATTTGGAGACTGAACCAATGGAAGGAAGACCTCTCTCTCTCTCTCTCTTTCTCTCTCTCTCTCTCTCTCTCACTGTCTGTAAACTCTACCTGTCAAATAAATTTTTAAAAAATTAAAAAATAAGTGCTATGAAGAGAAATATGTGTGGAGCAATTGACACACTCCCTGACATGAATAAGAAATTAAGAGTAACCACCACCTTGTTCAATTCTCATAACAACCTAACATCTCTGATTTATAGATGAGAAAAGATCAATGAGTTAAAAAACTTGCTTCAAAGTGCACAGCTAGTAAGTCCCAGTGTTAAGCCTGGTAGATACTGTTGCCCATATTCTTTCTATTCTGTTGCTACTCAAACTGGATTTTAGGTCATAAAATAATAAAGGATTGATGTTGAAAATGTTTTTTTAAATAGTTTATTTTTTTGTTATTGTTTTCAAGCAGTGGAACCCCCCCATTATAAAAGAGATTTTAAAAATCATTGCTGCTTTAAGTGGGTAAAGGGAGGGCTTAGAATTTTGCCTTTTCTGTCACCCTCTTACTTCCTAAAACTCACACCATGAAAATCCATGGTCCTATGGCTAGTCCAAGTCCCTCTGCTTCAACCTCCAATAATATGGATGCAGAAACAGAAGGCTGAAAGAGTGAAAATACCCACTCAGATTTATATGGGACTTTAGTCTGGAATTCACACTAATGATGAATGTGCAATAAAAGATCTGAGAAGGGACAAGGGACTCAGATCACAAACTCTTGTATTAACGAATATGCACTGGGAGAGGTGGTGCAAGTGAATGCAGTCAGTCTCAAAAGTTGTACCAAGTAGTCACTATATGATTTTAAAAAAATGCTTAATTGAAACAGAAGTGATGTTAGCAACTGTTACATTATACCCATATGAGGGCATATCAGAAAGTAAGGGGATAATGCATACTATGGAAAACTATGCATGTATTTTTAAAAATTGCCCCTAAATAACGATAGTTTTAAATTTCATCTGTATGTGAACTTGCAGTGATACCCTTGTATGTGGTATGGTTGAATGGGTCCTATAGAAAGGCAGAGGTTTGATCCAAATAACCCACAGTGAATTCTTGTAATATGATTATTCTAGAGGAAGAAGTAGTACTCAGTGTTCAATCCAGTCATAAAATATCCTGCCTGTTGCACTGGTTGTTCTTAGAATCAAATTAGAAATCAATTTGAAAGTGCTTTGAAAATTGTAAAGTATCGTGCAAATGTAAGGGCCTGGAATATTATTGTTATTACCATTATTCTAGGTCACAGCTTCAATCTTACAGAATCCTTGACATGAATCTTCAGAGGTTTGCTATTTCTACCTTCCATGCTCCAGAAAGTTTTTCACTAACTAGCTCTCCTCTGTACTTGATGGTTATTATCAGCATCCCCAAAGATCGAATGTACCCAACAAAGGAGTTTGCTGAACTCATCTCAGCTGTGACAGACCTGAAACCCTTCCCTATACCAGCTGAGCTCAGTCAATTAAACCACATTTATTAGACACCCACTCCACAGAGCTCATCATGGAACAAGGGCTTTGCATAGGATAAAACAGCCAAAAAATGTCTGGAGAGGCTGGGATGATGCACTCAAACCAAGAAGTTGTTTAATTGGGACATGCATGTAATGCTATGCACTCGTTTCTTTAACTTTTATTTAATAAATATAAATTTCCAAAGTACAACTTTTGGATTATAGCGGCTTTTTCCCCCCATAACCTCCCACCCAACCACAACCCTCCCATCTCCCACTCCCTCTCCCATCCCATTCTTCATCAAGATTCATTTTCAATTATCTTTATATACAGAAGATCAGTTTAGTATATATTAAGTAAAGATTTCAACAGTTTGCACCCGCACAGAAACACAAAGTGTAAAGTACTGTTTGAGTACTAGTTATACTGTTAATTCTCATAGTACAACACATTATGGACAGAGATCCTACATGGGGAGTAAGTGCACAGTGACTCCTGCTGTTGACTTAACAATTGACATTCTTATTTATGACGTCAGTAATCACCCGAGGTTCTTGTCATGATATGCACTTGTTTCCAAAAACAAAAACAAAAACAATAAGAAAGCACTATTGACACCAATGAAATGAAATGAAGCTTAGTATTAGCATCTGTAAACAAAACTGAGGGCCTTAATTACCCAAAAACTCAATATTATTTGATAGAAAGATGTAGTTAACAAAAATACATATTTTAAGCCATATAAATTAAACATTATGTAATATCTGAGTATCTATAGTACTCAGTCTAGTAAAGCAATTCATAGGGCCAGTGCTCTGTACAGTAAGTTAATCCTCTACCTGTGGCACCTGCATCCTATATGGGTGCTGGTTTGAGACCCAGCTGCTCCACTTCCAATCCGGCTCTCTGCTGTGGCCTGGGAAAGCAGTAGTGGAAGATGGTCCAGGTCCTTGGGCCCCTGCACCCACCTGAGAGACCCTGAGGGGACTCCTGGCTCCTGTCTTCAAATTGGCTCAGCTCCAGCTGTTGCAGCCATTTGGGGAGTGAGCCAGCGGATGGAAGATCTTTCCCTCCGTCTCTCCCTCTCTCTGTCTTTAAATCTACCTCTCAAGTAAAATAAATAAAATATTCTAAAAATAAAATAAAGCAATTCATATATTTATTTGAAAGTAATTCATTTTAAAATCATACCTCATATATATATATATACACATATGAAATTTTTCAAAAAATCCCTATCTTGAATTAATGAGTCAGTGTAGAAAAAAAGCTCTGAGTCAATAAATTTAGGAAATGGGCCGGCGCCGCGGCTCACTAGGCTAATCCTCCGCCTAGCGGCGCCGGCACACCAGGTTCTAGTCCCGGTCGGGGCGCCGGATTCTGTCCCGTTGCCCCTCTTCCAGGCCAGCCCTCTGCTGTGGCCAGGGAGTGCAGTGGAGGATGGCCCAGGTGCTTGGGCCCTGCACCCCATGGGAGACCAGGAAAAGCACCTGGCTCCTGGCTCCTGTCATCGGATCAGCGCGGTGCGCTGGCCGCAGCGCGCCGGCCGCGGCGGCCATTGGAGGGTGAACCAACGGCAAAAGGAAGACCTTTCTCTCTGTCTCTCTCTCTCACTGTCCACTCTGCCTGTCAAAATAAATAAATAAATAAATAAATAAATAAATAAATTTAGGAAATGATGAGTGGAAGGAAATTAAAATACATGCTTTACAGATTGGATTTCTAAATTCTCTAAGATACTATTATTCCACAAAAGTGAATTACAGCATTCAGTGTTTCCCAAACTTATTCAAACATGAGATGTTTTTCCTTTGCAGAATACTTATGTGACCAATGTTCAGCGAAGTACAGCCAGAACCAAAAAATGATACTCTATTGGTTCAGATTCTACTTAAGTCTCATACTTTAAAAGAGATCCATAGAAATGGAAATCTGTGCACAAGGACACCACTGGGCTGAGGAATACATAAAAATAAATTCATTTTTGTGAGCTAGAACTGGGGCTATTTGGCTTAGAGAATCCTCAGGAACACTCAGCCTCTATCTTCTAAGCTCTGTGACACCTGACTGTCGCTCCCCCTCTTCGTGGAGGAACGACACTAAGCCCTGCCTAGGCTTCATATCCGAGTCACGGCACCATTATGTCGCTCCCCGTCTTCGTGGAGGAACGACACAGGACCCTGCACTGTTCTTTCGTCTGCTCGGCCCTCCCCGGGTTTGCTGCTGGTTCTTCCCGGGTTGGCTACTATCCCTTCCACCTCCGTGGAAGGGCAGTTCCCCCTGCCACATTCCCCACTTCCGCAGGGGAGCGGCACACTGCCGGCCGGCTCTCTCGGGGGCTGCACAGGTGTTCCCCTTAGATGTTCCCCTTAGATGTTCCTCGTGCATGCCGTCTCTCTCCTCCTTTATAGTCCTCCTCTGCCAATCCCAACTCGGCTGCCCACACGCCGAGTACGCTGCTCTCCTCCAATCAGGAGCAAGTCCTACAGTTTATTGGCTGAACTGGAGGCAGCTGTGCAGAAGCTGTTTACTTCTCTCCCAGCGCCATATTGTGGGAGAGCAGATGCATAGAATAAGTCTTAATTCCAGTAACTCAGTCTAGTCCGGATTGCTCCCCACACCTGACAAAGGATCAGAACTTGGATGCATGGATATAAGCAATGACAAAGTTTTTAGCTCACATAACAAAGCAGAACTTTCTAAGAGTTGGTTGGTCAAAGATAGAATTGATTCTCTTGTGAATTTCCTATTGCTGGGTATATCTAGGCTGAAGCCTTGGGATCACTTGTTAGGATTCCGAAGATCAGATGTTTTGGATAGGGAGAAAATGTACAGTTTCACCTAACACTGAGATGCCATGGTTCTAAATCAAACTGTAATTGGCATCATGTGAGAGGGACAGCCGTGAGAGGCTACGCAAAACTCATGGTTAGCAAACTTAGGCATACATTAGAATCACCAAGAGGGCTTGTTAAAACACAGATTTCTAACTTCAATTTCAGATCAAGATGGAATCATTACCCATTCCCTCAATAACTAATAAAATCCTGGGTATAATATCAGAAACAAATACAGAAATATTCTAAAAAGCGGAAAGAAGGCATCAAGCTACCTAGGGTCTTCAGGACTTGAGGAACAATATGATGGGGACTTCTCTAGGTTTCTTTCTAGGCTCTCATATGTTCCTGATGAAGCACTGGATTAAGCCTGAGACCTGGAACATGCAATTGTATTTCAAAAAGTTGGGAAAAACTAGTACAAAAAATTTTTACAATCCATGTTTTTTATAATATACATTTTTAGAAATATATTTGTTTATTTGAAGGAAGGAGAGAGAGAGAGAGAGAAAGAGAGAGAGAGAGCATGCGCTTCCATCTGTTCGCTCACTTCCCAAATGGCTGAAATGGCTGGGGCTGAGCCAGACCGAAGCCAGGAGACTGGAATTCCATCTGGGTCTCCCACACGAATAGCAGGGACTTGTGCCATTTTCCACTGTTTTAACGGTCATATTAATAAGGAGCTGGATCAGAAATGGACCAGCCAGGACTCGAACTGATGCTCAGAAGTGATGCGGGTGTTGCAGGCAAAGGCTTAACCCACTGTACCACAATGTCAGCCTCCATAATATATATTTTCATGAACTTTTTGAAGAATTCTCATATGCATGGATTTCAAAGATCTTTGTACTAAATTAAATATTTTAAAAATTCCATTTTCCATGACATTTTTTAAAAAGTTTTATTTTGCTTATTTAAAAGGCAGAGAGAGAGAGAGAATCTTCCATCCACTGGTTCACTCATCAGATGGCTGCAACAGCTAGGGCTAGGGCCAGGCCGAAGTCAGGAGCCAGGAACTCCATCCAGGTCTCCCACATGAGTGGCAGAAACCTAAATACTTGGGCCATCTTCCACTGCCTTTCCATGCGCATTAGCAGGGAGGCGGGTTGCAAGCAGAGCAGCAAGGACTCAAACAAGTGCTCCAATATGAGATGCTGGTACTACAAGGTGGCAAATTAGTCAAATGCGCTGCGCCACAGCACCAACAACTCTATGAACTTTTTAAAATACATTGTACAATAAGAACAATTTTAAAAAGCTTTAAGAAAATGTCTCTACCTATAGCCAAAGTATTGACAAGGATGATATAAATGAACAGAAAACTTTTTTGGCAATATCTATCCTCTCCAACCAAAAAAAAAAAAAACAGAAGACGAAATAGTGCTTTCACACACTCACCTCTCCAATATCATCAGCAGGCCTAGAGCAGGAAGGTTAACATTTGGAACCTTTTAGTGGCCATGGGGCAGAACATGGTGGTACAAGGCAGTGCTAGTCAGTACTCCATTTCCCCTCCAACAGAGCATGAGCAGGACTAGGTAGCAAGCTAAACTTCTAACCTGTGCAAAGTAGTGTGAATTGGCACTCTGCTTCTTCTACAACGGTGCCAGCAGAGCTCAGGCAGCTGTGATTCTGAACTTCAATCTCACTCAGCAGCAGTGAAACAACATAGTGATGTGCAGCAGGTCTGGCCACTTGTTCTCCATCCAGGATCAGCAGGACGCAAGGGAATGTTGATTTTCTCTCTCCACCAGGCAGCAGCAGGGAAGAATGAGGCGATGGAAGGTGATGAGACGTGGTACTCTGACACTCTGTTTCTCTACACTCTGTGGCAGCAAGGCCCAGGAGGAAGCTGAATTGCCATTCCCCTCTGGCAACACAGCAGAGCAAGGCAGTGCTAGGCAGTGTTAGCTCTGTACTTCCTGCTCATCCCTGCCAGTGTCAGTGGGGCACAGAAGGGAGGTGGTATTACACTCCAACCCAGTAGCAATACAGCAGAAATAAGCAGAGCAAAGTGGTGGTTGTTGGTACTTCTCTTCTGTTTCCTCCCTACCTTCCTCTGCCCTATCAGTAGGCCACATTGGAGAGCTGAATTTCCAGCTCTCAAACAAAAATATTGAGCAATGTCAATCAATGCTATAATCTGTTAATGCTGTAAGAGATGTTAAGTAGGACCAAACAGGAAGCAGAACTTTAACTCCAATACCCTGACAATGAGGCAGGGCAAGCCAGTGGGAGTCCAAGTTCTGCATTTGCTAGCGGTTGGGTCCAGCAGAAAGGTTACTATCCACTTCCCCTTGAACCCATGTTCTATACATAAACAAAGTGAATGGCCAAAATTTTTAAAAAGGATGATTAAATACAATCAGGAGCTTCACATAACAGCGAAAAAGTACAAAATACAATGAAAAATCACTTATAATAACCCAGAATACGCCAAATCTCAAACTTGAGAACAATTTTAATTAATTCTATTATCATATTCCCAAAACAAAGATACAAGAAAATTAAAGACTAATATCACATAAATATTAAAAATAATCATCAAAAAAGTAGTAAGTCACATCTAGAAATATATAAAAAGGATTATACACCATGACCAAGTACGATTTATTTTAGGAATGCAAGTTTGATCCAAAAATCAATTAATGGAATATGTTACAACAATAAAGTTAAGGATTAAAATGACATGATTTTCACAATACACACAGAAAAAGCATTAGAAAATATTCAATACACTTTCCTGATAAAAGAACTCACAAAACTAAGGACAGAAGGAAATTTCCTCAACTCAATAAAAGGCATTTACAAAACCCCACAACAATTATCATACTTAAAGTGAAAAACTGAATGCTTTTCCCCTAAGCTTAGGAGGGACAAAAGTATTTCTATTTTGATACTTCTATTTTACACTGTACTGAAGTTTCTAACTAGGACAGTTAGGCAAAAGAAAGAACAAAACATTTAACTTGGAAAGGATGAAATGAAATAATCTTTATTCCCAGAGTCATGATTCTGTATATAGGGAAAAAAACAGGGGGTACAGTGCTGTGGCATATCAGGTAAAGCCGCCACCTGAAGCACCGGCATCCCACATGGGCGCCAGTTCATGTCTTGGCTGCTCCACTTCCAATCCAGCTCTCTGCTATGGCCTGGGAAAGCAGTAGAAGATGGCCCAAGTCCTTGGGCCCCTGCACCCACATGGGAGACCTGGAAGAAGCTCTTGGCTCCTGGCTTCAGATCAGCGCAGCTCTGGCCGTTGTGGCCATATGGACCAGTGGATGGAAGACTCTCTCTCTCTCTGCCTCTCCTACTCTCTCTGTGTAACTATGACTTCCAAAAAAGTAAATCTTTAAAAAAAGGAATTCACTGAAAATACATCAGCAACATTGCAGGATATAACATCAATGCCAAAAATCAATTGTGTTTCTTTATACTTCCAATGAACCATCAAAAATATGAAAAATATTCATTAACAACAGTATCTAAAAGAATATTGAAAAACAAAAATTGACAAAAGAAGTGCAAAACTTATATTCCAATAACTACAAAACATTTTGGAAAGAAATTAAGGTGCTAAACTAATGAAAAATCATTCTTTGTCCATAGATTTGAAGATTTAAAAATTCAAGGTGATAATATTCCCCCAAATGATTTCCAGATTCAATACAATTTTTAGATAAACCCAAGCTAATTTCTGAGAGGAGGTTGGCAAGCTTATACTAAATTTCATGTTGATTTGTTATAATCCTCATGCTACCTAAAATGATCGAGAGATTCAATGTGAACCACAACAAAATTCAAAGGTTTTGTTGTTTTCTTTTTTACAAAAATAGGGGGAAAAAATCCTAAAATTCCTGTGGAGTTACAAGCAAATCTGAATAGGCAAATAATCTTAAGAAAGAAAGAGCAATGCTTGAGGCATCACGCTTTCTGATTTCAAAATGTGTCACAAAATTGTAATGATTAAGATGGTATGGTACTGCACAAAGACAGAAACATAGACCAATGGAACAGAATTGAGAGCCCAGAAACAAACCAAAGTCTGTAAGGTTAACTGACCTTCCAAAAGAGTGTGAAGAACACACAATGGGGGGCCAGTGCCGTAGCCTCAGCGAGTTAAGCCACAGCCTGCAGTGCTGGCATCCCATATGGGTGCTGGTTCAAGTCCTGGCTGCTCCACTTCTGATCTAGTTCTCTGTTATGGCCTGGGAAAGCAGAAGATGGCTTGAGTCCTTGGGCCCCTGCACCCATGTGCGAGACCCAGAAGAAGCTCCTGGCTCCTGGCTTTGGTTCAGCTCAGCTCCAGCCATTGCCGCCATTTAAGGAGTGAACCAGCGGATGGAAGAGTCTCTCTCTGTAACCCTGCCTTTCAAATAAACAAATAAATCTTTAAAAAAAAAAAAAAAACTCTCAACTTGACCAGATATGAAACAATTTAAAAAGTTTTAAAAGTGTATTGAGAAAAACCATTGGTATTGGTTTGTCATTACCAAAAAGAGACACCTTTAGGTAACAGTAATAAAAATCCCATTCTGCATCGGTAATTCAGATAGTTCCAATAATCTGGTCAACTGGCAAAAAGCAAGCACTTAAAGTCTCAATCATTTGTTGCTGCAATTTCATATTCATTTCTTCTTGTTGGACGACCAAATCAGATGATGTTTGAGATGCTGAACTGGCATTTGCTCAGCCCTGCTCCGGTGGATCGGCTGCTTTTGTCTCTGTCTCTTTGCCATCTTCTGGGTTAGGGTTATCTGGGTGTCTGCATTGGTAATTGAAGTTGCGGTGGTACCAACATTGAGGTGGCTGCTGACCGTGGGTCTCATCTCCTTGATTTTCCTTATCCTCTTCATTGCTCTCTCTCTAGGCTGTCTTTGGCGAGTACCTCTGCAGAATCCTGGCCTATAAATCCCCAATACATATTCTGGCTCACTGGTCTACCTTGTTCTGCACCCTGGTTGGCAGCACCTTCCATCACTTCTCCCTGCATAAGGGGTTGAGGATGCTGTGGATCATGCCCATGGTGTCCACATGTAGTAAGGTGAGAGCCTTCACCTGTGGTAGGGCCAGCATTGTCAGCCCTCATTCTTTTCCCCACTTGTCACTGTTCCAGTAATTCCGCTGATAATTGCATGGAGGACCCCTACCACGTGGATAGTGTCTATAAGGGTTACAATCTGCTGTATATTTACTTCCTTGCCCTGGAGTTTCACCATTGCATCTCTCCCTGTCTCAAAACATGGCAGATGTGTCCCTTGGAAAAGAGAATGGGAATTTCAAAAGTTTTGGGAATTCCAAAATAGAATTCTTTCATCAAGCTTGTTTCATTATTCATTTAACGACTTGCCCTCCAGTTACTAAATTATAAATTAAGTAGAAGTCTGTCTTTTCTGCTTTGTCTTTTCAGTTTTTGTTCCTGTGGACATAGTGTATTCTGTGTCAAAGTCTAGTTGAATTCTAGAATGGATGTTGCCTTTTGTGTATGAAGAAAAAAAATGAACATGAATGGAGGGGTCCCCTCTTCCAAGGCTGTAAAGCCAGATTTTGAAAGTGAAATATTTATTCATTAGAGTTACAACAGAGTTATCCTATGAGAACATCTCCTAGTCAAAAGGAATTAATCAAGCCAGGGCAGGGTATGGATTCCCTGCCCCCGAGCATGTTGGTCAGCCCTGTCTTCCTGTGCGGCAGCAGCAGGCTGCTGAATGAGAGGAAAATATGGATTCAGAATCCATCAAACTCAACTCTCAGTCCTGGTTCTGTAGCCAGTTACCAACAATAATCTTGGGCAAGCCCCTCTGCCCAGGGCTTCCTTCCTCTATACTGTGGATTCATTGTGGTCACAGGAGAGAGGCTTTTAAGATGTGAGATCACTGTACAAATGTTAATTCTTATTGTGTCTAACATTTTGCCTTTTCAACTTAGAAAAATTAAAAAAAAAATCTTAACATGGAAAAAAATCTTGACACCAAAGCACAATTCATGAAAGGAAAAATTAATTATTTGGACCTCACTAAAATTAAAATCTTTGGCTTGGTGAAAGACCATGCAAAGAGAATACAGAGAAAAGCAGGGAGACAATATTTACAAACCACATATACATCAAAGGACTAGCATCTATGAAGAATTCTCAAACTGGACAGTAATCAATCTAATTAGAAAATGAGCAAAAGTTCTGAAAAGATGTTTCATTGAAGAGGATATACAGATGAAAAATAAACAGATGAAAGGATATTTAGCATAATTGGCTAACTGGAAAATTCAAATGAAAACCATTATGCAGTATCATTATACCTAAAAGAAAAGCTAAAATCTAAAATGGTGACAAAAACAGATGAAGATAAGGATACAAATTCCATTACTTAGACATTATTTGTAAGAAAGGGAAATGATAAACCCACTGTAGAAAATAGCTAAAAAAATTAAACACTTAACCATATGGGACAACAATCATATTCCTGAGCATTTATCCTACAGAAATAAAAATCACGTCCACATAGAAATATAAATATTAATATCAATTTCATGTACAACAACTCCAAACTGGGAAAAACTTACCATCCTAGATATCCTTTGAGGGAGGAATGGTTAAGCAAACTGTGATGCATGCATTACATGGAATGCTACTCAGAAAAAAAAAAAAAAAGGACTGAACATTCAATCACAATACAGGGAATTTTCCAGGGAATTATGCTGAGTGAAAAATGTCGCTCCTTGATATCCAAGGGAAGTATATTATTGCTTAATTAAGACAGAGGTCAATCATCAAACTCTAAATAGTAATTCACCAAATACTTACTGGGTCCATAATTTAGGCACTGAACTAGGTTGGGAAGGATGTCATGTTTTATAAGAAACATATCCTGTTCTTGAAATGTTGATTTTCTTAAACATCCATTACTATGAAGTAATTTTGTCAAGGGGCTATGAGTTATTGAACTTTGTGCTCTTCTCCACTCTCTTTTTTACTTTCTTGAAACTTAGTAGATTTTGACTAAACAGTAAGTTTCCTAACAGTCAGTCTATCCCAGAATTGGCAAACCCATTCCTTTTATTGAGCTACCTCAAAAATCTCATGAACAGCTTGAAAATAGTCAACAAAGAAATACAACACAATATTGCTAGAATGAAAGAGGATTTTATGGGAGGAGAAACAGATTCTTTTGAATATTTTATTTATTTGAGAGGTAGAGTTACAAACAGTGAGAGGGAGAGACAGAGAGGTCGGTCTTCCATCCGCTGGTTCACACCCCAGTAGCTGCAACGGCCGGAGCTATGCCAATCCGAAGCCAGGAGCCAGGCTCCTTCCAGGTCTGCTTCTTCCCACACAGGTGCAGGGGCCCAAGGACTTGGGCCACCTTCCACTGCTTTCCCAGGAGCATTAGCAAGGAGCTGGATAGGAAGAGAAGCAGCCAGGACATGGACCAGTGCTGGCTGGGATGCTGGCACCATAGGCAGAGTCTTAGCCTACTGCCCCACAGTGCCAGCCACAAAACAAATTTTTTTTTTAAGATTTATTTTATTTATTTGAAAGGCAGAGTCACATGGGTGGGGGAGGGGGAGAAAAAAGACATCTTCCATCTACTGGTTAACACTCCGAATTGCCTGCAACTGCTGGGTCTAGGCCAGATTGAAGCCAGGAGCCTGAAACTCTTCCTGGTCTCCTAAGTGGTTACAGTGGCCCAAGGACTTGAGCCATCTTCCACTGCTGTTTCATGTGCATTAGCAGGCAGAAGCAGAGCAGCCTGGACTTCCAGCACACATATGAGATGCCAGCATTGCAGGCGGCAGCTCAGTCAGCTGCGCCACAGCTGTAGACCACCAAGAAACAGATTTTGAGTAAGCAGTAGGCAGTTATGATCACTGAATATATTCAGCAAGCATAAAAAAGAAACAAAATAAAAAGGAAAATTTGAGAATGTGAAACATATCAAGGCTAAGATTCAAATCCAGACTTCCATCATTTACTATCTATGTGTGGTTAAGACACTTGTCCCCTCTGTCCTGGTGTCCTTATGTAACAGTAAGTTCTAGGAGTCACTTTCAGGGATAAGAGTTAAAACTGATAAAACAAAATCACTACCATTCATTAAGGTTGTGTGAAATTCAGCCTGTAAACTCCATGGTTAACTCATTACCTAAAATACACAGAAGGGGGCAGTATAGTATTATAAATCAGAGTATTATCTCCTATTTGGGGCTTGTGCTGAAGGTTCTTAAATCAAGAACCTTGGAAGGGGTCAGCAGGTTAAGCAGCATCCCATTTGAGTTCCAGCTACTCCACTTCCGATCCAGCTGCATGCTAATGTCCCTGGGACGACAGTGGAAAGATGGTCCAAGTCTTGGGACCCTGCCACCCACATGGGAGACCTGGGTGGAGTTCCAGACTCCTGGCTTCAGCCCAGCCTAGTCCCAGCCATTGCAACTATTTGGGGCAGTGAACCAGTAGATGGAAGATCTGTCTCTCTCACTCTCTCTGTAACTCCTTTCGAATTAATAAATAAACCTTGAAAAAAAAAAAAAACTTGGAATGGACTGCTTGGGACAACACCAAGGAGCTTCAGAAGGCAGCCATGATGGACTGTTGAAAACCAGATGTTCATTTTTGCCCTCCTGTAGTATCAGCATCTAACCATTTGCATTTGTGTTCAGAGCAATATTGACTAAGTTCGTGGTGTTTGGGAGTAAAAGGAAAGGGTGCAGGGCCAAGGGGAATAAGAACTCAATTATGAAAGGCCATGGTGTCACAATAGGGAGTTTCAACTCCTTTTACTGTTGGCATAAGAGGGCCTTTACAAGATTGAAACAAGGTTGTTAAATCCTAGTTTAGTTCACTCTGGGAGCAAAGGTGTGAATGGCCTACATTGTTAAATGGGATGTAAAGAACAGAGTACTTCCATATTCCCATAGATCAAAACGAAACCTGTTCATACAGATCCTTCCATAACAACCTTCCAATTTTGTAGAATGAAACCTGGAGAGGTCACCTGAGGAGTCAAATAACTAATGAATCGGCAGAGTTTCAATTTGAAACAATCTCACCTGATTCCGGAGGCCTGTCATTACTACTTCCAGGTTTGAAGCCAGGGGGCAATCAGTAAGAAAGACTACAGGTATGGAGACATTATACGTATGAACGAGAAGATTCTGAGAAATTAGAAGAGGAGTTCTTATACTGGGGTCGGGTGCAAGGTTCGTTTTGTTTTGTTTTGCTTTGTTTTTTTTTTTTTTTTTTTTTTTTTTTTTTTTTTTTTTTTTTACAGCTAAAAACAAGCAACCAAAAGAACGTCAGAAAGCCAAGGAATGGTAAGACGTCTGGAGGGGCTGTGTGCTAAAAAAGTGTATGCAATCTGCAAACGAAACATGAAATTTCAAACCCAAAGAGCCGCTCAGAAAATGGAGATTTCCGCATCTTTGGCTAGGACCACAGCCTCCAACTAGGAAAGATGTACTCCAGCGCCCTCTGCTGAATCTCAAAGGCTGTTTACCTAGACTCAGAAAATCTGAGAAAAACCTAAAACGGCGGCGACGCCCCCGCACGCTGTACGGCAGAGCATGACGAGAAGGACTCAGGGGCACGGGCTGGAGGTTGGACCCCATGCCCTGGCCGCTGGGGTAAGCTCTGACAGCTGCTTGTGAAAGTGCTTCAGAATACATGAAGAAATCTCTAAACTTTAAGTATGGTCATGTCATTACTGCGTGCCATCCAGCAGGTGGCGGGAGAGGGCAGCATGAGAGCCACAGTCACTCCCTGTTTTTTCTAGAACTGGGCTGTTGTGACAAGAGGTTGAAGCAGAGTCGGAGTTTAGGAATGGTAACATTTAAACCTTAGAGTTAGCACCTTTCATCTGAGCACTCTGGGCGAACCAGATGACAAAGGGTTTTGGCAATAGTGAAGATCAGGGAGTGAATTCCTTGAGATAGTCTATAAAACCTATATGTATAAATTTCTTTTTATTTTAGGCATAGGGTAGGGAGGAAGGTCCATCTGAGATTTCCAAAGAAATTGTTGAGGCCTCAAAGTAAGGTATGGGGCTTTGGGCCAGGGATAACATAGCATAATGAGTATACAGAACTCCAGAACCAGACAATCTGGTTTCACAGCTTAACTCCACTAATCCCTTGGTGGGTGATTTTAGGCAAGCCTTATTTTAACCTGTCTGTGACTCGGTTTTCTCATCTATAAAATGGAGATAATATCAGTGCCTATCTCACAGGGTTGTTATAAAATGAGTTTTGTTGTTTTTATTTTCTAAAATTAATGACGTACCACAGTGTTTACTAACCCTTGGCAGCTTTGTAACAGTTTATAGCATTTACAAACACTGTAAGCATCCATTCTTTCTTTTGATTTTACTTATGATTTGGTGAGGTTGCTTTACACAAAAGGGAAGTTCAGACAGAGACATGCTAAATAATATGGGTGAAGACGTTTAGCTGGTCAGTGACAAAGTTGAGATTCTAGAACCAGATCTGCCAGATTCTTGGCCTCGTGTTCTTTTTTGCTATGATAGATTGGTGCACAGGGCCTTGTGGAAACTTGAACTAAACCATCCAAACCTGACTCTCATTTTATAGTTGAGAAAAGACATCCTGAGGGTGGTTTTTGTATCCAGCCCAGGCTTAAACACATGTGGCAGGGAGCAAATTGTATACTGGGACGACTCATTCTCATAGAAGGGAAACTTCCTTATGCTGTGGCCTGTTAACATTCAGACTTACATTTTTGCATATTAAAAGAAAAGCTTTCCTTGACACTGGTCTCTCTCTCTCTCTCTCTCTCTCTCTCTCTCACACACACACACACACACACACACACCACCCCTCCCCTTCCCTTCCCTTCTCAGCATGCTTTGAAGAAGTGGGCTGTTTATTCAGCATTTGAGACTCTTTACATCAACTACACCCATCAACTCCCTTCCTTAAGCATTTTATCCCTGTGCTTGTTGGCAAAACCTGTGAGCACTCTTCAGTTCTTGTCTTACCTGACTCGGATGCTACTTTTAATCCTGATGGTTCCTGGCCTCTAAACTACCTTACTGTTTTTATTTTTCTCTAACTTCTCTGCCCTCTCTTTCTCTGTTTCCCGTTGTGGTTTGTTTTCCCCTTCCTATCCCTTAAGTGGTGATGTTCTACAAAGATATGTCCTTGGCCCTCTCTCCTTCTTATGTTACACTCAATCCCAGGATGATCTCATCCCCTCACTTAGCTTCAACCAATACCTGGAGCTAATGGCTATTAAATTTATGTCCATAGCTCAGGCCTCTTTCCCCAATTCCAGACCTGCATATCAAACAACGTTCTCTATGTCTCATAAGCACCTCTAACTCCTCCTAAAACTGAGTTTGTAATTTCCCTTCTGCCTCTTATCTAAAGTGCTAAAACATAATTTAATCACCAAAGCCAGAAACTGAACTGTAATTGTTCATTACTCTTTATCTCTTAAGTCCCACATTGAGTCAATCATCAGTTTTTTCTTTTATTTAACAAATACTGAGTAATGTTTTATTTCCAGAATTATTCTAGGCACTGAGGATACAGCAGTTAGTACAGGCCCTGCCTCCATGAAAATTTATCCCTGAGCCAAGCCCAATATTAACTTGTGATTCATATATACCAAATTAATTACATTTTAAAATGATAAATATTTTTAAATTAATGTACCTCATTTTTTTACCTTTTATTTAATGAATATAAATTTCCGAAGTACGGCTTATGGATTACAATGGCTTCCCCCCTATACCGTCCCTCCCACCCGCAACCCTCCCCTTTCCCACTCCCTCTCCCCTTCCATTCACATCAAGATTCATTTTCAGTTCTCTTTATATACAGAAGATCAGTTTAGCATACATTAAGTAAAGATTTCAACAGCTTGCTCCCACACAGAAACATAAAGTGAAAAATAATAGATGATTTTTTAAATGATGATGAAATCAGATCAGACCTATTGTTATGTTTAATCCCAGTGAGAGTCAAGTTGGGAATTGATAATTTTTTTTTTACAGAAGATCAGTTTAGTATACATTAAGTAAAGATTTCAACAGTTTGCACCCCCATAGAAACACAAAGTGAAATATACTGTTTGAGTACTCGTTATAGCATTAAATCTCAATGTACAGCACATTAAGGACAGAGATCCTACATGAGGAGTAAATGCACAGTGACTCCTGTTGTTGACTTTACAAATTGACACTCCTGTCTATGGCATCAGTAATCTCCCTATGCTCCAGTCATGAGTTTCCAAGGCTATGGAAGCCTTTTGAGTTCTCCGACTCTTATCTTGTTTAGACAAGGTCATAGTCAAAGTGGAGGTTCTCTCCTCCCTTCAGAGAAAGGTACCTCCTTCATTGAAGACCTGTTCTTTCCACTGGGATCTCACTCACAGAGATCTTTCATTTAGGTTTTTTTTTTTTTTTTTTTTTTTTTTTTGACAGGCAGAGTGGACAGTGAGAGAGAGAGACAGAGAGAGAAAGGTCTTCCTTTGCCGTTGGTTCACCCTCCAATGGCCGCCGCTGCAGCCGGCGCACCGCACTGATCCGATGGCAGGAGCCAGGAGCCAGGTGCTTTTCCTGGTCTCCCATGGGGTGCAGGGCCCAAGCACCTGGGCCATCCTCCACTGCACTCCCTGGCCATAGCAGAGAGCTGGCCTGGAGAGGGGCAACCGGGACAGAATCCGGCGTCCCAACCGGGACTAGAACCCGGTGTGCCGGCGCCGCAAGGTGGAGGATTAGCCTATTGAGCCACAGCGCCGGCCCTGTTTTTGTTTTTGTTTTTTTTGCCAGAGTGTCTTGGCTTTCCATGCCTGAAATACTCTCATGGGCTTTTCAGCCAGATCTAATGTACTTCATTTTTAAAGCAACTTCAGGTTTACAAAAACGTTGAACAGTCTTCTATTGATGGGCATTTACGTTGATTCCATGTCTTAGCTATTGTGAATTGAGCTGCAATAAACATTAAGGTGCAGACAGCTTTTGTGTTTGCCAATTTCATTTCCTTTGGGTAAATTCCAAGGAGTGGGATGGGTGGGTTGTATGGTAGGGTTATATTCAGGTTTCTGAGGAATCTCCAGTCTGACTTCCATAGTGGCTTTACTAGTTTGCATTCCCAGCAACAGTGGGTTAGTATCCCTTTTTCCCGACATCCTCACCAGCATCAGTTGTTGGTAGATTTCTGTATGTGAGCCATTCTAACCAGGGTGAGGTGAAACCTCATTGTGGTTTTGATTTGCATTTCCCTGATTGCTAGTGATCTTGAACATTTTTTCATGTGTCTGTTGGCCATTTGGATTTCCTCTTTTGAAAAATGTCTATTGAGGTCCTTGGCCCATCTCTTAAGTGGGTTGTTTATTTTGTTGTGGAGTTTCTTGATCTCTTTGTAGATTCTGGTTATTAACCTTTATCTGTTGCATAGTTTGCAAATATTTTTTCCCATTCTATTGGTTGCCTCTTCACTTTCCTGACTGTTTCTTTTGCAGTACAGAAACTTCTCAGTTTGATGTAATCCTAATTGTTAATTTTGGCTTTGAATACCTGTGTCTCCCAGGTCTTTTCTGAGAAGTCTTTGCCTGTGCCTATATATTGCAGGGTTTCTCCAATGTTCTCTAATAATTTGATGGTGTCAGGTCGCAGATTTAGATCTTTAATCCATGTTGAGTGGATTTTTGTGTAAGGTGTAAGGTAGGGGCCTTGCTTCATCCTTCTGCATGTGGAAATCCAGTTATTCCAGCACCATTTGTTGAATAGACTGTCCTTGCTCCAGGAATTGGTTTTAGATCCTTGATCAAATATAAGTTGGCTGTAGATGTTTGGGTTGATTTCTGGTGTTTCTATTCTGTTTCATTGGTCTATCCATCTGTTTCTGTACCAGTACCATGCTGTTTTGATTACAGCTACCCTGTAGTATGTCCTGACATCTGGTATTGTGATGCCTCCAGCTTTGTATTTGTTGCACAAGATTGCTTTACCTATTCGAGGTCTTCTGTGCCTCCATATAAACTTCAGCACCATTTTTTCCAGATCTGAGAAGAATGCCTTTGGCATTTTGAGTGGTATTGCATTGAATGTATAAATTGCTTTTGGGAGAATGGACATTTTGATGATGTTGATTCTTCCAATCCATGAGCATGGAAGATTTTTCCATTTCTTGGTACCCTCTGCTATTTCTTTCTTTAAGATTTTGTAATTCTCATTGTAGAGATCTTTAACGTCCTTGGTTAAGTTTATTCCAAGGTATTTGATTGTTTTTGTAGCTATTGTGAATGGGATTGATCTTAGAAGTTCTTCCTCAGCCATGGCATTGTCTGTGTATACAAAGGCTGTTGATTTTTGTGCATTGATTTTATATCCTGCTACTTTGCCAAACTCTTCTATGAGCTCCAATAGTCTCTTAGTAGAGTTCTTTGGATCCCCTAAATAAAGAATCATATCCTCTGCAAAGAGGGATAGTTTGACTTCTTTCTTCCCAATTTGTATCTCTTTAATTTATTTTTCTTGCCTAATGGCCCTGTCTAAAACTTCAAGAACTATATTGAATAGCAATGGTGAGAGTGGGTATCCCTGTCTGGTACCAGATTTCAGTGGCAATACTTCCAACTTTTCCCCATTCAATAGGATGCTGGCCATGGGTTTTTCAGAAGAATGGATAAAGAAATTATGGGATATATACTCTACAGAATACTATACAGCAGTAAAAAAAAATGAAATCTGGTCATTTTCAACAACATTGAGGAATCTGGAAAACATCATGCTGAGTGAAATAATCCAGTCGCAAAGGGACAAATATCATATGTGCTCCCTGATCGGTGACAACTAACTGAGCACCTAAAAGGAAACCTGTTGAAGTGAAATGGACACTATGAGAAACAATGACTTGATCAGCCCTTGTGCTGACTGTTGAGGAACAACTTAATACTTTATTCTTTTTAGTATTTTTTTGTTCTACTTAATACCATTGGTTAAACTCTTTAATTAACACACAATTATTCTTATGTGTTTAAATTTAACTGAAAAGTGATCCCTGTTATATATAAGAGTGGGAATAAGAGAGGGAGGAGATGTACAGTTCAGCACATGCTCAATTGGACTTACCCCTAATGGTAGACTTAGAAACCTGCCAGGGGATTACAATTCAATCCCATCAACATGGTATGTACCGGCCGGCGCTGCGGCTCACTAGGCTAATCCTCCACCTAGCGGCGCCGGCACACCGGGTTCTAGTCCCGGTTGGGGCGCCGGATTCTGTCCCGGTTGCCCCTCTTCCAGGCCAGCTCTCTGCTGTGGCCAGGGAGTGCAGTGGAGGATGGCCCAGGTGCTTGGGCCCTGCACCCCATGGGAGACCAGGAAAAGCACCTGGCTCCTGGCTCCTGCCATCGGATCAGCGCGGTGCGCCGGCCGCAGCGCGCCGGCGGCAGCGGCCATTGGAGGGTGAACCAACGGCAAAGGAAGACCTTTCTCTCTGTCTCTCTCTCTCTCACTGTCCACTCTGCCTGTCAAAAAAAAAAAAAGATGGTATGTACCAATGCCAATTCACTAGTCAAAGTGATCAGTTTCAGTTCATAATTGATCATAATGATATGATTAAGTGACAAAGGCATCACATAAACAAGACTAGTGTCTGCTAATACTACCTGATAGAATTAAAAAGGAGAGAACGATCCAACATGGGAAGTGAGATACACAGCAGACTCATAGAATGGCAGATGTCCTAAACAGCACTCTGGCCTCAGAATCAGCCCTTAAGGCATTCAGATCTGGCTAAAAAGCTTATGAGAGTATTTCAGGCATGGAAAGCCAAGACACTGTGGAAAAAAAAATGAATGATCTCTGCAAGTGAGATCCCACTGGAAAGAACAGGCCATCAAAGAAGGAGGTACCTTTCTCGGAAGGGAAGAGAAAACTTCCACTTTCACTATGGCCTTGTCTAAATAAGATTGGAGTTGGCAAACTCAAGAGGCTTCCATAGCCTTGGCAGCTCATGACAAGAGCCTTGAGTGATTACTGATGTCATAAATAAAAGTGTCAATTGTTAAATCAACAACAAGAGTCACTGTGCACTTACTCCCATGTAGGATCTCTGTCCATAATGTGTTGTACTATGTGAATTAATGGTATAGCTAGTACTCAAACAGTACTTTATACTTTACATTTCTGTGTGGGTGCAAACTGTTGAAATCTTTAATTGGTATATACTAAATTGATCTTCTGTATATAAAGATAATTGAAAATGAATCTTGATGAAGAATGGGATGGGAAAGGGAGTGGGAGATGGGATGGTTGCGGGTGGGAGGGAGGTTATGGGGGGAAAAAGCCACTATAATCCAAAAGTTGTACTTTGGAAATTTATATTTATTAAATAAAAGTTAAAAAAAAACGTTGAGCAGAGATTTCAGATTTTCCCTATACTACTACTACTTGCATCCCGACGTTCCCTTGATGTTAATATCTTGCATTTTTTGAAATGGGAGAGGGAGTGGGAGATGAGATGGTTGCAGGTAGGAGGGAGGTTATGGGCGGGGGGAGCCACTATAATTCAAAAGTTGTACTTTGGAAATTTATATTTATTAAATACAAGTTAAAAACAAAACAAAAAATATCTTGCATTTTTGAGGTATATTTGTTACAATGGGTGCCTCAGCATTGATACATTATTTCACCTTTTAGATTTTACATTCATATGGGGTTTTCAAAATGAATAATACTTTTAAAATATAATACAGAAGAGTTTCACTGCCCTAAAAATCCCATATTCTCCCTATTTACCCCTCTTATCGCAACACTTGGAAGACACTGATCTTTTTACAGTCTATATAGTTTTTTTTGTCTTTCTCAGAATGTCACATTGTTGGAATCAAACAGTGTGTATCTTCTTAGACTGAGTTCTTCCATTTAGCAATATGCATTTAAGATTTCTCCTTGGACTTTTTATACCTCATTTATTTTAATACTGGATAATATGTATTTCCATTTATGGATTTATCAGTTTGTTTCTCCATTCACCTATTGAAAGATATCTCAGTTGCTTCCAATTTCTAACAAATACAAATAAAGCTGCTGTAAATATTCCTACATAGGTTTTGGTGGGCATAACTTTTCAATTAATTTAGGTAAATATCTAGTTATATGATTGCTGATCATGTGGTAAAACTGTTTAGTTTTATAAGAAGCTGCCAAACTGTCTTCCGAAGCGGGTATGTCATTTTGCATTTTCTCTGTGAATGAGTTAAGGGTCATGTTGCTCCACATCCTCATTAGCATTTATTTTGTCAATTTATTGGACTTTAGCCATTGTAATAGTTGTGTAGTAGGATTTCATTATGGTTCATTTGCATTTCTTTAATGCAAATTATAAGTTTTTAAAAAATTATTTGAAAAGAAGAGATATACAGAAAGAGTGTGTGTGCATGTGTATGAGAGAGGGTGTGTGTATGACAGAGACGTCTTCCATCCTCTAGTTTATTCCTCAAGTGCTGCAACAGGCAGGACTGGGCCAAGCTGAAGCAGGGAGTTGAGAACTACACCAGGTATGTCATGTGAGTGGCAAGAACTCAACCACTTCAGCCATCACCTGGTGCACCTCCACCCAACCCACCACACCCATGCACAGGTTGGGTGTTACCAGGAAGGTAAAATTGGGAGTAGAACTAGGACTTGCACCCAGGCACTCCAATATGGGATGTGGGCATCCCAGCTGGTATCTTAACAGCTAGGCCAAACACCTGACCCAACTAATTATAAGTTTAAAATCTAAAAATGTGAAGACAAATGTGCTATGAAAGTCCATAGCAGAGATGCTGACCTAGTTTGAGATCATGGGACACTTCCCTGAAGAGTGATGTTTGAGTTGAGGAATGAGGAGTAAATAAGAATTAAATAGTGAAAAGTTAAAGAGTCCTGGCAGAGAAGAGAGCATGTACACAAGGTCCTGAGGCAGGGAGCAGGACAACACATTTGAGCATCAGATGAAAGATGAGTTTTCTGTACTTACAGAGCCCAAAACAAGGTGCATGACACAAGGCTGCAGACATGGACAGGGGCTTAGTAGGCCACAAGAATAATTTGGACTTTTTCCCCAAGACTAATAGGAGCTACTAAAGAATTTCCACCAGGGATGTGATGGTTTAATTTGGGTTGGGAAAAGATCACTCAACCTGCTGAACAGTAAGTCAGAAGATTGGAGACACCAGTTAGGATGCATTTGAGATAAACCAAGAAAGGGAGTATGTAGCTTTTATTAGGTCCATGGCAGTAAGGTTTGGAGGTGAGTATAATTGGAGATTATTTTGGAAATAAAATCAATGGGATTTAGAGATTGAGTCGATATAAAAAGTAGGAAGTGGTGAAGTAGAGCATGGAGGACATTGCAGCTTTCTGGATTCTAGCCTGAGTAACTAGGTGAATGGTGGTACCATTTTCTATGTTTGGGAATGCTACAAGGAGGAGCAAGTTTGGGATACAGTTAGATGATTAATATAATTTGGAATATAATAGTTTAGGGTTTTTTTTTTGCTTTCTTAGTAGTACATAATAATGCTCCTTGAGATGGATGATATATTACTTTTAGTTAGGTTTGCAGGTTGAAATCAGGCGCGCAGATGAGATTACCAAGGGAGGGAATATAAAGTCAGGAAAGAAGGAAACCAATGGCTGGGCTTTGAGGCTTTAAAGCTTTTCTAGTTTTCCTCCATCCAGTAGGGGGATATGAACTGGAAAGGGAGGCTGAGCAAAAGCACGCAGAGACATGTGAGGAAATCTAAGAATACCTAGTATTCCAGAGGCCTAGAGAGGAGAGTACTCTGAAAAAGATTAAAAAAAAAAAAAAGAAAGCGGAGAGGATCAGGACACAGAAAACATGTCCATTGTCTTTATTGACATGGAAATCGTTGGAAGGCTTGCAAAAATGAACTGGGGTAATTCTGTGGAGGTGAGGGGCCGGCATTGTGGCATAGCAGGTAAAGATGCCACCTAGCAATGCCAGCATCCCATATGTGGGCCGGTTCGAGTCCCGGCTGCTCCATTTCCGATCCAGCTCTCTGCTATAGCCTGGGAAAACAGTAGAGGATGGCCCAAGTCCTTGAGCCCCAGCACCCACGTGGGAGACCTGGAAGAAGCTCCTGGCTTCAAATCAGCATAGCTCTGGCTGTTGCAGTCTATTAGGGAGTGAACCATCGGATGGAGGACCTCTCTCTCTCTCTCTCTCTCTGTGCCTTTCCTTCTCTCTGTGTGTAACTCTTTCAAGTAAATAAATAAATCTTTAAAAAAAAAATTCTGTGGAGGTGGAAGCCAAATTAGAGTAGCTTGAAAACCACATGAAAGGTGGTGAAGTGTTGTCAGCCATTGTAGACAGCTCTGTTGAGAAGCTTAACTGTGAAAGACAAGAGAAAAATTGAGGGGTGTTCAAGGGATGTGGAATCTTCTTTTTTTACTTTCTAGTTAGCTGTTACATTTTTACTTTTTCTGGCTACCCATTGCAGCTGCCTACATTCAGGTCCTCATGTCTATTATCTGAAAAATTGCAACAACATTCTCACTGGATTCTGTGAATCTGCCCCCTTTTACTATGTCCCCTACACTGCTGACAGGATGTTTTGTCCAAAACCTGCTTCAAACCATGTAACTCCCTTACTTGAAGGTATTGAATGATTCTGTAACAGGTACAAGATAATGTCAACCTTTATTTGTTTTCTGTTGCTATAATTGAATACATAGACTTAGTAATTTATAAAGAATAATGGTTAATTCATGGTTCTGGAGGTCCAAGGTCAAGGGCTATACCTGGTGAGGGCCTTTTTGCTAGTGGGAACTCTCCAGAGTCCCAAGGCAGCATGGTGAAAAAGTGCAAGGCTGCTAACTCAAATAGCCCTCCCTTTTCTCATAAAGCCACCTATGCAGTCCTGGGAGTTCTACCCTGATGACCTCATCTAGTCCTAATTATCTTCCAAAGGCCCCGCTTTTTTTTTTCTTTTAACTTTTATTTAATGAATATAAATTTCCAAAGTACAGCTTATGGATTACAATGGCTTCCCCCCTATACCGTCCCTCCCACCCGCAACCCTCCCCTTTCCCACTCCCTCTCCCCTTCCATTCACATCAAGATTCATTTTCGATTCTCTTGATATACAGAAGATAAGTTTAGTATACATTAAGTAAACATTTCAACAGTTTGCTCCCACACAGAAACATAAAGTGAAAAATAATAGATGATTTTTTAAATGATGATGAAATCAGATCAGACCTATTGTCATGTTTAATCCCAGTGAGAGTCAAGTTGGGAATTGATAATTTCTTTTTTCTTTTTTTTTTTACAGAAGATCAGTTTAGTATACATTAAGTAAAGATTTCAACAGTTTGCACCCCCATAGAAACACAAAGTGAAATATACTGTTTGAGTACTCGTTATAGCATTAAATCTCAATGTACAGCACATTAAGGACAGAGATCCTACATGAGGAGTAAGTGCACAGTGACTCCTGTTGTTGACTTTACAAATTGACACTCCTGTTTATGGCATCAGTAATCTCCCTATGCTCCAGTCATGAGTTTCCAAGGCTTTGGAATCCTTTTGAGTTCTCCGACTCTTATCTTGTTTAGACAAGGTCATAGTCAAAGTGGAGGTTCTCTCCTCCCTTCAGAGAAAGGTACCTCCTTCATTGAAGACCTGTTCTTTCCACTGGGATCTCACTCACAGAGATCTTTCATTTAGGTGTTTTTTTTTTTTTTTTTTTTTTTTTTTGCCAGAGTGTCTTGGCTTTCCATGCCTGAAATACTCTCATGGGCTTTTCAGCCAGATCGGAATGCCTTTAGGGCTGATTCTGAGGCCAGAGTGCTGTTTAGGACATCTGGCATTCTATGAGTCTGCTGAGTATCTCACTTCCCATGTTGGATCACTCTCCCCTTTATTTATTCTCTCGGTTAGTATTAGCAGGTACTAGACTTGTTTATGTGCTCCCTTTGACTCTTAGTCCTTTCATTATGATCAATTGCGAACTGAGATTGATCACTTGGACTAGTGACATGGCATTGGTACATGCCACCTTGATGGGATTGAATTGGAGTCCCCTGATATGTTTCTAACTCTACCATTTGGGGCAAGTCAGCTTGAGCATGTCCCAAATTGTACATCTCTTCCCTCTCTTATTCCCACTCTTATGTTTAACAGGGATCACATTTCAGTTAAATTTCAACACTTAAGAATAACTGTGTATTAATTACAGAATTAAACCAGTCATATTAAGTAGAACAGACAAAAAAAAAAACTACTAAGAGGGATAATGTATTAAGTTGTTCATTAACAGTCAGGGCTATGCTGATCAAGTCACCGTTTCTCATAGTGTCCATTTCACTTCAACAGGTTTCCTTTTTGGTGTTCAGTCAGTTTTCACCGATCAGGGAGAACATATGGTATTTGTCCCTTTGGGACTGGCGTATTTCACTCAGCATGATGTGTTCCAGATTCCTCCATTTTGTTGCAAATGACTGGATTTCATTGTTTCTTACTGCGGTTTAGTATTCTAAAGAGTACATATCCCATAATTTCTTTATCCAGTCTACCGTTGATGGGCATTTAGGTTGGTTCCAGGTCTTGGCTATTGTGAATTGTGCTGCAATAAACATTAGGGTGCAGACCGCTTTTTTGTTTGCCAATTTAAATTCCTTTGGGTAAATTCCAAGGAGTGGGATGGCTGGGTCGAAAGGTAGGGCTATATTCAGGTTTCTGAGGAATCTCCAGACTGACTTCCATAGTGGCTTGACCAGTTTGCATTCCCACCAACAGTGGGTTAGTGTCCCTTTTTCCCCACATCCTGGCCAGCATCTGTTGTTGGTAGATTTCTGAATGTGAGCCATTCTAACCGGGGTGAGGTGGAACCTCATTGTGGTTTTGATTTGCATTTCCCTGATGGCTAGTGATCTTGAACATTTTTTCATGTGCAAAGGCCCCGCTTTTAATGCTGTCACAATAACAAGTAAATCTCAAAGTGATTATCGAAGGAGACAAAAACCCAATCCAAAGCAATTTCCAGGACACTTAACCCATGGCCAATCTCTTGACATCATCTCTTGCCACTTGCAATTCTCTGAAGAAACCACGCTGCTTTATCTTGATGCCTATGACTGTATTTTTTTTCTCACTCTAATGTCTCGCCCTCCCCTGGTTTGCCAAGTAAATGCCTGTTTGTTCTTGTTCAAGCCAACACCTCCTTGCTGAAAATTTTTCTAACACCTTACAAGAGTGTTTTTTTCTTCCTCTACAATTCTTGTGTTTTGTGTATATTTCTATGATTATATCAAACACATTGTATTGTAATTACATTTGCTGACATGTCTGTCACCCCAAGTAAACTGTGTAAATGTACGTACTGGTCATGCCTTTTGCATCTTCATCCTTCAACAGTGCCACATGCTGTGCCCAGCCCATAGTCAGTAAACCAATGAGAAAACAAATTTTTTAAAGATTCCTCTTTTTAAAAAAGTTTTATTTATTTATTTGAGAGGCAGAGGTACAAACAGAGAGAGGGAGAGACAGAGAGAGAGAGGTCTTCCATCTGCTGGTTCACTCCCCAAATGGCTGCAATGGCTGGAGATGGGCCGATCTAAAGCCAGGAGCCAGGAGCGTCTTCTGGGTCTCCCATGCAGGCACAGGGGCCCAAGCACTTGGGCCATCTTCTACTGCTTTCACAGGCCACAGCAGAGAGCTGGATCGAAAGAAGAGCATCCAAGACTAGAACCGTCGTCCATATGGGTTACTGGCACTGCACGCGGAGGCTTAACCTACTATGTCACAGCTCTGGCCCCCAAGAAAACAATATTTTTAAGGCACAAATATAATGAGCCTTGAAGGAAATTATTAGAAAATTTGAATATATTCAAGTGAAATGAGGTAAACTGTGTATAGCAAGCCACTCTCAGGGAGGACTTCTATCATTACCCTCATGATATCTTCACTGTCCCACTAGAGACAGAAACTGCCCTCCCATCCAATGCTTTTCTATTCCCCAAAACACTCCTCTAAGGGCCTAGTAAACCACTATCATCCTAGAGTTTATCCCGATTTTCCTTATTAATTCATAGTCATTGCCTATATTAGAAAGGTTTTCTCCAGAGACACAGAACATACATATCTTTATAGATAGATACACATACAGATATATATAAATGAGAAGAAATTCATTAGAGGAATCGCCTTAAAGAGCTATGAAGACTAAAATGTCCCATGGCAGATCATATGTAATCGGTAAACCCTGGTATGCCAACAGCGTGGCTAAATCCAAGTTCAAAGCCTCAGTTAATGGTGTAAGTTAGTCTGAGGTGAAGGCCTGAAAAGCTGTGAGGTGGCTGATTTAAGATTGGAAGTCCAGGCCGGTGCCACGGCTCACTAGGCTAATCCTCCGCCTGCAGCATCAGCACCCTGGGTTCTAGTCCTGGTCGGGGCACCGGATTCTATCCCAGTTGCTCCTGCCTGTCAAAAAAAAAAAAAAAAAAAAAAAAAAAAAGAAGAAGAAGAAAAAAAGAAAAAAAGAAAAAAAAAATTGGAAGTCCAAAGGCTGAGGAGCCTGTTATTCTGGAGTCCAAGGACAGGAGAGCAAGAGTGTATCCTAGGGGCCCGCGCTGTGGCGTAGCGGGTAAGGCCACCGCCTGCAGTGCCGGCATCCCATATGGGTGCCAGTTCAAGTCCTGGCTGCTCCTCTTCCAATCCAGCTCTCTGCTGTGGTCTGGGAAAGCAGTAAAAGATGGCCCAAGTCCTTGGGCCCCTGCACCCGCGTGGGAGACCCAGAAGAAGTTCCTGGCTCCTGGCTTCAGATCAGCACAGCTCTGGCCTTTGCGGCCCTCTGGGGAGTGAACCATCGGATGGAAGACCTCTCTCTCTCTCTCTCTGCCTCTCCTTCTCTTTCTGTGTAACTCTGACTTTCAAAAATAAATAAATCTTTAAAAAACGAGAGTGTATCCTAGCTCAGGAACCTGATAGACACATTCACCTTGTCTCTATTTTTGTTCTCTCCAGGCTCCCAGCTGATTGGATGGTGCCTGCCCACATTGAAGGTGTATCTTTCCTGCTCAGTACTCTCAGACTCACCCACTAATCTCTGAGAGTATCTTCAAAGATATAACAACAACAACAACAACAACAACAAACCACAATGCTTTATCAGGTTTCTAGGTATTCCTTATCTAGTCAGGTTGACATCTAAAATTAACCATATAAACTGCCTGCCCAGCTTACTGGGGGGAAACAAGAACATGAATTTACATCCTGCATGGCAAAGTACTACTTTCCCTTGTTTATCCTGAATCTACCCCCATTCAAGCATCCCTAGCCAACAAATGCTCTGGATCTCAATCGAAGAGGCAGAGTCATGAGAAGGCTGCATTTCCCTTTCAGTGTGTGTTTATTTTTCATTGCCATTTCTATTGCACTCCAAATGTAATTGTGTTTATATAGAGCGTTAGTGTCCAAATTAAATAGCATATGCTGTTTCCTCAATTTACATTCCATGGAACATTGCATCCAAAATGATTCCAGAGGATATTATTACGCTGTGTATAGGAGGAGGAAAGAGAGAAAGAATATGAATTTTCTAAAGCATTTTCATTTAAGTGGGAATTGGGAAGCTTGGGTTATAGTTCTGAACATGTTATCATTAATTCACTCATTCATTTAATCAAAAAACACATCAAGGTTCTGTGATGTGCAAAACACAGTACTAGGTTATTTTTTTTTTTTTAAGATTTATTTATTTGAAAGAGAGAGAAAGAGAGAGAGAGAGGGAGGGAGAGAGGGAGAGAGAGAGAAAGGATCTTCTCTCTGCTGGCTCACTCCCCCAGATGTCCACAATGGCTAAGAGTGAGCCATGCTGAAGCCAGCAGCCAGGAGCATCAGATGAGTTTCCCATGGGGGTTTCAGGGCCCCCAAACACTTGGGCCATCTTCCACTGCTTTTTCCAAGGGTTGGAAGTGGAGTGGCCAGGACATGAATCAGTGCCCATATGGGATGCCATCATTACAAGAGGTGGCTTTATCCATGACACCACAACATCAGTCCCCGTATTAGGTTGTATAGGGAACATATAGTCCAATAATTTTCCTTCATCAGTTTCCTGTGATTTATCAATGTCAACAAGTATCTCACTTGTTTAGAAAACATCATTCATTAAGTAGATAAGTATTGAAAATCTATTGTGTAGAAGAAAAGATACTAGATACAAGTGACAATCAAGATAGACCAATCACCCTTCCCCTCAGGGATCTTATAGCTTTACTCTACTTGAGAGTAGAAGGAAACAACTCATTAACTGGATGAAGAAGAGGATCCTCCATAGAGAGGATGTAGTGACTTCACGATGTATCTATTGCCTCCATGACCTGCAGCTCCTTGAATTTTTTTTTCCTTTTCTCTTAACTACATAGTTTTCCAGTGTAGAACCTATAGTACAAGAGATTTGTGGGCTGATAGACTCCACCAGTTCTGATATTAGCTGCATTGGGAATAGTCCAGACAATGATTCTTTGCTAAATAATCTTTGTCATTGGAACTCTTGAACCACCTCCTGATCTTTGAGGAGCTACATATAATGCTGGATAATAACTGACTCTTCGAGATTTGGATATATCCTACCAATAACTACAGTCCTATTAATACTGCTAAAAGTGTTATGGATTTTTTTAAAGCCTGCTACCTTTGGGGAAAGGTTAGTATTAAACACTTTTACCCTTTATAACAAGGAATTTTGAAAATTGAAAGAGAAAAGAGTAAAAAGAAGGATTTACTAAATTTGGTAGAAAGTAATATAAAATACACATAAACTATGGAATTTATCAATAAACCCAATAACTGGTTTGAATGTTTGTCTATTCCCAAACTCATATTAGAATTTAATTGGCGGGGCTGGCGCTGTGGCTTAGCAGGTTAATGCCCTGGCCTGAAGAACTGGCAACCCATATGGTCGCCTATTCAAGACCTGGCTTCCGATCCGGCTCGCTGCTATGGCCTGGGAAAGCAATAAGAAGATGGCCTGGGTCCTTGGGCCCCTGCACCCACATGGGAGACCTGGAAGAAACTCCTGGCTCCTGGCTTCAGATTGGCCAAGCTCTGGCCATTGCGGCCAACTGGGGAGTGAACCATCGGATGGAAGCGCTCTCTCTCTCTCTCTCTGACTGCCTTTCCTCTCTCTGTGTGACTCTGACTTTCAAATAAATAAATAAATCTTTAAAAAAAGAATTTAATTGGCATGGTATTAGTATTAAAAGTTGGGATTATTTTAAGAGGTGAGTAAACCAGGAAAAGTCTCTGCCCTCATGGATGGTTTAGTGCTGCTACCACAGGAGTGGATTCCTTATAAAAGGATCAGTCCATGACAGAGTTTGTGGTCACAAAATGCTTCCATAGCCTTGGCAGCTCATGGTAAGAGCCTTAGGTGATCACTGACATCATAAATAAGAGTTTTAATTGTTAAATTAAAACAGAAGTCACTGTGCACTTACTCCCCATGTAGGACCACTGTCCTTAGTGAGTTGTACTTTGAGAATTAACTGCAAAACTTGTTCTCAAACTGTACTTTATACAGAGTGTGTGTGTGTATGGAGGGGTGCAAACTGTTGAATCTTTACTTAGTATAGAGGGAGTCTTCTGTATATAATTAAAATGAATCTTAATGAAGAATGAGATAGGAGAGGGAGTAGGAGGTGGGACGGGAGTGGGAGTGGGAGTGGGTGGGTGAGCATAGGTGGAAGAATCACTATATTCCTGAAGTTGTACCTATGAAATTTGCATTCATTAAATAAAAGCTTTGAAAAAAAAAGCAAAAAACCAAAACCAAAAACAAAAATGTAAAAGAATCAGTTCAATCCCCTATTACATATGTCCATGTGCCATGTTCCTGTCCCTCTTCTCTTTCTCCAGCTCTCCCTTCCTCCCTTCCCCCTCCCCCTCCCTTCTTCTTTTCACCATGGGATGATGCAGCAAGAAGGCCCATACCAGATGCCAGACCATTGTCTGATATCAGCCCCTTGATCTTAGACTTCCCATCTTCCAGAACTGTGAGAAATAAATTTCTGTTTCTGATAAATTATCCAATCTGTGGTCTTCTGTTATAGCAACAGAAAATAGTCTAAGACAGATAATTTTTATCACATCAATAAAATAGACAAGACATTGACAAGTATGTTCAAGAAATAAAAAGAAAAGACACAAATAATCAGCATTAGGTAGAAAATAGTAGACTAGACGTAGGAGCAGATGTTTGGCACAGCAATTAAAATGCCAGTGAAGATGTCTGTGTCCCTTGTCAGAGTGCCTGGGTTTGATACCTACCTCTGGTTCCTGACTTCAGCTTCCTACCAATGCAGATGCATGGAGACAGCGGTGATGGCTTAAGTGATTGGGTTTCCACCAGTGTAGGAGACATGAATTGAGTTCCTGGTTCCTGGCTTTGGTCCTCACTGCTGCAAGCATTTGGGAAGTGAATCAGCAATTGGGAGCTCTTTCTCTATTTAACTCTGTGTGTGTGTGTGTGTGTGTGTGTGTCTCAAATGAACAAAAATTTTAAAAGTAGTACACATAACCTCAGGTATAAAAGGAAAACTTTTTAAATGGTATTGGGGAACAGAAAGGAGTTTGGGGCCAGTGTTGTAGTGCAGTATGTTAAGCTGCCTGATATATCAGCATCCCATATGAGCATTGGTTAGAGTCCTGGCTCCTCCACTTCTGATCAAACTCCCTGCTAATGTGCCTGGGAAAGCAGCAGAAGATGATGCAAATACTTAGGCTCCTGCCATCCATGTGGGAGACCCAGTTAGAGCTCCAGGCTCCTGGCTTCAGCCTGGCCCAGCCTTGGACATTGTAGCCAGTTGGGGAGTGAACCACTGAATGAATGATCTCTCTCTCTCTCTCCCTCCCTCTCTCTCTCTCTCTATATATATATATATAGATAGATAGATATAGATATAAATATATATACCTATATAGTTTCTATATACAGAGAGATATCCTCCTCTGTAACTGATTTTCAAATAAATAAAACATTTTTTAAAAGAAAGTTCAAAAATAAACTGAAGTGTACATGATAATTTAGTATAAGCTAATAGTCCAAATGAATGAAGAAAGATTGGCTTATTTAAAAATTGGGATTGAGATGTGGGCATTTGGTGCAGAGGTTAAAATGCTGCTTGGGACTTGGGATATGTGCGTTCCAAACTGTACTGCCTGTGTTCAAGTATTGGCTCTAGTGATTACAGCTTCATGCTAACGTGCACCTGGCAGGGATCAGGAGTTGGTCTCAAGTACTTATGTCCCTGCTACCCACATGGGAAGCCTGGATTGAGTTTCAGGCTCCTGGCTTCAGTCTGGCCTATCCCTGGCTGTTATGGGTATTTAGGGGGTGAACAAGTGGATGGCTTATCTCTGTGTTTGTCTCTCGATGCTTTCAAATGAAATGGGGGGAAAAAAAAGACACATGTGTCCCACATCAGTGTTCCTGGGTTCAATTCTTGACTCCAGCTCCTGACTCCAATTTCTTGCTATTACAGACTCTGAGAAGCAACAGGTGATGACACCAGTAGTGGAGTCCTTCCACCCATATAGGAGACCTGGGTAGTGTTTCTGGCTCCCAACTCCTGCCTGGCCCAGTCGTGGTTGTTGTGAACATTTGATTAATGAATGAGCAGATGGGAGCCCCCACTCTCTGTCTCAAATAAAAAGGAATAATGATAAAAATTTTGAAATAAAAATGGTATTAAGACAACTGGCTAATAATATGAAAACAATTGTCCTTGGATACCAAATATAATTATCAAAACTTATATCAACATTGAAAAACTACATATTAGAATGCATTTATAAACTTGTAGTATGAAAGATTCTCTTTTCAGTGCTTATTTATTTAACTGATAGGCAGAGTTACAGAGATGGAGGGAGACAGAAAGAGAGAGAGAGAGAGAGAGAGACTGATCTTCCATCTGCTGGTTCACTCTCCAGATTGCAACAGCCAGGGCTGGGTCAGAATGAAGCCAGGAACCCTGAACTCCATCCAGGTCTCCCACATGGCAGGAGCTGAATCACTTGGGCCATCTCCTGCTGCTTTCCCAGGCACATGAGCAAGGAGCTGGATCAGGAGTGGAGCAGCCAGACCTTGAACCAGTGCTCATATGGGATGACAGCATCTCAGGTAGCAGCTTAACCCACTGTGCCACAACACTGGCCCTGAAAGATTTTCCTGAGGCACAAATGCAAAAAACCATGGAAGAAAAGATTGATTGAAAAATTGATTATATAAATATTTAAGGTTATGTGTATTAAAAGACAGCATAAATAAATATTAATGGAAAGTGACAAACTACAGACTAAATATCTTCAACATACATAACAGGTAAATTAATGTTCAGAATATACATATATCTATGTGTGTTTATAAGGGTATTTTAAAAAGTTCATGGAAAATACAATTAAAATGTTATTTTGGTGAAAAAGCATTTGAAATCCATTCACACTTTTTTCTTTTTCTTTTTTTTTGAAGATTTATTTATTTTACTTGTAGGTCAGAGTTACACAGAGATGAGAGGCAGAGAGAGGGAGAGAGAGAGGTTTTTCATCCATTGGTTCACTCCTCAATTGGCTACAATAGCTGCAGCTGTGCTGATCCGAAGCCAGGAGCCAGGAGCTTCTTCCAGGTCTCCCATGTGGGTGCAGGGGCCGGAGGACTTGGGCCATCTTCTACTGCTTTCCCAAGCCATAGAACAGAGCTTGTTCAGTGGAGGAGCAACCAAGACTCAAACCGGCGCCCATAAGGGATGCTGGCACTGCAGGCAGCAGCTTTACCCGCTATACCATAGCACCAGCCCCCCCCTCACACGCACACACTTTTTTCATAATGCACATTTTTCATGAACTTTTTTATATTCATCATATGCAAGGATCTCAAAATTCTTTGAACCAAAATAAACTTATCTTTTAATCCTACTTTCCAGTAATTTTTAAGTATTTTGTATTAAAATGAGTATATACATATATGTATATGCAGTCGTGCATCTCTTGATGGATGGGGATATGCTCTGAGAAATGCATTGTTAGGAGATTTTGTCACTGTGCAAACATCTTAGAGTGTACTTACACAAAGTCTACACTTTGCTAGATGATATAATCTTACCGAACCACAATCATGTATGTGGTGCAGTGTTGATCAAAACATCACTATGTAGCAGATGACTATATGTATCAATCAATCAATAAGATTATAAGCTAACAGTAAAAAAGACAAATGAAATGAATAGATAATTCACACAAAAGAAAATATATCCAACCTCACTAATATTAAGGGTAATGAAGGCTAAAAGAAGATAGCAAGTTTTATTTTTTTAAATGTTTATTTTCATCTATATGAGAGAGAGAGAGAGAGAGAGGAGACATCTTTCATACACTGGTTCATTCCCCAAATGCCTGCAACAGTCAGGGCTGGACCAGGCCAAAGCCAGGAGCCCACAACTCCCTCCACATCTCTGATGTAGGTAACACGGGCTCAGGCACTTGAGTCATTCATTATCTGCCACTTCCCCAAATGCATTAGCTAGAAGCTGGGTTCAAAGCAGAGGTGCCAGGACTCCAAGTGATGACTCAACTCACTGTTCCACAATATCTGCCCTGATTCCAATTATTAGTCATGAGATAGGGGAAAAATTAAATTTGGGATAGCTTGTATAGAGAGAATCTTGGATAATACTTTGATAGATACTACTGTGGGAGTATAAATTGTTATAGTCTCATTTGGGGAAACATTTTGGCAGTGTCTTAACATTTTAAATAATGTTCTTTTTGACACAATTTTGATTCTTAGTATCAGCTCTGGAAAATTAGTCAAATATATGTACATTAAAATGTGCATATGGATGTTCTTTTACTATTATACTATTTGTAATAATGGAAAATTGATTAAAATCTAAATGCCCATATATAGGAAAATGGTTAAATGAACTGGTATATTCATACTCTGGCTCATATACAAAGTATAAAACTAATGTGTAGTATGGAAAGATATATAAGACATTGTAGTTTCTGTTTTTAAGATTGTTTAATTTATTTGAAAGTCAGAGTTACAGAGAGGAGAGGAGCAGAGAGAGAGAGAGGGATTTTCCATTGCCTGGGCTGGGCCAGGCCAAATCCAGGACACTGGAACACCATTCAGGTCTCCCATATGGGTGCAGAGATCCAAACACTTGGACCATCCTCCACTGCCTTCCCAGGTACATCAGCAGGGAGCTGAATTGGAAGTGGAGCCTGGACTCGAACTGCTGCTCATATGGGATGCTGCATTGCAGGTACAACACAACCTGCTTCATCACAACAGTGGCCTCAGTTTTAAATAGTCGAAAAGCATTGTGTTCAGAATGATGTAATTTATATACAATTATATAAATAGAACCCTACAGGCTTCCAAATTTCCAAAAATGCATATATGTATATATATGCATAGGGAAAGATCTGGAAGGATGCTTGTCATTAGATTTGAATATGTTTGTTAAGTATAACAGTAGTTATTTCTGGAGAGGGAACTGGGATTGAAGATGGTGGTCAAGGAAGATTTATAAAAAATGTTTGAATTGTTAAATAAAGCTTTGATGCATATTACTCATTTAAATAAAAATATATAAAATTGAAAACAAAATGTGAAGGTATAGGCAGAGTCACAAATGTTGTAGGAATTTCAGAATCCTAGAGATATGTAAAGCCGAAGAAAGCCAGAATCTCATGTCAGAGCTGAGATACACAAGCCAAGAATCAGAGGCCAAGAAGAATGACAAAGGAGTATACTTTGAACTCCATTGCCCCATTTTGTGTTGAGGGGGCTAAGCATGGTACTATAGGAGTAAAGGGTAAGACCTCGCTGTGTCAGGCAAAGCAGGAAATGTTGAGAGCTGGGCTGGCTCTATGTGAACATAGATATTTGGAGCTGGAGTGTCAAAGGCTCTGTAACTTTACATATTTCTTAGCATGGGATCTCCCACATTCAGCAAAGCAGATGACCTATTCTTGTTAAGTGGAAAGCCTGACAGAGCCTCCTACTGGGATGCTCTCTTCCCCTAATATATATCTATACTGTTCTTTAGACTTCTCAAAGGTAGCTTGCATATCTTCCTTAGGATCTAGCTGGTAACTTTTCAGGTAGCAGGTAGCTAATAATAGTAGTCCGGTGTCAATGGTGGTGGGGAGGCTGAGAAACAGTGTATTCTGTTTGGAAAGTGTGGGGAGCAATCCGGACTGGACTGAGTTACTGGAATTAAGACTTATTCTATGCATCTGCTCTCCCACAATATGGCGCTGGAAGAGAAGTAAACAGCTTCCGCACAGCTGCCTCCAGTTCAACTAATAAACTGTAGGACTTGCTCCTGATTGGAGAGCAGCGTACTTGGCGTGTGGGCAGCCGAGTTAGGATTGGCGGAGGAGGACTATAAAGGAGGAGAGAGACGGCATGCACGGAGGAACATCTAAGGGGAACACCTGTGCAGCCCCCGAGAGAGCCGGCCGGCGGTGTGACGCTCCCCCGCGGAAGTGGGGAATGTGGCAGGGGGAACCGCCCTTCCACGGAGGTGGAAGGGTCGGTAGCCAACCCGGGAAGAACCAGCAGCAAACCCGGGGAGGGCCGAGCAGACGAAAGAACAGCGCAGGGTCCTGTGTCGTTCCTCCACGAAGAGGGGGAGCGACATAATGGTGCCGTGACTCGGATATGAAGCCTAGGCAGGGTTTAGTGTCGTTCCTCCACGAAGAGGGGGAGCGACATAATGGTGCCGTGACTCGGATTAGGAAACCTAGGACGGATAGCAAACTTAGGAGGGAAGAAACGGGAAGAACTGGGAAATTACCGGAGAGAGAGACTAGCAAACAGCCTAGGGAAAAGCCGGACGAAAAGGGTGCCGGAAGAAGCTATTGAAAGCCTAGGCATAGACTCAGATACGGACTACAGGGGGAAGCTGGGAGAAATCTCTAAGGTCGAAAGCGAAAAGTGAAAGCTAGAACAAACAGACTCGGACGCGGACTGTGGGGAGAGGCCAGGAGAAATGAGGGAGGAATATCGTTGGAGGAAAGTTTGGGGAAACATACCGGGTAGAGAAAAGTGTTAGGGAAATTGAAGCCGCGGGGGGCAGGCCGAGGCTGAAACGAAAGCCACTTTGGGATTCTCAAGTTAGCCCGGGAATGGGGGGCGAAAAGTTGAAACCAGAAGCTGAAACGTAAGCCAGATTGGGATCCGTCTGATTAGCCTGGGGAGCAAAGGACGGGAAGCCAAATCGTGGGGCGGAGACGTATGCTGGGTTGAATTCGCCAGGCTAGCCCGGGGAACTTAGATTGAATGCTAGTGGCGGACACGTAAGCTACGCTGTGTGACTCGCGGAGGCTGCCGTGTGCAGAGAGAGCGTGCGGGGCACAAGTAGATAGGGAACGGGGCTGGCGCGAGGCCGTGGTGCAGACGCGAAGGGCGTGGAGACCGCGGAGCGCGCGAAGCCAAGCCGCGCAAAGCCGGGAAGCCGCGCAGATGAGAGAGACGCGGGCTGAAGCGGCTCAGCCGGAAAGCCGCCGAGAAATAGCCTCGGGGCGGAGCCTGCCGGCAGGGCGAGGCACCGGGAAGCCGCAGGGATAAGAGAAACAAAAGTTTAGAAGTAAAATGAGAGAAATGGGAATGTTGGCAGACATAAGTAAAATGGGAGAAATAGGAATGCCCGGAGATAGAGAAATAGAGAAATAGAAAGGCCTCCCCTCAACATGGCAATTAGAAGACTTGGATTCGGTCTGCCCGATTAAGTGAGGCGATGAGCACCTGCAGCGGCTAGCAGCTTATGCGCCGCAGGTCACCGAAGACAGGCACGAATTAACATCAGAAAGGCCTCCCCACAATACAACAATGAGAAGGCTTGGATTCGGTTTGCCTGATTGTTAGGGCTTGTAAGCCCCTGCAGGCAGAGCAGAGCATGCGCTGCGGGGCACCGAACACAGGCACGCTGATGCGCCTAAAAACCTCCTCACAACATGGCGAAGAGAGGACCCGGATTCGGTTTGCCTGATTGATAGGACTTGTAAAAACCTGTGGTAACTCTAGCAAGTAGAGCAGAGTGTGTGCCGCGGGACACCGAAGACAGGCGCGTATCAACGCCAAAAATAAAAAGAAAGGGGGATCTGTGAGGAGCAATCCAGACTGGACTGAGTTACTGGAATTAAGACTTATTCTATGCATCTGCTCTCCCACAATATGGCGCTGGGAGAGAAGTAAACAGCTTCCGCACAGCTGCCTCCAGTTCAACTAATAAACTGTAGGACTTGCTCCTGATTGGAGAGCAGCGTACTTGGCGTGTGGGCAGCCAAGTTAGGATTGGCGGAGGAGGACTATAAAGGAGGAGAGAGACGGCATGCACGGAGGAACATCTAAGGGGAACACCTGTGCAGCCCCCGAGAGAGCCGGCCGGCAGTGTGCCGCTCCCCTGCGGAAGTGGGGAATGTGGCAGGGGGAACCGCCCTTCCACGGAGGTGGAAGGGTCGGTAGCCAACCCGGGAAGAACCAGCAGCAAACCCGGGGAGGGCCGAGCAGACGAAAGAACAGCGCAGGGTCCTGTGTCGTTCCTCCACGAAGAGGGGGAGCGACATAATGGTGCCGTGACTCGGATATGAAGCCTAGGCAGGGCTTAGTGTTGTTCCTCCACGAAGAGGGGGAGCGACAGAAAGCAGGAAAATGATTATAGGTGAATCACAGAGAAACAGTAGAGGGGTCAGTGGAGTTGTCTCTAAGAAACTTAACAGTAGAGATCCTTTTTCTAGCCAAATGTCTTCAGGTGCTACGTGATAAGCAAGCAGATCTCAAAATAGACTGATGTGACCACTATTTACTAGAACTGGATACATACAAACTTGAGGATGATATTTAGAGACCAAGAGACTGAGTAGTCTCTTTAGGGTACGGATATTCAGTCAGGTTTTGGGGGTGTGAGAGAAACACAATCTCTCATGCTGCTTAAATTTCTCCTCCCCATCAGGCCATCTAATGTCATGTTAGCCACCCGAGTTTCATTTGAATTACCCAGGGACCCTCGAATTTGTATGTATGATTGGCTATAATCATACATGAATGTATGATTGGCTATAATGATTAGCCCACGAGTTGAATTATGTCTTCCTCGAACTTCCTAGGAACAAGCTTCAGCCTTCTCCATTAGTAGGGAGAAGCTGAAGTAGTACATACACAACTTATCCCAGTGCTTTCCGGTCACTGTAGGTGCCTCTAGGGGGGGCTCAGTTCTCTATTAATGAAATTGAAGAGCTGCTAAACAGTTCCACTTCAGGTTCCCTTTCCTATGAATGCCCTTTTTTCATTCCAATACAACCGGATTTAAAAAAGAAAGCCTCTGAGGATCACATCACATCACTTTGTTTTTATAAAAACTCAGGCAAACTTTTTTCCTAATTTAAACATCGCTATATGCTGCCTGTATAAAACTTGAAAAATATAAAAAAGAAAGAAAGAAGTGAAAATTATATTCTTGTTACACAATGATAATCACTGCTAATGTTTAGGTCTGTTTCATTGTAATCTATTTTCCGTAGATAAATGTGTTTACATAGCTGAATTCATAGTATATGTACAGATGTGTGATTTTTAAATAACTTGGTGTCAGAAACATAGTTCAACTTTGTTTTGTAAGGTTCTATAACTTTATCACCTGTGATTTATTTAAACTGTTTACTACTGCACATTGAGGTTGTCCATAATCTGTTACTATTATAAGCCTCACAACTGTAACGAAAAAAAATTATGCACAAGGTATTTCTATACTTTTCTTTAAACTGCTTTATTTAGGTATTATTGACATACAAAAAGCTATACATTTTTAATGCTTATAACTTGGCAATTTTGGCAATAAGTATATAACTGTGGAACCATCACCACAATCAATGCCAGAAACATATTCATTACCTCAAAAAGTTTCCTCTCACCCTCTTACCTTTTTTATGGTTCCTTAGGATTAATTCTTAAGATGGGGACTGCTGGATCAAAGTCCATGAATGTTTCTCTAACAGTTTTGATTATATACTGCAAAATTGCCTTCGAATAAATAAGTGCCAACACCATTGCCTTGTAACAAAGTGGCATGCCTGTCTTTTTTTGTTGTTTTTTTTTTTTTTTTGGTTTTGTTTTAACAAGCAGAGTTAGACAGTGAGAGAAAGAGAGACAGAAAGATCTTCCTTTTCCATTGATTCACCCCCCAAGTGGCCACCGCTGCCAGTGCATTGCGGCCGGCCAGCGTGCTGCGCCAACCCAAAGCCAGGAGCCAGGTGCTTCCTCCTGGTCTTCAATGCAAGTGCAGGGCCCAAGCACTTGGGCCATCCTCCACTGCCCTCCCAGGCCACAGCAGAGAGCTGGACTGGAAGAGGAGCAACCGGGACAGAATCCGGCGCCCCAACCGGGACTAGAACCCGGGGTACCGGCGCCACAGGTGGAGGATTAGCCTAGTGAGCCGTGGCGCCAGCCAGCCATGGTGCCGGCCATAAAGTGGCATGCCTGTCACACAATCTTTTATGTAAAGATTCATCTTTTAATTTATTTTGAAAGAGTGATGGTCTGGGGAAGCTCTTCCATCCACTGTTTTCACTCCCCCAAAAAGGCTGCAATGGCCATGGCTTGGCCAAGCTAAAGCCAAGAGCCAGGAACTCCATATGGGTCTTCCATGTGGGCAATCAAGGTCCAGGTATTTGAACCATCGTCTGCTGCCATCCCAGGCAACATTAGCAGGGAACCAGATGGGAAGCAGAACAGCCAGGTCTCTAATTAGTGCTCTGATATGGGATGCCAGCACTGCAACTGGCAGCTTAATCTGCTGTGCCACAATGCCCACCCCGTAACAAAATCTTTTCTCAGATCTGGGAAAGTGACTATTCTCTACAGAGAACCCTAGACATTTTCTGGCAGGAGCAGTGAAAGAGCGAGGTGACAGCATTTTGAGTTGTCCCAAGTGTCAGCTGGTAGGTAATCAGGAATAGTTGCTTTTTAGAAGTTGCTAGACAACTTAGGTTATACTTAATTCCCAAAACCTGTTCATTTCTAGCCAGGTCTCACTTTTTACTGGAATTTTAAATTTGACCTCAACAACATCAGTTGCCCTCTTTTCTAAGGAAAAAGTTTGTTCTATCATTTCCTGAGCTTCCAGTCCTGGTTCTCTACACAAGATGACATATGACAGACCCTTTGCCCTCATACTGCTGAAAGTTCCGTATCAAAGTGAACATTACTTATAAACATTGTCAAATAACTTAGCAAGCCTCAGTTATATGCATCAAGCCCATATATAAACAAAACAGCCTAAGAAAGGCACAGGAAAATAAAGAAAGTGAGTTTATGGAAAACATTTTCCTTATTCAAATTCAAAGGACTGTACATTTCTGTAGTGTTGTATGATGTACTGGGAATCTGTCAAAATCCAACGTCCACTAATTACTGTTTTCATACAACTGTAAAACCACAAATCATAATTCCTTCCAAGAATTATGTGACTGGTGAATTCTTCTTGTTATTCTGGTTCCTGTCATGATACATACATAAGTTCCAGTCACTCATATGTTAATTTCTTTTTCCAGTGGTTTTAAGCCAAGATCAGACTAATTCTGACTGGAGAGCAGTGAGGGAGTCTGGCCAGAAGTTAGAAACTGAATCCTCTAATTCAAAATGCTTTATTTATTATTTATGCCTCACTTAGTTCCATAAAATGGTTAAAATGACCTGTCTCTTGCAGCATTACTTCTAGCTCTGCTGTCCTGACTTTGATACTAGCTCCACCTACTATTTCTCCACATTTAAGCTGACCTTTGCCCTGTAGTGTAGATCAACTCTGCCTTCAGACAAAAAGAAACCTCTTCTTTTACCCCCCTCTTTCCCAAATTAAAAAAAACAGTGGGGGGAGTACAGAGGCTTAGAATTGAGTCACTGTCCTTGAATCCGTCTAACAAAGTAGTCCTGTGCTAATGACAGGGACCCTAGATGGTCAGATGCCTGCATTCTACTCCCTCTCTTCCTTGCCTCGTCATGGAAGGAAAAGTGAGAGAGTAGATTCTTCAGGGCCAGAAAATCCTCATTATCTCCCTGAACAAGAAGATGCCACAAGGGCCCAGAGATGCATACAAAACCCAAATGTAGACAAGTCAAGGCCCCAAATGCAGGAGACAGGATGGAAGAATTCTGTCTGCTGAGGTCAGAGCCAGTGGCTAGCATTAGAGCAGAGGGCCATGAATTTAACAAACAAAGGAGGGTGAGAACAGAGGATGCCTGAATCATCATGAGTGTCACCTAGCAATTGTGACTTGCATCTCTAGGGGTACATATGCTAGGGACATCAGAGTTCTCTAGCGCAAGAAGGCCATTCATGTACCTTAGTTCGTAACAATATACAACTGGGCTTTGTTTTCCATCCTGAGAATGGGAAGAAGCAGGAAGAGGACAATAATACCTTCTGCCCCTGTACATGCGAGCTCTGTTGTATGTAGGTACTTTCATGAATCTTCTCAACTTTATGAGGCTGTTATAGTCCCAGTTTTAAAGATGAGAGGACAAAGCTTCCTGACTCTGAGACTAGTGCCCTTCCTCTGTGTACCATCATGACTTACTGCTTTTCAGCCCTGTTGCCAAGGAAGCAGTCTTCACCCCCATGCTAAATATCTGTCACTCTATGTGATGTCATTCTAGTCTCTCTGCCAGTAGAGGAGAGGATTGTGCTTCCTACTTCTGGCTGCCTCATCTCTGCTAATGTTCTTTTTTATGACTCCTCCACCAAGAGTCTCCTCTTCTGACTCATGCATCTAATTCAGGCTTTGCCACTTGTGTAGCAAAACTAAGGATGATCAACCTGATAATAATAACAATGATGGCATGTATCAGTTTCTGAGCACGTACTGTGTACCAGATTTGTAGCAAGGTCTTAGCACACATTATGTCATTTATTCCTTACCCTAGCCCTATAAATAATATTATCATCCCTGTTTTATAGATGAGAAAGAAATTACCTCTTGTTTGCATCACAGATTTCTTCTAGTACAGCTGTTTGCCTCCTTCACCTTCTCTTAGGCACCGTGGCTTTCTTGCTGTTCTCCAAGCAGATCAAACTTGTTCCCACCTCAGGGTCTTTACCCTTGCTCTCCCCTCCGCTAGAAACTTCATATTCCCAGGTTTATCCTCATGGCTGACTCCTTCATATCATCTAAATCTCTACCCAAATATCATTTGGAGGCTCTCTCTGACCACTTTATATCAAAAATAGCCTGCAAGTACACACACTGCCATCACTCTTTTTTCTCCTGACCCTGATCTATTTTTTATTCACGGTAATTATCATTTTTTAAAATATCTTAATTCGTTGATTGTTTACTCCTTTTCTCCTCCACCAGACTCTAAACTCCTTAAAGGCAGTCATTTAATCAATGTATTGTCCCTAATGCGTAGCAGGAAATTAACATACATGTAATGCTCAGATAGAAGGATGGATGAGTCATCCAGTGATATCTGACTCCACAGTGTTCTAATTGTGATAGGATGCTACTTTTAGAAATTTGTGGAAAATGGAATTAAAGGCTAAATTTTTTTGGTGCAAAACATTTTTGAAATTTACGCATACATAGGTTTTTCAGAATATGCCTTTTCCATGAATTTTTGAAGACCCTTTATATGCACACATTTCAAAACAATTTTTTGAACCAAAAATTTATCTTTTGATTCCATTTCCACAAATTTTTTCAAGTAGTCTTATACCTGACTCCTAGCTCAGCAAAGATGGGTGGCACTTCCTTTGGGTCAGAGGTAATTTATATGTTGATCTTTCCATGACAATTATATTTTTACATTGCAATTAGGGAAGAATTATCTTTCCAACTAGTCTATGAGCTTTTCAAGTGCCCTGTTTTTATTTTCTCCCTAGTGTTATAACAGAGAGAGGATGAACTTAAGAGCTAAAAAGAACATGTTTCAAAATCCTGTTCTGCCTTCGGTCCCTCTGTGATTTAATTTTCAGGTTTTTTTTAATTTATTTAAGTGACAGAGATAGAGATGTGTGTGTGTGTGTGTGTATGTATGAGAGAGAGAGAGAGAGAGAGAGAGAGAGAGCACATGAGAGCAAGATCTCCCCAATCCACTGAGTCACTCCTTAAATTCCCACAGTGGTCAGGAATGGGCTTGGCCTAAGCCAAGAGCCCAGGATTTAATCCAAGGCTCTTTTATGAGTGGCAGGAATTCAATTACTTGAGCCATTACTGTTGCCTCCTAGGATCTGCATTAGCAGAAAGCTGAAGTCAGGAACCAGAACAAAGACTCTAACCTAGGCATTCAATATGGGACATGGGTATCTTACCCAGATTCTTAAACATTAGACTAAATGTTGGTCCCCCCCTTTGTAACTTTAATTAACTTATTTGGTCTCCTGTGAATATTAATTTCCATATCTTCAAACTAGGCATACTATGTCACATGTAGTTATTGTGACAAGTCAAATGATTTATTATAGGGAACCTGACCAGTTAACCGCCTAGTGCATAGCAGGCATTCAATAAATTGAAACACCTCATCTCTTTGTACTTCTCCCAGAATGCAGCTTACCCTATTAGTTCATTAGTGAACTGAACGTTTCTTTTGAATTTCAGTATCATCTATTATGGGGCTCTTTATATGGAGGGTACTGGGAACTATATTATTAAATTATCTTACTGTATTTTTAACTGCTACTTGGACACGGATTTGGAAGGTGTGTCTGTCCATTGTGGGCATGTTATTAAGCTGAAAGGGAGCTGGCGCCGCGGCTCACTAGGCTAATCCTCCGCCTTGCGGCGCCGGCACACTGGGTTCTAGTCCCGGTTGGGGCGCCGGATTCTGTCCCAGTTGCCCCTCTTCCAGGCCAGCTCTCTGCTGTGGCCAGGGAGTGCAGTGGAGGATGGCCCAAGTGCTTGGGCCCTGCACCCCATGGGAGACCAGGAGAAGTACCTGGCTCCTGCCATCGGATCAGTGCGGTGTGCCGGCCGCAGCGTGCCGGCCACGGCAGCCATTGGAGGGTGAACCAACGGCAAAAAGGAATACCTTTCTCTCTGTCTCTCTCTCTCTCACTGTCCACTCTGCCTATCAAAAAAAAAAAAAAAGCTGAAAGGGACAGCAAGTAAGTTTAATAATAAATCTCCACAGGCTGAACTAATTAATAAAATTTAATAATGATTATACATGTAAAGTTCTTCATCTGAGTATAAAAATATAGTTATTCAAGTTCAGGCTAAAGGTGGCATCGCATAGCTCAGTATAAGGGTTCTTTTAAAAGTTTATGGAAGGGCCGACACTGTGGCTTAGTGGGTAAAGCTGCCACCTATAGTGCCAGAATCCCATATGAGTGGGTCAGGTTCGAGTCCCGGCTACTACACTTCTGATCCAGCTTTCTGCTATGACCTGGGAAAGCAGTGGAATATGGCCCAAGTCCTTGGGCCCCTGCACCTGCATGGGAGACCCAGAAGAAGCTCCTGGCTCCCAGCTTTGGATTGGCTCAGCTCCAGCCATTGTGGCTACCTGGAGAGTAAACCAGTGGATAGAAGACCTTTCTCTCTCTCTGCCTCTGCTTCTCTGTAGTTCTGCCTATCAAATAAATAAATAAATAAATATTTTTTAAAAAGTTACTAGGGAAATATCTATAAAAATCTATGCATAGATTTCAAAAATTTTACACAAAATAAACTTATCTTTTAATTCCATTTTCAATGGTATACCTAGGAGCTTTCATCTCATGGAATTGGATCATTTACAGAATCTTAGATTTATCTTATTAAGACCACATTTTTATATTTTTCTGTATTTCTCCTTTAGTCCTACTCAATCCATTTTCTTTCTCTTAGACATCTCTACTCTGATTATTCAGGTTTTCTCCATAGTCTATCACTCACATGTCTCCATTTCTTTCACTTACACAGCCTGGACACCACAATGCATCATGTTAATCACAACTTCAATGCCAAAGTCCCTTCATACTTTCCTCACACGTACCTTGATATGTGATTCTCAACCAGTAGTGGGGCAGGGGCCAGGAGCGAGGGAGGAATGTTTTAACTCTATGTTCTTCCCAGAGATTCTGTTCCATGTCCACTCCAGCCTAGGTGGATAACCACTGCCCTATAGTTATACTGCTGTGGTTCTAAGCAAGGACTCATTCAAAGTACACATATTTGAATCCTATCTCCTTACTTTGCTAGCAGTGTGGATAGACTCTGCATTTCACCTTCTAGATCTGTAAAATGAGATTGAAAATAGACTCTTAAACTCCGGGATTGTTTCATGTACTAAGTATTATTTCATGTATTCCAAACAGTCCCTCGGAGATGGAATTGTGATTGTTTGCAATTGTTTGTGTCATAATCTTTAGGAGCTTAAGGTTGAACAAAGTTGGCAAACCCTCTTGATGTGGTCTCCTGTAGAAAAGCTGTTGAATGAAAATAAAACTACCATACAGCAAGACACATTAGGTCTCCTGCAAATCCAAGTGTCCCTTCTTTAGCTGAGCCTTCTATGATGTATGTGGCATTCTTTGTAATGTGTCCCTGGTCAGCCTTCTTCCTGATTCCCTGCAAAAGGTATTCCATATCTTTTTTTTTAAAGATTTATTTATTTATTTGAAAGTCAGAGTTTCACAGAGAGAGAAGGAGAGGCAGAGAGAGAGAGAGAAAGAGAGAGGTCTTCAGTCGCTGGTTCACTCCCCAACTGGCCGCAACAGCTGGAGCTGCGCTGATCTGAAGCCAGGAACTAAGAGCCAGGACCCAGGAGTTTCTTCCATGTCTCCCACATGGGTGCAGGGCCCCAAGCACTTGGGCCATCTTCTACTGTTTTCCCAGGCTATAGCAGAGAGCTGGATCAGAAGTGGAGCAGCCGGGACTCAAACCAGCGCCCATAGGGGATTCCGGTACTGCAGGCAGCGGCTTTACCCACTACGCCACGGTGCCAGCCCCAAATCACTCCTTCTTAATTCCCTCTATAGGTTTCTCTTCTTCACATACCTATTAGATTATTATACCTAGATAGGTTTCATGTATTGACCCTCTTCTTTTCTCAGTTTTCACATGTATGTTGGACAACCCCATGAACCACCAATACTTTATTTATATTTACAGTAGTGGTCAAGCATGCAGACACTAAAGCAGGACTGACCTAAGTTTAAATCCTAACTCTGCCACTTACACACTGGGTGAGTTATTTAACCTCTTCTAAGCCTTGGTTTCCTCACTAGTAAAAGGGGGGAATAATGTGCTTTCTAAATAAATAATAAAACTTTCTGAGTATTAAGTTAGATAATGCTTGTAAAATGATGGGTACATAAGTACTCAAAAATGTTAAAAATAATAATTCTAAATTCACACCCAGTATTTTTCCCCTAAGCCATTTCCACATAGTTAATTGCCTACTGAAAATAGCTACCATCATACCTTCAGGAAACAAGCTCACTGTGCCTAAACTTGTACAACTAATTGTTCCCTCCAAGATTGTTTTTCATTGTGTGTTCTTAGCCTTACTGAATGATTTTTGTCACCCAAGCTATAGCATAGACCTGTATATGTATCATCTTAGAGCCTTTCCTTTTGTTGATGTTCTATATTCCAACTAGTAACTAAGCCTTAATTTTGCTATTGATAGTATCTGTCTTGTTTGTGTCCTCCTCCCCATCTGTCTGGCTGATGTCTTAGTTACACCTTCATCTATATCCTTATAATTTGTTCTCCCTTCATTGAAGTGCTCTTTTAATTGCCCCCCCCCCTTGTCTCCTGAAGTCTTATTTCCCTTTAGTCCATTCTGTGAACTATTTCTAGAATGATCCTCTATTAGCTCCTTAATACTTATAGAACAAACCATCCACATTCTTTAGCATGACATATAAGGCTCTCAGTGATTTCACACTTTCATGTCAAACAGCTTATACTGCTTTCTCTAAGCCTACATTCAATGGCCAGGAATCAGCTCCAGGCTCATCTCATCCAGGAAGACTTTCATGACTGTTTTATAAACCCTTGCTCCTATTACAATTTATTTCCCTTTCTAGTATTCTCCTGCTTGCTCTATCTACAAGTATTTACTTAGATACTTACATATCTCCTTAAACACTTTGTCTCACATATACATGAGACATATATGGCCACCTTGCCCTACTTAATTATGAGCTAGGACAGGAACTTTGTCTTGAGCCAACTATCATGTGAGTAATTGCTTATTGTAGCACCTAGTATCACAAAACTGTTGGCCAATGGAATTTACGAATGAATGAACAACTTGTGAGCTATGTCAAAAATGCACATTTTTAGGAGGATGAAAGATGATTATACTGTCCTTATTGCTTTTTTAAAAATTTCCTATAGTTAGAATACAATTTAAAGTGAGTACCCAGTTAAACTATCTTTCAGATTCTTTCCATGTATAAGCCTTGTGATTCTACCTTGCCCTCAAAACTATGGAGAATAGTGAAGTATAAGATGTGATGTTCACTCCTTGTGTACTTACAATACATATGAGGAAATGTGTTTAACCCCCTGAAAAACCTAATTAATAGCACATTAAGAGTGATAAAGCAATAGAGTTAAACATCAAATTAGTTATACAGCAGAAATGGAAATTCAGGGTAGGGTGTTTTAACTCTGTCCTTAATGTGCTGTACATTGTGATTTAATGCTATAACTAGTACTCAAACAGTATATTTCACTTTGTGTTTCTATGGGGGTGCAAACTGTTGAAATCTTTACTTAATATATGCTAAACTGATCTTCTGTATATAAAGAGAATTGAAAATGAATCTTGATGGGAATGGAAGGGGGGAGGGAGAGGGAAAGGGGAGGGTTGCGGGTGGGAGGGAAGTTATGGGGGGGGAAGCCATTGCATCCATAAGCTGTACTTTGGAAATTTATATTCATTAAATAAAAGTTTAAAAAAATGTACATACTAAAAAAAAAAAAAACAAATGGCAGGAGTAATTAGACAACCCTTTCTGAGAGGGATGGGATTTCAGCTGGACTTTAGCAGGTAGGAAGGCATATGTAATATACTCACAACAGCCAAAAGGCGGTATAGCAAACTGGTCTGGTTAAGAGCAGAAACCCTTTAGTGTAGTTTTTTTTTTTTTTTTTTTTTTTACTTTAAACCCAACTCTCCCACTTACTAGCCCTTCAATTTGGGGAAGTGACTTCATCTCTCTGAGTCTCAGCAACTTCCATACACTTAATAGAGTAATCATATTTCCCTCATGTTGTGAAGATTAAATAACATTGGGTATAAAGAGTTTAGAAGTGTACCTAGTTAGGGGCCAGGGTAGTGGCATAGCAGGTAAAGCTGCAGCCTGCAATGCTGGCATCCCATATAGGCACCAGTTCCTGTCCTGGCTGCTCAACTATCAATCCAGTTCCCTGCTAATGGCCTTGGGAAAAGCAGTAGAAGATGGCTTAAGTGCGTAGGCCCCTGCACCCGCATGGGAAACCCAGAAGAAACTCCTGGCTCCTGGCTTCAGTCTGGCCCAGCCCCAGGCTATTGTGGCCATCAGAGAAGTGGGCCAGTGAATGGAAGATCTCAGTCTCTCTATTTCTCTCTCTATTTCTCCCTATCTCTTTAACTCTGACTTTCAAAGAAAGAAAGAAAAAAGGAAAGAAGCATGCCTAGTTATAGTAAACATTACTGAATCAGTTAATGCATGTCCATGCTGTCTTTATTATGCTTCACATATTCTGCAGACTTTCATTTGTCATAAATTCTTTTGCAACCGTTTTCAGTGACCCTATGAGAGCAGGAAAGGCATTATTATTATTTGACAGATGATAAAACTGAGGCCCAGAGAAAGACAGTGACTTATCAACAGTGAGCAAATGGAACAGTCAAGCCTTCCTTTGGCCATCAGTTGGCCCCTTAGGCTCAATAGTATCACAGCTTCTTTACTATTTCTTTGTATCTAGGGGATAGAGTAGAATGGAGTAGAGCAAGGTGGGGGGAGGGGAGAAGAACAATGTTTAGGAGATGGCAGAACTATCTTTAAGATTTAATGTTTATGGGGCCGGCGCTGTGGCGTGGCAGATAGAGGCGCTGCCTGCAGTGCTGGCATCCCAATATGGGCGCAGGTTCGAGTCCTGGTTGCTCCACTTCCGATCCAGCTCTCTGCTATGGCCTGGGAAAGCAGTAGAAAGTGGCCCAAATCCTTGGGCCCCTGCACCCGCATGGGAGACCCAGAAGAAGCTCCTGGCTCCTGGCTTCAGATCAGTACAGCTCCAGCAATTGCAGCCATTTGGGGGAGTGAACCAGTGGAATGGAAGACCTCTTTCTCTCTCTCTCTCTCTCTCTCTCTCTCTCTCTCTGTGTGTGTGTGTGTGTGTGTGTAACTCTGACTTTCAAGTAAAATAAATAAATCTTTAAAAAAAGATTTGATTTTTTAAAGATTTATTTATTTATTTTAAAGTCAAAGTAACACAGAGAGAGGAGAGGCAGAGAGAGAGAGAGAGAGAGAGGTCTTCCATCCGATGGTTCACTCCCCAGAGGGCCGCAACGGCCAGAGCTGTGCCAATCCGAAGCCAGGAGCCAGGAGCTTCTTCTGGGTCTCCCACATGGGTGCAGAGGTCTAAGGACTTGGGTCATCTTCTACTGCTTTCCCAGGCCATAGCAGAGAATTGGACAGGAAAGTGGAGCAGCCGGGTTTCGAACCGTTACCCTTATGGGATGCTGGCGCTTCAGGCCAGGGCGTTAACCCTGGAGTCCATTTCCCAAAGAAGAAGGGAGAGTGTTGGTGCAATTATTAATAACATCTGGCAAAATCATTTCTGATTGGCCAGCATGTGTTCCTAGGGTAACTGCGTTTATTGTTGGGAATTTCATGTCTGGTTGTCACAGTGAAACAAATACAGCAATAAATACACTTTCCTCACTCAAATCACTCATCGGAACCACTCCACCCAGGGAAAAACTACATCTTGGGATAGCATTTTTTTTGGCAGCTTCTACTTCAAAGGGGTCCTCTCTCCCATTTCTCTAAGGCAGGGTCTTTGCCACAAGAAAGCAACCTCACTATTTCTGTCTTAAGCACCTCTCTATTTCACCCCACCCACCTTATCCCCTCCCTCCCTTTTTACCCTTCCTTTTTTTCTCTTTCTCCACATACACACATACACACACACACACAAAATCCCATTGCTACATCTCTGTGCTGAGCTGGGAGTTTGATACACTCTCAATACAAGTGTAATTTCTAAACACAATAGCCCAGAGTACCTGTAATAATAAGAACATGCCATGTGTCTGCCGTATGCCAGATATTGTATTTTCTAAAATTAATTAATTAATTTGAGAGAGAGAGAGAGATCCTTCACTTGCTGGTTCACTCCCCAAAAGCCTGCAATGGCTATGCTTGGGCCAGTCTGGAGCCATGAACCAGGCATTCAACCCTGGTGTCCCACTTGGATGTCAGAGATCCAACCACTTGAGCCATCATCACCTCCTGCCTCCTAAGGCATACATTAGCAGGAAGCTGAAATTTTTTTGAAGGGTGTGTAGAGGTGCAGAGACAGGACTTGAACCCAGGTACTCCAGTATGGGCTACATGCATTCAAAGCAGTGTCTTAACCACTAGACCATATGCTTGCCCCATACATTTTTTTCCTAAAAAATAAGACTTCTTTCATAAAACTTGATCGGAGGTTACTATTTATTTCTATTTTACAGATAAGCAAACTGAGGCCTGAAAAAAAAGGCAAGGGAAGCAATGGAACTAGAAATTAATGTCAATTATCTATGGCTCCAAAGCCATATTCACTATGCATTAAAACCGCTTATAGAAAAAAACAGAATACTGGAGCCAGCACTGTGGCATAGGGGGTAAAGCCACAGCCTGCAGTGCCAGCATCCCACATGACCTCCAATTTGAGTGCCAGCTGCTCCACTTCTGAAACGGCTCTCTGCTATGGCCTGGAAAAGCAGTAGAACATGGCTCAAGTTCTTATTGCCCTGCATGCGCTTGGGAGACCCAAAAGAAGCTCCTGGCTTCGGGTCAGCCCAGCTCTGGCCACTGCAGCTATTTGGGGAGTGAACCAGCAGATGTAAGACCTCTCTCTCTCTCTCTCTCTCTCTCTCTCTCTCTCTCTCTGCCTCTGCTTCTCTGTAACTCCACCTTTCAAATAAATAAATAAAATATTTTTTTAAAAAAAGAAAAAACAACACCAACTAGGCACTATGCTTGATAAAATTTTACCTGTCTTATTTAATTCTCACAACAAACTGATGAGTTACTTAGTGCTCTGTTATCTCTAATTTTGAGATGAAGAAACGAAGGAAAACTCATTTCCACAGCACATAATAAAATTGGAGCAATGGATAGATGATTAGCATAGCCTTGAATAAGGAAACATAAAATCGTAAGTTAATAAAATGTACTAGTTGTTGTTTAGTTATATAATAAAATAATGATGTGACATAAATGAATGAATAACTGCTCTACTCAACATCCTAACTAAATCTCATGTACAATATTGAGTGAAAGAAGACAAAAAGAAAATATAGCATGATTCTATTCATATAAAACTTAAAACTAGGTAAAACTGAACTATAGTGCTCATATACATAGAAAAGGAAAGAAATTATTATTTATTGTTACATATTATCATTAATACCCCCTCTCTCATTCTCTTCTGTTTATTTCCTTTATGGATATGAAATATCTCAAAATAAAATTTCACTCTTTTAGGTCCTAGGGAAAGGCCTGGGACTTTTCCCAAAGGAATTTTTCAGGCTCCACCTTGGGATTCACCACACCCTAAGTTCAGGCATAAGAACTCTGAAAGGACCAAGATAGGGTAGAGGGGCGGGCTGGGGACAGTTACCCTGTATGGTCTTCAAAATGAGTATGTCACATGGCAAAAAATAAAAAAATGAAAAAAGCCTCATGGCTCACTGTATTCCAACTTCCTCTAATGAAGAATTCCAGGAATCCCAAAGGGGCCAAAATGCTAATGTTGAAACTCCATAAATATAAACTCCTATTCCTTGCTATAGTCCAGGAGTTGAGGCACCAGAAAGTTTCTGCTGGTCACAAAGTATATTGGAAAAAGAACAGAGTTTGTGCATCTGACTTGCAGGCATATCTTGGCTCTGGCCAAGCTGTATAAACTTGAACAAGTTGCTTCCTTTTTCTGATTCTCAGCTTCCTCTTACATGCAGGTAAGAATCAATGAAATTAAAATGAGAATAATGTGACTACTAACTTACAAAGTTGTTTTAGGAAAGCACCTGGTATATAGTAGGTACACAATTAATAAAACTTTCCTTCATTTTCTTCATTTTGTGACCCCTGCCAGACTTCTGAAGATAAAATAGAAAACTGAATGCCGGATGACTTGGGAGGTTATGCACCAGTGTATTTTTGGAAGGACATACTTTCAAGCCTACAAATTCATCATTGTCAAAAGAATCAGTCAGTCCTGAAAACCTCACATCAATCTGCCATCACTTCAAGTTCGCTGTTGTATAGGAGACTAGAAAGACAGGAGATATACCTGGCTATATACCTTCATCAAAACAGTATTCTTCTGGTTCAAAATCTACTTTGGGTTCATCCTCCCTACCTTTACATTGTGTTAGCACACAACCACAGAAGCTTAATGGAATAAAATGCTAGTAACACTGAAGCAAGTACCCTTTGTTAAATATTAAAATAACCTGCTTATCTCCTTTGGCTAACATTGCTTGGTAAAAAATATCCCCTTGCTCTGTATTAAAAGTCATTGTAATATAAGAAATTATAAAAATAACAGGTGACTTCATTGAAATACATGTGATGTCCCAAAGGTAATTATGGTCCCTTTCCTTTTGTCATCCTAGGAAAGTATCAGCTTTTATTACTGCTGTGACTGATGGATTGAACCTCCTCTCCCCAAAACACAGAATTTACAATTGACACACTAGAATTAGTGTGAAGGCTTTTGGTTTAGTAGCCAGAAAGACTTGTATTTGAACTCTGTATATGGTGCTTAATGATTGGGTGGACTTGGGCAAGTCATCTCACCTCTATAAGTCTCAGTGTCCTTGTCTCTCAGGCAGCAATGTCAATAGCATCTACTTCAGCAATTCTTGTGAGGACTCAATGGAAGTATATTATATAAAACTTCCAGTACCACACCTCACATAAATTAGGTTCTGCAATATGAGATCTTGCTTTTCTTGCACACTAAAGCATCTATTGTATTTCAGTGAATGAACTTAGCTTCGGATTTGAACACTCTCAGTGTGAAGTTGACTGTATGTTAAAATACTCAGTACCTTGCTCACTTTCAAAGTGATCTGGGCTTGGATTCTTATTTAGAAAACTATGGTCAGCCAGGCTGCATCGCCCATTTTGGTGTGGTCCGTGAGCTAACATTTGTGGCAGGAAGAAAAAGAGGATGAGGAAGAAGTGAAAGGGACAGCATTAGGCCTACAAAGCCAAAAAACACTTGCTGTCTGGTCCTCAACAGCAACATAAAGTTTGCTAAACTCTGCACTAGAACCTACTGTAATGAGAAAAGCACATGTAGTGGCTAGTCTGTGGCAGTTACTTTCTTTTTTTAATCTGCTCTATCTTTCTTATTCTCTTCATTCTAATAATAGATCCTCCCTAACCTGGGGGAGCACATGATCCAGTCCTGGCCAAATGATTATCCCACTTCTCCAGCAACATTGGTTAGCCCCAAGCAAGGCCAATCTGAGTTCTTCTCTGGGATAGGTGAATTCTAAGAGAAGCTTTTTTTTTCCATTGAAGTTGCCAAACTGAGTCTCCTGGCAGTCATCATTCTTGCCATTTGGACAAAGCCTTCTTAAAATAAGAAAGCATCAAACACATTTGCATAGAGAAAAAGAGAATTCCTGGTTCCAGTCATCAAAATCTTGGTTCCTGCAGCAATTTCTTCAGTTCCATCAGTTACCCTAAGATTCTTCCTAGATCATCTCAGTACTTCTTTTCCTAGAAGAAAGTCTAGAGATACATTTTCTTTTAAATTTAGTTGGTTTTGCCTAAGGTAGGTTGAGTTAGGTTTCTGTAACTTATAACTGAAAGAATCCTGCTCCAATAGCCCACAGATTTGAAACCTAATGCAACTGGAATCAAATCAGTTTCCCAATCAGTATCCTATAACTATATGACAATTTACATCATGTCATCAGGGCCTCAGTTTCCTCCTCTGTAAAATCAGAATAATAATAGGAGTCACAGTGCAGGGTATAACAGGTGTTCAGAAGATGTCAATTTCCTTCCAGAATGACAAGATTTAATAAGTCAGCTGACCTGCAGGCAGGAAAAACATCCATGATTTTAGCTCTTAGACATTTTTAAACAGCTCATGAGCACAATAAACCTTCCAGAGCTTTGCCTTATAAATCAGTCTGTGGACTTCACAACCAGACTGGCAGGTATAGTTTAGTTAAGTTGGGCTCAACAAGTCACTGAAACTCCTGCAATCCCTTTTGAACCAAGTCAGTCCCCTCTTTCCATATCTATCCAGCCCCCTAAAGTATACTCTGTATGCTCTCAGGTCTTCCAATCAGTGAACTGGGTTTCTCTGTTCAGAACCTGGCTTGGAATTCAGTAATAAATGATATTTTGGCCTCCCTGAGTGGGGAAAAAAACAAAGATTAGCAAACCCCTTCAAGGGACAAGATTCATTTAACTTAAGAGACAATTCTTACTGGCCTTTAAAAAAAGCTAGATAGAGAATAAGCAGGGAACCTCAGATCTCTCACTTGTACCAACTTTGGTTCTATCCATCAGAAGGGAGCTGAGCCTGTCTATCCTGCCCTCAGACCAGGCTCCCTTTTGGCAATGTTGGGTCAGACCGAGGGCCATCTGGCTGGAACCTTTAAGTGTGACTTTTTCAGGCTGTGAGGGGAAGAAGAATAGAAGATCTTCAAGGGATAAGCTAACACAGACTCAATCCTGCCTCCCAAAAGAAGATGGGCTCCCCGACACAGGAGACAGGACCAAGAAAAGCAGCCCTTTCACTCTCCCTGTACCTATACTGGGGAGCAAATAAACCCAGGCAATTATACCAGGGCCTAGCATCTTCAATGGCCTTATAAAGGGTAGGGAGAGGAACTGATTAACAAAAAGGACCTCTTGTTAAAATTGCTGGTTTTGAGGTGACATAGATGGGAGCCCAAAGGATGCTTATCAAGTAAGGTCTATCTTACATACCAAAGAACTTGAGGCAAGCTTCCCTGGGATGCACTTCATTGCCACAGTTTATTATGCCTTTAGATCAACATGGGAAGCAAAGCAGGAAGGACATTAAAAGAAAGTAAAACCACAGACCAATCTCTTATGAATATATTTAGATTTAACACAATCTGAAGCAAAGGGTTTATTTTGTTTAAAACTGTCAAATTTATTCTAAAAATTGTATAGAATTTCAAAGGGTCAAAAATAGCCAACACATGGAAAAAGAACAAATTGGAGGGTTTACACGACCAGCTATCATAACCTACTAAAAAGCTGTGGTATATAAGACACTTTGATGCTGGCACAGAATAAACAGATCAACTGATGGAGCAGAATAAGTTCAGAAACTTTCTTGGTACTCTCTGTAATAGTTACCACAAATAAAAGAAAATATATAATATTTGTCTTTTTGGAACTGGCTTATTTTGCTAAGCATAATGGCTTCCAATTGCAAAAAAAAAAGTATTTGAGTGAAATTGACATTTTAAGATTTTATTATTGTTTATAGCCCTTGTCTATACTCTTGAGGAAAAGTGGTTTTTCTACTTACTACTTGTTGAATTTCTAATATAGTGGAGGGTTGAGCTTATGATTATAAAGTAAACTGAAAGTACATCATTGTAAAAATTAAAAAGAAAAATAAAGGAACGAGAAGAGAGGGTGGAAGTGAGGGATAGAGGGAGAGTAGGGTGGAAAGTTCTTAAAACTGTATATATGGAATACATGAAATTTGTTTCCTTTATATGAATAAAATAAAGTTCAGAAATGGACCCACACATATGTAGTCAACTGATTTATGTTGAAGGTAACACCTCAGTGCAGTGAAGAAATAATGATATTTTCAATAAATGTTGCTGTGTCAATTGGATTTATATATGGGGGAAATATATTTTAACCTTTATCACGCTATACCTGGAAATCAACTCTCAATGAACTACAGATTAAAAGGTGAAGGGAAAAACAATAAAGATTTTAAAGAAAAACATAGGACATCTTTATAACAAAGATTTCTAAAACAGTACACAAAAGCCCCATCCTTAAAGATGAAATTTGATAACATGAAATAAATTAAAATTAAGAACTTCTGCTTATTAAAATATGCAATATGCATCAAGTCAAGAAAGAAAAAGCAACTTAAAAATTTGGAGAAGATAGTCATTCAAGAAAGGACTTATAGCCAGAATATATAAAGAATTTCTATAAATACAAAAAAGTTGAAGGGTCTGTTAAAAAAATAGACAATAGACAAAAAATTGAAGATCCTTGACCAAAAAGATATCTAAATACCCAATAGCCATATGAAGAAGTGCCAAATTTCATTAGTCATAAGGGAAATAAAAATTGAAACCATAATATGGTAACAACAGATAATCACATATGGTAACACTTATCAGAATGACTAAAATTAAATAGATGCAAACACCATATTTTGGATAGGGTGTGGAACAGTTGACACTATTGATAGGAATATAAATTGGTGTGACCACTTGGGGAAACTGACAAATCATACCACTCAAACTTAATATATGCATACTTCATGACCTAGTGATTCCAGTCCTAGTTATCTAACCACCAGAAACACGCTAATCAGAAGACATAATCAAGTATTTTCATAACTGCACTACTCATAATAGCCAAAATATGCAAACTCCCTATATGCGCAAAATACAAAAATATATAAAATTAATAAATACATCCTACATAAGGAATACTTCACAACAATACAACTGAGACTTCTGCAGTTACATAGGACAATGTGGAATAATCTCACAATCAAGCAAAACAAAAAACAAATGTAAACTGTATGAACTATATATCAATCATAAAATAGTTAAAACTAATCTGTGCTGTTAGAAGTCCCAATAATGGGTACATTTGGATGGATAATGACTATAATGGGGCACAGGAGGGACTTCAGTGGTGTTGGTAATATTTTTGTATGTTGATCTGGGTGCTGATTACTTGTGAAAATTCAATGAGCTGTATGTGTTTTTATATGTTTATACGTGTATATTATAAAGAACATGATGCAGTATTTCTAGGGCTGACATAAATTGGCACGGATTTCATTAGTTAAAATGGAAATTTGCTTTTTCATAATTCTGGAGGTCAACATCTGTCTGAAATCAAAGTGTTAGCAGGGCCGCATTCCCTCTCACATTTCTAAGGGAGAATACTTCCTTGTTTCTTCCAGCTTCTGGTGGCTCCAGGTGTTGCTTGGCATGTAAGCGATTAACTCAAATCTCTGCCTCGACCTTCACATGGCTTTCTCGTTCTGCCTCTGTGTCTCTCATAAGTATGCTTGTCATTGGATTTAGGGCCCATATGAATGATCCAGAATGATTTAATCTCAACAGCCTTAATTACATCTACCAACACACTTTTCTCAGTAAGGTCACATTTACAGGTTCTGGAACTTGAGGACCTGGGCATATCTTTCAAGGGCCCACCATTTAACACATCATAAGCAGAAAGGGAAAAAAATATTTAGTAGGAGATGTCCTTAATTATCTGAGATCTGTAAGGACCTCTTGCTCAGGGTTTTGGTATTTATTGTTACTCTTTCTGGCCTTCTGAATTGCAAATGTTTTTAAATGACTCCAGCATTGTGTACTTGGTAACATAATTTTGGGCAAAGGCTTATCTGACACTGGAACCCTAAATGATATTTGGAACCAAGACTAAATACAAAACAGTCATAGGATCAGCAACTGTGGTACTGCCCAACTCCCACACTCCCAATAGGTTTCTCTGGCAAGCAGGGTCCATCTAGCCCAACTGTTTAGTTTGCCTTGTCTCCAGCTGTCACCAGTGACTGTTTCCATACTTATGTCTTTTCTGAAGCTGAGCCAAGTCTCACAGTGTGGGTGGCAGGGCAATTAAAAAGAACAATCGTTTATATTCAGTTATGTCATTCTCAAGGTGTCCTCACATTAAGATATGTGAGGACCTCTTAGTGTGTTTTTATTTACTATTGCACAGAAGATCTTTTGGTGAGCCTGAATGGGTTTATTTGTGAAAGAAAGCATGACATTACTGAATAGGTCCCTGGAAAGACTGGAATTCAGGGTTGCAGGCTGAATTATATGCAACATGATTATTTCATTACAGACTAATTAGATGCCTATAAAATTGATACTGTAGCCAAGACAATGACACAAGAATACAATTTCCTTTTGTTATTCTCAGTCAGATATCTCTCATTGGTGGTTAATAGGCACCTAAAACTTACCATGGCCAAAACCCAACTTTGACCCAAATCAGTCCTTCCCTCATCATTGTCCATGTCAGTAGTTGGCACCACTTTTCAACCAGCTGCTCAGGCCAAAAATTTAGCAGTTACCTCCTATTTGTGCCTTACCATATACAGCCTACTGGTATATTGAGCCAATTTCACCGCCAAAATTCAGTGTATTCTGAATCATAACTATTTTTACTCTACCATCATTGCTACCTGCTTAGTCCAAGCTTCTATTATGTCTCTTATTGGTTATTACAACAGCCCCCTTAATAGTCTCCCTACTTTTACTATCTTCCTATAATGCATCCACCACACAGAACCCAGATTAATGTTTTTAACAAAAATATATTATAAGATGATGAATATGCATTTTCCTGTTGTCCTGATTTTGATAATGAGGGTCTAAAGAAGGAACAAAAAAATAAGGGGCTGGCGCTGTGGTGCAGCGGATTAATGGCCTGGCCGGAAGTGCCTGCATCCCATAAGGGCACTGGTTCAACTCCTGGCTGCTTCTCTTCTGATCCAGCTCTCTGCTGTGGCCTGGGAAAGCAGTAAAAGAAGGCCCAAATTCCTGGGCCCCTGCACCCGCGTGGGAGACCCAGAGGAGGCTCCTGGCTCCTGGGTTTGGATTGGTGCAGCTCCGGCCGTTGTGGCCATCTGGGGAGTGAACCATTGGATGGAAGACCTCTCTCTATCTCTCTGCTTATCCTCTCTCTCTATGTAACTCTGACTTCCAAATAAATAAATAAATCTTTTAAAAAAATAAGGAAAGGAATAAGAGAAAAAAGGAAGAAGAAGAAGAGGGATGTGAAGTGCCTCATTCTAAAAATATATACACATATTTGGGCCAAATATGCTCTCAAGGACTTTCTGGGAGGTGGCAACACCAGCCTAGTCATATCAGCTCAGGTAGCCACCTAGAATTAAGCATCATACAAGAGACAGGGAAAAGGACTCTCAGATTTGTATTTCACTGGTGTGGTGGATTATACTGCAGCTTTTTCCTCGCTTTTCTGGGTTTGGTTGTGGGGATGTCCTGACTCAAGACAAGTGAGGGGTGCTTTAATACAAGATAATCACTGAAACTGATTGCAGGAGCCTTAAAAATTAAAAAAATGTAACATCTTATCCCTAGGTCTGCAAGGATAAATGAGTTTGCTGTGCATCAAATAGTCGCTCCATAGGATAGCTGAACTTGAGCTGCTTTGCTACAAGGCAAGTGATCCCCAGCAGCACCAGTCTTTGAGTTTTATAGGTAGGGTTGGCAGCTGAGATTGTTTGGAAGAGGATTAGCTGGAGCTGGATCTCCCACATCAGGAAACTAATAGGAAATCTTCTAATAAATCAGATATGAACCTTAGGAACTCAACGGTCATCAGTATCCAGTCAACATTATCCTGTGAAGGCAAGAAAAAGAACAGAGAGGAACACAAGTGTGAAAGTTAGGAAATATTTGCTTCTACTTCCCAGTTTCTCCTTCATTTCCAAAAGAGGTGGAAAAGTATTTCGAGAATTTGACAAACCTCCTATACGCACACATACACACATGTATACCAATTCCAAATTCCAGAGAGGGAGGAGGAGGGAAAGAATATTCTATATTGTTTTCATGATTTAAGCCCCTGAAGCAAGAAACCTGGCTGTGATGCTGAAGGGAAAGCGTTGAAGCTGATATGAAATGACAATTTTAGATTGGGTTGACTCTTATTTATTTATTTACCTATTTATTTATTTTTTATTTGACAGATAGAGTTAGACAGTGAGAGAGAGAGACAGAGAGAAAGGTCTTCCTTCCATTGGTTCACTTCCCAAGTGGCCGCCACGGCCGAACTATGCCAATCCGAAGCCAGGAGCCCGGTACTTCTTCCTGGTCTCCCATGCAGGTGCAGGTGCCCAAGCACTTGGTCCATCCTCCACTGCCTTCCTGGGCCACAGCAGAGAGCTGGACTGGAAGAGGAGCAACCGGGACTAGAACCCGGCGCCCATATGGGATGCCGGTGCCGCAGGCGGAGGATTAACCAAGTGAGCCATGGCGCCAGCCCCCTGGGTTGACTGTTAATAAGAAATGTGACCATGTCATTATGGAATCTGCCCAGTAGCAGAGAAAGAGAATTTCATATTACACAAAGAGACATTGCAGAAAAACAAGAGTTTCGTATTCCTAGTTTAATGAATGACACTATTGGAAAATATTGTGCATATAAATCAAATCATGTAACTTTCTTAAAACCCTCCAAAGGCCCCTCATCACACTCAGGAGAAAACATCAGCTCAACTCTCTCCTCCTGAGAGAGATCTCTGTGGATCACTCTACCTAAAATGGATCTCTCAGTCCCTTTTCCTTCACTTATATCTGAGATTATCCTGATTCTTACTTGTTCACTTGTCTGTCTCCCCTCTACAGAATGTAAGTCTTATGAGAATTGGGAACACTTCTTGTCTTATTCACTGCTCTATCCCCAGCACAATTTTGGGCATATACAAGGTGTTCAAGAAGTAGTTGTTGATGGAAAAGATGAAATTCCCATAAAATCATAGTCGGTAGAATTTATGGATTAGAAAGAAACTCTGAAATGCTTCAATGCAACTTTCCGTCTTATGCTTACTTTACATCTACAGCATTACTAGACACTTCAATTATTTCCAACTCTGCTTGAATACTTCCAGGAAAAGGGAATTTGTTACATCTTCAGGCCACCCATTTTGAGTGGTGAAAATTTTGTGAAAGGGTTAAATGGAGTAGCCACACCTTTCCCTATTCCTCCTGCTAGTACTGAAAGCTGTGGTCATTACACAGAAAAGCAATCATTAGAAGACTGAGAAATTTGTGGAGAAGAATTAATACTTTCCTCTGGCTAGGGTTTTGGAGACCCAAGGAATGACACAGTGGTGAGTTCCTTGCACTTTCTTTTTGCCTCATATGTTCCAGAGTGAATACTGGAGAAGCTGGCAAGTCATAAACACTAAATGTCATAGGAAAGGTCTCTTGAAAAGCTTGTCCAATTGCCAGGAAAGGAGCGGCTCATCAAGACAGAAACTTTTTAAACAATAAGAGCTCTGTAAACCAAAATCCATAAACCACATCCAGCTCTCCCAATATAGATTGTGACAAATATACTAATCTAAGAGATTAACAATAGGGGAAGCCAGGTGTGGGGTATATGGTAACTCTTCATATGACTTCACAATTTTTGTTTTGTATACTTAAAACTATTCTGAAATAAAAGGTTTTTAATAATAACAGGTCTACTCCAAACAAATACCAAAGGGAAAAAATGTGACTCCAACCTCACTAAACAGCAGCAAAACCCAGATAGGGAGTGCAGAATTTCACCCTTGCCAGGCTCTAACAAAGTATTTCCAACTTCCTCCTACTCTGTGAGTATGGTTTAAGGAAGGATAGGTTTGAAGCCTGGATTTTCACCATCACTCAGTGCTAATGAGATCCACCAACCCTCCCCCAACTTCATTGCTAGTGGAAATCATGTGGTTAGCATTGTGTCTGCACATTTTAAACAAAGGTCCTCATTCTTTTATCTGAGGCAACACTAAACAAATCTAATTCACCTTATTCCTCATGACAGCTTTTTGGACACCTAAAGATAGCAATTGATTTGTTTCCTATACCATCTGCTTCTGAAGTCTTCACTTTTGTAAGTTGAGTGTTACTGGTACTTTAGTGGTGCCTAATAGAACATGAATTCAAGTTCCTTCCCCAGTCAGAACTTTCATCTTCTGACACATCTCGCTTTGTATTAGAATTTCCAAGGTATGACATTCCTGATCTGTTACAATACAATTAGCAAATTAGGGAAAATTTTTATGTCTTGGGTGTATTACTACTGGCATTGGTATTGATTTATGTCTCCTTCCAACATGACTGTTAAGACAGGCTAGCCATCGTATTAATTTCCCAGACTTCTGGATTGGAGAAAGCACAGGGATGAGTGGAGGAAATATGATATGATCAGTGAGGAAGACACATCTATTGGGGGAAATGATAGAAAGGGACTGCCACCTGAATTCCTTCAAGTGATGGAAATCAGTGACTTCAAAAGCCTGGAATAACTGAATCTCATCACTTGAGGTAATCAAGAAGAAGTTGGATTCATTTGGTGACATGGTGTAGATAGGATTCCAGGATCAGATAGTAGGTGGTTATGTGATGACTTTTATGTTTGCTTCTAGCCTTAAGATTCTGATTTGGTTGATTTGAGGGTTCTAGATATTTTGTATCATTTTAGTGCCCCTTTTTTCTTATTTTCCCAACTCCTGTGAGAGGGTCAACCTCAGTCAACCTCTCATTATTTGTGTGTGTGTGTGTGTGTGTGTTTTGTCTCTTTGACAACTTCTGCTGTCTGAACCCAGTTCTCAATTAGTGTGTGCTAAGTCTTGGAAATATAATACCAGACTAAAATTTAATATGTGCAAAATCATGAACCTTTCCCCACCCTCCACAAAATTTGGTCTTTCTCCAGTCTTCCCATATGAATAAATGGCAACACCATTCACCCTCTTGTTCAAGCCTAAAATATAGGAGTCATCCTTGATTACTATCTTCCCTCATATCCATCAAATACAGAATTCAACCATTCTGTATCATTTTCATCAAAGTCTAAAGCAACATACCTGTTGCCTGCATTATTGCATTATTGCTAGTATTGCTATAGCTCCCCCACCCCAGATTATCTCTTCATACTCTCTCTACTCCTAAAAATATTTTTCACGAAGAAAGCAGAATCAGCTTTAAATTAAAATGGAAGTCTGATTATGTTTCTCTTCTGACAAAAACCCTACAATATCTTCTCACCACATTTAGAATAAAATGCAAACTCCTTTCCATGGCCTGTAACAACTGCCACCTACCAACCTCTGACCTCTTAATCTGGCATTCTTCTTCTTATTCAAGCATCCCACCTCCAAGTCTTTGCCCTTAGTGTTCACTCAGTTTGTAACACTCTCACCCCAGACCTTAGCATGGTTTGAGTCCCCACATCATTCAGGTCACTGCTCAGATGGCCCTGACTCAGAGGCCTTCTCTGACAATGTTCTCTGAAACCCCCATCATATACTCTTTTTCCATATTTTATTTTTTCTTCCTAGTGCTTATCAACAATTCAAATTACAATGTATATGTATTAATCACTTGTATATATTTGTGTCTATTCACAAAAATAATAAGCATCCGTTATTCAGTTTCTCCTCTGATGGGAGAGAGAGATATGAGAAACGAGAGAGAGAGAGAAAGAGAGAGAGAGAGAGATCTTAAAATTAATGATATTAGGTTCCACCTACTTATCTGTTAAAGGAAAGATACAACAATGAGAAAATAATTGATTGGAGGTAGAGAAGCAAGTCACACTAATATGTATCCGAAGTAGAGATTTTTGCAACTCTTGTAGTGTCAACTAGAAGGACATGGAAATGGGCCATAATAAATCTCCACCCCAGATTCTGCCCCTTTTGAATAGTCAATTAAGTCACACCCAGACACCACTCCCTAGGCCTTCAAAATCATGGATGGGGAATTTTTTTATCTGCCAAGGGACATTTGGATATTTATAACATCACTCATGGGCCATAAAAAATTAGTAATTTAAAAATTAGCCCTCAATAGCCCTCATGTGGAACTAGACTCTGTCTTGGGAAAAGTTAATGCTCTAGATAATCTGGGGGGGGTAGCAATAACAGCAATAATCGAAGTAACTGCTGTGGTTTTAATGTGTCCCTTCCAAAATTCAAGTGTTACCAATATGATAGTACTAAGAGCTGGGGCTTTTAATAGGTGTTAGGACATGGGAACTAGGGGCTTGATGCCCAGAACAGCCTTTAATCACTGCTTCCCACATTCCAGTGAAGTGTTCCTTGGCTGCCCAGCCATGGCTCAAACCAGCCCAAGAGCAGCTTGGGCTACTGCTCTGGAAGGCACAAGCTGTCAACCTTGGTGGCATCCACATGGTGCTAATTCTGCAGGCTCTCAGAGTTCAAAAGCTGTAAAGGCATAACTGCCTTCACCTAGATTTCAGAGGATGCCTCAGAGAGTTTCAGGGCCCACAAAGAGAACTGCTGAAGGGACAGAGTGTCCATTGGAGAGCCCCTGCTAGAGTAATGCTTAATGAAATGTTGGGGATCAGGGCTACTTCCCCAAACCTCAGAATTGTGGAGCCACCAGCATGCAATACCAGCCTGAGAGAGCCTCAGATGCTGGACTACAACTGATGAGAGTACCTGTGTGGGCTGCATCCAGCAAAGCCTTGCTTATGGGACTGCCTGGGACCTTGGGGACTCAATTCCCACCCTCATCTATCTAGAAGGTGATACATGGAGTAAAATAAGACCATTATGAAACCTCAGGATGTAATGACATTTACCGTGTTCTGGACTTACTTGGGACCAATACTGTTATTCTTTCCTATTGTTCCCTTTTGGAATGGAAAAATCAGTTGGTGCTGCCTATCCCACCACTATATTTAGGAAGCATGTAACTTGCTTGATTTCATAGGTTCATAACTGGTCAGAAATTTGCGTAAGGGTAAAACATGCCTTGAGTCTCACTGGTATTTAATTTGGATGAGATTCTGGACTTCAGACTTTTGAGTTGATGCTGGAACCATTTAAGACTTGGGCTATTGTGATGGAATCAATGTACTTTATATGTGAGGACGTGAATTTACTGGGAGAGGGGACAGCCCAGAGTAGAATGCCATATGTTCCCTCCAAAATTCAGGTATTCCCAATGTGATATAAAAGAAGCATGTCCTTTGGGGCCAGTGCCATGGCTCACTTGGTTAATCCTCTGCCTGTGGCACCGGCATCCCATATGGGCTCCGGGTTCTAGTTCCGGTTACTCCTCTTCCAGTCTAGCTTTCTGCTGTGGCCCCGGGAGTGCAGTGGAGGATGGCCCAAGTGCTTGGGCCCTGCACCCGCATGGGAGACCAGGAGGAGGCATCTGGCTCCTGGCTTCGGATAGGCGCAGCACCATCCATAATGGCCATTTGGGGAGTGAACCAACGGAAGGAAGACCTTTCTCTCTGAGTCTCCCTCTCACTGTCTATAACTCTACCTGTCAAATAAATTTAAAAAAAAAAAGAAGTGTGTCCTTTAAGAGGTAATTGGGCCATAAGAGCACCTCTCTCATGAGTGAGATTAAGGCCCTTACAAAAGAGGCTCCATGCATTAAAAGTTAGCTGGTTTGGGGGCTGGTGCTATGGTGCAGCGGGTAAAGCCGTCGCCTGCAGTGCCAGAATCCCATATGGGGGCCGGTTCGAGTCCGGGCTGTTCCACTTCCAATCCAGCTCTCTGCTGTGGCCTGGGAAAGCAGTAGAAGATGGCCCAAGTCCTTGGGCCCCTGCACCCACGTGGGAGACCCGGAGGAGGCTCCTGGCTCCTGGCTTCAGATCGGCCCAGCTCCGGCTGTTGCACCCATCTGGGGAGTGGACCAGTGGATGGAAGATCTCTCTTCCTGCCTCTCCTTTTCTGTCTGTGTAACTCTGACTTTCAAATAAATAAATAGATCTTTAAAAAAAAGTTAGCTGGTTTGCACTGGCATCCTATATGGGTGCTAGCTCAAGTCTCAGCTGCTCCCCTTCCCAGCCTCTCCTGGCTGGTGCGACTGGGAAAGCAGCAGAAAATGGCTTGTGTATTTGGGCTCCCACACCCACATGTGAGACCTGGAACAAGCTCCTGGGTTCCAGCTTCTGGCTTTGGCCTGGCTCAGCCTTGGCTGGTGTGGCTGTTTTAGGGAGTAAATTTGCAGATGGAAGATTCTCTCTCTCTCTCTCTCTCTCTCTCTCTCTCTCTCTCTGCCTGTCTGTAATTCTGCTTTTCAAATAAATAAACACATAAATAAATCTTTTTTAAAAGTTAGCTGGTTTGCTTTCCCTTCTATCTTCTGCCATGTGATGATACAGCAAGAAGCCCGCCACTGGACATCAGAAGCTTGGACTTTCCAGCCTTCAGAAGTATGGGAAATTAATATCTTTTCCTTATCAATTTCCCTGTTTGTGGTATTCTGTTATAGCAACACAAGCAGACTAAGACAGTAACTACTGCTGAAATTCTCAGTAATTTCACCTAGTGATATGAAAGTATTGAAATCATATTATTCACCTGTCACTCATACGTGGGACCAGAGCTCACCTCTTAGCCTTTAAAATAGTCTTCAGGCAGAAAGCTTTTTTAGCAACCAGCCAAAGTCTAGAGTACTGGAATTAGCAAAACAAAGTAAGAGTAGGGGATATAGATTGGATGAGAAACCCCAACTAAGGATGTTGAAAAACAGGGCTCTTAAGAGCAACAGCAGGAGGAAACTGGAGAGAAAAAACAATGTCTGGAAACTGGAGAGAAAACAGGAGCTTACGGTATGCTCCTGTAGACCTAAGTGGTAAGGCTTCCTCCTCTAGTACGGTATGAGGAAACTAGAAAATTGTGCAGTAAAAGTGCACTGTAGCGTTTCCATCCTCTATCAAATCCAATGTACTTACCTCCTTCATTTGTAAATGTATTTGGTCAAAGGAATATGGCAAGGCAGGAGGTAAGGCTTGCTCTAGAAGAGCATACTCAGGTAGCATGGTCACTGAGTATTTCCAGCAGTGGTACAAGGAGCCTGTGGATCAGCAGTTGTAGAGAAATAACTACCCAGGTGGTTAGGTGACTAATCCCTACTTACCCTCCACCTTCACCAAACAGCTCATCTAAATGGTAGCAAGTAGCACATAAGGGATCTAAAGGAAGGGACTGACTCCAGTAAAAAGATATGAGGTAGAAAGGTGTTAGATTGATATTCGCAGTTGCTGAATACTTACAATCACATTTGATTATCACAAAAGCTCTAGAGGCTTAGTGTTCCATTCATATTTCAGACAAAGAAACTTGCCCAAAGTCATACATATGTAGAGAACTCAAGATTCTTTCTCAAAAAAGCCTATGTCCTGGCCGGCGCCGCGGCTCACTAGGCTAATCCTCTGCCTTGTGGCGCCGGCACACCGGGTTCTAGTCCCGGTCGGGGCGCCGGATTCTGTCCCGGTTGCCCCTCTTCCAGGCCAGCTCTCTGCTGTGGCCAGGGAGTGCAGTGGAGGATGGCCCAAGTGCTTGGGCCCTGCACCCCATGGGAGACCAGGAGAAGCACCTGGCTCCTGCCTTCGGATCAGCGCAGTGCGCCGCCGCCGGCCATTGGAGGGTGAACCAAGGGCAAAGGAAGACCTTTCTCTCTGTCTCTTTCTCTCACTGTCCACTCTGCCTGTCAAAAAAAAAAAAAGCCTACGTCCTTTCTATGATATCCTAATCCTATTTCACTATTGATTGATGGAGCCAAGATTCTATAACTGAAAGAGCAAGACTTTTTAAGTTAGAGACAACTGGTTCTATGTCAATTTTTATATGCGCTTTCTAGCATAGCCACCATAGATCTGTCACTTTCTGTGTTTTAATAGTTCACTCATAAAGTGCGGATATAGTATCTATCTCATGATATGATTGTATTAAATGAATTAACTAACAGAAAGAGTTTAATTTAGTGCTGGTCCCATATTAAATCCTGATAAATAGCAGTTGCTGCTGGTTGCTAGTATTTTCAAACTATACCTGGCTTAACACATGGCTCATGTTAGTGACTTCATAGCAGTTAAAGTTATTAAGGGGTTTGGTGTCAAAATGGAAGCTGTGCTTCAATCTCAATGTTGGGAGTTTGAGTAGTGTGAGCGAGCTGAATGGCTGTGATGGTTGAGTCTCGGGAACCAGGTAAAGCTTGCAGCTGACTGAAGAGTAGATTGTAGAAATCAAAGGAACTTTTTTTCACTATTAGACAAGAATGATGATGGTACTGTAACAACAAAGGATTCGGCAGCTATAATGAAGTGTCATGGGCAGAATCCTACAGAAGCGGAGTTACAGGGCATGACTAAATAAGTAGATACTGATGGTGATAACACAATTGACTTCCCTGCATCTCTGACAATGATGGCAAGAATACTTAAAAGGCTGTGTTGAAGGAATTAGAGAAGATTCCATGTGTTTGATAAGGATGGTGATGGAGAGCCTCTCTATGTGATGCCAAACCTTGGAAAGAAGTGAACAGATGACGAGGTTGACGAAATGATCAGGGAAGCAGATATTGATGGTGACAGTCAATTAAACTATGAAGTTTGTAAAAGTGATGACATAACAGTGAAGACATGGTACAGAATGTGTTATATTTCTTGTACAAAATTACTTATTTCCCTTTTCTTAGTTTGTAACTTATCTGTTAAAGGCTCCCCTGTCCTCTCAAAAATATGTATATATAGTTGTTAAGACCTTTTTCTTTCATGTTTTCTTCCTGTATCTTTTTTTAAAGATTTGTTATTTATTTATTTGACAGGTAGAGTTACAGACAGTGAGAGGGAGAGACAGAGAGAAAGGTCTTCCTTCTGTTGGTTCACTCCCCAAATGGCCGCTACGGCTGGAGCTACACCTATCCGAAGCCAGGAGCCAGGCACTTCTTCCTGGTCTCCCACGCGGGTGCAGGTCCCCAAGCACTTGGGCCATCCTCCACTGCCTTCCTGGGCCACAGCAGAGAGCTGGACTGGAAGAGGAGCAACCGGGACTAGAACCCGGCACCCATATGGGAGGGATTCCAGCACCACAGGCGGAGGATTAGCCAAGTGAGCCATGGCACCGGCCCTTCTTCCTGTATCTTAATGTTATTGTCTTGAAGCATTTGTCGCTCCCCCTCTTTGTGGAGGAACGACACAGGACCCTGCGCTGTTTTTTTTTTTGTCTGCTCGGCCCTCCCCGGGTTTGCTGCTGGTTCTTCCCGGGTTGGCTACCGACCCTTCCACCTCCGTGGAAGGGCGGTTCCCCCTGCCACTTTCCCCACTTCCGCGGGGGAGCAGCACACCGCCGGCCGGCTCTCTCGGGGGCTGCACAGGTGTTCCTTCAGATAGATGTTCCTGGTGCATGTTGTCTCTCTCCTCCTTTATAGTCCTCTTCCACCAATCCCAACTCTGCTACCCACACGCCAAGTACGCTGCTCTCCTCCAATCAGGAGCAGGTCCTACAGTTTATTGGTTGAACTGGAGGCAGCTGTGTAGAAGCTGTTTCCTCCTCTCCCAGCGCCATATTGTGGGAGAGCAGATGCATAGAATAAGTCTTAATTCCAGTAACTTAGTCTAGTCCGAGTTGCTCCCAGTTGCTCCCCACAAGCATTATTTTAGAAATTTATCAAGTAACATATTGCATATGGCTTACTCTGGATATATCTAAATACTTCTGCACATCTAAACATATATATCATTAGTCAAGTGAGGGAATATCTGGGTTATGCTTTTTTTAAAAAAGTAGTTTTTCTTTAGGAACTGTCAGCATGTTATTGTTGAAGTATGGAGTTGGAACACTGTGTGGACTATGGAGAATCAACAATACGTACTTAACAGTTGCACTATTGTAAAGCAAGTGTATTATGCAGGTACTTGTACACTAAATTTTTAAAAAATATTTATTTGAAAGACAGAGTTACGGAGAGAGGGAGAGGGAGAGGGAGAATGAATTATCTTCCATTCACTATTCACTGGTTCACTCCGCAAATGACCACAATGGCTAGAGCTTAGCTGATCCGAAGCCAGGAGCCAGGGGCTTCCTCTGGTCTCCCACATGGGTGCAAGGGCCAAAGGACTTGTGCCATCTTCTACTGCTTTCTCAGGCTATAGCAAAGAGCTGGATCAGAAGCGGAGCAGCTGGGACTCGAACTGGCGTCCATATGGGATACCAGCACTGCAGGCGACAGCTTTACCTGCTACGCCACAGCACCGGCCCAAGCAGTATTTTTTTTTGTACTGCTGATCCTGTACCAGAAATATCTTATTTTTTGCTACTTGCTTTTAAAACTGTTTTTAGCCACTTAAAGAAAATCTGCTTATGGCTCAATTTGCCACAGATCTGATCCAAGTTGTATATTTATTTTCCAATTAAAATTACAATTTAAAAAAAGATCTTGAGGAGATGGCACTATTAACTACATGGCATTGGTTAAATCATTTCACCTCTCTGAGCCTCAATTTGATTATTTTTAGATAATCTACTTATCTACTACTGAACACAAATTTATCTGCTTGTACCTTCTATCCTCAGGTCCTCACTTTGCCCTCTTAAATCACAAGAACTCATCTATTTCTTCTACCCTGTGAGAGCTCCTCAGATAGTGACAGAAAGTGACCAAGTCCTCCTGAGTCTTCTCAGACTACACACAGTGGGAGGAGTGCTAGTGCAATGAGTATCCGATCAATACTAAGCAGAATGAGAATATTAGTATCTGTTAGTTTAAAAGAGATTTTTTTTATAACTTTTGACATGCTTTGGTAGGAAATGCTGGAACATTTTTAACAAGAAATTGATATGGTGATGTTAAAAATGCATGTTTTATTACTATAATAAACATTAACAAACTAAAAAAATAATTTTATTATCTGCCTTCTGGACACTAGGTAAATCTCTTACTTGAGTATGTATCTTATATGTAATTATGTATCTCCTAATGTTATCAATTCCCACATCTTTATCCTTTTTTTTCTATTATTTATTTTGTTACTTTTTTTTGTGCCAGCCAAATCATGTTTCAGCTTTTTTTAAAGATTGAAGTGAGAGGGGCTGGTGTTGTGGTATAGTGGTTTAAGCTACGGCCTGCAATGCCAGCATCCCATATGGGTACCGATTCAAGTTCTTGCTGTTCCTTTTCTGATCCCGCTCTGTGTTAATGCACTTGGGGAAGCAGCAGAAGATGGCCCAAGTGCTTGGGCCCCTGCCAACCACATGGGGGACCAGAATGGAATGCCAGGCTTCTGGCTTCTGCCTGGCCCAGCCTGACTGTTGTGGCCATTTGGGGAATTAACCTGTGGATGGAAGATCTCTGTCTCTCCTTCTGATTCTGTAACTCAGCCTTTCAAATAAATAAATCCATGTTTTGTTTTTAAATATTGACACAAGCTAAAAAAATCCTAAACTTTTGAACAAATGCTGCTGCAGAGCTGTATGGCCTTTGGCTTAAAAGTAGTTTAGAGAGAAGTCTCTAAAACTATTTTTGCATCCCCAGTTAATTGCAAACTTTTATAGGCTGTTTGTAGGGGAGAAGCAGTATGGTACAGTGAAAAGAGCTTTGGGGATTGCCTTAGCAAATTCATATTCAAATGTCAACACCTCAGCTTAGCATACTGTGCATGCTTGGATGTCAGTTAATGGTTTTGGTTTTACTTGATTTTATCAGCTTTATTAACGTATAACTGACAAATTTGTGTGCTCTTTATGGTATAATCCAGATGTCTTGGTATATGTATATTACAAAATGATCAGACCAAGCTAATTAGCATACCAATAGCATCATATGTTTATAATAATTTTGTGGTAAGAACATTTAAGAGCTATCTTTTTAGCAATGTTCAAGAATTAAATACATTATTATTAACTATAGTCACCCTGGTGTTCAATCAATCTTCAGAATTTACTAATCTTACATAAGTGAAACTTTGTACCTTTTGACCTACATATCTCCATTCATCTGCTGTCGCTCCCCGTCTTCGTGGAGGAACGACACAGGACCCTGCGCTGTTCTTTCGTCTGCTCGGCCCTCCCCGGGTTTGCTGCTGGTTCTTCCCGGGTTGGCTACCGTCCCTTCCACCTCCGTGGAAGGGCGGTTCCCCCTGCCACATTCCCCACTTCCGCGGGGGAGCGGCACACCGCCAGCCGGCTCTCTCGGGGGCTGCACAGGTGTTCCTCTTAGATGTTCCCCTTAGATGTTCCTGGTGCATGTTGTCTCTCTCCTCCTTTATAGTCCTCCTCCGCCAATCTCAACTCGGCTGCCCATACGCTGAGTACGCTGCTCTCCTCCAATCAGGAGCAGGATCAGCTCCTGGAGGTCAGCACTCAAGTTGGCAAGAGGCAGCTGCGTAGAAGCTGCTTTCTCCTCTCCCAGCGCCATATTGTGGGAGAGCAGATGCATAGAATAAGTCTTAATTCCAGTAACTTAGTCCAGTCCGAGTTGCTCCCCACAATCTGCTTACTCTTACTTAGCCCCTGGCAACCACCAGCCTCTTTCTCTGCTTCTGTGAGTTCAACTTTTCTAGATTCAACATATAGGTGAGATCAGGAAGTGTTTGTCTTTCTGTGCCAGGCCCCACTCTGGTGGTCCTATCAATTAGGTTTACAAGGATGGGACTAGAACGTGGGCCCATTGGGAAGATCTAGTGCCTGAGTCTAAAGGAGCTTTCCTGGAGACCAGATCTGTAGTGAATGACTTGGAGCCTGGGTCCATGGGTCCTTGGGGCTGGCCTGGTAATAGGGTAGGCTTGAAGGCTGGGGCTATGAGGCAGGACTGTGTCCTGGAGCTGTGGGGTCCATCCTGGAACCTTGATCTGTGTGGTAGCAGTCCCAGACACTGTGGTCATGGGGTTGGCTTGGCACTGAGATCTAATGAAGAAGGCTTGGTCCCTTAGTATTAGGAATAAGGGACCACAGGGACGAGCTTGGATTCTGAGTCTTTGAGTGCTGACCTGACTCTGGGATGGTTCTGAAGCCTGGAGTGATGGGAGCTAACTTGGGGCCATAGGGGCTGTCCTGGCATTGGAGTGGGCCTGAGATCTCAGCCTGGCGTCATGGGGCTGGCAGGACCCCACTTTCACTGGGACGTGCCTATGGTCATTTCATTCTCCTTCTTCCACATAGAGGATGTCTTTCCCCACACTGTGCCACCCAAGCTTAGGAAAGGGCTGTTGTAATTAATGTGAAACTTCCTTTCCTACACTCTTTGATGTGCCCGACCTTATTTCTGTGCTACAAACTGGTGCTGTAATCTCTCGCTTGTATTTCTTGGCTCTTGTAAAGGTATTTTAATGCTTGGATAGTTTTTCAAATTAATGTTTCTGCAAAGGCCTGAGTGCTGGCAAGTCCTATTCCACCATCTTGCTGATCTCACTCCCACTTAATGTTTTATATGTTCATTGTTTTCATTTTTTTTTAACTGGAGCCAATCATGGAAGAGCTCTGGGAGGGTTAGTGAAATAACATCTAAATTGCTTACCAGAGTGACTACATCTGACAAATGGCAATTCTGCCCTTTTCAAGTAATGAATTGGCATAATAAATAGTAACACAACCTTCTTGTTATTTGAAAATTGAAAGAGATGCACATGTACAGAACTCTAAAGGCCTAGGCCCCACGTTATTTTAAGGTGATAGTATTACAGATAAATGTGTAAGAGCAAGAACTGCAGAGCTTTCTGGTCAGTGTGTGCTGAGCTTCTCAATTGGGCCTGATGAGATAGTGTGTAGAAAAAACACAGGGGTTTGGCTACTTTCCTCTCAGAGGAGGTCTGAGGCAGGCAAAACCAGGAAATAGTAACAAGGAAGTAGACTGATAAGTTAAAGTTACACTAAGGGTTGAAAAATTAGTTGGGGAGAGTGTTTCAGTTTGGGCTGCTATAGCAAAATACCATAAATTGGGTGGCGTACAAACAGCAGAAATTTAGTTTCTACTGTTCTGGAGACTGCAAAGTCCAAAATCAAGGTGCCCACAGATGTGATGTCTGTTGAGAGCCTGTTTCTTATAGATGGCCACCTTCTTGTGTGTCCTCACATGCTGCAAGGGGTGAAAGATCTGTATGTGTGTGAATTTTCTTATAAGAGTACCAATGTCATGAGGCCTTTGCTCTCATTACCTGTTTACCTCACCCAGGGATCATCTTCAAATACCCTCCCATTTGGTATTAGATTTCAACATATGAATTTTGGAGAAAACAAACATTTATAGCATAGCAGGTGGCGAAAAAGTTACTATAGTCATCATTATCCCCACAATCCTACCAGATCTCAATTATTGAGTTCCTCTGTCTAGAACTGGGTTAAAGAATCTACAAACATTCCTCTTTCATCCTTCTAGAAACCTTGCTTCTTTCCCTTTTACAGTTGAGGGTGCTGAGGTTCAAAGAGGTAAAGTTACTTGCCCATGATCTAAGATCCCAATTCAGAATCCAAAATCACTTTACTACATGGCCTTACTCAGGGAAGAAAAACAATGTGATGTGGTATGGTTAGATTCAGATTTTGGCTTTCATTACGGATTGAGCTTGTACTTCCTGTGTGTTGTTAGACGATTCAGTCAAATTCTCTGATTCTCAGTTGCTCCCGTGTAGATGATAAATAATAATGCACTTCAATTGGGTGTCTCATGGAATAAATGAGTTCATGCGTATAAAGTGCCATGAGGGCCTCGACTCAACCAGATATTCAGAGTAAGACAAAAATATCCAGTGCCACAATCTGCAGGGGTTAGAGAAACAGAAGGAAACCATGAGACTGGGTTTTCTTTTTCCAACACAAGAAAAAAGGAGTCACCATCATCAGAAAATGCTACAGATAAAGAAAAGGGTCCCCAACATTGGAAAAGCCTACAGAAAAGTAAGGAAGTAAGTGGAAATGTTCCCTATAATTTGCAGTAAAAACTTTCCTTATGGCCTCAAGGAAAGTGCATAGGGCTCGAAGTCAGATTATAATAGATTTGGAACAAATGGAAAGTTAAAACATGGGAGTGGTGAGTGGAGACTACTCCGGCTAGAAATTTGGCTGAGAAAAGGGGATGAGACTGTTAGTTTGGGAGGAGTCAGGATAGAAGTCTGTTTGGTTTTATTTTGCAGTGCGAGGTATTTGAATATGTTTGTACATGGAGGGGCTGAGCACTAGAGGGACAGAAAACAATCATGCCAAACAGAGTGGTGATAATTGTTGGACTTTGGTCCATAGCAGACAGAGAAGGGGAAGTGGTTTATTCTCTCCTCTTTTCCTCCAAGAGAAAAGGCTAGTATGGGTAGAGAAAGAAATAGGTAAAAAGGGAAGAGGTGGAAATGGGACTAAATGCCTAACCACATCTCTTTTCTTTTTGAGGAAAACACAGCTCCGTTTTCTTGACAGAGAATTTGGTGCCAGAGTACACATTTTAGGATAAATGTGGAGGCTTAGAATGGCTCTCTAGGGAAGATGGAAGAGCTTCTGATTGGGAAGCAAAGAAAGGATTGTACTTGTGAGTGTACCAGTGATAAATTTAGACAGAAACTATTCTTGAGAATTCTGGGCCAATTGCCATTTGTGGTTGTGGCGAGTTACCATGAACAAGTTACCTACCATTTCTGTGCCTAAACATTCTCATCTGTAAAATAGGAGTGATATTATTTACCTCATAGAGTCATTATGATTATTGAATGGGATATCAGATGTAGAACATTTAACACAGAGCCTGAAATATAGAATTGATCAAGCACGGATCAAGTGTTAGTTATGATTACATTGTATGTAGGCTTCAATTTTTGGTTTTTGGCCATTGTCTTTTGCATGGTGGCCCACTTAAAGCTTAGCAGATCATTCCAGAAGGATCAGTTGAAAGGTGAGCATTCCACACCTTAGACCCACCCATTCAATCATTTGTTAATTCATTTCTTCAACAGACATATTATTCAGTATACAATATGTAAAGATTTATTGAGTACTTTATATGCTAAAGGTGCTGTTTTGCATGTGGAAATTATTCAGTGAGATAATAATTAAGGTCTCTGCCACATAAGCTGATAGAGAGAATCTGGAAAACTCCATTTGAGAGACAAGTAGAGAAGAAGAATTTATAAAAATGTTATAGGGAAAGGAGTGAAACTGGAGACAGGTGTTCCATGAAAGTCAGAGTCAAGCAGGAATGGAATCAATTTTGGGTGTTTTAAGAGAATTCAACTAAGAAGATAGGAAGAATCCATTGGTTTCATAGCAAGTAATGAGTAACCTTGAGGAGTAACCTTTTGAAGAACATAATATAGTGAACTTAGAAATGAAGCTGAAGAGGTGAGGTTATAGAATCAATGGCCATGGAAAACCTTTTCCAGACTCTTGGCTTGGAATGGAAAGGCAAATCTTAGGGGAAGAAGGCAGAGGAAGAGACACTATGACAGTATGAGATAAAGCAAAGTAGAGCAGACAGAAGGAATGAACACAAATATTTATTCTGGGACAGGAAGAAGCTCTGCAAAAAGAGACAAGGGTGAGTTTGTAAGTGGAGAGCTCAGAAGTTGTTTAGATGTTTCAAACCTAGTACTCTTTTACATTCTGAGTAAAAACAAAGGTGAGGCTGGTGCAGCGGCTAACTAGGCTAATCCTCCTCCTGTGGCGCCAGCATCCCGGGTTCTAGTCCTGGTTGGGGCGCCGGATTCTATCCGAGTTGCTCCTCTTCCAGTCTCTGCTGTGGCCCGGGAGTGCAGTGGAGGATGGCTCAAGTGCTTGGGCCCTGCACCTGCATGGGAGACCAGGAGGAAGCACCTGGCTCCTGGCTTCGGATCGGCGCAGTGCGCCGGCCATAACGGCCACTTGGGGGGTGAACCAATGGAAACGGAAGACCTTTCTTTCTCTCTCTCTCTCTCTCTCTCTCACTGTCTATCTCTGCCTGTCAAAAAGAAAAAAAAAAAAAAACAGAGGTGAAACCGTCTGCTAGAAATTTGAGAATAGTATTTGGTGCTTGACTGAGAGGAGTGAGTTTGTAAAAACCATCTGGGACAAGAGTAAGGGAAGATGATTAAGGATGAGAGAAAAGATGAACTATGCTAGAACCCAACTGAAGTTAAAAAAAAAATCCCAGGACTTGAAGTAACTCTTACACTTTAGCTTTCTTTTTTTTTTTAACTTTTATTTAATGAATATAAATTTCCAAAGTACGATTTATGGATTACAATGGCTTCCCCCCCATACCGTCCCTCCCACCCACAACCCTCCCCTTTCCCACTCCCTCTCCCCTTCCATTCACATCAAGATTCATTTTCGATTATCTTAATATACAGAAGATCAGCTTAGTATACATTAAGTAAGGAATAGATGATTTTTTTAAAATGATGATGAAATCAGATCAGACCTATTGTCATGTTTAATCCCAGTGAGAGTCAAGTTGGGAGTTGATAATTTCTTTTTTTTTTTTTTACAGAGGATCAGTTTAGTATGCATTAAGTAAAGATTTCAACAGTTTGCACCCCCATAGAAACACAAAGTGAAATATATTGTTTGAGTACTCATTATAGCATTAAATCTCAATGCACAGCACATTAAGGACAGAGATCCTACATGAGGAGTAAGTGCACAGTGACTCCTGTTGTTGACTTTACCAATTGACACTCCTGTCTATGGCATCAGTAATCTCCCTATGCTCCAGTCATGAGTTTCCAAGGCTATGGAAGCCCTCTGAGTTCTCTGATTCTTATCTTGTTTAGACAAGGTCATAGTCAAAGTGGAGGTTCTCTCCTCCCTTCAGAGAAATGTACCTCCTTCTTTGAAGACCTGTTCTTTCCACTGGGATCTCACTCACAGAGATCTTTTGCCAGAGTGTCTTGGCTTTCCATGCCTGAAATACTCTCATAAGAGTGGGAATAAGAGAGGGAAGAGATGTACAATTTGGGACATGCTCAAGCTGACTTGCCCCAAATGGTAGAGTTAGAAACATACCAGGGGATTCCAATTCAATCCCATCAAGGTGGCATGTACCAATGCCATCTCACTATTCCAAGTGATCAATTTCAGTTCACAATTGATCATAATGAAAGGACTAAGAGTCAAAGGGAGCACATAAACAAGTCTAGTACCTGCTAACACTAACTGATAGAGTAAATAAAGGGGAGAGTGATCCAACATGGGAAGTGAGATACTCAGCAGACTCATAGAATGGCAGATGCCCTAAATAGCACTCTGGCCTCAGAATCAGCCCTAAAGGCATTCGGATCTGGCTGAAAAGCCCATGAGAGTACACTTTAGCTTTCTAATCCAGAAGAACCGAGTCTATATGTGCCATTGCATCAGACATCCATGGCTAAGGTTATCTACACATATCTTCAGGATGGCTTAAAGGGCTCCAGAAGCTGCTCTTCTATCTAGGGATATCCCTAGAGATTCTGGAATCCATAGGGGATACCTCACAGGCCACAGCTCTGGCTTTATTGCTTCTCCATGTCTCAGTCCAGAGTGGGCTATAAAGCCTCCTGTCTTCCTGGATAACCATAAGGCTTTCCCATGAGAGATTGTGTTGTCTACATGGAACCCTAGAATTAGAGGGTATTCAGATTTCTTTGAGACACAATCAAGGTCAATATTCCCCCTGAGTGACCCTAGATAACCTCCAAAAAACCCTGAGGAGAGCAATGGGGAGCCCCCAAATCTCCCACTTGACCCTGGAATAACCTGTTTGGGCCCCAGAAATTAGCAGGGATATACTGTTCCTTCCTATCCCACTATCAGATTCAGCTGGTTCCAGTGGTGAAGGGTAGTCAGATAAACCCTTCACCAGGGAATTTCCAGTTTGGGTCCACAAAATAACTTAGGCTATCATGAGAGGAGGAGTTAGGGAACCCTCTCCCACAATGAGTCCACCACAGTTCTGCTGCCCAAGTACATGGGGCCAGAGTGATGCGCCTATAGAAAGCACAGCTGAGCATCTTAACCCTTAACACTGCCACATCGTACCTGATACTTAGGGCTACTGCTTAACAAAGTCCGTCTACCCAGTGGAGTCTAAAGGCCCTGTCACTCCATTAGCTTATATATGGTATATATGGTATTCTGGAAATTCTTCTTTGATAAGGTGCCACTTGAGCAGAGATCTGGAGGAGGTAAGGGAAGGAGCCATGCAGATATCTGGGGGAAGAATTGTACAGGCTGAAGGAACAGAATTTCAATGTCCAGTGTCTGCAACACACTTTGGAAGAAAGAGTAAGGAGGCCAATGCGGTTGGATGTGGTGGTTTAGGAGAGTAGTAAATGAGATCAGAGATATACGGGCAGGTTTTTAGGTGGGGGGTAGAGTGGGGGTAGATTGTAGATTATTATAGATTGTAGATGAGGACTTTGACTTTTTCTCTAAATAAGAAGCCAGACAGTGGAATGGTTTGGGCTGAACTAGACTGATTTACATTTTCACAGGATCACTCTAGATGCTATGCTGCAAATTTATAGGAGTGGGATAAGTACAAAAACAAGGAGGTCTGTTGAAGGCTATGGCAATAACCTAGGAGAAACGTAATGGTGGCTTGCACCAGAGTAGTTGCTGTGAAGGTTCTGAGAAGTGGTGGATTCAGAATATTGTTCAGAGATGAAGATAGATATGCTGATGAACTGGATGCAAGGTGCAAAGAAGAGGTGAGGCAAAGTTGTGTGTGGCTTTTCTGTGTGTGTGTGTCTAACATTTTCTTTATCCATTCATCTGATGATGGACAACTTGAGTGTTTCCATATCTGGCCTATTGAAACAGTGCAGCTATAAACATGGTGGTGCAGGTATCTCTTTGATACAATGTACTCGTGTCCTTTGGGTATATACCCAGTAGTAGGATTGCGGGATCATATGGCAAGTCTATTTCAAGTTTTTTTTTTTTTTTAAGAAATTTCCATATTTTTTTTGCACAGTGGCTGTGTAGAATATTATTCAGCTGTGAATAAGAATGACATTCTATAATTTGCACCAAAATGGTTACAACCAGAGGACAATCGGGTTGAGTGAAGTAAGCCAGACACAGAAGGACAAATATCATATGTTCTCCCTTATATGTGATGCCTAAAATTTTTTAAAGATTTATTTATTTATTTGAAAGTCAGAGTTACAGAAAGGGAGAAGAATAAAGGCCTAATTTAAAAAAAAATAAAAATATGCCTTTGTGTAACAGTATGCTGCAAATATAATTGTCATATTTTGTTTTATATCTTTGTCAAATTGCTAAGAATAATATACTACTACCATAGTTTTAATGATCTGTGAGTATTTTAAAATTTACTGTACATGTGTGAAAAAAACAGAAAAGGAGAACTGAAGATGATTCCAATATTTTTTGCCTCATAAATTGTTGAGAGAATGAAATTAATTAATTCATGTAAAATATTTGCAGCAGTGCCCAATGAGGTTCAGCTACTATTACAGTATTACTAGAAAGTTATAGTGAAGGACAGTAGCTTCTCTCTTTTTTTTTTTTTTTTTTGGACAGGCAGAGTTAGACAGTGAGAGAGAGAGAGAGAGAGACAGAGAAAGGTCTTCCTTCCATTGCTTTACCCCCCAAATGGCAGCCTCAGCCGGTGCGCTGCGCTGATCCGAAGCCAGGAGCCAGGTGCTTCTCCTGGTCTCCCATGGGGTGCAGGGCCCAAGCACTTGGGCCATCCTCCACTGCACTCCCGGGCCATAGCAGAGAGCTGGCCTGGAAGAGGGGCAACTGGGACAGAATCTGGCGCCCCTACTGGGACTAGAACCCAGTGTGCCGGCACCGCAAGGTGGAGGATTAGCCTATTGAGCCACAGCGCCGGCCTCTCATATGCTTCTTATATAGTCATTTTCCAAAAAAATCATGTAACAGCCTGTGGATGCTGAAGTTTCCCTGGTAGCTTTATCTCAGGTTTTCTTCCATCTTTCCAGGAAGCATCACGGAGTGTAAGCAGCTTCTTCATGTGTCAAAGAACAATTGTCAGGTATGAATGGGCACACTGACATGATTTACAGTTGCTCAGTAAATGTTGTTCCTGCCCAACTTCTAGACCCTTGCTATTAAAAGCATGGTGTGTAGCCCAGCAGCATCAGCCTCGGAATGTTGTTAGAAAATCAGAAAATCAGTCTCGGGGCCAGCACTGTGGCATATATAGCAGGCTACTACGCCTCTGCCTGCAGCATGGGCATCCCATATGGGAGCTGGTTCATGTCCTGGCTACTCCTCTTCTGATCCAGCTCTGTGCTAATGGCTTGAAAAAGCAGTGGAAGATGGCCCAAGTATTTGGGCCCTGCATCCATGTGGAAGACCTGGAAGAAGCTCCTGGCTCCTGGCTTCAGACTGGCCCCGCTCTAGCCATTACAGCCATTTGAGTAGTGAACCAGTGGATGGAAGACCTCTTTCTTTGTCCCTCCTTCTCTGTCTGTAATTCTGCCTCTCAAATAAATAAATAAAATCTTTTTTTTTTTAAAGAAAATCACATTCTCACATTCTCAGCCCCACACTATAACTAATAAATCACAGTTTGTTTTAACTGGATGTCTAGGTGATTTGTGTGCTTATTAACATGTGAGAAGAGTAGATCTATGGTTTCCAGGTCATCTAGTTCAACAACCTCTTTCCTCTTCACATTATAGCTAGAAAGAGACTTACCTTATTTTTCTTTTTTTTGTTTTTAATTTTTTTCATTTGATTTTCTTTATTTTTTAAGAATTATTTATTTGAAAGAGTTACAGAGAGAAGTGCAGACAGAGAGAGAGGTCTTCCATCCGCTTGTTCACTCCCCAGACGGCCACAACGGCCGGAGCTGCACCCATCCGAAGCCAGGAGCCAGGAGCTTCTTCCGGCTCTCCCACTTGGGTGCAGGGGCCCAAGGACCTGGGCCATCTTCTACTGCTTTCCCAGGCCATAGCAGAGAGCTGGATTGGAAAAGGAGCAGTCAGGACTTAAACCGGCGCCCATATGGGATACTGGTGCTTCAGGCCAGGGCTTTAACCTTCTGCGCCACAGTGCCAGCCCTTTAACTTATTTTTCACATGCATTAGTTTTGCCAAGACTCCTAATCTCTACCCAGAGTTCTTTCTACTACACAAGAATCACTGTGGGTAACACAGGATGGAGAAAAGGCAGAAGCTTCCTCCTCTGCTTCTTTAGATAACAATTAAAAATTGCATAGGGTAGCTATTTTCATTTTAATATTATAGCTAGCAGAGGGCCCTAAATTGGAGCCATCCTTGCATTTCATTATTTATATTTAATAAACACGTGTATCCTATTATATTCCAGACATTATTCTAAGCCCCTTATACATTTTAATACTGTTTGTATATTGTCTCATATAATCCTCCAAAAAATTCTGTGAGGAAGTAATTATTATTGTTCCGATTTCATAAATGAGGATACTGAGCTATAGAGTGCTTAAGTAACTTGCCCAAGGTCACACAGTTAGTAATGGCGGGCCTGGGAGTCCAACTCAAGCTGTTTCCCTTCTGTGCCTGAGCCCACAGTAAGCAGTCTAAATGGTCACATTCTAGTCTCACCTCTAACAAGGGGACAGATATGGACTTCATTTAGGATAGTTTCAATGTCATCTCAGGGCTTATTCAGTCCTTTTCCACTAAAGGTCATTGCAGAGTCTACAGAGTCTGCCATACTCATGCTCTACATGAGCTTCTGCCATACAGCCTCTGCCTAGCACAACTGAGACCCCTTAAAGTCTAACGGCATATTGCTTGTTCCCCACCCTCTACCTTGGTTCAAGCTTTCCTTTCCCTGTAGCCATGCTATTTGCTTCTCCACCTCTTTTGAGCCCTTGCAATCCACTGAAGATCGTTTGCCTTGCACGGCCATATATTCTATTATTCTTTCTTTCTGCCCCCACCCCCAACTGCCCTTCTAGCCTGTACTCCATAGTTTTGTCCTTCATCCTATTCTGGGTGCTATTATCTCCTAACTTCTCTGCAAGTTCTTCAAGGTCAGGGACTAGTAACATTTCAGGACTTCCCCACTGCTGCCTCTGAGATCATAGGTTCACAAACTCCCAAAATGGCATTGCTGGGAGGGCCCTTAAAGACAATGTAGTTTAACCTCCTCCTTGTATAGACAAAGATCCAGGGCCCCAGAGTCCTAGGTCCAGAATCCAGTTTTCCTTCATTTTTTAGTGGCCTTTCCCCTACTTAATGTCTCCCCTCCTTCATCAAAATCCCACCTCCCTGCTGATTGGAGGGTTATAAAACAGAACAAAACAAAAACAAACAGCAATAACAAAAACAGAGCCAGAGCTGGGAAGTGGCTTTTCTATGTGTTTGAAATTCCTTACCTTTCCAACATTAATTTTTTTCTCTGTCAAACTACAACTCTGCTAACTCATGCACAAAATTTGGATGAGCTGAGCTGCATTCAACTGTGAACGAGTCACAAGAAATGAAATCTGCAGAGCGCCTCCAACCACTTGACACTCCTTCTGTTCCCACAGACTGGGCTGGACTCAATTCCCTGGCCCTCTGCCCTCTCGCCCCCACTTCAGTCCCCAGAGCATTACAGCTCCTGCCTTACCAGTGGCTTGATCGCTGTTAACCCCCCAGACTCACAGTGTCCCTCTCAGGGGCAGGATTTCTTTGCATAGCCACGCCTAGATACACTGAGTAGACCAATAGCTGCTCTCGGAGTCTCACCGGGGCGGAGAAAGTAGGCGTAGCATGAAAGGAATAGAGGGCTGGTTTGGGGGCTGCCGTTGCTACACGTGGATGGATGTGAAATGAGTCAAACGGAGTTCTGATCGCAACGGGATTTCATCTATTGTGAGTATGGTATGCAGGCCGGGGGTGGGGGGCTGAGGGGTGAAACCTGGGTGGGATGTCTGGTCTGAGCTGAGGTGCTTTTGTTCCGGAATTTAGTTGTGGCAAGATCCACCCAGCCAGCCAGTACGGGGCACGTCTGAGAATACTGCTTAGCGTGACAAGGAAGCTGAGATCTATGGCACCTAGGTGTGGGTGCACAGAATGGTCAGGATGTTCCTACTAGTTAGAAAGTCAGGCTGGGAAGGTGCCCCGTGGCCATCCGTCTGTCTGTAAATTTGTGTCCAGAGAGCACTGTCTGAGGTGCCAGGAACCTAGGCTAATATTCTCAGTGCCACGGCAAGTTTAGTTCCTGCCTGTACAGGCTCTTACTGGACTGGGCGGCATCTGGGAACATGCCCGGACCTGTCCAACTACCTTGAGCATCTGGTGTTGGGAGATAAGGAGAAGGAGCCTGAGAGTTAGGAGAGGGAAGTTGGGGGTGGGTCAGACATGTGGAGCATCCCGAGGGAAGCTGAACTGCTGGCCCACCCACGTGGCTCTTGGGCAAGTCAGGGCTTGTATAAAGAGCCTGCTGGCTGGCTCTCTATGGGGGCTTTCAGTCCACCCCCTCACCCGCCGGGCTGGGTTTCACTTGATCCCTCACTCCTGGAAGCTGAGCCCGGGGCAGTGATATTTTGATCCTGCCTCACCCAAACACTGGCCAAGGCCCAGGCAGCTGTGAGAACTGGGGGACAAGAAGAGACCCGCCAGAGACCTGGCTGGGAAAACAGGCTGCAGGGTCTGATTTTGGACAGGTGTTAACAGCGTAGGCCAATGTCATGCAGGGTGGCTGGGACAGGAAAGTGTGGAGCATCTCCCCTTGATAACTTCTTCACTCCCACATGCCTTCAATTAAACTTAACAGACTCAGTGAGCACCTACTTTTTGCCATCATGTGTGAAACAGTGAGATACCTAAAACACAGGCTGTGCCCTTTGGAGGGAGACTGTCTCGTCGTGGGTATATAGGAATGCAGATAGATATACAAAATAGGTTTTATAGGTGCAATAAAAATGCTCCAAGGTTGTCAAATAAAAATTATATCAAGTTGAGCAAGAGAAAAATCAGAAAAGTTTTTTTGTTTGTCTTTTGAAATTATAACACCAAGGCTCCAGAGCCAGACTACTTGAGTTCAGAGCCTATTATTAATTTGTATGACCTTGGACAAACAGAATTACTTCCTTCTTGCTGAGCTTCATTTAACTCACAGCTAAAGTGGAGATAATAATAGCACCTACCTCATCGGGTTGTTGTGAGGATTAAATGAGATAATCCATGTGAAATATTTGCACATGCTTAGCACAGGGGCTGACCCAAAATAAGCACCCAATAAATGTTAACTATTATTATTTAAGATAGACCAAGGAGCACAGCTAAGATTTCAACAGGTGGAGATGGGAAGAGAAGGCAATTTAAGCATAGAAAACAACAGGAACAACTGCTTGAAGGCAGGGAAGCCTCAAGCATGTGAAAAGAACACCAGCTGAGCTGGATTTTAGAGTACAATTAGGGAGAAAGGGGAAGTTAAAGTTGCCCTGGTTGATTGGTGGTAAAACCGCAGAAGACTCTGGATTCAACAGTTTTGATTGGATTGGGGAAAAGTGAAAGCTATTGGAAGTTTCTGAACTAAAGAAAAGGTCAGTTCTGTGCTTTAGGAAGGATAATCTGGTAAGTGTGAGTCAGCCAGATTGGAACAAGAAAACACCAAAAGTGGATAAACTAGATGCAGAGAGGGGACACAGCCCTGAAACTGAGGCATGGCTGTGGGAATATAAAGGGGGCAGTTAACTTAATAAAACATTACACAAGTTGAGTCTGCAGAAGTTAGAACTCGGTAAATTTATTGGGAAAGTAAATGAGAAAATCACAATCACCTGGAGTTGACTTAGACTTTAAAAGGTTATGCATTCCCATCCCACTTCTGTAAATGATGCAACAGAAAGGATACTTATCTTCTGAATTAGACATAGCTGTCTTCAAGTCCCTGGTCTTCTACTTACCTGTCTGTAATCCTGAATACATTCTGCATTTGGTATTCCCAACCAGGATCAGTATTTTCATACAGCATTTAGAAATGAAGATTGAGGTGCTACTGCATTTAGTATCAACCAGTTTAAACAACATGGAATTATTCTTTCCGCTCACCTATAGTATCAGCAATAAGTCTGATAAGAAATACTGAATTTCTTTGGGCTTCAGTTTTCTATCCTGAAAAATAGGGAGAATAGTACATCATAGTGTTCTTGTGTTCTTGGAAGAATTAAAAGAAATAAACCCTGTAAAGGATCTAGCACAGTGCCTGACACATAGTAGGCTTTCATGAATCATGTTTGTCTTTTACCCCAATTGATTTTACCTTAAGGCATCCTTGCTGGTCTGCCTGAACACTTCTAGTTCTACTTACTGCTCTGAGACAGCCCATTCCCTTCAGGGAAAACCTTTACAGTTTAAAAGCTTTTCCTTTCACTAAACTTAATTTAATGGCTTGCACTCAGATGTCCTTGTCATTTTCCTGGGGCCACCCAGAGCAGTCTACTCTGACTTCCATAGTATTTCTTCAGAGTTCTTACGACCAGAGACCAGAACTCCCTATACCTTTTGTTCCCAGGTCAAACAACCCGGTTACTTCCATTTCCAACATGACATGCTGTCAAATTCAATACAACTCTGAAGTTTTGAAACTATATAATGTCGGGTGATGGTGGCAACTTCATAGCAGTGGGTGACACTGCCAGAGGAACAGGATGGGTGAATGTGAACTCTTTGCTTATAATTTATCTTGTATCATTTTGCCCACCAGGTGCCAAGTATTTTCAAACCCATCATCCCACTGACTCCTCATGCCAACTAGGAAACGTGCAGATCTTTTTGTCTTAATTTGTACAGGTGGCCAAACAGCCCCAGAGAAGATGAAACGTGCCAGAGATCATTTAATTAGTAAGTTTCTGAGCCAGAACTGAAAGCCAGATTTCTCTTACTCCAGATTTACTGTAGTTTTTCATTTTCCACAGCTGTTTGGTTTTAAGGTGATGGCTGAGCAATTAGACTGACACTGGAGGAAGAGACAAGAGAAAGATCCATCCCCTGGTTGCCTTACACTAGTTAGTCAAATCTTTGAAACATTTCAATAAGGAAGCTCTTGAGGGAGACCAAGCCCCTAGTTTCAGGAGAGGAATAAATAATACTTTTTTCCAAGTACCATCTGGTAGGCCAAAAAGCCCTCCTTTAGATGTCTTTTCTACCTGCTCCACTTGAATGTCTTCTGCAGGGAGTGAGGCATCTTTTGGAGCCTCCGAAGTAGAGCTTGATTTTTAAAGCAGAAGCTGGTTTTTTTTTTCTGCTTTCGCATTGGAGATGGGTACCATCCATGTACTTTTCCCTTGGAAGCTTAGCAGGAAAAATTCAGGATAGTTTCACCATCTGTCTATAAAATAAGCCTGTTATTCTTCAGCCTTTGTGGGAGATATCAGGATGGCTGTAGTCAGTCTTGGAATATAATTAACCGTCTCTTTTCTGCATTTGACACAAGACTATGACCTCTTAAAGGTGGAGAACAGCTTTTTTCCACTTTGGATTGCCTTCCTGCTACTTTGCCGTAATATAATGCTTAGCATGGAAGGTATTAATCAAGTGAGTTTTGAGGAACCAAAATCCCATCTTTCTCACCTGGGTTGACTACAGTTATGATATCTCCCAGTACCCCAAAGACATCACATGATTCTCAAAAATAAAGGAGCTGTCATGTAATATGTGGTGTAATAAACAGTAAGATGCCGTTACTTCAGGAGGCTGTGAGTCATCATGGTGGATAAGCCAAAAAGAGTGGGCAGCACTTCTTCCCTTCCATGAGGCATCCCTCCCTGACCCAGCCCAACCTTTGGAATTGTTCCTCTTCAGGGTAAAATGAGCCAGTATTGGACTGTGGGTGTGAGGGAAAAAAGACGTTGGAGCCTTGGTAGCATAGTCATTGACTCATCAGTCTTATAGCTCAGCCCACTCCTCTCTTTAAATATGGGAAATAGAGAAGCCGCAAGCCCTGGAATATGGAGACTTGGATTCCAGTCCCAGCTCTGCTACTGACCAACTATGTGACTTTAAGAAAACTCTATCCCTTTTTTGATCTTCATTTTCCCCATCTAGATCATCGGAGGGGGAGGTGTTCAGTAATTATGAAGAATACTTTTGTGATTTTATGACTATAGATATCCAATTCTTTAGGTGTTTGAAGTTTTACCAGTTTCCAAAGAGGAGAAAAAATAAACAATAATGTAATGTGCTGTCTTGTGAGTACTAAGGTGCCTATTACAAAAAGGATTCAAGCAGATCCGGACAGTATATCTTTACTAGGCAACAAGCAGCTGGGACTAAGATGACTTTAATGTGCATTTATATGTAAGATCATAGGCAGCTTGTTAGTCAGTTTCACCTTCTCTCTACAACCCTTACCAAGTTCTATATCTTTGTTTCCTTTCCACGTGCACTCTAAAAAAGGCAAGAAATATTTTGGCAGTAATGTCTCATCCTGGACAAATAGGCCTCATTCCCTGGGCTACTTCTCCCAGTCCTATTGTAAGGATATGGCTGTAGGTTTTGCTAGCAAATGCCCATTAGTTTGTATCCCTACTCTTTTAGAATAGTTCATTCCTTGGCATAGGAGGAAGGGATGAAGTACTTCATAGAATTTGGATTGCTATGGGAAAAGGGAGATTGTTCTTATTGACATCTTCAGAGAGATATAGCTATTCCAAATTACTTCATACACAGGACAGGATGGAAAAACTATAGGCAAGACCAAACAAATTAATAGAAATCAGAACACTCGATGGAGTTTTATCCAGTTCCTAGCCCTGAAAAGAAGTCATACCGTGAATTCAATTCCCAGCTGGGGCAATTCAGCCAAAAGCCTCCTTGAGAAGTCAAGGAATCTCCACTCCCAGTACTTGCTGGTGGGGTAACTATGTTTCGATGATGCCATAATTTCATGACATCTTGTGGTGGTCTGTACATGAGCAAGTGATTCACTTTGGCTAGGGAGACAGCAGAGCAAACCAGAGGGCTTGGGTGGCTGGCCTGTGGCTTGTCTCCAGTGCCCTTTGCTCCTCAGCTGTGGGTGGGATAGTAACAATCACAGCAATCCCTCAAATGTGTAGCAGGATCTGGAGTTTCCAGAGCACTCTCACATATATTATCTCATTTTTCCCTTGAACATCATCCAAGGAAGTTTCTGTGTCTTTGCTCCCACTTGGGAAGATTGTTTCAGCAATCATTAAAAGGTTATTTTCCCCTCGTAATCAGCCCAAAGTTTGCTGTTCTTAATTTCATCCTATTTATTTTATTAATGATATCTCTGTATTCTTGGCTACAGAGTTCCTCCCCCCCTCCCTCCCTTTCACAATTGTTTCTTAGTAGTTGCCAGACACTAACCAAATATTTACAATTTTTAGCTTTTTCTTCTGCTCGGTTTACAGTCTGTTAAGCTGTGTTTGTATTTTGAGGTTTGTGCTTTTATTGTTCTATGTGTCCATGCACACACATGTTTTGAAGGAGAAAGAATTTGACTCATATGGTTGGTGTTTGCTTTTGGCTGAGTGGAAATAACCCAGTTCATTTGGTTATTAATTTTATCTGTATAGTGACAATGGGTTTAATGTGATTTTTTCCTTATTTTTCTACCCCTGCTGGGGCATTTAATCATGCTTTATGCACAGAAATGAAGAACAAAATAAATAGATGGGGTTTCTTTCATTTTCCACAGCTTCCTTCATTCTCTTTTTTTGAGGTGCTCATGCTGACATTGGTGGACCAGATGTTGCTATCACTAACAGTTGAGTTCTTCAGCCACTTTGTAAATGGCAAGAGAAGCCTGTTAAAAGTGTGGTAACCACCTGTGGTCTCTGAGTTATTTCTATTCCAGGCACATATTTGAACATACTTGAACATTTTGGACATATTTGGTCATATTCAAACATTTTTGAACAATTTAGTTTTTATCACACACCCATGAAATAAAATAATACTTCACCAGTCCTGGCCCTCCTCTCTCCCTGTACCAATAGCAGACACCCCTTCTTGAAATGTTGTCCTATATTATCCTATCCAGTTTCTATTCTTTCTTTCCTAGCTTTTCTTTCTAGGTTGCCGCTCTCTATTCTTCTTCTTCCAGCTTAAAATATGGGTGTCTTTCAATGTGCTGTTCTTTGCATTCTTTTTTTTTAAAGTGAATTTCTTTTTTTTTTAATATTTATTTTATTTATTTGAAAGGCAGAGTTACAGAGAGAGGTAGACTCCCCAAATTGCCACAATGGCTGAAGCCAGGAGCCAGGAGCCAAGACCTTCTTCCTGATCTCCCACTTGGGTGCAGGAGCCCAAGCACTTGGGCCATCCTCCTCTGCTTTCCCAGGCCATAGCAGATCTGGATTGAAAGTGGAGCAGCCGGGACTCAAACTGGCACTCATGGGATGCCGGTGTTACAGGCTGGGGCTTTAACCCGCTGCACCACAGCACCATTCCCTACTCATCCAAGCTTCTGACATTATTTACCAGGGCGAGTAGTTCTCAGCTCCCAAGAAGTTTTGATTTGATTAGCCTAGGGCATAGGTGTTTTCTCAGAAGTCTTACAAATGATTCTAATGTGTAGTCATGAACAAGAGCTGCTGTTCTTTTTTTCAAAAACGATTGATTGATTGATTGATTGATTTGAAAAGCAAGGGGGGGGGGGAGAGATCGTCCACCCTCTAGTTCTTTCCCAAATGGCTATAACACCCAGGTCTGGGTAAGGTCAAAGCCTGGAACTCCATCCTGATCTCCCATTTGGGTGGCAGGGACCCAAGTACTTGGGCCATCTTCCACAGCTTTCCCAGGAGCATTTGAGGAAGCTGGATTAGAAGTGGAGCAGCAGCTGGATCTGGAACCAGGGCTCCTGTACGGGATACTGGCATCTCAAGTGGTGGCTTAACCCACTTGAAAGCTGCTGTTCTGGCCTTTTTATGCATTTAACTCATCTTTAACTGCAACCTGTGTTATAGATATTTTAATTACCTACTGGACACAACCACTGAAATAATCCTCTGTCCTCTCCAACTCTACATAATTAACATAGTTGCAAAATCATGCATTGTCTTTTGTCTGCCAAGCAACTCCCATTTCACACATTTCATGGTCCTGAGATTCTCCTGGTTTCCCAGGCAGTAACTCTAGAATTTTCTGTGACTCATATCTTTCTTCCCCTTTCCTATGGCTACCCCCATTGTCCTGACCCTTATCTCCTAAGGCCAAGGCAGTAATTCTATCAAACTGTTATTTTAAAAATAGATTAATTTCAGATGATGCTTTTGCACACCTTGAATATTATTGAAGCGAAATAAAATTTTAGTGAAGGCTGAAGGGACCTGCATTCCATATTTTAGAGGTCAATACTGCCTTGAAAACCATGCTGGACCATGGGCCCTAACTTACCTTTGAGTTCTGGTTTTGTTTCTTACTAAGTAAGTAAACTTAGAGGAAGCCTTCTTCTCTGTGCTGCAGCTTTTAAAAAATCTGCTAATTGCTGACGACAATCCATAACTTCTTTCTGGAGTTATTGTTCAGGCTAGAGATTGTTATAATTACTTTGTAACTGTTTTACTATTTGTTTATCCAGCAAATATTAATTTTGTGCCCAATTTGTGTCGGGTACTGTTCTAAACACTAAGCTCATATGAAGTGAACATAGCAGGCACCACGATTTCATGGTGTCTAAATTTTAGTTGGAAAAAGAACAGACATGTCAGATCATAAGTGCTATGGAAATGAATAATACAAGAAAGGGGGAAAAGGAAATAGGGTGGGAAGTTGCAATTTTATAAAAAGTATTCCTACTTTTTTAAAGGAGAAGCCTTACTAAGAAGATGGTATAAGAACAAAGAACTGAAGAATATGAGGGGGATAGCCATGTGAATATCTTGGGGAAGAACATTGCTGACTTGAGCAGATATGAAGGCCTTAAGGTGAGAGCATTCGTGGTTAGTTTGAAAAACAGCAAAGAGACCAGCATGAGTGGAATGAAGAGAGTAAGGGGAAGAATAGTTGAGCTTAGAGTGAAAGAGCTCATGAGGTAAGCAGATCATCTAGGTGTCATCAACCATCAGAAGATTTTTCCTTTTATTATGAGTGAAATAGGGAGCCATCAATGGAGCTTGGGGTTGGAAGTGACATGATCTAACATTTCTTAAAGGAACCACTATAAGTTCAGTCCTTTTACTTTCTATTCTTCATAGAAAAAAAATAAACGGGTAGACTCTAGGTTAGTCCTTTACCAGATTCCCTCTGAATATGGGGGACAAAACCCTTTGCCTGACCACACCATATATTCAGACAAGACAGACAAGGTCAGAACCGAAAGAACCCTTAGAATGGTGATATTTTTATCGTGGGTTGTACATGAAAATCAGCTGGTGCACTGCATGAATTCCAGATGCTCAGGCCACATGGCTGACTAAATGCGTCAGGATCTCAGGGGTGGTACTCAACATGTATCAGTATTTTTGGAGCTTTCAAGGTGCAGCATAGCCTGAAAACTGCCAGTCTAAGAGATGGACCTCATGGCAGAAATGGGACCTTGAATAGAGCACCAATGGCACAGCTGGACCTGAGACCACTCACTGTATTGAGCTAAAACCAGAAATATAAAATTCACAAGTAGCCGAAAAGGTGGAAACTAACATGTTTCATACTTTGGAAGCGGCTATGGTCAACAGAAAGCTGGGTATAGGAGCAGCCTTGGGCCAGACCAGGAAAGGAAAGGTTGAGAGCCAGCACCAAATGGTGAAGCAACATGTGGATTATCAGCCAAACATCTGGAAATGATGAGGGCACTATACAAATAATGTGCATGATTTTCAAAGACAGACGTTTTCTCAAGTCTGTGATGAGCAACTACATTGGTTTTTGCCAGTTGTGTGCACGTGGGTGGGTGGGCTCATAGTTGAGTAATGGGCAGGGCATGGACCAGTTGTCGCCTTCCTCACCCTTTTTAATCCCAGACCTCCTGCACTGTCCATGCAAAGCAAATATCCTGAAGGCCTTAGTTCTTAATATAGAACTGTCATCCTGTCTTGCCTACCCGTCCTAGATAGAGAGAGCATGCTTCACCCCACAGGCATGTGTGCAAGTTGAGAAGAACAGCAGTCGCAAGCTGTGGCCAGAGGCAGCTGCACCCCCAGCAGCCTGAGTACCTCACATCCAGCAGAAACTTGGCCAACATCAATTATTCAGGGCACAATGAGGTAATGTGGGGATTATTATTAATGTCAGCCTCATGCCTCATGGCTTCTCCTCTTCCCTGTTTGGGAAGAGCATTCTTACTCTTCTAGGTTGCTTTTTGGAAATCATGACAGGGAAAGCAGCCACATAACAAAGACTTAATAAAGAGACAGTAGTATTTTGCCACTTGTCACTCCCTCTAGTTAAGCCCAATCAAAATACATACAGAACTAACTGGATATATTTGAGTGCAAAGTTAGGTTAAAAAAAAATCACACTTGGAGGCACATATAATAAAATCCTTAGGAGCTCTGAAAAATAGTATTTTGAAATTAATTTAGGTAACATGTATTAAAAATGTAGGGTAGTTTACTGTATTAATGAGAAAGTTGAAGAATCATCTTCTTAATAAAACACAATACAAATACCACATAATTCACTTTTTGCTAGTGTACAGTTCACTGGTTTTTGGTATATTCACAAAGTTGGACAACCTTGACCACTATCTAAGTCTAAACCATTTACATTAGCTCCCTCCAAAATTCATATTCATTTATGCAGTCATGCCTCTTCCCTCCCCCCTAGCTCCAGGTAACCAGTGAATCTGATTTTTGATTCTATGGACTGCCTATTCTAGAATTATTGTTATCCTGGAATCATACAATGTTTGCCTTTTTATCTCTGGCTTCTCTTACTTAGTATAATGTTTTCAAGTTTCATCCATATTACAGCATGTAATAAATACTTCATTCATTTTTCTAGCTGTATGTGTAGGCCACATCTTGGTTATCTACACACATAGTTGATGGTCACTTTTGTCCACTTTTGGCTATTATGAATAAGGACATTCATGTACAAATTTTGGTGTGGGCATATATTTCCATTTCTCTTGAGTATATACCAAGGAGTAAAATTGCTGGGTCACATGGTAATTATATGTTTAACATTTTGAGAGCCACAAAACCATTTTCCAAAAGGACTGTGTGCCATTTTACATTCCCATTAACAGCATATGAATGTTCCAGTTATTCCACAGCCTCCTCAATACTTGAGTATGTTTTTTTTATTATAATCACACTAGTTGGTCAAAAGTGATATTTCATTATAGTTTTGATTTGCATTCTTCTTATCACCAGTGATACTGAGCATGTTTTAATGTGCTTATTGGCCATTTGTATATCTTGTTGGAAAGCCAGCTGTTACTGTTCCTGTTTGTAATGGGAAACCTATTCCTAAGTTTATTGATAATTGAGTTTTAGATTTGAATGAATTAAATAATAGTCCTAGTGTTTTCAAATACTTGACCCATTTTCAAATTGGGTTATTTATGATTTTTATTTTGAGTTACTAAGAGATCTCTATATATTCTAGGTACAAGTCTTATGAGATGTATGATCTTCAAATGTTTGTCTATCAATTATGTGGATTGTCATTTCATTTTGTTAGTAGTGTTCTTTGAAGCACAAGTTTTTTATTTTCTAAGCTCTGTATTTAAGTGCAGTTTGTCCATTTTTTTGTTACTTGTACTTTAGCATCTAAGAAACTGTTGCTAAATCCAAGATCACAAGTTTTATACCTCTATTTTCTTATAAGAAAAGAAATAAAACTATAGAATTCTTATGTATTATTAAAAAAGCTTTGGTAAAAATTTTAAAGTTATAGCTGTTTAGTGTTGTGATCCACGGGGCCGACGCTGTGGCGTAGCAGGTAAAGTCGCTGCCTGCAGTGCCCACACGGGCACTGGTTTGAGTCCCAGCTGCTCCACTTCCAGTCCTGTTCTCTATGGTCTGGGAAGGCAGTAGAAGATGGCCCAAGTCTTTGGGTCCCTACACCCATGTGGGAGACCTAGAGGAGGCTTCTGGCTCCTGGTTTTGAATCGGCACAGCACTGAATGTTGTGTCCATTTGGGGAGTGAAGCACTGGGTGAAAGATCTCTCTCTCTCTCTGCCTTTGCCTCTCTGTAACTCTGCCTTTCATATAAATAAATCAATCTTTTAAAAATAAAATAATAAAATGAATAAATGAAATCTATAAAAATGCTCATGGTAGGTATTATTTAAGTCCCTATTTTATTTTTATTTATTTTTTAAAGATTTATTTATTTATTTGAAAGTTGGAGTTATGCAGAGAGAGAAGGAGAGGCAGAGACAGAGAGAGAGAGAGAGGTCTTCCATCTGCTGGTTCACTCCCCAATTGGCCACAATGGCTGGAACTGAGCCGATCTGAAGCCAGGAGCCAGGAGCTTCTTCCAGGTCTCCCACGTGGCTGCAGGGGCCCAAGGACTTGGGCCATCTTCTGCTGCCTTCCCAGGCCACAGCAGAGAACTGGATCAGAAGTAAAGCAGCTGGGACTCAAACCAGAGCTCATACCAGATGCTGATACTGCAGGTGGCACGCCACAGTACCTGTCCCTAAATCCCTATTTTAAGAGTGGGTATTTAGCCTAGCTGTTAAGATGTCATTTAAGACCCATGTATTCTACATTGGAGTACCTGGCTCTATTCTCAGTTCTGGTTACTGACTCCAGCTTCCTGCTAATATAGACCCTGGGGGCCAGTGGTGATGACTCTAGTAGTTAGGTTTCTGTCACCTGTATGGGAGACCTGTATTGCATTCCCAGCTCCTGACTTCAGCCCCAGCCTACCTCTAGCCATAGCCATTGTGGTCATTTGGGAGAGTGAACCAGTGGGTGGAAACTCTGTCTCTACCTCTGTGTCTCATTACCTCTCAAATAAATATAAATAAATAAAATCTATATTTTGTAGATGAGAAAATTGATACTGAGAAAGGTGAAAGTATTTTTTATGAGCACACAACTAGTTAGAGTTGGATTTTTTTGCGTTTCATATATTTTTCTATTTACATAGAGAACAGATTTTATGTATTTCATATATACAATTTTAAACCCATAATGATACTTCACACCCTGCCTGTCATCCTCTCTCCCTTCCTCCACCTTTCTTTCTTTTAATTTTTGTGATAACAAACTTTCTTCTTTTTTTTTATTTTTTTGAAAGACGGAGTTACAGAGAGAGGTAGAGCCAGAGAGAGAGAGAGGTCTTCCATTCCGCTGGTTCACTCCCCAAATGACCGCAACAGCCAGAGCTGAGCTGATGCAAAGCCAGGAGCCAGGAGCTTCTTCCGGGTCTCCCACACGGGTGCAGGGGCCCAAGGACTTGGGCCATTTTCTACTGCTTTCCCAGGCCATAGCAGAGAGCTGGATCAGAATCGGAGCAGCCGGGACTCGAACCTGTGCCCATATGGAATGCCCGCACTGCAGCTCTACCCGGTACGCCACAGCACCAGCCCTGATAACATACTTTCAATTCACTTTATAGTCACAGGCTTAATCCTATACTCAATAAAGAATTCAACAAGTAGAAAATAGAAAGACCACTGTTTCACACTAGTATGGACAGGTCTAAAACAATAATGAAATCTCAAAATGTCAATTTCACTCATATATATTGAATTTTTTGTACTCTATGTATTAGCTACCACAGAGCAAAGAAAACATGATTTTTGTCTTTTTGTGTCTGACTTATCGTGAGTCTGTGTGTCTCTAAAACCTTTGCTGTTCCTTGATGTGGGGATATTACCTTGTTTGGAAAGTCATTATGAAAGAGATTTCATAAGCCCGGTGGCTAGACACATGCACAGTTAACCATAGATTAGGCAACATAGCATGCTGACAAACTAATAGATTGGGAAACTTTTCTGGCAAGGGCCATTTGGATATTTATAACACCATTCACAGACCATACAAAATGATCAACTTAGAAATTAGCCTGCTATAGGTTTTTTTAACTTTGTGTCCCATCCTGTGGTTGCTTTGGCAGGGCCAGACCAAATAATTTCACAGGCCTTGTATGGCCCGTGGTCAGATGTTCCTCACCCTGGCAAGCACCGTTGAGGTATCCACTCTGTGTTAGGTACAGGGTTAGCACTGGGCATGCGTGATCTCTAATTCCGGGAATTTTATACCTCTGTTCACGTTGCCATTTTGGAGGATTCAGCCACATTCTCTGTGATACCTTCGAAGAGTTCCTAGGTGTACTTAATGGTATACCTCAGAAAAGCATGGATTTTATTAAAGCCTAGTTTTCCTGTCTTGCCACCTCTTAAAATAAGAAGGCTGTTGCATCTTCTACAAGACAAGGCTAACTATAGGGGAAAATTTGATGTAAGGTCTACCTGTGTCCCTAGATAATGCCATTTAATATTTAACCCTTATGAAGCAGTTTTATACGTATGCTTTACCTTGAATTCCTCAGAATAGTCTAGAGTCTATGTGATTTTATTCTCTTTGATAAAGGCAATTTGTGAAATTTCTCATTTTGATATATTTTGGATAAATGGCTTGACTAAAAAGAGGAGAAAAGAAGCTTTCTGTTCATTGCCAAGGTCCTGATACAGAACTTTGGCCATAAGCCTGTGTTGTCTAGACAAAGGAACGTGTTAGTGGTAATGCCATATGAGCTTTATTAGGTGGGTGTGGCTCTGCAAACCAAACATAACGGGGTTTCTCACACTTAAAGGCCAGTAGTAGCTGCCATGGAGATTTCAGATGCCTGTGTCAGGAGTTTATCCCAAGGGATGGGCTGCCTTTGGTTACTACCAATGTTTTCCTGTTATGGGAGATTTGTCCAGGCTAGTATGCTGGTCCTGTTTCTATGGTCCGTTGTCATGAAAGCTATGAGACTACTAATGTTTTTGTCTTCATGACAAAGATAGATAGCAAGGCATGGAGAATTTGCTTACTGAGACTGACACCAGGGACAGTTATCAAAATAACACAGGAAAAGATGTTTATCTTCTGGAAAAAAATGGATATTGTAGCTCACTTGCTGGGAATGAATGAATGGAAAAGAAAGGCCCAGGTGATGGTGCAAAAATGTTCACTTAAACAAGAATGTCACCCAGCATGAGTTACCCCATCTTTTTTGGGAACTTCTGAGGGGAGAAATAGTAGCCTTGAATTGTACATATATACATCTCTCCTGTCTTGACTACAAGTATACTTTTAGGACTTTGACTGCTTTGAGAAAGCACCCAAAATTTGCCCTGATATGGGGTCAGAAGTGAGCAAAAGAATCTCATCCCACCATTCTCTCTGAGCAGGACACTCCCCATGTAATGACTACCTGAGCCTCCTTTACTAAAGTTCCTCTCTGCAGAAGACTACCTGGCTTCCCATGTCTAGTTCTCCACAGCCTTCAGAACAGTTTGATGGACCTCACCTCATTTAATCCTCCTAAGAACTATGTTAGGTACATGAGGAACATATGGCCCCTTTTTCTTAGATCAAGTAACTAAGGCCAGAAAAGACTAAGTCATTCATCCAAGATCATAAATTGAAAGTGGAAGAACCAGGTAGGGTGACTAACCATTCCCTGTTTGCCCAAGACTATCTCAGTTTTAGCATTGAAAGTTCCATGCCCTGGGAAACATCTTTGTCATGAGCAAACCAGGATGATTGCTAACCATAATTAGAATTCATATTGTCCAATTCCCAGTCCAATGCTAATGCTACTGTCCTATGCCATCCATATTCCTTGAAATTTGACTTATGCCATCCCTTTTTTTACACCTTAATGTCCCAGGACATTTCTACATGATAGGTTATCCTTCCATCCCATTCTGCCTAGGAGTGAAGCAGAGGCAGCTAGCAGTTCTCAGACATATTAAAAACCCCTGTTGCAAAAGAGAGGCATGCTGATAATCCCTATACTGCTTATTCACTGGGGTGTTACGTTGACCAAATAATAAATGTGAAAATGCCTTCTAAGCCATAAAGAGCAAATCATACATGAGTGATTGTGGTTATTCTATACTTTATGGGCAGAAGCAAACAACTTACCATTGTCTACAAGTTCTGCTTCTGCTGTAGCCACCAGTTGTGTGAATTTGGGCAAATTTCTTGACCTTTGCATCTCACTTTCTTTATCTGAAAAATGGAGCTAATAATAATCCCAGATATGGTTGTTTTGAGAATTATATGAGTTATTATATGTAAAGCATTTTAGAAAAGTTCTTAGCATATGGTCAAGGCTATGTAAACATTAGCTATTTTGGATTGACTTCCTTGGTCTCTAACTCACAGAGATACTAGATTAAGATGACCCAGAAGCCAAATGTCATGGAAACCACTACTTTCTAGGTATCCATTGAAACTAGCTGCCTAGTTTTTGTGTTCTGTACTCACAGCCTTCCCACCATGGATTGCCAAGAAAATGAGTACTGGGACCAATGGGGACGGTGTGTTACCTGCCAACAGTGTGGTCCTGGACAGGAGCTCTCCAAGGTAAGACACACTAGTCAATATATTTATTTTCCCCCCACAGCTTAGGAACCAACCTGGAAACTGATGGGGACCAAGTTTAGGTCAGTCAGGCTTCACTATGACTGCTCCATTTAAAGCATGAGATTCAAAGAGTGGACGATAGAAGTCACAGTTCCAGCAAGAATTCAGCTCAGCAGGGTCAGGGTCAGGGGAAGATTTCATGAGATAATGAGGTATCCCAGAAGGAGATGAGGAATGTAGATACATGGGAGGGCTGTTTAGCATTAGGAAATCTGTCAATTAAAGCAAGGTCTGTTTTGAATATCAAGAACCAGATATCAGGTCTTAGGAATGGGGATGAGAGAAGAAATGAGAACGCTGAAGTGTGTCCTCCATCCAGGAAAATGTGGGCTACTGGGAATCTGTAAAGGAGGGATGGGCAACCATAAAGATCCTGGAATCCCTATTAGAGGTAAGAATCAGCTGAAAATCACCAGCAAGTTAGAGACAGGAGCAAGGCTGGAACTCTATAATAGCTCTGCCTCAGGTACTTTGTTGGTCCCTAAACCTAAAGGTGGTATTAACTTTGAGCTGCAGCTAGAGCTGGAAGGAAGCTAGCCAGAAGATGGTCTCTGCCCATTTGCATCATATTTTATGCAGTCATTCACTCATTAATTACTTATTTCAATACCTGCAAAGTGGTAGGCATGGCTGTAGGCTCCATGGATATGGCAAAACAGACAAAAATGTTTCCCTTATTGACCTTACATTTTAATTACTGAAACAAATAATAAATAAGATACATATATAGATAAGTGAGGACTCTAAATATGAAGCTATCATAAGAATTTAATTAGAGTGATAATATACAGAGGATTTGGCAGCTTGATCAGGAAGCAGAGGGCATCCTAAAAGAGATTCCTTCTTGGGGGAGGTTACAGCAAATGCAGAATCCTCATGTGAGAATGAGCTAGGCATGTTCAAGGAAGAGAAAGAAGGTTAGTGCAACTAAGGTTCTGTAAGTGAGAAGGCGAGTGGTACACAATGAGATCAGAGAGGGAGGTATGGGCCAGAGTATGTGGAAGTATGAAGTGTATGATGGGAGATTTTCTTTCTTTCTTTCTTTTTTTAGTTTTTTTTCTAAGTATTCTAGGAACACTCTGGAGGGATTTAGGTAAGAGCATGACATGATCCCGTGTCTGGAAAAAATATAGAAATTATTTGGATAAGTACTTCTTACCTCCATATTTCAAAAACATGGAGAATAAAGCTCAGAGATATCAATATAAACTAGCACTAACACTATACATAACATTATATCCAACAATGGTGTGCCAACATGGTTGACAAGGGATTCTAGGACCAAGGAAGACCAGAAGTTAGGTCATACTAGATACTAAAATAGATCCAGTCGAATAAGCTGCTTGACTTGACAAAATCTTTTTGTAAAAGATTTATTGATTTGCTAGGCAGAGTGACAAAGAGGGGGGCACACACACACACACACACACACACAGATTTTCCATCTGCTGATTCACTACCCAAATGGACTCAAAATCCAGGTCTGGGCTAGGCTAAAGCCAGGAGCCAGGAACTCCAGTCTGGTCTCCCACATGGAGTGCAGAGGCCCCCATACTTGGACCATCTTCTGCTTCCTTCCCAGTACATTAGCAGACAGCTGCATCTGAAGCAGAATAACTTGGAATCAAACCCACCCTCCAATACAAGATGCCAACATCATAAGCAGTGGCTTAAACTGTGGTGCCATAACACCAGCCCTACAAAATCTATTTTAAATATCACATCAGTCTTCATGATAAAAAGCCTTACAAATGTTCCTATCATGCACATGTCTGTTACTTTTAAGCTATTCATACTTACAAACCTGAACTCTCCAAGGGAGAAAAAAATCAGTCTGTTTATCAAACTACTGGTACCAGACTCTTAAGAGGAAGCCTATGATGGAATTCACATTTGGTTTAGTACCTCTCAGACTGCCATTTACTTCAGCACCACTAGAAAGCTCAGAGAAAATAAATGAATTGGAATAGTATACTCCTGCAAAAGCCTTATATAAATTGTTTGTACTAGTCAAATATCTGCTTTTTAAGCAGCTCTTATGCGCATTATCTCATTTGACTCTTACAAGAGTCACATTATGAAGGTATTCTGAGGCCCATTTTATGCATAAGATAGCTGAAGCTCAAAGAGAATATGTGACTTGCTCAAAGTCACAACAGTGCGATAAAAATAAACAAGAAATTTGGAGTCAGATCTACCTGGTTTTCAAGGCAAATTATTTTGCCTCTGAACCAATTAAGCTATGTTAAGTTGCAAGTTACATAGTGACTTCAACCATAACTGAAGTCTAGAGATAGATAACCTTTCGGTTTGTTGAGCGGGTCAAAAGTGTAATCAAGGACCCAGACTCTTTCATCTATCTTGGCCACCTTCCTGGTTTTTTTCCCTCATGCTTATAGCTTCAAAATTGCCACAGCTCGGCTGGCACCGCTGTTCACTAGGCTAATCCTCCGCCTGTGGCGCCGGCACACCGGGTTCTAGTCCCAGTCAGGGCGCCGGATTCTGTCCCGGTTGCCCCTCTTCCAGGCCAGCTCTCTGCTGTGGCCTGGGAAGGCAGTGGAGGATGCCCCAAGTGCTTGGGCCCTGCACCTGCATGGGAGACCAGGAGGAAGCACCTGGCTCCTGGCTTCAGATCGGCGCAGTGTGCCAGCCACAGTGCGCCGTCCATAGCGGCCATTGGTAGGTGAACCAATGGAAAAAGGAAGACCTTTCTCACTGTCTCTCTCTCTCTCTTTCACTGTCCACTCTGCCTGTCAAAAAATAAAAAAAAATTAAAAAAAAATGCCACAGCTCAAAGAATCACGTATTCACACTGTTAGCAAAGTCAGGAAGCAGAGACAGAGTCAACATAACTTGTGTTTCACTAGGGAAGAAGTGTTTCCCCAGAAGCTCCTCAGCAGATTTCCCTATATGTCTTAAGATACAGAACTGGGTGATGTAGCAATCTTACCTAGAAGGGAGGCTGGCAAAAGAATATCTGGCAAACAAAAATGGGATTGCCGTGATTACCCAAGACCAAACAAGAATCCATTCTTGAGGGTGGTCATCATGCCACCTAAAAAGAAATCAATGTTCTGTTACTATGGAAGAAGAGGATATTTGGATAAGCAGCTAACAGCATGTGAGACAGCCGTTTTTTTTTTTTTTTTCTTTTTTTTTTTTTTCTGGTTACCTTTATTTTAAAAGTTTACTCATGAATTAGAAATATAATTGAAAATAAATCATTGCAAAAGAAACACTATTTCCTCAGGACATTTTTCTACAAGTATAATTGCCACGCTAAATAATGGATACAATTTTAAGATTCTTGAAATATATTAGTAGATAACATTTCTGAAAATCCTTTACTAATATCCATTACAATTACATTTATTTTCAACAGGGCATAAAATTCCCATATCCCAGAAGCGTAACCATAAATGAATAATGCATGTTTCATTATGTATTACTTTTATGCCTTCTTTTGTAATATTAAATTGCTAATTTATGAGGGCTTTATGAGGATTTTGTTTTAGCTTTTTCAATTTGATAAGGAAATATACCAGTGTTTTCTGTTTATTTGTCTATTTAGATTCCCAAATTTGTTATTTGTTTCTGATTGTTTTTTCTACTCTGAATATATGTTGCTTATTGTTCATTCTATACTCTTGTAGGGCACCTGAGTAGACAGACATTACAAAATATAGAATATGTTTTAAAATCATTTATATAAGATATATAAATATAAATTTTATATAGTTTAAAATCAGAAATGTTGATTTTATTTTTTAAAAATTCTCTTCAGTCTTTGATATGACATATATATATTCTCAGTTTGTCATTTGTCTTCTGTTTTTCATATTTTACTTTGCAAAAATTTTTTTGAATTTTTATGTAATTACATCTTTTTTATTGCTTCTAGATTTTGATTTATAATTAGAAAAGATTTCTCCACCTCCATATTAATGAGAAATCCACTTATATTTCATCTCAGTATTTATAGCGTTTCATTTTTTATATTTAAATATCTGATGCATTTGGAATTTATTCTGATGTGCAGTTTGTGAGGAATGAATCAAATTTTATAATTTTTTTTCTCATATGGCAGTTCAGGTATCTAACAGAACATACACAGGACAGTTTTTCCCTATTCTTTTGACATACTCCCTTTGTTCACTTGATTTCCTGTGGTCTTAAAAATCATATAAGTTAGTCTTATTCCTGAATTGATTGACAAAACTCAGGTCCAGTGAATTGCCCAAGGCCACATGGTTTGTTAGTGGTAGAGGTAGGAGTTAAAGTTAGGTCTCCCTGGCCCTAGGTCAGCATTTTTCATCACTCTGCTGTATTTTTTTTTATTACTTTGATCCTCAGCTAATCCTGTAAAGCAGATATGGCAATTATCACCATTTTGCTGCTGCACATAGCAGAGGCTGAAAGAAGTCCTTTACCTTCCCAAGAAACCCAGAATATAAGTAAAACAGAAAGCACCCATTTTAGAACCCTGGTATGTATCAGAATAGGATCTTAGTAGAAAAGATTATTGCGAGTAGAGCTGTGAGGTATTAAGACCAGAAGAGGCAAAGAAGAGGAGCATGATGGCAGGAATATTTATTTAGAGAACCTCAGTGGCTGAGGTTCACTTAATCTAACCCCTGTGAAGGCATAACTTACCTAGTGTATTAATTCAGGTAATGCTAACTGCTATCACAAATACATTTTAGATGTTGTGATATAATAGATTAAGGTTTTGTTTATGACTAACACCAATCAAAGTTGGGAAGTGGGAGGATTATTCTCATTCATTTTGGGATCCAAGCTTTTAGATGCTCTGTCACTTTTTAATGATTTTATTGAAATACAATTCACATATCATATAATTCACTCAGAGTATAGTGATCAATGGCAGTTGGTATATGGCATTATTTTTTAAAATTATTAACAGTAATTGTACATATTTATGGGTACAGTGTGATATTTTAATATGTATAAATTATACACTGCTAAATTAGGGGAAACAGTATTTCTCCCTGTTTGACATCACATTATGAGTGGAACCCTGGAGCTCCTTTTTTCTATTTGTCCTTAAAATACATGTTATTGTCAACAATAGTCACCCACTATGACGTATACCACTAGAAACTTATTCCTTATATCTAGTTCTGTTTTGGTACCCATTATCCAGCCTCACTCTACCTCATCAACCCCTCCCAGCTTCGAATAAGTGCTATTCTGTGTTCAGATTGAGGGATTTTTTTTATTTTAGTTTGTTTTGCTTATTTGAAAGGAAGAGTGACAGAAAGAGGGAGAGAAGCAAAGGGAAAGAAAGATCTTCCATCCACTGATTCACCTCCCAAATGGTCCCAGTGGTGGGTCCTGGTCCAGGCCAAAGCCAAAAAAGCCTGGAAATCCATCAGGGTCTCCCACATGGGTGACAAGGGCTCAAATATTCGGGCCATCTTCTGCTGCTTTTGTATGCACATTATCAGGGAGCTGGATTGGAAGCAGAGCAATGGGGACTCTAATTTGTGCTCCAATATAGGATACCAGTGTCACAAGCAGCAGTGTAACTAGATGTTCCAGAACTCTAGTTCTAAGGTTGCATTTGTTCGCTTGTTTTTGTTTGTTTTTTTTTTGTTTGTTTGTTTGCAGTATTTCTCTTTCTTTGCCTGGATATGTCACACATTTTCTAGTTTCATCCATTTTGCTATAAATGGTAGAAGTTCCTTCTTTTATGGCTGAATAATATTCCATTGTGTGTACATACCACATTTGGCTTATCCATTTATCTTATGATGGACACCTTGGTTGACTCCATCTCTTGGCTATTGTGAACAGTGCTTCAGTATACATGGTGGAGCAGGTGTCTCTTTGATGTAATTATTTCATACTTTTTGGATATATACACTGTAGTGATCATACATCTTATCTGTAAAAATTTTATAAAGGTGATACTGCTGTGGGTAGTGATTATAGCTGTTTGACAGATATTTCCCTGTCTTTTGGCGTATGGTACAACTGTACTATCTTGTACCCTTTGAAGTTACTAATGATTAGTTGGTATGTGTGGCAAAGGACATATGAGCAAAGTGGAATGAGTCATTTCTGGGGAAAAACTTTAAGAGCCAGTGCACAGTTCACAATGTTCTCTTTTCCCTGATGCTGCAATCATTTCAGCACAAAGATGAAGTCTCTGTTACCCTGGGAACCTCATCGAGGATAATGTAAAGCCGAGCCCTCAGAAAAACTCGAGTAGGAAAATTGTGTTTGTGAGAAATAAACTTTTTAAGACACGGGATTCGGATTTTCTTTTTGCTGTACTATAACCTAGCCTATGCTGACCTGTACCAGTACTTAGCTATGCTACATGCTATGTACTCTAATATTTGATAACATTATCCTGTTTTGTTCTATTTCAATTTCCAATGCTGACTATAACCTAGTACATTGATTTTATGACCCAGTAATGGGGTTGCAACTTGCAGTTTGAAAAATACTACTCTATATCATGTTTACTTGTCCCATACCTTCTTCTTTCTCCAAGCTCCTGGACAAAAGTTAATCACTGTCCCATCTCTTGGCAGGACTGTGGTTATGGAGAGGGGGGAGATGCATACTGCACAGCCTGCCCTCCCCGCAGGTATAAAAGCAGCTGGGGCCACCACAGATGTCAGAGTTGTATCAACTGTGCTGTTATCAATCGTGTCCAGAAAGCCAACTGCACGCCTACCTCTAATGCTGTCTGTGGGGACTGTCTGCCCAGGTGAGCCTGCAGTATTGGGCCAAGCTATTCTGGGATGTTTCGATCTATTTATTGTTGATTTATTTCTTTATTTTTACATTGAAATGCAGAGAGAGAGAGAGAGTGAGAGAGATGGAGGTGGAGACTGAAAGACAGATAAATTCATCCTCTGGTTCACTCCCCAAATTCCTTCCACAGACAGGGCTGAGCCAGGCTGAATCCAGGAGCCCAGAACTTAATCCAGGTCTGCCATGTGTGTGAAAGGACCCAACTCTTTGAGCTATCACCTGCTGCCCCCAAGGATGGATGTGCATTAGCAGAAAACTGAGTAGAATGAGGACTCAAACCCAGGCCCTCTGAAATGTGATGTGATCATCCCTAGTGGTTCTTAACCCCTGCACCAAATGCCCATCCCAGGACATTTTTAACCTCTGGAGATGTCTCTCATCCTCACTTCTCAAACCCTAGTTGAAGTATTCTCTCTGTACATATCATATTCATTTGAACTCCTAGAGGGGGAGAACAGTATCTTCCCAAGATCCCTCTGTGATGTTCCTAGCTCATTGTCAGCCATAGATGAGTACCTAACAGCTGTTTTGTGATACTGACACTATTAGTACAGGACCAAAATTCAAGGTAAATTTTACTGTTGACCTAGAAATGTATGAAGTGGTGAGTATCAATGCAATAATTCTCTTTTGGGACTAGCTCCCCATTTTGCTGTAAGGGATGGTGAATGGGGAAAGAGGTGGAATATCTGGGCCTCTGAGTCAGAATCAGAGCTGGTGCCAAAGAGATCATCAGAAGAGACAGGTGCTGGTTTCTGGAGGGTGAGATTCTTAGAAGCTGCCTATTGGTGATCCCAGGAAAGATTGGTCCAAGTGCATTGCTATTTGTTCACCCTTCCATTTCTTATTGCGTTGACCACAGGTTTTACCGAAAGACACGTATTGGAGGCCTGCAGGACCAAGAGTGCATCCCCTGCACGAAGCAGACCCCCACCTCTGAGGTTCAGTGTGTGTATCCAGTTCTCTTTTCCCGCTTCCTCCCTGACCCACTAGGTGGCAGCAAGATAGTCTAGTAAAGACTTCCCCTCTGTTGAGGATTGAAGTTCCCCTCAGTTAGATTTGAACCCTGGTTTCACAATGTAATATTCATGTAACTAACCTTTTGCAAATCATTCAAAATCACCAAACCTCGTTCCCCTCATCTGAAAAAAAAAAAAGTGACATAATAATTTTCTTCATACCTTATGTGATAGTTGTCTAGGTCTAATAAAATAAAGGATGCTTAAAAACACTTCTAAATTACAACATTTGAATACTTATCAATTATTATTATTATTATTATTATTATTATGTGAAGTCTATAGGAATCCCTAAGGCTTAGGACTCATGAAAGGCTGAATGAAGAACTAGGGCTTAGTAAATGGCTTTATCACTATCTGTTTATCTATTTGCCTGCCATCTTTTTCTAGTATCTATCTAATTTTTTTAAAAGTTACTGATATATTTTTAAAATTATGAGTTATTTAAAAACTATAGAAATATTTTTAAATGCAGAAATGCAAAATATTCAGTTATTGAACATGAAGTTACTAAATCTTACCATTTTTTTTCAGTTTTTGTAAAGATTTTATTTATTTGAGAGGCAGAGTTATAGACATTGAGAGGGAGAGACAGAGAGAAAGGTCTTCTGTCTGCTGGTTCACTCCCCAGACGGCCACAATGGCCAGAGCTGCGCTGATCTGAAGCCAGGAGCCAGGAGTTTCTTCCAGGTCTCCCATATGGATGCAGGTGCCCAAGGACTTGGGCCATCTTCTACTGCTTTCCCAGGCCATAGCAGAGAGCTGGATAGGAAGAGGAGCAGATGGGACTAGAACCAGCACCCATATGGGATGCCGGCGCTTCAGACCAGGGAGTTAACCCACTACACCACAGCGCCAGCCCCAGAATTCTCTTCTTGATACTTTCTGAGTCCCATTCTCTATCTCCTCAGATACCACTACTTTTGGTAGGCTATGCTACAGTAACAAACCCCGGCCTTTGTGACATAATACAATACAAATTTGCTTTTCACCATATGAAGACCTTTCTCTGTATGGCTTCAAGTTGCCAGTAAAGGGAAAGAGGTGGAGGAGATATACTGACTGTTAACTACCTCAGTGTGGAAGTGATACATGCTATTTCTGCTCACAGTCCATTGGCCAGAACTATTCTGATGGCCTTACTGCAAGGGTGTAAAGAGGAACAAAAGGGAGTGTGGGGGTAATTGGTGAGCTCTGTAGGTCTCTGCCACACTCTCCCACTGAGGTTTTAGTACTTGTATTCTTTTGTGGAATTTGTGGATATTCATGAGAAATCCACGTTACTAGTGTATATTTTATAATGTTTATGAACATGATGTCAGACTATATGCTTTCTACAATTTTCTTTTTCCCTCTGGATTATTTATATTGATGCATAAAGATCTTTTACTTTGACTGCTATATAATAACATTAGACCTTAGAGTCATATCATGATTTATTTATCTTCAGCTCTACTCACAAACATTTTAGTTCATTTCCATTTTCTAGGTTATATAACTAGTTATGGCATGGAAAAACCATAGGATATGTACATATTTGATTAACTATACTAATTTATACCATACCAGCAATATAGGCAAGTGCCACTGCTTTGTTCTTTATAATTTTGCCTATTCTACAAAAACTTGAAACAAGCATAGGGGCCCTAATGGAGAAAGGCCCCTCACAGGGAGGGTGACGGCCTGAGAAAATCCAGGCCCGGAAGCACAGTAGCTGTTGACTGCTCACACTGACTACCTCCTCTACTTTTTTCTCTCACAGGTGCCTTCCAGTTGAGCTTAGTGAAGGCAGATGCACCCACAGTGCCCCCTCAGGAGGCCACACTTGTTGCACTGGTGAGCAGTCTGCTAGTGGTGTTTACCCTGGCCTTCCTGGGGCTCTTCTTCCTCTACTGCAAGCAATTCTTCAACAGACATTGCCAGCGTGGTAAGGGTGGCTGCTTCACATTTCACATGAATGAGGAGCGATGTTCTTAATGGCAGAAAAGAGGCATTTTCTGGGAGTGAGAATTAATGGACCTTTTCTATCATATTGAAAATCCAAGTGGGGTGCCTCAGGAAATATCTGGGGTGGCAATAGAAAGTATGGGACTTCAAACATGACTGAGGCCAACTTTGAGAGTTTAGGGCACTTGGTTCTTTAGTTCTCAGGGGTTCGTAAAGAAACAGCATGGAGGAAAGCTCTTGGGAGAGGAATCAGGAGACATGAGATCTAAAATCTATCTATAAACCACTGTGTGAATGTAGACAAGTCAGCTCTTCGAGCCTCTTTCTCTCTAACCTTTAAAATGAGAGAGAGAACTGGATTAGTTGGTTTCTAAGCTGTTTTACAAAGCCTTCATATCCATACCAATAGGAATAGATTCTACATATGTCAAGAATAAGAGAAGTCTTGGCTATATCTGAGATATAACTGTAATAAAAATGCATGAGTTCTAAGGACACTGATCTCCGTATAGTTATTTCTCAAATGGGAATAACTCAAAGCCCCGGGTCCAAAGGAGTTAACAAGCTTAGACTTTTTTCCACAAGCAGTATTGATGCAGTGGAAAAAAGCAGTGCAGAGGAAGTGACCAAATGAAATTCCACATGCATGGTCACATTTAAAATTGCAATATCATTGTGATCTGTTTTCAACACAACTTCATCGAGTAGCCAAGAATATGGGAAAGAAAGATTAGCTCACTGACAGAAAAGATGGAGAAGGTGGGACAGTGGCTGATCAGGACCAGGTAGAGTTAGAACTCCAGCCAAGGGTACCAAGATTCAGTGTAGCACCAGTGAGAGCTAGGCAATGACATCAGTTAATCCAGCAAGAAGATAAAGTTTTCTGGATGCAAGATTGCTCAGGATTCCTCCTCAGCCTACTGAGTTCAAAGCAACACTACTTTTTAAAATATTTATTTGTGTATTTATTTGAAAGGCAGAGTGACAGAGAAGGAGATATAGAGATGTCTTCCATCTGCTGATTAACTCACCAAATGGCTGCAACAGCTAGGTTTGGGCCAGGCCAAAGCCAGAGCCAAGAACTCCATCTGAATCCCCTGTGTGGGTTGCAGGGACCCAACTACTAGGGCCAGCATCTGCTGCCTTCCCAGGCACCTTAGTAGGAAGCTGGATTGGAAGTAAAGTAGCCAGGACTCAAGGGCATCCTGATACAGGATGCTGGTGTTAGAAGCTGAGGCTTAACCTGCTGCATTGTAATGCTGGCCCCACAACACTACTTTTTAAAGCCTTAAAGCCTCATTCTATTGGTATGGGAAGATCCCTCTTATATAGATCTGCCTCCTGGGGCCTCCCAGGTGATTTTGAAAAAAAGTTATTGGTGTATTTGGCTATGCCCCTGGCTTATGCAGAGATGAATCTAGCATATCATGGGATGTAGGATACAAAGGAAACAATTTTGTCCCCTTACGACACTTCTTAAACTCTGTTTCCCTCTCCTTTACTCTTGGGTAGCTCCTGGGACATTGTAGCTCTGGGTGGGCCACCCAGTGTCTGACTTAAATAAGAAGTATTGCCCAGTATGTAGGCATGGATATGCAACACAGACAATGAAGCATCTGAGACCTAGGGCCCAGCAAGATGAATTTGAGAGAATATCTGGGAGATACCTGTCTTCTTCCTCTTCCCTCAGCAAAGTAGGTATGAGTAATCCACCTTGTGTCATTAAGATAATAATGTAGTACCTATCTGTGGGAATATGAGGACTGCCAACTTCCTCACAGTCTCCATAGAGTGAAGGAGGGCTAGGCATGTCCTCACTTGGGGAAGGTGCTGTGTAGGTGAGATTAATATGCAAGTTAGATCCAGTGAAAAGTGCAAGAGAGAGAAGTAGGGTCTGTGGCAAACTAGAGGGCATATACCTTGACTAAACAAAAACCCACTACTTATCTCCAGCTCTTTGTTACCATGTGGGAATTTTTCAAGAGAATCCAGAAATCTGGATTGTTATGTAAAATAGTGTGAAACACTGGCAAAGAGTCTGATTAAACAACAGAGCTACAATAACAACGGGGGAGGTCAAACAAACACCCACCCAATAGGCTCTCAGTCTGTAACCTGCTGTTGAATCAGACTCATGCATTAATGGTGTATTATTTTTCTGTCATTGCTGTAACAAATTGTTATACATTTAATAGCTTATCTTACAAGTTCCATAGTTCAGAAGTTCAGCAGGCTCAGCTGGGTGTCTGTTTAGAGTCTCACAAGGCTGAAATAAAGATGTTGGTAGAACTGCATTCCTCTTGGGAGGCCCTAGGGGATACTCTCTTTACATGATCATTCAGGCAGATGGCAGAATTCAGTCCCATTGGGTTGTAGAACTGCAGTCTCGGTTTCTTGAAAGCCATTCCCAGCTTCTAGAAGCACCAACATGCTTTGGCTCATGGACTCTTGCTATTTTCAAAAGTATCTATGGCAGGTTGAATCCTTCTCATGCCACATCTCTGCCACTTTCTCTTTGTCTCATTTGTCCTCATTTTCCACTTTTAAAACATGTTTATTTATTTTCATCTCCTTGAAAGGAAGAGTGACACAGAGAGAGTGACAGACACAAAATTGAGAGAGAGAGAGAGAGAGAAAGAGAGAGAGAGAGATCTTCCATCTACTGGCTCACCCCCCAAATGACCACAACCCACAATACCCGTGACTGGGCCAGGTTGAAGCCAGGAGCCAGGAACTCCATCTGCATCTCACATATGGGTTCCCGGGGCCCAAGAAGTTGGCCTATCTTCCATGGCCTTCTTAGGTGCATTAGCAGGAAGCTAGAATGGAAGCAGAGATGTCAGGACCTAACCTGGTACTCTGATATGGGATGCTGCCTTGACAAGTAGCAGCTTAACCTGCTGTGCCACAACACCCATCCCCCTTTTCCACTTTCAAGGATGTGTGATCACATTGGGCTCATCTGGATAAACCAATATAATAATTTTGCTATTTTAGGGTCCTTCACCTTATTCCATCTGCAGCGTCCTTTTCGCCATTTAATGTAACATACTCAGACATGACATCAGGGAATGAAGATCACGGTAGCAGTGGGAGTATCAAAATCCTATCTCCCACAAAGAATTTCTCTTTCTCTGGAAAAATTAACTCTTCTTGGGCCAGAACTAGGTAGCCTCAATCTGATGCGGTAATGTAAGTATGTTTTCTCAAACATGTTATCTCAGCCTGGTGCTAGGTACTTTGGTCCCTACAAAGGGGAAGGGGAGCAGTAGCTTGAAAACCAGGTGTCCTGCTGAGAAAAGCCCCTGCCTTTGGGTGACCCAGTGGCTTTCTGCTTCGAGTTGCAGGAGGTTCGGTGCAGTTTGAGGCTGACGAGGCCGCAGAGGAGGAATCTCTCTTCCCCAAGCCACCTGGCCAGGAGACCAGCACAGAGTCCCCAGTGAGTGAAAGCATCTTTGAGATCCAGCCACTTAACCCCATCCTGGATGACGACTGCAGCTCGACTCGTGGCTTCCCCACACAGGAGTCCTTTACCATGGCCTCTTGCGCCTCAGAGAGCCACTCCCACTGGGTCCACACCCCCATCGAATGCACAGAGTTGGACCTGCAAAAGTTTTCCAGCTCTGCCTCCTATACTGGAGCTGAGACGTTGGGGGGGAACGCAGACGAAAGCTCTGGAGACAGGCTGGAGCCCAATGTGCCCTTTGAAGTTGCCAGCCCTTAACTCTACTGAGGTGAGCTGGAGAGGTGGGGCAGAACGACCAGAAATTAGGGAATGGCCCTCCAGGAATTTCCCTCTGAAGTGCTATTGTGCAGTATGGCTGGGGATGGAGGAAAAACAGCAGGCTAAGAACACTGGTGGTGGGTAGAGGGGCAACAGTGGTAATGCTAATCTTTTGATCGAGTCAGACATCACACTTAGGGGCTGAACAATTGCCAGGGAACTGACCAAGCTGCCATGACATAAGTCTCTCCATCCTGGCCTTTTGCAAACTCATTCAGGGTATAATAGAAAGATTCAGTTTATATCCTCTCACGTGTACAAGCAGCGTAGCACAGTAGGAAAAATAGAAAACCTTGTCATTTAACAACCCCATATATCAAATCAACCTCCACTACCTAATAGCTATTGAACCTTGTGTAAATCTCTTTACCTCTCTGAGCCTCAGAGCCTTCACTTGTAAAAAATAAACAGTACTACCCTCCTCATAAGGTCTTGGGAAGATTGAATGGAAAACATTTGTGCAGGTACCTTTTGCAGTGTCTGATGTATTAGAAGTCTTTAAACCACGCTAGATTTTCTGCCCCGCCCCCCCGCCTCCAGTCACATTTTATATATCCTTTCTACATCTACTACACTCATATGACCTTCATAACAGCCCTTTATGCTAAGCAGGTACATTAGCCTCATTTCACAGTTTCAGAAACTGAAAAGCAGAGAGGAAAAGAGATTTGCTCAAAGTCATAAAGAAAATCAGTGGCAGAACTGGGCTAAAGCCTAGACCTGGAGTTTTCATTCTAGAGCTCATCCAATGCCACCATTGTAATTATTCCATAGCCAACACTACTCTCTCAAGACTTCAGTAGTGTGTAGCAGTATGAAGCAGAGTGGGAGGAGTCCTAATTTTCAACTAACCAACTACTTTTCGCCACCTATTTCCATATAATTTTTCATTAGGATATTGCCATGTACCCCAGTAGTTTTCCCCTTTCTACATCCTACCTAAGAAAATATGACTAATGTCAAACCAGCTAGTCTAAATACCTTCCAGGTCATCTGATCTAATTCCTCCTGCAAGACCTTTAATTCATGGATAGATCCCTTTTATAATACAGGCTGAGTATCCCTTATCTGAAATGCTTGGGACCAGAAGTGTTTCAATTTTCAGATTTTGGAATATTTTAATAAACATAGAGAAATGTCTTGGGATAAGACCGAAACCTAAATGCAAAATTAATGTATTCCTTATACACATAGCCTGAAGGTAATTTCATACAATATTTTAATGCACCTTTATATTGATTGCAACCCATCACATGAGGTCAAGTGTGGAGTTTTCCATCTGTGGCATCATGTCAGTGCTAAAGATTTTCAGATTTTTGGAGCATTTTAGATTCTTAGATTTGGGATATTCAACCTGTTTCCTCACCATAGTCTGTATAGTCCTTACTCACATACTTGCAGTGGTAGAGAGCTCACTATTACCTACTATATAGTATATGATTGGTAAATTTGAGCTCAACATAAAGGAAAAAACTTTGATTGTCAACAGTACCCATCTGTGAGTCCTGGATTTGTTCCTTGGACCACACAGACCTCATCTGCTTCCTCTGCCTTGCGATATCCCTGAACAGGCCTGAAAACAGCATCTCCCCTCTAGAAAATATTGCTTTAGATTCCTCTGAAGTATGGAGGGCTTAGAACTAGATCCAATTTCATGAAGAATGTTCACAGTAGTTTAGAATAGGGTGAAATTGTCATCTCCCTAGCTAGCTAGGTGGCCAAATTCTGATATTGGCATCCTAAACTATTGGCCTAACCCGTGTATTCGGTGTGGAGTGGGGGTGGGGAGAGGGGGGGAGTCGAATCAAATTAGGAGAGGAGGGAGCTGGTGAGATTGCCTTCATGTTTCTAACTTGCTCTGCTCCCTCTCTAGGTCTCTTGGGCTCCTGGAAGCCTTGTCCCATCATTCTCTCTGGACTCTCCTGCCTTGTTCCTATAGCACAAGAACAGCAGGGACCTGGGATTTGGTGTGTGCAACAGACAGTACACTATGAATGGGATACATCATATCCCATCCCACCAAAGGATTCATTCTCCGCCATTTCCCCAGGACTGATCTGCAGCATTTCTTGCTTCCCTGCATTAGCCTGGAGAGCCAGAGTCACCAAACATGGGACTGCCAGACATGTTCCTACCTCGACTTGATTATAAGAAAAGGGGAAGGAACAACAGTGAATGGGGTAAGATCTTCTGGCCTGCATTTTTGTCAGGTGGGCCTGAAGGGAAGCCTCTCAGAACTCTATTGATAACATCTGTCTAGCACTTCAGGGAAAAAATTATACTCTTCCCCTTTTAGCTCCTCTGCACTGCCTCTTTCCTCAACACACACACACACACACACACACACACACACACACGCAAGCATCTCTTGGGGTAGGCCTGGTGCCATGATTCCCCAACTCATGTCCTAGACTTTCATGGCTGTGATAGCTCTGGAGCCACTGCGATTGCCAATGTCTTACTCCCCACAAATAGGTCTCTATTTTTCTTTGGTGGGGATTCAAATCAATGTCTTTTTATCTTTAATATGGTACTTCCTAAAGTTCCTTTAATTTTGATTTCTCTTCTATTCTTGCCTCTTTTGTCCCTTCCTATTGCCTAGAATTTTAAAGCTCCAAACTCAGTCTGTAAATCCCCAGGGCCAAAACAGAGCTCAGAGCATTTGTCTTTGGGGTGACAGTGAAGATCATGAGGTATGGGACGAGAGGCACTGAGAAACTAGAGTTCTCACTGGGGCCTGGCCCTACAGCAGCTCAGGGACCATTTGGTGCTTTCTTGGTTTAAAGTAAAACCAATCCATTTCTCCTGAGCTCTTGCCACTAATTTTACATGCTTCTCAGCATGAAGTGGAACTGCTCTCTCTGTGCTTCTCCAGAGCATGACAGATGAAACCTTCAGGGCTCAGGTATGAGCTTCATGGGTTGTTTTTTTAAGTCTCCCCGTCAGTCCATAATGGGCCACTTGGGCTGATGTGCATTCCCTCATAATGGGTCAAATTAGAAGAAAAAAACAACGTCCAGAAAAATAGAGCAACCAGCTTCTTTGGGAGCACTTTATCTAATTCTGGATGTTGGTTATGGCTCAGTTTGTAAATATCAAGAATGTAAGTAAGGTCTAGTTTTCCTGGATTAAGAATGCTGGAATTTATGGTATGTGTATGCACACACATGCACACATATACACCACACTTTACATTTTGCAATGTGCTTTCACAACCATCATCTCCTTGGATTTTTACATAGACCCTGAAGTGGGCAACATAGTGATTGTCATCCCCAATTTGCAGGTGAGAAAACAGTCCCACAGATGGAAAGTGAGGATTGGTCTTAAGTTAATGATATAGTAGTGAACAGCAAGGCTAGGATGCCTTCACAGACTCTTGAATATCATGGAATGTTCTGGAAGACAGTGTTGTGGGGTAGAAGGTTGATTTTTCCTAGCACATCTGCTCCAGAAAACAATTCACTTTTGAAGGAAAAAGGTTGGAAAGAAAAATAAGACCCTTATTCTTGCCACTCAATGAGGTAATGTCCTTGCCCATCATACAACATCTATCCTCTCTCTTTACTGCCCAGGTCTCCTCCCCCAGACTACCAATCTGGCACATTCTCTGCCAGGTCTAACACTATTGGGAAGCTAAGAGATTTTCCATTCAACATTGTTTCACTAGAGGTCAGAAAATGAGAGGGGTTACAAGGCCAGACAGACTTTTTCCTTTTCTTCCTGTATATCTTCTTTTGCACCTAGCTTGTGAAATAGGCAATAAAGGCTGGTTATTAGTAAGAGCATCCATCCTACTTGTCCCCCCACATTCCTCCTTTGTGCAATTTAGGAACCTCTGCTTTTCATATGGATAACTTGAGTCTCTAACTTGAATTCAAAGGTGAGAGAGACCTATTCTCCCATCTTTAAAATCTATAGGTACATTGTAGATATTCGAGCAAAACTGTCAATATCACTTCAGTGCATTACAGTTTAAAAGGTTCATTCATACATTATGCCTATTTTAAAGATGAGGAAACAGAGGCCAAACAGTAGTACCTATCTTGCCCAGAGCAATTAACATTTAAGGAAAATTTCCTTATCTCACATATCCACCCCTAGACTCAGGTGTGGATCCCATGACTTACAGTAGAGACCAAGGAAGCAGACATAGAGCAGAAACTGTCCCTATGGTATAGGGACAGGCGGGAGTGTTAATGGCTTTCTTCAGTCATTTGTCTTCACTAGACACTGCCTCGATGACCCTTAAAATGAGCATAGGGAAAAATTTAGGAGATTGAATCAGCCCTTCCCCACCACCAGCTAAAAGCAGCTAGCCTCATAGTCTAGTTGAGGCATCAGTGTAGTGTTCTTTTGAAATGTTGCCATGATTGCATTTGTATCTTAATGTAACTGGGGCAGGATGGAGGGGTGTTTTGCTTTTCTCTCCCTATAATTCCTGCCTTCTATGGTCTATAAGGTTTTCAGGTTTCCCTAGGTGCTCCACACTCCCTTGCTCAGTCAGAGGGTCTTGGACATGTATAAAAAGCAATGGTATTGTGTTGCAGCATACTGCAGGGCAAGCAATTTCTCTCTGAATCTCTTGGGCTCACCCTATATTTGATGTGCTGTAACTCTACCCTTCCAGCAGGTAGCACCTGGAGTTTGCCTTCTTGGAACCTTGCAGAACATTTCTGAGCCAAGATGACCTTCCCTTGGAGGCTTGGGTTCCCCAAGCTACCTCACAGAGTCCTCCCAAAACAGCCCTCTCTCTCCCACAATCCATTTAGGAGTAGCTAAGTGAGGAGAAGGAAGGGCCCCACTGCTCCTTTTATTGACATGTCAATTGATCCCAGCTCTCCCAGTACCTTTTCTCCTTTGAGTCTTTCTGAAGTGTCTTTTTGCCTTTTTTTTTGATCCCAGCTATATAACTGAAGACCAGCAAAGTCCCAACCTCCTTTGAGACTGCATTATTCTTTATTATTTGAGGATGTTTCTGAAGTTTGTACAGCAAGTCCTCTCTCACAGGACTAGTCTAACTAGTGTTTAGTTAAGTACCTTAGGCAGAATATATCCTTCATCATCAGGTCTTACTACTATAAAAGGAGGGTTCTTTACAGAAAGACTTTGGCTTATAGAATTTTATTAATGGCAACTTAGGCACTAATCTATCTACAAATGCACATAAAGGGCCACTGGGGCAACCCATTGATCAGGGTGCTTCAAGCACCTGGGAAAAAGCAAAGTGATCCCATTGTACTGGACTAGGGATTAGAAGCAATTGAATTACAAGCCTGCATCAACCAGCCTGGTCTCACACAGGTATTAGCAAATATGTGTGAGCCAAGGTTTAGGCCTTGGCCTTGAGGTTCTCTGTTCTTTTCCCTTTGGGACAGTTTATTCTTATCCCACTCACTTTAATTAATCATGTCTACACCTTCTGGTAGCGGAAGAACTAGTACCCAAACAGAGGATGGATGATTGAGCTGGAGCAAGCCGAGGGACTTAAAGGTCACCATGTGCCTGGCTGTGGTTCAAACCCACGTCACATATCATGCTGCTGCTCTGTGGGAAAGATAGTGATTGTAACACAATAATAATAACATGATAACATTACATCCAGCCCCCTTCACTGCACCTTGTTTATAGCATGAACATTGTGTGATTATCCCAAGTTGTACTCAAGAATCATCTTGGTTCCCATTTTCTAAAGTTCAAAGCCATTTAAATAGGGCAAATAAGTTTTGTTTTTCTTTGCTTTGTTTTTTAAGGTATCTTGGATAAAGGTGAAGTGAAGGATGCTTTTCTTTTTAATAATTGCTGTTTGGCCATGGCCAATGTCATATTTGAATGTTTTCTCCAGGACAGTCCTTGTAAAGATCTCTTTTTTATTGCTTTTAAAGCAGGGACATCTTTGTTTGAGCACTGTACTTTTTGTGTTTTTTTTTTTTTTTTCCCTTGGAGGTTTTTGGTCAGTTGAAGCATAAAAATACATTTGATAGAAACGTTTTCCATATATCTTTGAGCCTAGAAAATAGTTGACTTGTCCATATTTGAATTAGCAAAAGAAAGTTGTTTTGTTTGTCAGGGAAAGGGTGTGTTTGCTGAAGATGAATTGAATTTTATGATCCATTATTTTCCCGTCCACACACCTTGACTTGGTTCTTGACAGAAGTCTAGGAGAGCAACTTTCCCCTTCAAGGTTCTCAGATCCATTCTAGGTAAGGGTGTTGATACTAAAGCACCCCTGCCTTCCCCTTCATACAACACACAGCCCTGCCACATTGAGATATTCATCTCTCCTGTCTCCCATCTATCCCCTCTTCTGCTCACTATCAAGGCCATTGATGTTTTACGATGTTTTACATTTAATTACCTTTTTCCTCATAAATGAGTTATTTATAGAGATTTTGTTAAATCTTGAACCGTATGCATGTGTGGATGCTGGCAGGGTTGTGTTCAGTCTATGATGCTCTGCAAACATTTCATATTAGTCAATAAACAGAATTACACTCAAATATCTTGTTTATTCCTCTGTTTTCAGAGAACCAGGGTTCTTCCTTTGGCTGATGTGTCTTTGATCATTGAGCACAGATCAGATCACTGGATGTATGTGCTGAGGTTCACTGTCTTATCACCCAGGAGACCTTGGTTATAGCTCTTGCTCTCCTAGTTTTTAAAAAAATTTTATGACGTTTATATTCTCATTTGGGCTACAGATCCTTGTCAAGGCTCCCATAGCTCTGAGAGGACAGAATACATTTTTCTGAGGTCTGTAAAATCTCTAAGAATTTGTGTATGTATGTGTATTTTCATTTTGTTCTGAATATTTTTTTAAATGCAAGCATTTTCTAGCTAGAACATCTGGGTGATTAAATCTTAAGAGTACTTTCTTGCCATTGCAGGGCTTATAATTATGTTTACAATCTCATTGGATTCAAGGGACCACCTAAAGAGACATCATTTAACTTTGAATATTGTTCTTCTCTTTAATTTTATTTAAGCAGTAGGGAAAACAAGCTTTTCCCATTTTTAGTATTCTGTGAGCCTGACAGCAACATATGTTGGCAAGGATTGGGGAAATGAGAAACCCTCATAAATTGTTGGTGGGATTGTAAAGTGGTATAGCCACTTTTGAAAACAATCTGGTGCTTCCTCTAAAATTTGAAGTAATCATACGATCCAGTAATTCTACTCATAATTATATACTAAAAATAATTTTTTGAAAAATCTGTCAGCACAATATTTTCAAAGAAATATTCATAGAAACATTATTTAAAATGGTACAAACTGGAAACAACCCAAGTATCCATTAACTGATGAATGGATAAATAAATTATAGTATATACACAAAAAGGAATACTGTTAGACAAAAATAAAGAATTGAATTTCTGACACATGGTGCATTGTAGATGAACCTCAGCATATGCTGGGTATAAAAGAAGGCAGATATAAAAGACTACATATTGTATGATTCCATTTATATAAAATATCTGTAAAAGACAAACTAATAGAACCAGAAGGTAGTTTAGTGGTGTCCTGGAATTGGGAATACGAAAAGATGATGAAATGTTAACAGGAATGATGGATCTTATTTATATAATGAAAATGTTTTAAAATTGCTAATGATGGTTGCACCACTCAGTAAAGTTAGTAAAATCTTTTGCTTGTACATTTGAAATGGTTGAATTTTACAATATACAAAATATAACTCAATAAAACCTTTATAAAAATTCTTTGGTCACCGATCTCTGTTGTTGGTTTACCAATTTAATTATTTTCCAAACACTTGTGTTGTCAGGGCTAATTCCATACACAATCTAAATCCCTCTCTCTCTCTCTCTCTCTCTCTCTCTCTCGCACACACACATGCATACACACATGCCACTCAATTCAGTGTCAAAGGAACAGAACCTGAGACCTATTCAGTTATCTTCTCTTTGGGCTCTTGACATAGCATGGAGGAAATAGAAGAAGCATCTAGAAAGAACATAGAGGAGGAAGATTTAAGAAGTATCACTCAGACCAAAAGAGGAAAGACAGAAACTACTACAGCCTCAGTGGTGGGTGTAGGAAAAGTGATATTGGGAAGAGGAAGTGCCAGAGCAGCTACAAATGGACATGTTGAGGCAGCTAAAACAGAATGGGGAAAAAAGGGATTGAGAATCACCCACAAGTAAGAGGCGAGAGCTTATGGTGTGTTTGTACTGCCTCTGTATGAAAAATGGCCTTTTATAAAGTCCAACCAGGCTTTTCCATTTTCACTCATAATTATAAATACTAGTACAGTAGGAGAGGTTGAATCCTCTAATATGTGTATGATACTGATGCCAGAGGAAGGACTAATATGTGAATAGCTCCTATTTTGTTTTTTAAAGGATTTTTTTTTTATTGTTTGAAAGGCAGAGAGAGGGAGAGAGAGAGGTCTTCCATCTGTGGGTTCACTCCGCAATGTCTGCAATAGCTGGAGCTGGGCAGATCCAAAGCCAGGAGCCAGGAGCTTCTTCCAGGTCTCCCACGCGGGTGCAGGGGCCCCAGGACTTGGGCCATCTTCTACTGCTTTCCCAGGCCACACCAGAAAGCTGGATCGGAAGTGGAGCAGCCGGGGCTCGAACCGGCACCCATGTGGGATGCTGGTGCTTCAGGCGGTGGCTTTACCCACTACACCGCAGCACCGGCCCTGCTCCTATCTACTTTGGAGTCAGTGTGTGCCTGTGCCTGTCTCTGTCAGTAAATTCCCACTCTGTATGCTAGAAGGATGTGGAGAAACCAGATCTTTATGAAAAGATGGATCAAAACAGCAGACAAGTCATCTAACTATCAAATAGGGCATTCTTAGGTGATTGTTAATATTTTTATTAGGGACTAGGAACACTTGCATATTTCTGGGTTGATATGTATGACATTACTTCACTTTATGTTCATAGTGTGAGTGGCAAATTTCTATGTACCTATCAATTATCCTTTTAAGGTCTCAGAAGTTGTGCACATGAGTACTGGGAGTTCAGCTGCTGCCTGACAAAATGGATCTCTATTGAGGGTAGCTGTGCAATCATGTGGCTGTCATCCAGAAAGCCTTTTCTTTAGTTTCTAGTGGCAAAATATTTCTTTTTTTTTTTTTTTTTTTTTTTTTTTTTGACAGGAAGAGTGGACAGTGAGAGAGAGAGACAAAGGTCTTCCTTTGCCGTTGGTTCACCCTCCAATGGCCACTGCAGCCGGCGCGCTGTAGCCGGCACACGGCGCTGATCTGAAGCCAGGAGCCAGGTGCTTCTCCTGGTCTCCCATGGGGTGCAGGGCCCAAGCACTTGGGCCATCCTCCACTGCACTCCCTGGCCACAGCAGAGAGCTGGCCTGGAAGAGGGGCAACCGGGATAGAATCCGGCGCCCCGACCGGGACTAGAACCCAGTGTGCCGGCGCCGCAGGCAGAGGATTAGCCTAGTGAGCCGCGGCGCCAGCCAAAATATTTCATTCTTAACAATATTTCTAAGGAATAGTACAGTTAAGACAAAGTAAATGAGAAGTTAATATTTTGCGATGACCTCTCCCACGCTTTTCTATTTCCATTCTTTGTCCTATTCTATTCTCATGATGTCCATAGGTGGTAGGTGCTCTGTCCAATCTTAATTTTAAAAGAGAAGAAACTGCAGTTAGACAGGCTTAATGATTTTTCTATGGTTTTACAGGAATAAGTGATGCACGGAAATTGCAGCCCAAGTCTGTGTGACTCTGAGGCCCAAGGACTTTCTGTGATTGCCACAGCTGCCACCTTAATAGAGGAAAGAGAATGCTTACCCCCTGAGTCCCTCCCTCACAGTGGCATCTGAAAGGCTCCACCAGAGAGTCTCAGGAGTTCCCAAGCTTTACTCACCAGTGTAACATCATCCGCTTCTAATATGCTAATCATCCTCATGTAGTCTCAGTGACTATATTGATTACACTTTCTCCTTGCCCCAGTGGTAACACTGAGAGAGCATGCAAAAAATCTGAATTCTTATTTCACCTCCACTGTTCCCTTGCTGGAGTAAGTAAGGTCCTTTCTCTTTTTACTGGGCCTCAGTTTCTCAGTTGGTAAACAAAGGATATTAGGTTTATGAACACTACTAGTCTTTCCAACACGAATGCACAATGAATGAGACCTAACTTTGCTGTAGATTCACTCTCTGTGAGATCCCAAAGAGGAAGAAAACAGAAGACAACTGGAAACTGCGGTTTGAAGACAACTGAGTGAATAACAAGTCTTTTATTTTTTTTTTAATCTATGAACATGAACTTTACTGATATTTTCCATCTTCTTTTTAAATAAGCTCTTTTTTTTTCTTTCTTTCTCTTTTTTTTTTTTTTTTTTTTTTTTTTTTTTTTTTTTGGACAGGCAGGGTTAGACAGTGAGAGAGAGAGACAGAGAGAAAGGTCTTCCTTCCGTTGGTTCACTCCCAAATGCCCACCCCACCACGGCCGGCCTTGTGCCGATCCGAAGCCAGGAGCCAGGTGCTTCCTCCTAGTCTCCCATGCAGGTGCAGGGACCCAAGCACTTGGGCCATCCTCCACTGCCTTCCCGGGCCACAGCAGAGAGCTGGACTGGAAGAGGAGCAACCCGGACAGAATCCGGCACCCCAATTGGGACTAGAACCTGGGGTGCTGGCACCGCAGGCAGAGGATTAGCCTAGTGAGCCGCGGCGCCGGCCGGAATAAGTTCTTTTAAATCCTGACATTTAAATAAAATTTGATTAAGATTACCCTTGGGGATTATTTCCTATCTTCAAACTGTATTTCAGAAAGCGAGCTTCTTGTAATTGTGGACAACCAAGAAACATAGATTGTGGTATGTTTTTCTACTCAATTATATGTAGTCTATAAAACCAGATCTCATGGTTAAAGCAATAAATCAGTAATAATAATATATACACCACTAGTGTTTAATGTTACATTGAGCAGTATAATATTGTAGGAGCCAGCCTTTTATCTAACAGGGATGCAATCCAAGATCCCCAGTGGATGCCTTGAAACTATGCATAGTACTAAACATTATATACTCATATACTCATATACTCTGTATTTTCCTGTACTTATTACCTGATATGGCTATTAATTTTGCAGTCTGATTTGCAACAGCAAAATTAACAGCAATTTCTTTTTCCTTCATAATTTTATGGATAGAAGTCTTTTTAAAGATTTATTTTATTTATTTGACAGAGTTACAGAGAGATAAAGAGAGGTCTTCCATTGGCTGGTTTGCTCCCCAAATGGCTGCAACGGCTGGAGCTGAGCTGATCTGAAGCCAGGAGCTGGGAGCTTCTTGCAGGTCTCCCACGTGTGTGCAGGGGCCCGAGCACTTGGACCATATTCTGCTGGTTTCCCAGGCCATAGCAGAGAACTGGAATGGAAGTGGATCCAGCGGCCATATGGGAAGCAGTCACTACAGGAGGTGGCTTTACCCACTAAGCTGGCTCCTAGTAGGCTGGGGCTTTAACTCACTGTGCCACAGTGCCAGCCCCTTGAAGTTTGTTTTTACTAAGTTGAGTAACCTTAAGTTTACTTAAATTGAGAACTCAGATCTTTTCACTTAAAGGAAGCACTTTCCAGCTTCATTTTGGCATATCCACATTGCCAGCATACTACTCTGGCATTTTGTTTACTTGAAAGCAAGCACTGCCATATTGTCGATCTGATAATCTGGAGGGCTACTGACTGACTAACTAGTGGGTAGCATGTACAAAACGAATATGCAGGATAAAAGATGCTTCACTTCCTGGGTGGGGTGGCATGGGATTTTATCATGCCAGAATGGCATGTAATTTAAAACTTACAACTTGTTTACCTCAAAAATTTTCCTTTTAATGTTTTCAGACTGCAGGCAACTGACACTGGAAAGTGAGACCACTGTGCACTGAATAAAAACAGTAACAATATGATATTGAACAGTGTGTATAAAGATTCGAAGATCTGTCTTTTGTTAGAAATTTTTCCATGAAGCTTTAGTTGCCAGTCCCCAATTCATATTTTCTTGATTCTATCTCTCCACCATCTTTTTTTTTTTTTTTTGACAGACAGAGTGGATAGTGAGAGAGAGACAGAGAGAAAGGTCTTCCTTTTGCCGTTGGTTCACCCTCCAATGGCCGCCACGGCTGGCGCGCTGGTCAGGCTGGCGCACTGCGACCAGCGCACCGTGCTGATCCAATGGCAGGAGCCAGGTACTTCTCCTGGTCTCCCATGGGGTGCAGGGCCCAAGTACTTGGGCCATCCTCCACTGCACTCCCTGGCCACAGCAGAGAGCTGGCCTGGAAGAGGGGCAACTGGGAAAGAATCCGGCGCCCCGACCAGGACTAGAACCCGGTGTACCGGCGCCGCTAGGTGGAGGATTAGCCTATTGAGCCACGGCGCCGGCCCACCATCTTTTTTAAAAGACTTATTTATTTATCTGAAAGGCAGAGTTTACAGAGAGAGAAAGAGGCAGAGAGAGAGAGAGAGAGAGAGAGAGAGAGAGAGTTCTATCTGCTGATTTACTCCCCAAATGGCTACATTAGCTGGAGCAATACAGATCAGGAGCCAGGAGCCTTCTCCAGGTCTCTTGCATGGGTGCAGGGGCCCAAGAACTTGGGCGGTCTTCCACTGCTTTCCCAGGCACATTAGCAGGGAGCTGAATCAGAAGTGGAACAGCCAGGACTTGAACAGGTGCTCATATGGCATGCCGGCATTGCAGGCAACAACTTTTCCCATTACACCACAACACTGCCCTCTGACTACCATCTTTTATAGGATATATTTCTAATCCACATTCATTGAACCTTCCGAACTCTAGTCAAAAATCCATGTAGAAATTATTCTTTTGTAAAATTTATTTGAAAGAGAGAGAGACAGCGAGAAATAAATCTTCCATTCCTTGGTTCACCTCCCAAATGCCTACAACAGGCAGTCCAGGCTTATACAAGGTGCCAGGAACTCAATCCAGATCTCCCACGTGGGTAGCAGGGAACTAACTGTTCGAGCCATCACTGCTGCTGCTCAGGGTATGCATTGGCAGCAATACTGAATGGAGAATAGAGCCAGGATGCAAACCAGGCACTCCAATATGGGATGTGGACATCCGAACTACCAGATCAACACCCTAACCCAGAAGCGATTCTTAACCTTGGTTTTATACTGGAACAATCTGGTGTATTTTTAAAATAGTGAAGCCTAGGCTTCACTTCTAGAGGTCCTGACTTACCTTTTTGGAATGTAGGCTGGATCTAAGAGGTTTTTTAAATCTCCCTGGGTAGTTCTAATTAATAGCCAGTACTAAGAACCTCTTCCATATAGGGAACATTTCTCTTACTAATGGATTTCCTTACTATGCTACAGGTAATCTATCTACTCTGCCAAACATCTCCTAAATTTTTTCCAACTGTCTTTTTCCTGCTTCCCCATTTGCAAGAAGAAGTTGAGGAATGAGCCTCTAAAGACTATTGGTTTTCGTTCTCTTCAATTTATTGCTTTGCCTTTTGAGGATGGAACCTGTATTCGTCCTAGTCTGTATCAAATCCTCCCTTATAAATAGCCCAAATTATTGGATCAGGTATAAATTTTTTTTAACTTTTATTTAATGAATATAAATTTCCAAAGTACGGTTTATGGGTTACAATGGCTTCCCCCCCCCATAACGTCCCTCCCATCCGCAACCCTCCCCTCTCCCACTCCCTCCCCGCCTCCATTCAAATCAAGATTCATTTTCGATTCTCTTAATATACAGAAGATCAGTTTAGTATACATTAAGTAAACATTTCAACAGTTTGCTCCCACACAGAAACATAAAGTGAAAAATAATAGATGATTTTTTAAATGATGATGAAATCAGATCAGACCTATTGTCATGTTTAATCCCAGTGAGAGTCAAGTTGAGAATTGATAATTTCTTTTTTCTTTTTCTTTTCTTTTTTTTTTTTTACAGAAGATCAGTTTAGTATACATTAAGTAAAGATTTCAACAGTTTGCACCCCCATAGAAACACAAAGTGAAATATACTGTTTGAGTACTCGTTATAGCATTAAATCTCAATGTACAGCACATTAAGGACAGAGATCCTACATGAGGAGTAAGTGCACAGTGACTCCTGTTGTTGACTTTACCAATTGACACTCCTGTCTATGGCATCAGTAATCTCCCTATGCTCCAGTCACGAGTTTCCAAGGCTATGGAAGCCTTTTGAGTTCTCCGACTCTTATCTTGTTTAGACAAGGTCATAGTCAAAGTGGAGGTTCTCTCCTCCCTTCAGAGAAAGGTACCTCCTTCTTTGAAGACCTGTGCTTTCCACTGGGATCTCACTCACAGAGATTTTTTTTTTGACAGGCAGAGTGGACAGTGAGAGAGAGAGACAGAGAGAAAGGTCTTCCTTTGCCGTTGGTTCACCCTCCAATGGCCACCGCTGATCCGATGGCAGGAGCCAGGTACTTATCCTGGTCTCCCATGGGGTGCAGGGCCCAAGCACTTGGGCCATCCTCCGCTGCACTCCCTGGCCACAGCAGAGAGCTGGCCTGGAAGAGGGGCAACCGGGATAGAATCCGGCGCCCCGACCGGGACTAGAACCCCGTGTGCTGGCACCGCAAGGCAGAGGATTAGCCTAGTGAGCCACGGCGCTGGCCACAGAGATCTTTCATTTAAGTGTTTTTTTTTGTTTTGTTTTGTTTTTTTTTTTTTTGTTTTTTGTTTTTTTGCCAGAGTGTCTTGGCTTTCCATGCCTGAAATACTCTCATGGGCTTTTCAGCCAGGATCAGGTATAAATTTGAGCACAAATACGTATGGCTTCTTCTATGTCAGCTTCCTGCAGAGTCTGCAGGCTGTGAAATCAAGCTACATCCAAATTCACCTCATAGCAAAGCCATTGAAGTTTTCAGGTCCCAGATCAAAAAAAGACAGAGGTACTTCTATTCTTCCTGATAAAGTGCAACTAAAAATTCCTGGGTATTATATGCAAAACAAATATGAGGAAGGTCCTGAAAGAGAGGGCGTAGGGATATTGGAGCCATATGATCTGATGAATAGCATAAACATTCCCTGGACTTTGTTTTAGCCCCATGTATCCCAGGTTGGGTATGAGAAAATCCAGCCAACCAAGAAATGCCAAGGAGGAGCACAGATGAAGAAAGTCCCCAAAGTAATCTGACTCCCTCCAGTCGAACTGCAAGGAAAGGGGCAACCTAGCAAGATGTAAACCTTTTAGACAATAACTAAATAACTGACCTAACCCAGCCAAACATTAGGAAAAAGAAAACAAAGATAAAAGTGTATTTTTCTCCACCTTTGTTAGTAAAGATAGTATGGGGAGCCAAGACTTCCACCTTTGTTCCACTGTAATAAGATGTGCCCCAAAATGGGTAAATACAATACTTTATTTCCCTTTTTTTTTCAATTTTTAAAAAATGTATTTGAGAGGCAAAGAAAGAGAGACAAAAAGCGAGAGACAAAGACAGTGTGTAAGCTCCCATTTGTTGGTTCACTTAAATGCCTATAATGGCTAAGTTGGGGATGGGGTGACTAAAGCCAGGAGCTGGGAACTCAATCCTTGTCTCACACATGGTGGTAAGAATACAATCACTTGAGCCATCAGCTCTGCCTCCCAGAATCTGGATAAGCAGGAAGCTGGAATCCGAAGCCAGAGCTGGCAATCAAACTCAGGCACTCTGATGTGGAATGCCAGCATCCTAATCAGTGTCGTAACTGCTAAGCCAAATACCTGCCCTTCCATTATTTTTTATAGTTACAACATAAAGTAGGATGCAGCTCCCATTGTAAGTATAGGAAATATTTAAGACAATTCTTGAAAATGGGAGGATGGGCAGGCATTTGGTCTAGTGGTTAAGATGCCAGTTAAAACACTTGCATCCCATATTGGAGTGTCTGGATTGAGTCCTTTCTCCACTCCTGATTGCAGCTTCCTGCTAATGTGGACTCTGGAAGGCAGCTGTCACAGCTTAAGTAATGGGTTCGTGCTATTCATGTGAGAGAGCTAGATCGAGTTTCTGGTTCACAGCTTCAGCCTTGGCTCAGCCTTAGCTGTCACATTTGGGGCATGAAACAATGTAAGCTCTGCCTCCCTGCCTAGTTAATCAATTAAAAATAAAAAATGCATACTTGAAAACAGAATGAAGAGACCTACATGATAGTGTGACGGGGTGTTCAGTGACCTTCCCCCAGCAAAGCAACCATTAAAAATACAAAACAATCAGTCTCTTGAAAACGTCAGGATTTTATAGCATATGAAGAAACATTTTTTAAGAAATCTAGTTTCTGCAAAAACAATGAGAATCTATAACATTTAAGCCATACTCTTTCTTTACCTCACTTCCAAGCTCAGTGTGTTTAAGCTCTATTACAGGCAGATGTACCCAAGAGAAGAGGACTCCCTTTCCCTCTAGCTCTCACTCTAGGGTTCTCATTCAATCCTGAGAGGGATAGTTCACAGGCATTTATGAGCCTCCAGCTCTGTCTTACAGAAATGATTCCAGGCAACCATAGCCAAGAAGTCTATGGTTCCCTGCCTTTGACCAATTTCTCCAACTCAGGGTAGAATGCCTGTTTCAAGGATAGCCCATAAAGAATGTTGTGCTCTGATTTCCCCCATCCCAAGGTACTCTTAAGGTGAATGATTCATAATAGAGGCAAGCCAAGAAGACCAGAAGCTTCCAGCCTTCTCAGGAACCTTGGTCATAGAGCAAGAGCATCACTCCAAAAAAGTGGTGCTTCACTGTTTCCACCCACAGCAAAAGTGTAGTGGTGTAGACATCTACCCAAATAGAGAGGTATATTATAAAACAGAGTTCCACCTATCTCCCTAAGTTGGATTGACTTTATTTGCAGACACTGTCAAAACAATCAAGATCTTCATGGTCATCTATTCAGATGTTAGTAACTACACAATAGTTACAAGCAAAATGGTGGACCAAGTAGAAGTTCAGTAGAGGGCCAGCGCCGCAGCTCAATAGGCTAATCCTCTGCCTGCGGCACCGGCACCCCTGGTTCTAGTCCCGGTCGGGGCGCCAGATTCTGTCCCGGTTGCTCCTCTTCCAGTCCAGCTCTCTGCTGTGGCCCGGGAAGGCAGTGGAGGATGGCCCAGGTTCTTGGGTCCCTGTACCTGCATGGGAAAGCAGAAGGAAGCACCTGGCTCCTGGCTTCAGATTGGCACAGCATGCCGGCTGCAGAGGCCATTTTGGGGGTGAACCAACGGAAGGAAGACTTTCTCTCTCTCTCTCTCTCTCTCTCTCTCACTAACTCAGCCTGTCAAAAAAAATTTTAAAAATTAAAAAAAAAAAAGAAGTTCAGTAGAGAGAGCCACAGCTCAGCAGAACACTCCTGGAGACAGACAGGCATTTCATTCAGTGGTTAAAATGTTGCACAGGGTACCTGTACCCCACAGAGGCGTGCCCAGATTCAAGTCCTGACTGTGCTTCCAATTCCAGCTTCCTGCTAATGCACACTATGACAAGCAGCCAGTGAAGGCTCAAGGGCTTCTATTGCTGCCACCCAAATAGGAAACCTGGATTGAGTTTCTGGCTCCTGGTTTCAGCCTGTCCAACTCCAGTTGTTTCCAGCATCTTGGGAGTGAACCACCATATGGAGGATGTATGTCTGCCTTTCTGCTTTTTAAATAAATAAAATAAGTTTTCAAACATGATAAACCTTCCTGAAGTAGAAGAAACTCAAATGCTAATCTCAAAGTCTCCATCTGTAAAAGAACGCAGAGTACCAAGTTTTATTACTTAACAGTACCCGAGAGGAGCTTTTTGAGAAATAAAAGATTTTTGAGGTTACAGGATCAGGTGGGCCTATAAGTCCAGGGTCTGTTGGAATCTGGTCATGTGGGTGCACAGGCTTATGTGGTGAGCCAGGAAGCAGAGGCAGAGGAAACCTAGTTCAAACTTGAACTCAAATAATTAAGCTTTTTGTGAGAACTACCCTTTGAGGGAGTGTCCCCAAAAACCAAAAGACCTTCCAAAAGCCCCACCTCTCGGATTCCATCATTTGGGGCCAACGCTGTGGCGTAGCGGGTAAAGCCACCGCTTGCAGTGCCAGCATCCCATATGGGTGCTGGTTCGAGTCCCGGTTGCTCCACTTCTGATCCAGCTCTTTGCTGTGGCCTGGGAAAGCAGTGGAGGATGGCTCAAGTCCCTGGGCCCCTGCACCCAAGTGGGAGACCCAGAAGAAGCTCCTGGCTCCTGGCTTCGGATCAGTGCAGCTCCGGCCGTTGCGGCCATCTGGGGAGTGAACCAGCGCATAGAAAAGTTCTCTCTGCGCTCTCTCTCTCTCTCTGTCTCTCTCTGCCTCTGCCTCTCTGTAACTCTGCCTTTTAAATAAATAAATAAATAAATCTTAAAAAAAGATTCCATCATCGGATCGAGTCACCATCAATCAATCAATCATTAACATGAATATATCAGAGTTTAAACATTTGCATGAATTTTGGGGAGAAAAGTCCTTCTGTGCCCATAACAGACACCAACAGAAGCAAATTTGCCAGAAGCTTAACAGAAAGATCAGACAAACAGGTAGTCAACAAAGCCTGACTAGGGACTGGTGGTGTGGCACAGTAAGTTAAAGTCCCTGCCTACAGCACCGGCATCACATACAGACGCAGGTTCGAGTCCCGGCTGCTCCTCTTCCAATCCAGTTCCCTGCTAATGCACCTGGGAAAGCAGTGGAAGATGACCCAAGTCCTTGGGCCCCTGCACCCACCTGGGATACCTGGAAGAAGTTCTTGGCTCCTGGCTTAGGCCCGGGCCACCCCAGTCATTGCAGCCATTAGGGGAGTGAACAAGTGTATGGAAAATACCTCTCTCTCTCTTTATCTCTCTCTCTCTCTCTCTCTCTCTCTCTCTCTGTATCCATCTCCGTAACTCTGTCTTTCAAATAAATAAAGTATTTTTTTTAAAAAGCCTGACTAGTAGCAAAACCATCCATGATGATGGAGGAAAGGAACTATTTTTTTAAAGTATTTTGTTTATTTATTTTTATTTATTTGAAAGAAGGTGAAAGAGAGCAATAGAGAGAGAAGAGATCTCCCATCTGCTGCTTCACTCCCAAAAGCCAGGAGCCAGGAACATAACCTGGTTCTCACCTTTGGGTGGCAGGAACCCACACACTTGAGCTTCCTAGGGTGCACACTAACAAGAAGCTGGAATTCAGAGTAGAGGCAAGACTTGTACTCAGGCACTCCAATGTGGGATTTGGGTATCCCAGGCAATATCTTAACCACTGTGAAACACCTTCCCCTGCATTTTCTGCTTTTATTTAATGATTTATTCATTTGAATGGCAGAGCTACAGAGAGAGACAGGGGATTGAGAGATAGAGATGGATAGTTGATAGATGATAGAAGATAGATAGGTAGGTAGATAGATAGATAGATAGATAGATAATAGATATCTTCTATCTGTTGATTCACTCCCCAAATGGCCTCAGCAGACAGGCCAAAGCCAGAATCCAGGAACTCCATGCTGGTCTCCTATGTGGGTGTCATGATCTCAAGTACTTCCACCATCTTCTTCTGCCTTCCTAGGTGCATTAGAAGGGAGCTGAATTCAAAACAGAGTATGCCGGGCTCAAACTGGAATTCCAACTTGAGATGCCAGCATTGTAAACCGCATTTTCACCATACACACCACAATGCTGACTCCTTCATTTTCTGTTTTAATTCATAGCCTATCTTGTATTGTATTTCAGATTTCATTGTCTTTTGTTTTAATACCCATTTCGTTCCATTTGATAATCTATACTGTATTTCTTGTCTTGTTTCAGTTTCTACATCATTCCATCCAATTTGTATAACACTTTTTTATTTTTAAAGATTTATTTTATTTATTTGAAAGTCAGAGTTACACACAGAGAGAAGAAGAGGCAAAGAGGGAGAGAGAAAGAGAGAAAGAGAGAGAGGTCTTCCATCGCTGGTTCACTCCCCAATTGGCCACAACAGCCGGAGCTGCGCAGATCCGAAGCCAGGAGCCAAGAGATTTTCCTGGTCTCCCACGCTGGTACAGGGGCCCAAGGACTTGGGCCATCTTCTACTGCTTTCCCAGGCCATAGCAGAGAGCTGGATCAGAAGTGGAGCAGCCAGGTCTCGAACCAGCACCCACATGGGATGCCTTCACTGCTAGGCAGTGTCTTTACCCGCCGGCCCCTGTATTCCACTTTATTAAATTCATTTTCTGATTTTATTTTTCATTTAATTTCCTTTTCCTTGAATTACACTTCTCAAACATGTTCCATTTGTCTCATACAACATTCTGTTTTGAAATATATTTATTCCCACATAGAAGTTTTAAACTAGTGCATAGTTTCCATGTACACTTCAACCCACATTTCACCAGCATTTTACATTCTCTACTGTGCCTTATGTATGTGCGTGTGTTTATCAACTTTTATCACATTTGTAGAAAGATCTTCATAAGCACCACCACAATCTGGATATAGAATTGTTCAAAGAACTTCCTGATAGTGCCCTTTATAGTACTGTGCTCCATCCAGCATTTTATATTTAGAACCACAGTATATATTGAGTTAATTTTTATATAAAGTATGAGATTGAGATCAAAGTTTCTATATGGGGGGAGTGAGTGTGGATGCCTAACCACTGTTGAATTCAAGAGCTCTCTGTTATCTGTTGACTTGTTTTTACGTTTTTAGTCGAAATGTGGTTGGCTGTGCTTGTCTGAGTCTACTTTGGGACTCTCTCTTCTGTTCTATTGACCTATGTGTCTCCAAATCCCCAGCAATAATGCCCTAGTTGATTAATGTAGATCTACAATAAGCACTAACATAGGAAGAGTGAGCTATCCTACATTATTCTTCTTTTTCAAAATTTTTATACCTATTTTAGTTCCTTTGATGTACCATATAATTTTAGATTAAGAATTTCAGTATATAACATGGAATAAAGCTGAGATTTTTGTAGGAAGGAATGATGTGAACATATCAATCAATTCGGGGAGAATTTATTTCTTTGACTTTTCCAATACATGAATAATGTTTTCTTTCCATTTATTGGGTTTTAATGATGTCTTTCACTAGGATTTTGTAGTTGTCAGCATATGGATCCTGTATATATTTTATTAGATGCACATTTAAGTATCTTATTTTATTTGAAGCTATTGACAAATGATATGATGTTCTAATTGTTCATAAAAATGCAGTTGATTTGTCTCGAATTGACTTTTTTTTTAAGATTATTTATTTATTTATTTGAGAGATAGAGTTACAGAGAGAAAGGTCGGTCTTCTGTCCGCTGGTTCACTCCCCAAATGGCTGCGCCGATCCAAAGCCAGGAGCCAGGAGTTTCTTTCAGGTCTCCCACTTGGGTGCAGGGGCCCAAGGACTTGGGCCATCTTGTACTGCTTTCCCAGGCCATAGCAGAGAGTTGGATTGGAAGAGGAGCAGCCGGGACTAGATCCGGTGCCCATATGGGATGCCAGCACCACAGGCAGAGGATTAACCTACTGTGCCACAGCGCTGGCCCCTTGCATTGACTTTATATACTATATTATTGCTAAACTCTCTTATTAGTTCTAGCATACCTCCAACTCCATAGATTGAGATTTTTTCTATATAGACTGTCATGCCTCCAAAAGTAATGGCAAAATAATTTATTTCTGCCCAGTTTGTATGTATTTTCTTTTCTTGCCTTATTTCACTAGCTAGAAAGATATTATGTAAAATTGGTATAGTTGATAGAATTTGTCAATGAAAACTTTTTCGAAAGATTTCTTACTATGAATTCATTTTTAATCATAATAAGGCTATCCATATTATCTAATTGATTTTGTATGAATTTTGTAATTTGTGATTTTTGAGGAATTTGTTTATTTCATCACCGTATTGTTGACTGTGTGTATAGAATTATTAAAATATATTGCTATATCATCTTACATAAGATAATCTTTAGACCTGCAGTCATATACCATTACTCAATCTTGTTACCAGTAATTTCTATCTTCTCTTTTTTTGTGTGTCAGTATTGCTAGAGGTTTACCAATTATGTTGATATTCTTGAAGTACTGGCTTTGGATTATATTAATTTTTAATTTTCAGTATCACTGCTTTTGCTTCAATTTGTTTATTTTTTCTCCTTTTTCTAGTTTGTTAAGCTGTGAACTTAGATTATTTAATGTGTTTATTAATTTTTAAAGATTTATTTGTATTTATTTGTTTGAAAGGCAGAGTTAGAGAGAGGGACAGACAGAGAGTGATAGATCTTCCATCTCTTGGTTCATTCCCCAAATGGCTGCAATGGCAGGGCCTAAGCCAGGCTGAAACCAGGAGCCAAGAACTCCAACCAGGTCTCCTATGTGTGTGGCAGGGACCCAAGTCCTTGGGTCATTTTCTGCTGCTTTTCCCAGGTGCATTAGCAAGGACCTGGATCAGAAGTGGAGCAGCTGGAACTCAAACCAGTGCTCATAGATGATGCTGGCTTTGCAAGTGAGGCTTAGCCCACTGTGCCACAACATCAGCCACTCACTATTTGTGGTTTTCTTTAAATATTTATTTATTTATTTATTTGAAAGTCAGAGTTAGAGAGAAATCTTATATCTGCTGGTTCACTCCCCAAATGGCCGTAATAGTTCGGCCAGGCCAAAGCCAGGAGTCAGGAGCTTCTCCCAGATCGTTCACATGAGTGGCAGGGGCCCAAACACTTGGACCATCTTCTGCTTTTCCCAGGCCATTAGCAGGGAGCTGGATCAGAAATAGAGCAGCCAGGACATGAATCAGCACCCATATGTGGCACCCATACACCTCAATATTGGCCCCTCATTATTTGTTTCTAATGTAAACATTTGGAGACATAAATTTCCCTTTTGGTATAGATCTAGATGTTTTACAGTTGTGAATAAGATGTTACAAGTATACATATTGAGTTTTTTTGTGTGGACATAAATTTACACTAATTTGGATAAACATATGAAGAAACAGTATGGCTGAGTCATATGGTAAGGCTATGTTCAGTTTTTTAAAAATCTGCCGAACTGTCTTTCAAAGTGCCTTTACCATTTTGCACTCCCACTAGTGATTAAAAGAGAACTTCTGATATTTCATATCCTTACCAGTATCTGGTGTTGTTAGCATTTCGGGTTTTAGCCATTCTAATTGATATATAGTGGTAACTTGTTTTAATTTGCAGAACCAAATACCAATGATTTTCATGTGCTTCCACATGCTTATTTGATATCTGTATATCCTCTTTGATGTTGTATCTCTTCAGAAGTTTGCTCCATTTTTAAAGATTTATTTACTTGTTTGGCAATGAGAGAGAGAGAGAGAGAGAAAGAGAAAGAGAAATATCTTCCATCTGTTTGTTCACTCTCCAAATGGCTGCAATGGCAGGAGCTGGGCCAATCCGAAGCTGAAGCCAGAATTCAGGAACTTCATCCAAGTGTCCCATGTGTGTAGCAGTTGCCCAAGCACTTGTGCCATATTCCTCTGCCTTACCTGGTGCATTAGCATTGGAAACAGAGCAGCCGGTACTCAAACAGGTGCTCTAATATGGTATGCCTGCATTGCAGGATGAAGCTTAATCTGCTGTACCACAACACTACCCCTTCTTTGCCCCATTTTTAAATAGGTTTGTTTACTTATGTATTTATTGTAGAATGTATATTTGAGAGGCAAAGAGATAGAAAGAAGTAGAGAGAGAGAGAGAGAGAGAGAGAGCGCACTCCTATTCACTAGTTCACTCCCCAAATGCCTGTAATGGCTGGTGCTGAAGCCAGGATCTGGGAATGCAGTCCTTGTCTCCTATGTGGCTGGCAGAAACTCAATTGTTTGTGTTATTACCAGAGACTCCAAGAGGCTGCCTTGGCAGGAAACTGGAATTGCGAGCCAGAGCCGAGAATCAAACCCAAGTATTCTGATAATGGAACAAGAAGACCTTTAACTACTTGTCTAAACACCCACTCCTTATGTTTGCGTTGTCAGACTTATTTGCCTGTTTTGGGTACAAGTTCTTTTTTGAGATATGGATTTTGCAATTATTTTCTCATGATCTGTTAGCTTGTTTTTCCATTTTTTACACTACATGATTTTTAATTTCCTTCAAGACTTCTTTGAGTCATGGATTACTTTGAAGTACATGCATTAGTTTTCAAGTGTTGGAAATTTTCTTAATATTTTTATTTTACTGATTTCTACTTTGACCCCATGATTACCAAAGAGCATGCTTTATGTTATTTCAATTATTTTAAATTTGTGAAGTATTTTCTGTGGTTCAGGATTGTTTGTGTAATAGTCCATGGCCAAATGTGGAGGGAAATGTGCATTCTGCTTTGTTGGGTGAAGGTTTTGAAATATGGTCAGTAGATCTGTTGGTTAAATGTTATTCATATTATTAAAGATTTCTTATTTTTACTATTAATTATGTTAGTTACTGGGAGGAAGATATTGAAGAATCCTATTATAATTCTGGATGTATCTATTTTTCTTTTCAGTGCCTCATTTTTTGCTTCATATGTTTAGAAGCTCTGTTGTGTGGTGTGTACACATTTAACATCACTATATTTTCCTGGTGTATTGATCCTTTGATCATTACGTAATGCTTTGTTTCTAGTAATTTTTTTAAAAGATTTATTTATTTATTTATTTATTTATTTATTTGAAAGGCAGAGTTAGAGAGCTAGAGCTAGAGCTAGAGCTAGGGCAAGATGTCTTCCATCCACTGGTTCACTCTCTCAATGGTCACAACATCCTGAAGTGGCCCAGAACAAAGCCAGGACCCTGCAAATCCATCCAGGTCTCTCATATGACTGGCAGGGTCCCAAGTACTTGGACCATTGTCTGTTGCTTTCCCAGGCATAATAGCAGGGAGTTGGATCAGAAGAGGAGCAGCTGGAACTCAAACTGGTGCTCATATGGGATGTGGGTGTTGTAGATGGCAGCTTAACCTGCAGTGCCACAACCCTGGCCTCTCTAGTCATTTCATTTGTTCTGAAGTTTATTTTATCTAATATCAATGTAGATATACTCACTATATTTTTTGCATATTATGTTCAATCTCTGTTATTGCATTTGAAATGAGTTTCTTGCAGATGGCATATTATATTGTTGGATCAAATTTTTAAAAAAATCTATTCTACTAAACTGTCATTTAATTGATGCTCTTAGACCATTTATGTTTAAGGTAATTATTGATATGTTAAGATTCAGATTTGCTATTTGGTATTTTGTTTTCTTTTTTCTTCTATTTTTCATTCATGCTTCTATTTTCATACCTTCCTGTTGGATAGAAGAACACTTTATAGAATTTTACTTTTTCAGTTTGAAAGGCAGAGACAGAAACCGAAACACGGATGAGTGGAAATCTTCCACCTGTTGGTTCACTCCTCAAATGCCTGCAATAGCCAGGGCTGGGTCTAGGTAAAGCCACTGGCCTGGATCCCTGTTAAATATAAGAGTGGGAATAAGAGAGGGAGGAGATGTACAGTTCGGCACATGCTTACTCGGACTTGCCCCTAATGATAGAGCTAGAGACGTACCAGGGGATTCCAATTCAATCCCATCAAGATGGCATGTACCAATGCCATCTTACTTGTTAAAGTGATCAGTTTAAGATCATAACTGATCAAAAAGATAGGATTAAGTGTCAAGGGGATTACATAAATAAGACCAGTGTCTGCAAATAATTGATAGAATTAAAAAGGAGAGAATGATCCTACATGGGAAGCGGGATACACAGCAGACTCATAGAATGGCAGATGTCCTAAACAGCACCCTGGCCTCAGAATCAGCTCTTAAGGCAAATTGGATCTGGCTAAAAAGCTCATGAGAGTTTTGCAGGCATGGAAAGCCATGGCATTATGGCAAAAAAAAAAAAGACCTAAATGAAAGATCTCTGTGAGTGAGATCCCAGCAGAAAGAATGGGCCATCAAAGAAGGCAGTACTTTTTCCTGAAGGGAGAAGAGAACTTCCACTTTGAATATGGCCTTGTCTAAATAAGATTGGATTGGTGAACTCAAGAGGCTTTCATAGCCTTAGCAGCTCATGACAAGAGCCTCGGGTAATTACTGACATCAATAAATAAGACTGTCAATTGTTAAATCAACAACAGGTATCACTGTGCACCTGCTCCCCATGTAGGACCTCTGTCCTTAATGTATTGTACTATGAGAATTAACGGTAAAACTACTCAAACAGTACTCTATACTTTGTGTTTCTGTGTGGGTGCAAACTGTTGAAATCTTTACTTAGTATATTCTAAGTTGATCTTCTGTATATGAAGATAATTGAAAATGAGCTGGCTCCGCGGCTCACTAGGCTAATCCTCCGCCTTGCGGCGCTGGCACACCGGGTTCTAGTCCCGGTCGCGGCACTGGATTCTGTCCCGGTTGCCCCTCTTCCAGGCCAGCTCTCTGCTGTGGCCCAGGAGTACAGTGGAGGATGGCCCAAGTGCTTGGGCCCTGCACCCCATGGGAGACCAGGAGAAGTACCTGGCTCCTACCATCGGATCAGCGCGGTGCACCGGCCGCAGCGCGCCGGCCGTGGCAGCCATTGGAGGGTGAACCAATGGCAAAGGAAGACCTTTCTCTCTGTCTCTCTCTCTCTCTCTCATTGTCCACTCTGCCTGTCAAAAAAAAAAAAAGATAATTGAAAGTGAATCTTGATGAAGAATGGGATGGGAGAGGGAGTGGGAGATGGGATGGTTGTGGGTGGGAGGGAGGTTTTGGGGGGAAAAGCTGCTATAGTCCAACAGTTGTACTTTGGAAATTTGTATTTATTAAATAAAAGTTGAAAAGAAAAGGCCCTTGATTATACAAAAGAAGTATTCTGGAACTGTTATGTATAAACATATTACTGTAATTTGAATCCTTTCAAACACATTAAAGGAGAAACCACTGAAAGCAGCTGCACCCTTTTTTATTGAAATGGAAACATACATCCTTCATTTATGTGGATTATAAATTAATAATCATCCTCCACATTTAAGTGGCACATCACCTGTTACTAAGAACGCTCCTCCACATAATCTCATTGCAGTGCCTCGCAACCTTGTGAGAGTTGCCCCACTGTCCAGATAAAAACATACCAAATGTGGATTGGTGCCCTGCATTTCTCTATTTCTCCTATTGCTTTACTTTTTTTTTTTTTGTAGATTTGGCTACCTTAGTAGCTGCCTACCGTTTCCTTCTCCCTCTCAAGCCCCAAGGACTGCTTTGGATCTGTTGGTTCTTTTCCTCCCAGGGAATGACTTTGGGCAAGTCTCTATCAACTTTCTCGTTTGTTTCATTGAGAAAGGAGAGGAGAAATTGAGATTGTGGGGATCTGGAAACTTTTTTTTTTATTCCTTCTAGACTCTACAACTTTATCCCCAGTCACATTCTGACCCCCTCAGGTATTTCTACCATTACCAGGCATTGTGTTGGATGCTAATAGGAAGATAGGTGGTAGTAGATAGAAATCATACAGAGCAAGGAAAAAAAAAAACATTATTTTATGAGGATTTTTCTAGGGTATGTTCAGTGTGTTCTGTGCTTTATACGAATTAGAGACTTGCAATGCTGAAATTCATATCACTATTATTTTAAATATATAAATAAACTTAGATTCAGAAAAGTAAATTGGCATGGTAGAGTCAGACTGGATTCCATATTTGACCAATTTCAAATCCATCATGCTTTCCACTAAACTTTAATGTTTCCCAAGAGAAAGAGGTAGCCTCTTGTTCTTTTCTATTCATTAGACAGCTCATTGCTGCTCTCAGGTGTCTGTTAAATGCCTGGAAAACCTCCTTTACTTCTTATTCAAATTCTGTTCATTAAAATATTTCAACTACCTCGAAACATTTTCCTCCCTACTCAAACACCCTGTAATATTAGTTGTCATTATCATATCTTGGAAGAACCAATTCTTTGCTGTCCAGAGTTTTTCATAGGAAACTAAGCGTATTGTTTTTGGAAATCATCACAGAATGTCAGCGTTACTAAACCACTTACTCCAGACCTCTTACATATTGTATACAAAGACTAAAGCTGTGAGAAAGAAAGAGATGAGCTCAGGATCCCACAGTGGCTCTGCAACAAAGCCTGGATTAGACCCCAGATTGATGACTCCGCAGCCTATAGTAGAGAACAGGTGGCCTAGTGATGGGACAGCAGTGACAGATATTCATAAAAGCAGCCTAAGGAACACAGACTTCAGTACAACAGAACACCTGTCTCCTAACCCGTATTGGTCAATTTCACCTTATCTTATTTGAACGTCCAAAATTTTCCCCTATTTTAATTTATATATGACTTCTAGTGAGATTTGACAGTTCGTCATGCAGCAACATCAGTTATATAGCTTTATTTTTTTAAAGATTTATTTATTTATTTAAAAGTCAGGGGCCGGCGCCGTGGCTCAATAGGCTAATCCTCCACCTTGCGGCGCCGGCACACCGGGTTCTAGTCCCGGTCGGGGCGCCGGATTCTGTCCCGGTTGCCCCTCTTCCAGGCCAGCTCTCTGCTATGGCCAGGGAGTGCAGTGGAGGATGGCCCAGGTGCTTGGGCCCTGCACCCCATGGGAGACCAGGAAAAGCACCTGGATCCTGGCTCCTGCCATCGGATCAGCGCGGTGCGCCGGCTGCAGCGGCGGCCATTGGAGGGTGAACCAACGGCAAAGGAAGACCTTTCTCTCTCTGTCTCTCTCTCACTGTCCACTCTGCCTGTCAAAAAAAATAAAAAAATAAAAAAAAAAATAAAAAAAAAAGTCAGGGCTACACAGAGAGAAGGAAAGGCAGAGAGAGAGAGAGAGAGAGAGAGAGAGAGAGAGAGGTCTTCCATCTGCTGGTTCACTCCCCAATTAGCTGTGATGGCTGGAGCTGCACCAACCTGAAACCAGGAACCAGGAGCTTCTTCTGGGTCTCCCACACAAGTGCAGGGGCTGAAAGGACCTGGGCCATCTTTCACTGCTTTCCCAGGCCACAGCAGAGAGCTGGATTGGAAGTGGAGCAGCTGGGACTCGAACTGACAATCATATGGGATGCTGGCATTGCAGGCGGTAGCTTTACCTGCTATGCCACAGCACCAGCTCCCCAGTCATATAGCTTTTTTACTCATTGCATAAGCAAATTCCATCAAACCCAGACACAATTTTGGCAAATCCTGATAGCCATTTAATTAAAATATATCCTGAATCATAGCACTTTGCTCTAATTTGACTATCAGCCTACACTAAATTATCATTATCCCACACTTGGACTGCACAATAACCTCATGTCTGTTCTTTTTTTTCCACCTTGCTACTCTAAATCTATTCTCCACATGCCCACTAGAGGTATCTTTAAGAGACATACATCAGATCATATCAATCAAAACCTCAAGTGGCTCGAAGTTCCATCAGAAGTAATCTAACCTCCAAGTCTTACATGATCCTTGCAACCCTTATCACCCTCATCTCCTTGACTCATTCCTCATTAACCACCCTGACCTCCTTTGGCCATTTATGGAATATTCAAGATATGCTACCGCTTCAGGGCCTTTGCCATTACCATTTCCTCTGCAGAGCATGACTCTCCCCCCCCCCCACCCCGTTATGTCTAGTGGCATACCTCCTCACTTCTTTCAGGTTTCTGCTCAAATGTTACCTCCTGAGAGAGGACTTCCCTGACCATCTTACCCAAAATAGCACTCTATTCTCTTTCTTCTACCTGATTTTTCTTCATAGTACTTACTGCTGCATGTCTTTAAGTTATATATACATGTATATCTGTAGTCCTCTTCCCTCACCCCACCAGTAAACTGTACATCTTGTGAAGTCAAGGTATTTGTCTTATTTTTTTCACTGCCACAGCCCCAACACCTAGAAAAGTGCCTAGGCCCAAGTGGTTTTTGCAGCAAATATCTATCGAACAAATGTGTTGAGTGACTGAATCATCAACATCTTTGCTGATGGTGACTACATTAGCCTCATAGCAGTTCAGATGGTACGTGGGGAAAGTTTTCATTAAATCTATTGAATGAATAAATTAAAGGGGGGAGGGAAATTAGATACAATTTGCTTCAAGGCACCCAGTGGGTTTTTAATAGGCTGAGCATAGAACTGCTATATCCTGTAATGTAGATTAGCATTTGCCACAGAGACAACTCCAAGACAAGCTCGTTACAGCAAAGTGTTTTTGAGGGACATATCTACTTAGAAAACAGGGCTGATTTCTGGAAGTTGAAATGAGCGTGAGAAGACATTAAGACCTTTACAATTTTGTCCATAAACAGTGACAAAACTGTGAAATTATAGAATGCATCATGGTTATTCAACAATTAAATTTAGAAACTGAGAGTGAAAAGAATACAAACACACCTGTATTTATCCACCAGCTATTTTACAGGTGACAAAAATGGCTATTTTGCATTTCTCAAGACATGAAAGTGTCTATCTCTGAAACGGAACTACCTTAACATGTTTTTTTTTATTTTTCTAAAAAATGTATTTATGCATTTGAGAGGTAGAGTTACAGAGAGGGAGAGAGGGAGAAGGAGAGGGAGAGGCAGAGGCAGAGGGAGAGGGAGAGGGAAAGAGAGAGTCTTCTATCTGCTAGTTTACTCCCCAAATGGCTGCAACAGATGGGGCTGGGCCAGGCGTAAGCCAGGAGCCTGGAACTCCATCCAGGTCTCCCACATGGGTGGTAAGGGCATAACCACATGGGCTATCTTTTATTGCTTTCCCAGACACATAAGCAGGGATCTGAATTGGAAGTAGAGCAGCTGGGACTCAAACCGGTGCTCATTATGGGATGCTGGTGTTGCAGGTGATGGCTTAACTTGCTGCACTATGCTAGCCCAGGAAAATTTTTTCTTAATGCAAGCAGGTTTGGCAAGGCCCATTCTGGATGTAACTAAATGGCAAAACCATAACACCACAAGGTTAGTCTTGTCTTGCATTATTTATTTAGTGTGTTCCTTTTGAAAAAAAATCTAATTTAATCTCTTTATTCACCTCTCCTATTCTCCCTCTAACTTTAGTCCAAGGCAAGTAGAAAGAACTGTTTCCATTATCAAACTAACTCTGAAGTAGAATAGTGAAGCAACTGGTTTTGGGCCACACAGCACACCAAATGCAGTAGCAGAATGACCACTACATGTTTACAATCCACCATTACAAGATTGTTTGTCTGCTGTGCTACTCTACCTTCACAATGCTTATCCCCAGTATACAGCAAAGAGTAACTGTTCATTATTCAGGAAATATTGAGCAGAGTTGCTAAGAGCATAGCTGTGGGAGCCAAATGGCCTGTGTTTGATTCCCCAGCTCTGCCTCCTAGATGTAAACTTGGGTTTGGCAGGCACATTCCTCACCAGTAAAATGAGGGTAATAATAGCTGTGGATAAGGCGACATATGTCCAAAACTTAGAACTACAATGCCATATCATGTGAATATATGCTATATTAAAGGTTTCCACAATAAAAATAACTGTTTTTTTTCCTGATGGAGTATTCACTATGTCCCTTATCCCACATTAAGAGCGGGGCTATAGATAAAGAGGGCATCTGAGTTATTGTTAGGTATAAACACCACATATCTCTGGTTCCTCCCCTTTTTTCATTTTCTTCTCTCCCCTCTACCTTGGATAAACTCATCTCTAACACAGAATAAAAGATTTCTTGTCTGAGTGTGGGTGGGAGGGAGGGGAGAGTGGGAAGTATCATCATGCCCCTAAATCTGTATATATGAAATACATGAAATTTGTTCAACTTATGTAAATAAAAAAACTAAAAGGAATTTAAAAATGTATATGAATGAAAAAAATTCTCTGACTACTTCATATAAGGAAGGGAGCTGAAAAAGCCCAGGTTAGCTTGGGGTTGTGGCCTCAGGTTACCTTACATCCAGGGCCAGAGTGACTGACTGGTCACTCCCATCCAGTGTCTGACTTCTCCCCAGGTCACCCACTTGGACTTGGTCTGAGATTTTCACTTTCTTTTTGTCTAGAATTTCCTCACACTTACCCTTCAACCATCTTCCCCTGTCCTACCTCCTTAAGCCTTCCTTTCCACTCAAGGGCTCCTGAAGTTGAGTTTTTGACAGTCTTCCCTGTTTTCTTCTTTGCTTCTCTCTGCCTTACATAAGTTTCATTTGCTTCCTGGACAAAGTCTCTGTGAAGGGCTACAGTTTTTAGAATGAAGTGTCTCTGGTAGCTTTACAGTTAGGTTGATAAGGAAAGGTAGGGCCAGTAGGGGCTTCCTTGTAGCAGAAAAGTGCCTTGTGCCCTCTGATATGAGATGAGAAGCCCAGCATATTCAAAATGAAAATCCTTTTGTTAAGAATACTAGTTCTTAAGAGTATAGACAAAGGCTATAAACAATGATCAAATCTAAAAATGTCAATTTCATTCATATACAATACATTTTTTGTACTCTGTATATTAGTTACCACAAATCAGGGCAAACATATGATATGGGTATTTTTTGAACTGACTTATTTCACTAAGAACAATTGTCTCCAGGTGCATCATTTTGTTGCAAAAGAGAGGATTTCATTCTTTTTATGGCTGAGTAGTATTCCATCGTGTATATACACCACAATTTCTTTTTCCAGTCATCCAGTATTTTTTCTACTCACTATGTGTTGAATTCTTATTTATTAGCAGGTTAAGCTTGTGATTATAAAGAAAATTAAAAGTATGTATTTGTAAAAATTAAAAGAAAAATAGAAAAGAAGGAGAAGGAGGTGAGGGAGGCAGTGACAGAGGATATGGTGAAAAGTATAATTATGCTCTTAAACATGCATGTATAAAACACGAAAAACAAAGATGGGAAAGAAACAAGAAATTTGAGGGAAGGAGAAAAGCAGGCAAGTGTTATTATCTCTTTTAGAATTTTATATATGAAATTTGTTATCTTTATATTAATAAAAATTTTAAAAATAAAACAAGTTCTAGAGCCAAACTGGGTTCTAAATCCATTTTTGCTTCTTACTAGTTTGTTATCTTGGACAATTTATTTAGTTATTTTCTGATTTTTTTTTAAGATTTATTTTATTTATCTGAAAGGTTAGAGGTACAGAGAGAGGTAAAGACAGAGACAGAGGTCTGCCATCCACTGGTTCACTTCCCAGATGGCCACAATAGCCTGAGCTGAGCCAATCCGAAACCAGGAGCGAGGAGACTCCTCTGGGTCTCCCACGTGGGTGCAGGGGCCCAAGGACTTGGGTCATCTTCTACTGCTTTTCCAGGCCGTAGTGAGAACTGGATCAGAAGAGGAGCAGCCGGGACTCAAACTGGCTCCCATATGGGATATCTGTGCTTCAGGCCAGGGCTTTAACCCACTGCACCACAGCACCGGCCCCTCTGATTGGTTTTCTTAAGTATATCATGATAATAATATGCATTTTGTTGCATTATGGTAAGAATTAAATAGAGTGGAACACGAGAAATTCTTGGAATAATGCTTAACACATATGAACTGCTCAATGAAAGACAATTATTATCATTTTATTATTTCCATGATACTAGTTTCCTATTGCTATTATAACAAATTTTTACAAACTCAAGGGCTTAAAACAACATAATTTTATCTCAGCCAGAAACCTGGCACAAGTCTCACTAGGATAACATTTAGTTACTGGTTTATTACATTCCCTTCTGGAGGTTCCAAGAGAATGCATTTCCTTGCCATTTCTGGTTTCTGGAGGCTGCCTGCTTGTGGTCTTCTCTTCCATCTTCAAAGCCAAGGAGTTGAGTCCTTCTCACATCTCACCATTTTTTCGCCTCTGATGCCTTTGTCTTTTATTTACTCTTTTTTACTGTAACAAAATTACAAAACAAAAATTTACCTTTTTTAAACAAATTTTAATAGCACAGTCTAGTGGCATTAAGTGTGCTCACACTGTTGTGCAAACATCATGAAGAATTGTACTATTTTGTGTCTATAAGAATTTGTCTATCTAGGTACATCATATAAATGGAATAATATAACATTTGTTCTTTTGTATTTGGTTTTACTTATCATAATTTATTTAGGGTATACTCATGTTATAATATGTCAGAATTTCTTTTTTAATTATTTTTTATTTTTATTTTTATTTTTTTATTTAGTAAATCTAAATTTTCAAAGTACAGTTAATGGATTACAATGGCTTCCCCCCCAATAATTTCCCTCCCACTCACACCCCTCCCATCTCCCACCCCCTCTCCCATTCCATTCACATCAAGATTCATTTTCAATTATCTTTATATACAGAAGATCAATTTAGTATATACTAAGTAAAGATTTCATCAGTTTGCACCCACACAGAAACACAAAGTATAGAGTACTGTTTGAGTACTAGTTATACCGTTAATTCACATAGTACAACACATTAAGGACAGAGATCCTACATGGGGAGCAGGTGCACAGTGATACCTGTTGTTGATTTAACAATTGACAGTCTTATTTATGATGTCAGTAATCACCCGAGGCTCTTGTCATGAGTTGCCAAAGCTATGGAAGCCTCTTGAGTTCACCAACTCCGATCTTATTTAGACAAGGTCATAGTCAAAGTGGAAGTTCTCTCCTCCCTTCAGAGAAAGGTACTGTCTTCTTTGATGGCCCGTTCTTTCTGCTGGGATCTCACTCGTGGAGATCTTTCATTTAGGTCATTTTTTTTTTTTTTTGACAGAGTGTCTTGGCTTTCCATGCCTGAAATACTCTCATGGGCTCTTCAACCAGATCTGAATGCTTTAAGGGCTGATTCTGAGGCCAGAGTGCTATTTAGGACATCTGCCATTCTATGAGTCTGCTGTGTATCTCGCTTCCCATGTTAAATCCTTCTCTCCTTTTTAATTCTATCAGTTAGTATTAGCAGACACTAGTCTTGTTTGTGTGATCCCTTTGACTCTTAATCCCATCATTATGATTAATTATGAACTGAAACTGATCACTTTTACTAGTGAGATGGCATTGGTACATGCCACCTTGATGGGATTGAATAGGAATCCCCTGGCACATTTCTAACTCTACCGTTTGGGGCAAGTCCTATTGAGCATGTCCCAAATTGTACATCTCCTCCATCTCTTATTCACACTCTTATATTTAACAGGGATCACTTTTCAGTTAAATTTAAACACATAAGAATAATTGTGTGTTAATTAAAGAGTTCAACCAATAGTATTAATTAAAACAAAAATAATACTAAAAGAGATAAAGTATTAAGCTGTTCCTTGATAGTCAAGACAAGGGCTGATCAAGTCACTGTTTCTCATAGTGTCCATTTCACTTCAACAGGTTTCCTTTTTGGTGCTCAGTTAGTTGCCACCGATCAGGGATGACATATGATATTTGTCCCTTTGGGACTGGCTTATTTCACTCAGCATGATGTTTTCCAGATTGCTCAATTTTGTTGCAAATGAATATGTCAGAATTTCAATGATTAATCACTATATATATATGTATGTATACACACACACACCACATTTTGTTCATTCATTCATTAATGAATGGATGTTTGGGTTGTTTCTGCCTTCTGTATATTGTGATTTGTACTACTATGTACATGGATTACAAATATCTGTTTGATTATCTGATTTCAATTATTTGGGCTATACACCCGGAAGTAGAATTGCTAGATAATATATTAATTCAGTGCTTAAATGTTTAGGATCAGTCACTCTGTTTCCACAGTGACTGCACTATTTTATATTCCCACCAGTTCTATACAGTGTTTCTAATTTCTCCACATACTTGTCAACACTTATTTTCTCTTTTGATAGTAACTATACTTTTAAATATTTATTTACTTGAGAGGTACAAAGATATAAAGATAGAGACACAGAGAGACAAATAGAAAGAGACAGAGAGAGCTCTTATCCATTGGTTCACTCTCCAAATGTCTGCAATGGCTGGGACTGGGCTGTGGTAAGCAGGTAGCTTGGAAGGCAATCCAGGTGTTCCACGTGGGTAGTAGAAATCCAATTACTTCACCAATCCTTGCTGCCTCTCAAGATATGCATTATCAGGAAACTGCACTCAGGAGTCAGAGCTGAGAATTGAACCTAGGTACTGAGGTATGGAAAGTGGGCATCTTAACAGATAAGCCAAATGTTCACGCCCAGTAATAGCCATCCTAGTGGATATGTAGTGATACATCACGGTGGTTTTGATTAGCACATTTCTGATAGATAATGATGATTGGCATTTTTCATGTGTTTATTGGCTATTTGTGTATGCTTTTAAAGAAATGTCTATTCAAGTCCTTTTTCCATTTTTTAAAAAATTTTTGTTGCTGTTGATGTTGTCACCCACATTTAAGGACCTTTGTAGTTACACTGGATGCTTCTGGATAATTCAAGATAATCTCCTTATGTTAAGGTAAATTGATTAGTAACCCTAATTCCATTTGCAACCTTAATTTTCTTTCATCATGTAATGTATTATATTCACAATTTGAGAAGATAATAAATCACAGCAACAGAATGAAGAACAACCATGTAATCATTTCAAATAAATGCAGGAAAAGCATTTCATAAGATTCACCATAGTTTCATAATAATAAATCTCAATAAATTTAGTATAGAAAAGAATACTTCAAAATTAGCAAGGCTATATATGACAAACTCACAGTCAATATCATACTGAATGGGAAAAGTTTCGCCTTAGAACAGGAACAAAACAAGGGTGTCTGCTTTCATTACTCTTATTAATATAGTATAAGAAGTATTAAAAGCAATTAAGAGGCTCACTAGGCTAATCCTCCGCCTGCGGCACCGGCACTCCAGATTCTAGTCCCGGTTGGGGTGCCGGTTCTGTCCCAATTGCTCCTCTTCCAGTCCAGCTCTCTGTTGTGGCCCGAGAAGGCAGTGGAGGATGGCCCAAGTGCTTGGGCCCTGCACCTGCATGGGAGACCAGGAGGAAGCACCTGGTTCCTGGCCTCGGATCGGCGCAGCGCGCCAGCCGAGGCATCCATTTGGGGGGATGAACCAACAGAAAAGGAAGACTTTTCTCTCTGTCTCTCTCTCTCTGCCTAACTCTGCCTGTTAAAAAAAAAGCAATTAAGGAATAGAAATAAAAGTGCATCAAAAGTGGGAAAAAGTCAAAATATTCATGTTTGCTGATGACACGATTTTGTACATGAAAACATCTAAACACTCCATCAAAAAGCTTTTAGAACTAATAAAGCAATTCAGTAAAATTGCAGGATACAAAATCAACATACAAAAAAAGTCGCACATTTATACATCAGTAATGACCTTGCTGAAAGAGAAATGAAGAAAGCAATGCCATTCATAGTAACTACACAAAATTAACTATTTAGGAATAAATTTAAGCAAGGAAGTGAAATATCTCTATATAAAAATTATAAAACACTGACAAAAGAAGTCAAGGACATACCAACAAAAGGAAAGAAATTAGATCTCTACTTCTCATCATATACAAAACACACTCAAAATGGATCAAGGATCTAAATGTTAGATGGACTTGAAACTATGAAATAACTAGAAGAGAACAGGGGAAACGCTTTAAGACATTGGTATAGGCAATGATATTTTGGTGTAAGACCCCCAAGATGTTGCACAGGCACCAAAAGCAATATTAAACAAATGGGGTGATATCAAACTATAAAGATTTTCTAAACAGCAAAGCCAACAATCAATAGGGTGAATGGTATCCAAAAAATGGGAGAAAATTGCAATCTATTTCTCCAATAACTGATTAATATCCAGAATATACCAATAAATTAAAAACTCAGCAGTGGAAAAACAACTAATCCAGTTAAGAAATGCACAAAGACTTGAGTGGATATTGCCATAAGAAGAAATACAAATGGCCATCAAATATATGAAAAAAATGCTCAGTATCATTATCTCTCAGAGAAATACAAATGAAAAGACAGTAATATTTCACTTATTCCTGTTAGAATGGTTATGATGATAAAGAAAGCAACAAATGTTGACAATGGTGTGGGGAAAGGAGAACTATAATACACTGCTTTTGGGAATGTAAATTAGTACAGCCACTGTGGAAAACAGTATTGAGATTCCTTTGAAAACTGGAAATAGAACTACTCTATGATGCAGCAATTCTGCTATTGACTGTGTGTCTAATAGACATGAAATCACTGTATCAAAGGGATACCGGCTCTGCAGTGTTTGTTGCACCACTATTCACAACAGCCTAGATATGTATTCAGTTAAAGTGTCCATCATCAGATGAATGGACGAAACAAGTGTGGTATGTATACATAACTGAATACTACTCAGCCATAAAAGGAATAAACCCCTGCCATTTTCAGCAAAATGGATGGAACTGGAGGACATCATGTTAAGCGCAATAGGTCAGACACAAAAATAAATGCTTCATGTTCTCCCTCATATGCAGAAGCTTAAAAAAAACTTTCAATCTGAACATATAATGGTGACTACTGACTATTAGAGACTGTATGGTGTAGGGAGAGATAGAGGCAGTTTGGCTAATGGTTGCCAAATCAGGGTTAGTGCAAAGGAGTAAGTTTCTCATATTACATAGCATGGTAGGGAGACTACAGTTTGTGATAAACTGCTATATATTGTAAGAACAAATAGAAGAAAGAAGTTCCAAGTCTCCAATCATAAAATAATGTCAAAGAAGGGGAAATGTTGATTATCTTGTTTTGACCACTACACATTATATACGTGTGTTGAAATGTCACATTGTAGCCCAAAATGTGTATAATTATTTTTAACAAAAAATTTTTTAAAAATATTCAACAGATTTTGTTCATCTCCAGAGCAGTCCTGGTGTTCATTTGGGTGCCAAGAGCCTTGGCCTTTGGTTAACTCCAAAGTCTCCCAGGAACCACAATACATAAGGGCCAATGTAGTTGAATTACACAATATTGTGTAGATGAGGATCCCAAGCCTCAGCAAAAGACAATAATCCAATCAAGGTCATGACAGAGTTGAGACTAGAATTTAGGTTATGCATGCAGACCACTCAGAAGATTCACTAACAAGAAAGGGGGGAAGGAAAAGCATCTTCCATCTCTATTAATTGCTAAGGCTCAGAGAGAATGTATGCCAGAACAGTTGAGAAAACAGAACTCATCCATGGGCAAAGGGATAAAGACCTAGGAGTGGTATTTAGAGGGGAATTCAGTGCACCTTTATAAAACACCAGCACTGAGTTCTTCATTTCTGAAAAGTGCTTTGAAAGCTCCCAGGTATCCCCATTATCCACCAATCATTTCCTATAGTCATTGGGTAAATGCTGAATAGGGGGTGTGGGGAAAGGGAAGAGTGGAAGAGGAGTCCTTTAACAGCACTGTCTTTGTCTCTTAATTGTCATGTCTTCACAATAACAGGTCAACCTATGGATATATGAAGGTCTTGCATTTTTTCTGAGAAGCAAAACTCTTATGTGTTTTTGTGAAAACAGCACAAATGTAGGTGAAAGTTCCACAGTGTGATAGTGAGAGGAGAGATAAGTGTGTTTAGATTCGATCCTTTCTGGGGTAGGTGTTGTGGTGCAGCAGGTTAAGCTGCTGCTTGGGATGCTGGCATCCTATGTCAGAGTGCTGATTCAAGTCCCAGATCCTCTGTGTGCTTCTTTTTTTTAAAAAAAAAATTATTTATTTATTTGAAAGTCAGAGTTACACAGAGAGAGAAGGAGAGGCAGACAGAGAAAGATCTTCCATTCACTGGTTCACTCCCCAGTTGGCTACAATGGCCAGAGCTGCAACAATCCGAAACCAGGAGCCAGGAGCTTCTTCTGGGTCTCCCACATGGGTGCAGGGGCCCAAGGACTTGGGCCATCTTCTACTGCTTTCCCAGGCCGCAGCAGAGAGCTGGATCAGAAGAGGAACAGCTGGGGCTCAAACCAGTGCCCATATGGAATGCTGGCACTGCAGGTGGCGGCTTTTACTCACTATGCTGCAGTGCTGGCCCCCTCTGTGTGCTTCTAATCCAACTTCCTGCTAACGTGCCTGAGAGGCAGCAGATGATGACTCAAGTGTTTAGGCCCCTGCCACCCATATGGGCCACCAAGATGGAGTTCCTGGCTCCTGGTTTTAGCCTGGCCTTGCCCCAGCTGTTACAGGCATTTGAAAGATGAAAGATCTTTCACTCTGTGTTTCTCTCTGTCAATATACCTCTCAGAAAATAATTCTTGAAAAAAGAATCAGTCCTTTCCATACAAAAATTGCAAAGCAATTTAAAAGCCCATAGGGAAATTAAATATATTAGGCAGATATTGAGAGCTTCCTGTGGTTATGTTTTTCCCCTTTGAGCATATGAGCCATCAATATACCCTATCTCCAGTGTATGTATAAATTTATGATATACTGTATGTCCACTGAGGCCTCAGATAAGAGAGAGATCATCAGAATTCCTACTGGTCATCTCAGGACCTTTAGATTCCAGTTTTCACAGTTCTGGTTATCATCCTTCCTGATGGCAGAGGGAAAGACAAATTGGAAATGGGTACCAGAGAAACCATGAAATAGAATATCAAGGGATTAGTTCTGGTTCTGGTTTTCCTTCCTCCATGACTTTGCTGTAAAAGTTGAACAGTAAAGCTCTTTGCGTGTCCTCCTATTTTCTTAATAATGATGACAAGCACATTCAAAAATTATACAATATACCTGGGACAATAAGGGGTACTTTATATTTTCTATCTTATGCATCATAATAGTTCTAGGTTGTTGATACTCCTGTTATGCCCAAATTACAGTTCAGGCCATAGGAGCATGAAGAGGCTAAGAAATTTGCCAGTTAGGAAATGGTAGAGTAGGAATGCATACTCAAATACCCTGGTTCGAGAATCTGCTCTTAAAATCACCATGCATCCTGCTTTCCCTCTAGAAAAAAAAATGAAATAAGATTAATTATCTCATTGGGCTATTGGGAATAGCAAATGTAATATATAGACTAACGTGAGATGTTTTTAATACTAGAAAAGTCATAAAATTATTTGCCTAGATTTAGACCTGTGAAATCTTGGGCCATTGATTTCATTCTCAGAGACTCAATTTCCATGACTGCAGGTCAAGAGGGTTAGACTCCTTTGAGTACTTGAATTGACAGACCCCTAACCAGTGCATGTGAACACAAAATTTTGGATTGACTTGAAAGTGTTCATGGGCAATTCTTGCAAAGTTTAATTATGGAGCCCAAGTTCAGTATACTTGATATAGCATCAAGTCTTGTTGCTTATGGACCCAAGAAAGCCTCTTTTCTCAGAATTACCAGGCTTCCTTTCTCCTCACTGTAATGACAACCCCTTATATGAGCATCAGATGCTTTTATTTTTAAGTTCGCTTTCTTCCTTAGGAACAAGGGTTCCTAAGACCTTAGCCAACAATTAGCTCCATGTTACAGATATAATGAAACTAAGGCCAAAAATATGTGACTGGGTGAGTCAGTAACAGAACTAGGACTAGAACACCCAATTTCTTTCTAATGTTTCTTTCTGATCCTTCTAGGAGTATTTATGCCACATGGCTGTATGATGCACTGGAAAAATTCCAAGCCAACTTAGTTTGTTTCAAAAAGGTTGCTTGAATTTATAGGCAAACTTTACATTTAATATTTTAAAATCCTCATATATCTTGAAAGAATTTGTCTCTACTTCTTAGTAGCAGAGTGGAGGCTTAAATGAAGTGATGACAAGTCAGGGAACCAAGATGAATTTGCTGATTGACTCAATTGCTTCTAGAGCATGCTGGAAAAATGCCAATGGCTTAAGTCCCCCTTTTGGATCTCAATCGCATCATCAGTAAAATGAATGGCTAAACTAAATTGGATGATAGTACATGTCCTTGTTTTGGCCCAAATTTAGCAAGAGATATTGAAACTCTGGTTACCTAAATTGATTTGGGTGCAAAGAAAGATACATAGACAGCCACTCAGTTGGGAGGGATAGATTCTATAAGGGTCATGAGATTCTTGGTTGATTGCTATTTTTGCATTTCAACATAAAGGTTACTTCTGCTTATATCACAATTATCTAGAATTTTTAGTTACCCAGTGTCCCAATCATCCAATCTACATTCATTCACTTATGAACCAGAATCTAGCTGGTTCCACACATAAATGAAGCTGTGGAAATTGACTAGATCTGTTCAAATATCAGAACCAAGCAGGATCTCTTCTACCTAACAGATGCATGAAACTATCCTGCCCTTTTATACAACACACTTCCTACCCAGGATTCAACATAGAAACTACATACACATAGCTTCTTTGTCCTCTTAAATTCACTTGTCTCATTTCTACAAAAAAGAGGTCAATTTTTGTTAATGGGGAACCTGAATATAATCTGAAGATGGCCATTCCTATCAGGTTAGCTAGAAATGATATTAAAAGACCTAATTGCTCCCACCATCCCTGGGCTGAGACACTGATCAAGTTTCTAATGTCAAAAACTGCAGTGAGTGATGTCACCAAAACAGTGGACGAGCAAGCTGCAAATTCTTGTTTCTCCACAGAGACATGGAGAGAAAGTAGCCAAAAGCTACATAATATAACCTTATAGAAGCTGTGGAAAACAATAGACTTCTCCAGTAACCAAGCAAAGACCCAGTTGGCTGATACTAAGACTCAGAATATATCATATTAATTAGTAAAGGACTTTACTAGCACAGAGCCAGTCTTTTTTTAAAGATTTATTTATTCATTTGAAAGTGGGAGTTACACACGGAAGGAGAGGCAGAGAGAAAGAGAGAGAGAAGCCCTCCATCTGCTGGCTTGCTCGCCAGATGGCCCCGAAATGGCCAGAGCTGTGGCGATCCAAAGCCAGGAGCCAGGAGCTTCTTCCAGGTCTCCCACATGGGTGCAGGGGCCCAGGGACTTGGGCCATCTTCTACTGCTTTCCCAGGCCATAGCAGAGAGCTGTACTGGAAGTAGAGCAGCCGGGACATGAACTGGCACCCATATGGGATGCCTGCATTGCAGGCAGCAGTCCTACTCGCTATGCCACAGCTCTGGCCCCATAGAGTTGATCTTAAAAGACTTTCAGAAGTAGTTGTTCATTCCAATGCCTAATTTTAACCAAAAGTAAAAAAAATATGAAGAAACAAGAAAACATGATCCATTCAAGGGCAAAAAGTAAAGTGGCAGAAAACAGCTTCGAAGGAACAAATGCATCTAACTCACTAGACAAATTCTTAAAAATGCTCAAATAAGGGCTGGCATTGTGACAGAGCAGGTTAAGCCACAGCTTATGACACTGGCATCCCTTATGAGCATTGGTTCAAGTCCCAGCTGTTCCACTTCTGATCCAATTCCCTGCTAATGTGCCTGGGAAGGCAGCAGAAGATGGCTTAGCTGCTTCAGCCCCTGCACCCATGTGGGAGACCTGGATGGAGTTTCAGGCTCCTAACTTCAACCTGATCCAGCCATGCTCTTGTAGGCATTTGAGGAATGAATCAGGGGATGGGGGATTCTCTCTCTCACTCTCTCTCTCTCTCTCATACTGCCTTTCAAATAAAATACATCTTTCAAAGAAATAAAAAATTATTGCAGTGACTTAAGGTAGGGGAAGAAAATTAAGAGAGAAGGAGAGAGAGAGAGAAACAGGAAAAATAAGAGGAGGAAGAAGAAAAGGAGGAAGAAAAACAAGAAAACTTTCCACAAAATCTTAGACTCTTTTGCTAATATAATATTGCTAGAATTCAGGCACATTCCTCAGCAGTGTTTTTAATTGATTTATGACAAATTACAGAAAATGGATTGAATTCTAAGCAATAGAGCTTTTAAATCATTTTGTCCAATAAACATTTATTTAGTGTTTGTTAGCCACTTTTCTAGGTTCTGGAGATAGGCCTTACTCTTGAGATGTTCAAGAATGTGGAGAGGAGTTCAGAATTTGAAGACATATAAACAAATACTTATAATTAGTATGGTCACTTTGTAATAAGAAGGTATGCTTGAGGAAGAAGGAAATAAATTCTGTCTGGGTGGAGAAAGAATTCTGTTTGAGTGCTCTGGAGCATATTGGAAGGTAGACAAATGCGCATCAGTCAGAAATACTATCAAAGGTGAACTAGCTCATAAAAATTAAATCAAAAGAGAGGGAAAGAGTGGACATATGGTAGAGCAGTTAAGACGCTACTTGGGATCCCCACATCCCATATCAGGGTGCCTGGGTTCAAGTCCCAATTCTGATTTCAATTTCAGTTTCCTGCTAATGTGCCCCCTGGGAGGCAGCAGGTGATGGCTCAGGTACTTGGCTCCTCGACACCCACATGCGAAACCCAGATGGAGTTCCAGTCTCCTGGCTTAGGCTTGGTCCAGACCTGGATTTTGTGGGCATTTTGGGGAGTGAACCAGTGGATCTACTAACTTCAAAGTATGTGCCTTTATTTTATTTTATTTTATTTTATTTTATTTTTTTTTAGTATGTGCCTTTAAACAACATGCTATGATGCTTACACTCTTGGGATTAAAAAAGGAAACAAAGGGATTAGAAAGCCAAGTTAGGTGACTATTGTGACAACTCAGAATAATAAAATTGATGTGAGTCTGAACCAAGGCAATTGGTGTCCCTATTTTTAATAAATATGTCCTATAGACATGCATCCAAGTTCAAATCCAGTATATGTAAGGGCTTCCAGTTTTGCCCAGATTGACTAGCCATATCCTACTCAGGTCCTTCCTCTTATAGCTAAAAAACTATACATTTACCAAAACTAATGTACAAATGAAGACCCTGAAAGGTGGAAGGAAGATAAGGCATGCTACTCAAGGATGTCGGGACTTGAGGAACATACCAGGCTAAGTTTCCTAGGTTTCCTATTCATTTCCCATATAACATAGACAGAGTACTTGAAAAGCCTCCAATTCATAACTACCAATAGGCATAGGCAAAAAAAAATCTACAAGAAAAACCTCAGGTAGGTCCTTGGAGCCAACACTGCAGTGCAGCAGGTTAAGCCACTGTCTGTAGCACAGGCATCCCACGTGGGCACCGGTTCGAGTCCCAGCTGCTCCACTTCCAATCCAGCTCTCTGCTAATGCACCTGGGAAAGCAGTGGAAGATGGCCCAAGTGCTTGGACCCCTGCACCCTCGTGGGAGACCCGGATGAAACTTCTGGCGCCTGGCTTCAGCATAGCCCAGCCCTGGCTGCTGCAGCCATGTGGAAAGTAAACCAGTGGATAGAAGGCCAATGCGCTCGCTCTCTCTCTCTCTCTCTCTCTCTCCCTGCCTCTCCTTCTCTCTCTGTATAACTCTTTCAAATAAAAAATGAACATTAAAAAAAAATAAAAAGGAAAAACCTGTCCTCCCTATCCAAAGGAGCTGGAAAAGGATATCCCAACAAAAAAAAAAAAAGGATATATACATCATATTCTACTCTAATATCAAATGGAAAATCTTCACTCTGTCCTCATGGGGACAAATATGGAGCTGATTTTCCACTCCATTCCCCTCTGCTATACAGAATAAGTCTCTGATTTCTTTTCCCCCTTTCAGCCTTTATTTGAATGACTAAGTGGGAAGATGATCTTCCATTCCCAGAACCTCAGAAGTATGGGAAGTGATCAGAGTTCTTTGCTGAGTAGTGTTAGCAGGACCGATCAAGGAATTTGTGTTCCATCTATCAGCAGGTAAAATCAAGCATTGATCTGATTTCGCCCTCCATAATAGTGCCAGTGGAACTAAATGAGGAAATTAGCTTCATTTCCCACCTGGATGAAGCAGACCATGCTCTTACTAACTTATCAAGGGTAGCACCAGGCATCCAGTGTCACATTGAACCACCATTTCTACCTAGCAACAATATTTAATTAAGCAATTCAAGATGAGGTTAGTCATCTGTAGGTTTTACTGCCTTGCCCTTGTGCCAGTGGAACTCACTGGAGAATTCAACCAGCATCACTGAGACTGAGGAAGGCAGTGCAATTGGCTACTTTCCCCACAGTTTTGATGTCAACAAAAATAAATGAGGAATTGATCTCCATATGTTAAACATTACATAAGTGGGAAAGGGTGTTACCAGCAGGGTAGTTGAAAGTCTGCTTCTTGTTCCCCCTGGAGACAGCAGTGCCCATATGAGAACTGAGCCTCCAACTCTATCCAGTAACAAGGAGAGGAAGAAGATGATTTGCAATTAGGTAACAACCATTCTGTCACCCTTCTTTCTTGCAGCAGCAAAATAGTGTGAGTTCATTCTCTGCTTTTCCCTCATGTAATGTCAGGGAACTCAAAGGGAATTGATTTTACACTCCCCTCACCACAAGGATGCAAGGATAAAGTGCAAAATAGTGGTCTGTTTTCCTTTTTTAAAGATTATTTATTTACTTGAAAGTCAGAGTTACACAGAGAGAAGTAGAGGCAGAGAAAGAGAGATCTTCCATCCACTGGTTCACTCCCCAGTTGGCCGCAATGGCCGGAACTGTGCCAATCCAAAGCCAGGAGCCAGGAGTTTCTTCCAGGTCTCCCATGATGGTGCAGGGGCCCAAGCATTTGGGCCATCCTCTACTGCTTTCCTAGGCCATAGCAGAGAGCTAGATCAGAAGTGGAGCATCTGGGACTCGAACTGGCGCCCATATGGGATGCTGGCACTGCAGGTGGTGACTTTATCCACTATGCCACAGCACCAGCCCTGTGGCCTACTTTCACCAAGAAAGTGTCAGCAGATCTGAAAGGTCAGGTGGACTTCCAATCCACCCTGACACTGACAATCAGTGTCTCACTTTGTCAGAGTGGTATCAACAAATATATGAAAAAAAAATGCTCAATATCACAAATAATCAGGGAAATGCAAGTCAAAACCACAATGATATATCAATTAACCCCAGTTTTTAAACAGTTATTTATTTATCTGAAAAGCAGATTTACAGAGAAGCAGAGGCAGAGAGAGAGAGAGAGAGAGAGCACACTTCCATCCACTGGTTCACTCCCCTACTGGTTGCAATGGCCAGAGCTGGGTTGATCCGAAGCCAGGAGCCAGGAGTCTTTCCGGGTCCCACATGTGGGTGCAGGGACACAAGGATTTGGGCCATCTTCTACTTCTTTCCTTGACCATAGAAGAAAGCTGGATCAGAAGCCAAGCAGCCAGGTCTCAAACCAGTGCCCATATGGGATGCTGGCACTGCAGGCGATGGCTTTACCTGCTATACCACAACCCTGGCCCCAACTAGCCCCAATTAAAGTGGCTATTATCAAAAAAACATAAAATGACAAAAGTTGGCAACGATGTGAATAAAAGGGAACTCTTACACACAGTCTGTAGGAGAGTTAAGTCAGTACATTCATTATGAAAATACAGTAAGAACTAAAAATAGAACTTCAATATGATCAAAAAGTCCAAGTGAAATCATTGCACCAAAAAGATGATTGTGATCCCATATTTATTGAAGTATTGTTCACAATAGCCAAAACATGAAATCAAGTACGGTGTCCATCAACAGACAAATAGGTAAATAAAGTGTATATACACAATGGAATAATATTCAGCCATAAAAATGTAATCTGTGGTAATATGGCTGGAACTGGAGATCATCATATTAACTAAAATAGGCAGGCACAGACAAATAATGCCTACTGACTTTTTGTGGCAACTATAAAACTTGAACACCTAGAGGGATAAGAGTAGAATAGGGGATAATGGAGGCTAGGAAGTATAGCATAAAGGAGGGCAGGAAAGAGACTAGATAATGGGTACCAACTGTTACATGAGAACTAGTTCTGATGTTATACAGCACAGAAGAGGACCACAGTTTGCAGTATAGTTTTATATATTTCAAAATAACTAGAATAGTATGAAGATTTTCAATGAATAGATACTATAAATGTTTGAGATAGAAAAACTAATTATGCTGATTTGATCATTATACTATATATATAAATATATACATACATACATATCAAACTATCACACTATACCCCACAAATACTTATGAACATTACGGGTTGATTAAAAATAAACAATATGTTAAAAGTGCAGGAAAATACAACAACCAATGAAGAAAAAAATGGAACACACTGTATTCCACATCCAAAATCTGATGCCAAAAGAAAGTGATACAAGCGTTTTTTTTTTAAAGGAATTTATTTATTTGAAAGGCAGAGTGGTAGAGAGAGAGGGAAAAAACAGAGAGGCAGAGGGGGCGGGGGGAGGAGAGACAAACTGAGACTCCATCCACTGGTTTACTCCTCAAAGGTCCACAATAGCCAGAGCTGATTCAGGCTGAAGCCAGGAGTCAGGGACTCCATTTGGGTCTCCCACGTGGCAACAATAATCCAAGTACTTGGGCCATCATCTGTTGCCTCCCAGATGCAATAGCAGGAAGCAGAAGCAGAGGACCAGAAGCAGAGGTAGGACTTGATCCCAGACATCCCATCAGAGATGTAGATGTTGCAGGAATCAACTTAACCCATGGCACTACAACTACTCCATGGAATAACCTTTCTTGAAGTATTAAAAGAAAATAACTGGGGGCCGGCACTGTGGTGTAGTGGGTAAAGCCACCACCTGCAGTGCCATCATCCTGTATGGACGCCAGTTTGAGTCCTGGCTGCTCCACTTCTGATCCTGCTCTCTGCTATGGCCTGGGAAAGCAGTAGAAGATGGCCCAAGGCCTTGGGCCCCTGCACCCGTGTGGGAGACCTGGAAGAAGCTCTTGGCTCCTGGCTTCAGATTGGTGCAGCTCCGGCCATTGCAGCAAATTGGGGAGTGAACCAGAGGATAGAAGACCTCTTTCTCTCTCTCTCTCTCTCTCTCTCTCTCTGTCTGTCTCTCCTTCTCTTTCTCTGTGTAACTCTGACTTTCAAATAAATGAAATAAATCTTTTAAAAAAAGAAAAAAAATAACTGTCAACCACAATTAAATAGGAGGGATCAATAAAAATTATGGAAAATACATATTATAAAAATTCTGCATAGATTTCAAAGATTATTTGCATGGAAATACAATAGTCTTTTTTAAAAAGATTTATTTTATTTATTTGAAAGACATAGTTATAGAGACAGAGAAAGGTCTTCCATCCGCTGGTTCACCCCCAGATGGCCACAACGGCTGGAGCTGAGCCGATCTGAAGCCAGGAGCCAGGAGCTTCCTCCAGGTCCCCCACACGGGTGCAGGGGCCCAAGGACTTGGGCCATCTTCTACTGCTTTCCCAGGCCACAGCAGAGAGCTGGATCGGAAGAGGAGCAGCCGGGCCTAGAACTGGAGCCCATATGGGATGCCAGCGCTTCAGGCCAGGGCTTTAACTCACTGCGCCACACTTCCAGCCCCATACACTAGTCTTTTAATTCCATCTTCCATGAACTTTTTGAAATTGTTGCATATCTGGTAAAAATGCTATTCAGTGATGAAGGGGAAATACAGACATTCTTGGCCTTGGATCTCTGCATCCATGTGGGAGACCCAGAGGAAGCTCCTCATTCCTGGCTTCGGATCAGCTGGCCTGTTGCACCCATTTGGGGAGTGAACCAGTGAATGGAAGACCTCTCTCTCTCTCTCTCTCTCTTTCTCTCTCTCTCTGCCTCTCCTTCTCTCTCTGTATGACTCTTACTTTTAAATAAATAAATAAATCTTTTAAAAAAATTAGTGAATTAGTTGAGAACAATATAATCAACCATACAATTCAATTATATATATACAGAACACTCCATTCAACAATAGCAGAATGTTACTTCTTTAAAGTGTCCACAGAACACATTTTCCAAGATAGGTCAGATATTGAGCCATAAAACAAACTTCCAACAAATGTAAAAGATTTGGAATAGCACAGAGTATGTCATATGGTTATAATGTAACCAAATTAGAAAGAAAATAAGAGAAAAACTAAGAAAATCTCTAAAAAATTGATACTGACACAATAAATTTTAAAAACCGCATAGAATTGAAGGTGCAAGCATTGTGGCATAGTAGATTAAGCTGCCGTTTGCAGTGTTGGCATCCCATATTGGGGGGGGGGTGCCATTCAAGTCCTGGCTGCTCCACTTCTGATTCAGCTCCCTGCTAATGGCCTGGTAGAAGCGGTATAAGATGGCCCAAGTGCTTAGGCTCCTGCACCCACACGGGAGGCCTGGTTGAATCTCCTGGCTCTTGGTTTTGGCCTGGCTAAGCCCCAGTTTCTCTCTCTCTCTCTCTCTCTCTCTCTCTCTCTCTCTCTTCTCCCTCTCATTCCTGCTCTGTAACTCTCCCTTTAAAATTAATAAAATAAATCTTTTTAAAAAAATTACATAGAATTGAGGCCAGCATTGTGGCACAGGGGATTAAGCGATTGCCTGCAATGCTGGCATCCCATATGGGGCCCCATTGAAGTCTCAGCATTTCCACTTCTGATCCAGCTCCTTGCTAATGTACTTAAGAAAACAGCAGAGGATGGTTCAAGTGCTTGAGCCAATGCACCCATGTGTAGTCCCAGATGATGCTCCTTGCTCCTGGCTTCAGCCTGACCCAGCCCTAGCGATTGCAGCTATTTGGCGAGTGAACCAGTGGATGGAAGATTCTCTCCCTCTCTCTCTGTAACTCTGCCTTTCAACTAAATAAAATAAATATTTGATAAATAATTCAATAAATAAATCATAAAATTACATAGAATTGAATGAAAATTAAACTAGAACACTTTAAAGTATTTGTTATATAATTGAAAATGTGCTGGGAATAAATTTACAGAATATACTCTTACTTTATGAGAGACTACATGAAATATATAATTTAAGTTTCTACCTCAAATAGCTAGAAAAGTAAGATTAAATGAGGAACTGGGCCAGTGCCGCGGCTCACTAGGCTAATCCTCCACCTGCGGTGCCAACACACCGGGTTCTAGTCCCGGTCGGGGCGCCGGATTCTGTCCCGGTTGCCCCTCTTCCAGGCCAGCTCTCTGCTGTGACCCGGGAAGGCAGTGGAGGATGGCCCAAGTGTTTGGGCCCTGCACCCGCATGGGAGACCAGGGGAAGCACCTGGCTCCTGGCTTTGGATCAGCGCGGTGTACCGGCCACAGCGCGCCGGCCACGGCGGCCATTGCAGGGTGAACCAATGGCAAAGGAAGACCTTTCTCTCTGTCCTTCTCTCTCACTGTCCACTCTGCCTGTCAAAAAAAAAAAAAAATTGGAGACATCACAATACTAGATTTCAAGACATATTACATGGTTATTGTCATCAAAACAGCATAGTATTGGCATAAGAATAGACACATAGATCACTGCAACAGAATAGAAACCCCAGAAATGAATCCAGTCATCTACAACCAACTTATCTTTGACAAAGAAGCTGTAAACATCCCCTGGGACAAGGAAGTCTCTTCAATACGTGGTGTTTCAAAAACCGGATTTCCACACACGGAAGTCTGAAATAATATCCCTACCTTATATCTAATACAAAAGTAAACATAATAAACATAATAAAAGTTAGATCTAAAATTATGAAACTACTATAGGAAAACATACTCTAAGACATTGGCACAGACAATGATTTTTTGGATGAGACAAAAGCACAGGCAATTAAAGTAAAAATAGACAAATGGGATTATATCAAATTAGGAAAATTCTACACAGCAGAGGAAACAATCAATAGAGTGAAAAGACAAGCTACAGCATGGGAAAAATATTTGTAATCTATGCATCTGATAAAGGATTAATATCCAGAATAGTAAGGAGTTCAAAAAATTCAATAACAACAAAACAAACAATCCAGATGAGATGGGGAAAGGTTCTAAATATGTATGTTTTGAAGAAAATCAATGGCCAAGAAACACGTGAAAAAATGCTCAGTACCACTAACCTTCAGGGAAATGAAAATAAATAACCACAATGATGTATCTCACTTCAATTAGAATGACTGTTATCAAAAGTCAAAAAATAAAAATATTAGTGAGGATATAGAGAAAAGGAAACCTTTATGCACACTGTTGGTGGGAATGCAAATTAGTACACCCATTATAGAAAACAGTATGGAAATTCCTCAAAAAACTAAAAATAGATCTACTATACGGCCTATCTGACCTATCTGACTTCTATGAATATATTAAAAGCGAGTGAAGTCAGCATATAAAAGGGACACCTTTATTTATTTCCATGTTTATTGCGGTACTATTCATAATTGCAAAGAGATTGAATCAGCCTAGATGTCCAACAATGGGTGAATGGATAAAGAAAATATGGTATGTACACACATAAAAAAGAATGAAATCCTGACGTTTGCAACAGAATGGATGAAACTGCAGATCATTATGCTAAGTGAGATAAACCAGACAGAGAAAGACAATTAACAGATATTTTCTCTCACATGTGAGTGAATATATGTATGTTAATATGTATGTATATTTTATACATACACACATATATAGTTATATATAGTAATATATTGTGTACTTATGTGTATATATACTGTACATATATAGTAAAATATAGCAATATAAAATATATAACTTTACATGTGTGTATTTATATATACATATATAGTAACTTGTGTGCTGCCATATTATTCAGAATATAGATATTTATAAATGTCTTCACTGAATTATACTGAAATTGTATGTATACAATGAATTGTCCTCACTAAATTATACCCCTCAAAAATAATGTAAATTTATTTCTTTTTTTACATGTTTTAACTTGTTTTTAAAGATTTATTTATTTGAAAGGCAGAGTTACAGAGAGAGAGGGAGAGACAGAGAGAGAAAGACAGAGATCTTCCATCCACTGGTTCACTCCCCATATGGTCACAACAGCTGGGACTGGGCCAGGCTAAAATCAGGATCCAGGAGCTTCTTCTGGGTGTCTCACATGAGTGCAGGAGCCCAGGAACTTGGGCCATGCTCTGCTGGTTTCCCAGGCACATTAGCAGGGAGCTAGATCAGAAGTGGAGCAGCCAGGACTCCATCCGGTGCCCATCTATGATGACAGCCTTGCAGGCTGTGGTTTAACCTGATGCGCCGCAATATTGGCCCCTGGAACTTTCTTTGTACATGTTAGGATCTTTGTCATGAATCCCATGTTAAGTTACATTAATATATCCATCCCTGCTTTAAAAATTATATGTATGTGTGCACACACACACAATGTTTACATATGAAGCAAGTTAAAATGTCAAAAATTGCTAAATCTTTGTATGTTTATTGAATTATTCTGTAATTTTTTTCTGTATTATTTGAGATCTTTGAAAATAAAAACAAAAAATAAAACAAAAAGAGAAAGTCAATTCACTTAAGAAACCCAGTGAGGGTAAGGGAAATTACCTCCTGCCTGTCACCTTGGGCGTGCTTATTCTGAGCATTACTAACTTTCAGTTCAGTATTAAATGACAGGGATGCTCAGCACTTCTGCCTGATCTTCACCGGGACACGAATTAAAACAAGCGCTTTGATCTCGAAACAGAGGAGAGAGGGTTGCTTCAGCGGGAGAAGAGGATAAAAGGTCGGAACTCAGAAGTGTTTTTGTGAAGGGACAAAGTGTGTTGATAAGTGTGTAAGCTGCTGCAAATGAGCTCCATTATTTTCCAGCTCCATAGACTCTCTTTGCCTCCGTTTTCTTATCTGTCATGTGGAGGAGATAATATCCATGTCATTAGGTTGTTGGGAGGGTTAAATGACGTAAGATATGCAAACACATAAGTCAGCATCTGGCACATAAGTTCTGTAGTTGGTGAAGTTGAAAAAATTTTGAAAATAACACGCTGTTAAAGATGTGGCAGCTATGGAAAACAGGCACTATCGCATAGTTTTGATGAGAATATAAATTGATGTGCAACCTCATAGCAGATCAATTTTGTATTTTCCATCAAAATGTTCAGTCTATTCACCAATTCTACTGGTGACAATTTTCTGCTGGTATATTCATTTATACATGTATCAAGAAATATATACAAATGATATTATTACATAATATAATAACAGCAAATGGCCATCAATAGAGGACATGTTATATTGATTATGCAGCATACAACCAGTGGAATACTTAGCAATCATTAAAAGAGAGTGAGGCACCTTTGTATGTGCTAATATTGTTAAATACAAAAAATATAACAAATTTTTAAAACTATATATAGGATGCTTCCATTATTGAAGAAAGGAGCATGGAAATGCTTTTATTTGCATATGCATAGAATATTTCTGAAATGATTCATAAGAAGCTTTCAACGGTGTTTGTCTCTGTTTAGGGCTCTGGGAAGTTTAGAGTCTAGAGGGAAAAAGCAGCTTAATTTCATTGCATATTATGTGAATATACATTTTGCCAAGTGAAAACATTACTTTTTCAGTAAAAACTACTTAATGAAAACCATCACAGAACAATTGGAAATGCTTAAGAGATCTTCTCAATTAGATATTTTACATTTAAAAAAGATAATTACTTAAACAAATATGTACTTGACTTGAGGGGATTTTCAGAAAGAAAACAAAAGTTCATTCCTAACCAGATATGAGGCTCTTGTTTCATCTTTATGGAAACCTGCTGGTCTCCCCTTCATAGTCCCTGGTCCATCCTTTGGGAGAAGGCAGATTGCTGGGGCAAAGAGCATGACCTCAGCTGCTGAAGGAGCCTGTGTTCCACTCCTGGTCCTACAAGATAGCAGTGGTGGAACGTTAAGAAGGTCTCATCCTTTCTCAGGCTTTCAGGCTTCCGTATCCAAAAGGGGGAATCAAAATATCTATTTCACTGGATTTTGCAACTGTTTTAGTAATTCTTAAAACTCGTGAAAGAATAGCTCTCTCCTCCCCAACCTGCCATCCTTCATCACTCTTTCCCACATTTCAGAGAAAAAAAAAATTAAAAATTGAGAAAACAGTTCATTTTTGGAACTTCTTTAACAACAACAATGATGATGGCAGATAGCCTACATAGAGTTTATGATGTATGAAACACTGTTCTAAATACTTTACATATATTAACTTAGATTAGAAAACCAACATACAGAGATATTAAATGAATTGTCCAATGTCACATATCGGGAAGAGATAGGGCTAGGATTCAAACCTGGGCAACAAGATCCATCTGATATACTACCTGCTAGCTAGCTGCAAAATGTTATCTTATTGTGTTAATTTTCATTTTTAATTTAGTGAGATTGAGAAGCTTTTCATATGTTTAAAAGGTATTTGCTACTCTTCCTGGGTGAGTTTCTTATTTTGGTGCTTTGTCTATTTCTCCATTCAGTTATTGAACTTCATACTGATTTTTTAAAAATATTTATTTATTTATTTGAAAGGCAGAGTTAGAGGAAGAGGTAGGCAGAGAGAAAGATCTTCCCTCCCTGGTTCACTCCTCAAATTGCTGCGATAGCCTGAGCTGTGCCAATCCGAAGCCAGGAAACAGGAGCTTCTTCTGGGTCCCTCACGTGGTTGCAGGGGCCCAAGGACTTGGGCCATCTTCTACTGCTTTCCCAGGCCATAGCAGAGAGCAGGATCGGAAGTGGAGCAGCCAGTTCTTGAACCAGCGCTTATATGGGATGCTGGCACTGCAGATGGTGGCTTGACCCGCTATGCCACAGCATCAGCCCTGAGTCTTGTTTTTTTGTTTTTTGTTTTGTTTTGTTTTTTTTTTTTAACTCCAATTGCCAGCATATATCTACTGACTGGGACATTTAATATTTAATCCAATAAATTTAATACAATTACATTCAAGGTTGATTTTGGTGTCTTTTTTTTTTTTTTTTTTTTTTTTTGACAGGCAGAGTGGACAGTGAGAGAGAGAGACAGAGAGTAAGGTCTTCCTTTTTCCGTTGGTTCTCCCTGGGGGTGCGGTTGATTGGTTGTTAATTGTAGCGGCTTTATCCACTATGCCCGGACACTGGTCTCTTTTATATTTGTTACATATGTTTCAAGTATTTTCCTGTTTGCCATTTGCCATTTTGTTTCTTTTTTCTGCATAGCAACGTTTAATTTTCTTGTGTTTCATTTATCAATCTCAATCGTTTTCTTTTTTCTTTAGTTTTTTTAATTTTTATTTAATAAATATAAATTTCCAAAGTACAACTTTTGGATTATAGCAGCTTTTTCCCCCATAATCTCCCTCCCACCCACAATCATCCCATCTCCCACTCCCTCTCCCATCCCATTCTTTATTAAGATTCATTTTCAATTATCTTTATATACAGAAGATCAATTTAGTATATACTATTTTCTTTAGTTTTTACAATGACATACTTTCAGTTTCTTTATAATCATAAGAGTGACCCTCCAGTAAGTAAGGAATTCAACAAAGAGTAAGAAGAAAAAAACACTGTCACTCAACAACAGACAAGTGCTGCAAATAATAATCAATTCTCAAAATGTCAATTTTGCTCATATATGTGACTTTTTGTACTCTTAGTTACCACAGATCAAGGAAAATATATGGTATTTGTCTTTTGGGGACTCGCTTATTTCACTAAGTATAATGGTTTCCCGTTGCATCCTTCTTGTTGTGAAAGACAAGCCTCCATTCATTTTTACAACTAAGTAGTATTCCACAGTGTATATGTAGCCCATTTTCTTTATCTAGTCATCAGTTGATAGACAGCTGGGTTGATTCCACATCTTAGCTGTTGTGCATTGTGGTACAATAAACAGATTGCTCTTTCACATGCTGATATCATTTTGTTTGGGTACATTCCCAGGAATAGGATGTCTGAGTCATATGATAGACCTAGTTTCAGATTTCTATCAGTCATTCTCTCGCTTCTGGATTCAATATCTTGCTCAAAGTTTCAAAATTCCAGGAGTATGGAAAGGAGGGTAAGGGAGGGAGGGAGGAAAGAAATATCCTCATCTTATAATTGTATCTACAAATCACATTGAATCTGTTAAAACTAATTAAAAATTAAAATTAAAAAATCCATGATGTATGCCTTTCATTCTTGGCTTGAAGTTCCCTGAATTCACCATGGTTTTTGGTACTGTAATAACTTTGTAAGGCTAATTCCTTCTGTGTCCCCATCCTAACTCTTTATTTTGCAGAATATCTACTTTTTACATATTTTTCAACTTTCAGATCAAGTATCTATCACCTCATCTCACTTACATTATTAAGAGTCCTTGAGTCTTGCAAGTAGAGATGACAATCTCTGCAATGCAACCTCAGTGTCTCATATAGCAAGTGTCATGTAGTATTGACCTTGCTAACTTCTGTCCCCTCCTAGATTGAACTCCACCATCCTCTTGTCTCAAAATACATGTTCATTGAATGTCATCTGTGTATCCCCAACACCTTGCACTCAATTTAGTAACCATATTATACATGTTGAATCAATAAATGATTAAGTGACAAAGTGATTGTCAGACCTAGAAGGGACTTGAAGACCATCTTATCTAACCCCTTCACTATACAAGATGTAGCAGCAACAAGGCCTACAGAGAAACTTACCCATGATTACATAGAAGTTAGAATAAAACTCTTAATTCCTAAGCTCCCATTTAGGAGGAAAAAGCGTAAATGGAAAAGTAGGGTACTAATCTCTGATGTCCGTATCTTTCTCTATTCCATCTTCTTCAAAACCCTATCATGCAGTAATCTACCATGGATTTGTTGTAAACAAATTGGCATGGTTAACACTGCTGTTTCCTAGTGCTCTGGCTCCCTGCTGGTCTCTAAACCTATCAGTTTCCCATCTCCTGCATTCAGCCACTCCCATTTCTCTCTTGGTCCTTCACTTTTACCCTTGTACTTCCTTCCCTACATTTCCTCCTTCCTGCTTAATATTGTTTCTATCACAAATCCTGCCTCTGTAGCTTAGTTTCTCCAGGAAGCCTTTGTAAAATTTCGGAGGCAAATTCATCATCCATTTGAGAGATAACATACCCCTCAGGTCCTGCCTAGATCACTGAAGTCCAAGAAACAGCCAAAGGACCCTCCTCTGGCTCCATTGTTGACTCTAGACTTATATTAGCTCTGTGAATCAGGATTTGTAGCACACAAAAACTGATCTCTGGAGTGCCTAGAAAGATAATAGATTGATGATGGTTGGTGTATGGGCTTTAAAAACTAATGGCTAAAGTTAACATTTCATAGACAGCACTTATTATCTATATTACTACAAAGAATATATTGAATTAAAACATGAAATTGCTAACATTCAATCGTTTTTGAATAACATAAATGGAAGCTTCATATAGTTTGACATAATAACCTAAGTTTCAATTTGATCATTTGTATATTAGAATTATTTCTTTTTATGGAGTCATTATGAGGTCTAAACAGGAACCTACGCAAAGTATTTAGCTAAGAATAACCAGTCCACAAATGTTTATTATAAACATTATTCTTATTAGTTCTTTTTAATTAATTAATTATAGTTGAAAGCCAGAGAGACAAAGAGGCAGATGGAGAGAGATCTTCAACCTGTTGGTTCATTCTCCCAATGTATGTGACAAACAGGCCTGGGTCAGGACAAAGCCAGGAGCCAAGAACTCCATTCATGTTTCCCACTTGAACCATAATCATCTGCTGCTTCCTGGAGCACACATTAGCAGAGAGCTGGATCAGATGCAGAGTAGCCAGCACTCACCCCAAGCATTCCAATGTGGCATGTGGGCATCCCAAGAGGTGACTTAACCACTGTGCCAAACACCCTCCTCTAGTTGTGTTAACTCTCTTAATCTAAAATTAAATTATATGGGGCTGGTGATGTGGTGTAGCAGGTTAAAGCTGCCGCCTGCAGTGCCAGCATCCCATATGGGCACTGGTTCGAGACCCTGGTTGCTCTACTTCCCATCCAGCTCTCTGTTATGGCCTGCAAAAGCAGTACAAGATGGCCCAAGTGCTTGGGCCCCTGCACTCGCATGGAAGACCCACAAGAAACTCCTGGCTCCTGGCTTAGGATCAACACAGCTCCAGCCATTTGGGTCATTTGGGGAGTGAACCAGCAGATGGAAAACCTCTCTCTCTCTGCCTCTGGCTCTGCCTCTCTGTAACTCTGACTTTCAAATAAATAAATAAGTCTTTAAATAAAAAATTAAATTATGGAAGCATCTATTAGAGAAATATAAATCGTTCAACTATATAAATGATTCTTCAAATGCCATTGATTTATTCCTACCATATGTTTGGAACTATGCTGGAACCAAGAGACCAAATAGCAGGGCATCATGAAGATGTGCTAGTCTACTAATTGGGTAATCATTTCTGGACACATACCACAACATCCTAAGGGGTCTCATTCTGTCACATATTCTTACTCTCTTTTCATTTTATACACTATTTCTCTTTACAGACTCTTGGCATTCTAAACATCTTCAATGCTTTTTCGTTTAGCAAAACAAAACAACCATCTCTACCCTCTACAGTGATACACTTTCCCTCATCAGTGAAATTTCATTAGTTGTCATTATTTGATGTCTTCACTTCTGTAGGTTGCATTATGATCATGCAATAGTCTCCTATTATTACTCTATCTCTGTAGTAGCTCTTATACTGTAACCTTTGATTTGTTTTTGAGCTGTCTCTCTTTCTAGACTTTAAGATCCTTGAGTCAGCAACTGGTTAGATTTATTTTTATATCTGCAGAGCCTATCCCAGTGCCTGGAGCTTAGTAGGTGATCAGCACATGTTTATTAAATATATAATGGATGGCATGCTCAGTTCAGTAACTCAAAATAAGTAGCTCTTTCATTTTGTTATCCAGCTACTCAGAGGTAGAGTATATTTTTTTTTAATTTTGGTAATATAGTACTATAGAAAAGCAGCTATGATTTTGATATTGGCCCCTTCTTTTCTCTGTGGGGGCCTCATTTGCCTGATGAAGATATTGACTGGTCTAGATGATCCTTGAAGTTTCTTTCAAATATCAACTTGAAATGATAAATATCCTCCTGCAAGAACACTGAAGACTAATACTGGAAATGACTTTCAACAGGAATGGCTATCTCAATTCCCTTACCCACCAACATGATGCCATGTGACTTATAGAAACTCAATACTGCACATACTAAATTAACTACCTAGGTAGAAAGTTGATGGTAAGAGTATAATTAAACAGAACAATTGAGCTATCATGTAATTCATTCTTGCAGTCTGCCTTAATCATGACAATTCTTTTCCTTTTTGAAATTGTTTCATTTACAATGCTGTTGCATAAGTTATGTACGCTTATATCAATAGCAAGAAGTTAACACAGATCCATATCCCTCCTGAAGGCAGATTCCACAGCAAAGGAGATTTTTTATCAGTGCTTTTGTAATATCTTTTTTTAAAAAGGGAGTAGTCTTTTTCTTTTAAAGATTTTTCATTTATTTATTTGAGAGAGAGTTACAGATAGAGAAAGGCAGACACAAAGAGAAAGGTCTGCCATACACTGATTCACTCTCCAAATTGCCGCAATGGCTGGAGCTGGGCGGATCCGAAGCAGGAGCCAGGAGCTTCTTCCGGGTCTTCCACGTGGGTGCAGGGGACCAAGGAGTTGGGCCATCCTCTACTGCTATCCCAGGCCACAACAGAGAGCTGGATCGGAAGAGGAGCAGCTGGGACACGAACCGGCATCCATATGGGATGCTGGCACTGCAGGCAGAGGCTTAGCCTATCACGCCACAGCACCGGTTCCTTGTAATATCTTTCAATTGAGGAAAAAAAATACCTTATTATTTTTTTAAATTAGCCTACAATTACATGTTTCCCTGCTGTATTGAAAAGAAAGTCAGATGATGCAAGTTACTAAATTAAAGGAGATGGATTATCATTTAACATTTATTGTCTTCCAACATTTCTCAGCCAGAAATTGAGTGAAGAGATTTTTGTCTCTTCCTAGATTCAGGCCTGAAGATCTTGCTTGCTCCTCTCTCACATTCAGTCCCAGCAAAAAAAAAAATTATGTTCCCTTTCTCCATGCTTCTTCTCCAGTGAGTCACATTCTGGATCTTGGAGCTGCCCTTGCTGAGCGTCTATTATTCTACCTGATAGCATGGAGGCTAGAGACTCTATAAGCTTCATCTCTTCTGTTGTCCTTGAAGACGATTCAGAACATGAGAAAGCAGGCCTTCAAATTTCTGGAGGATGGGTATAGATAATGACAAAGTGTTTCTTTTGAGAAGACAGGAATTATCCTCTAGTGAAGCTTGGTTGCCAGACAAACCCTCCCACCTTTACTCCCACACACACCCCCAAGTCAATATAGCCCCCTGCTTCTTTGAGAGCACTTTGGTACTGCTTTCTCATTTTAAGGGAAAAGGTCACACAGCCCTGGAGAAAATTGTTCTACCTTACTCTCTTCTTGAAGGGAACAGGACAAAGTGTTCTGATGATGGTGAAATGCCAGTCAAAATCATACAAAAGATATTTGGTTACGACTTCTGTTAGGAGAAAAACCCAAGGGAGTGGGGAAAACACAAAATTCAAGGAATGGAGCCTGAGACAGAAAGGGGTCCCTATATCATGAGCCAACGAAGTGTCCAGTCTGAGGTGAAACTCAGAAATTTCAGAATGCGAGACAGACGTGCTCCAACAAAAGACAGAAAGAAGAGGCTGCCATATCACACAAAGGGCAGTGTCCTAAATAATCACATGGAGCTTGAGAAAAATGATCAGACCCTCAGTGTGTCTGGACTAGTGAAACATTTCCGTGAGTTGCGATTGGCTCCAGGCACTGTGTAAGGGCTGATTCATTGTCAAAAACCTGCTACTTGGCATTGCAGCCTTCCTCTACTTGAGGACTGCCTCCTCTCTGGCAGGACTGTGATGCATACGAACAAAGGACCAGTGCATTTTCTAGTCAGCACTTAGCTCAGGTACCATCTTCTGCCCAGCGAACAATGCGCGGGCTTGAGCTAACACCATTTGCTTAATGTTCCACCCTAAGTGGAACTGGCTCTCTTTAGCTTGTTAGATGGAAGCACCAGCAGTGAGCTAATAATCAGTGAGTCAGCCACTTCTGATATTCCATTTTATCTTCGAAAGTTCTAACTAGAACATACTCTGGGGACCTTGTACCTCAGCTTTAACAAGCTTTTCATCTGATAGATTTCATCAAGTCTAATCCTGTTTTTTTTTTTTTTTAACACATTTGTTAAAGTACGAAAGTAAAATATCCATAGTACTGAAAGTTTGGAAGAATACAAAGAAATCAAACATCAGAGTAATGCACACCATTGTTGATCCCTCTGTTCTGTTCTTTTCATTTCAGTCTGTTCCCCCCTACCCCTGTGCAAATACTTTAAAAATGATTTTTAGATAAAGGTACTTCAAAACATTCATGGAAGAGTGGAATTGAAAGGAAAGTTCATTTTGGTGCCAAAAACTTTGAAAGCTATGCATTGTTTTCCATAATATGCATTTTACCTGAACTTTCTGAAGAAACTTATTTGCATGAATTTCTGATTTTTGCAACAAAATAAACATTTCTCGTTCTATTTTCCTACAAATGTTTTGAAGTACCCATGTATTATGAGGATTCAGCTAATTATTTTCTTTTTGGCTTTTCCTTTTACCTTTTTTCCATATTCCTTCTGGCTCATCCAAACCATTTTTTATTGAAAAAAGATTGTGTGATTCTTAATGTCTGAAATGAAGGAAAATGGCATCCTTCACCAAATCACCCTAACATTGTGCTTCTGCATGCTTCTCTCTAGTAACACCTTATGCACAGGCAGAACCAGTTTGACATAACTGCAACCACCCTTTCAGTGTATTCTGTGAGGTGTCCCTAGATAGTCTTCTTAATTACCCCACAACAATCTAATCACATTTTATAATATCTTTGAAATTAAGAATATGGCCAAAAATTCTTTTAATCCACCTCTAAGAACAAAAACATGGAACAATTTGCAGTGTATCTTTCCAGACTTTTTTTTAATGCATATTTTCAAATACTTCGAATCCTGTTTTTAGATACAATCTTCTGTTCTGTTTCTTGCTTAATATTACATCTGATACATATTCATGTGCTATATAGAATCCATTTTTAAATTTTATAGAGAAGATGATCATGTTGTAAAGAATATAGAAAATGGGGAAGGAGGAGATAATTCTTAATCTCCATACCTTGCTTGATCACCATCATCAGCAGCAATTCAATATATTTCTCTCTAGTTTTTATTTATTTTATTTAAAAATGTATGTACAATTAAAATATGGCTATATTTTAATATATTGAATTTAGTTTTAAAATTATGTTTCTAATTATAAAAAAGCATGATATTTTGTATTTTGTATATTGAAAGATTTTAAAAATATGTTTCAGGGCCAGTGTTGTGCCACAGTGGATTAAGGTATCACTTTGGGCACCCATATTCCATATCAGAATGCCAATTCAAGTCCTGGTTTCCTGGCTACTCTGCTTCCTATCCAACTTTCTACTAATGTATCCTAGAAGGCAGTGGATGACGGTGCAAGTACTTGGGTCCCTGCCACCTATGTGGGATTCCCAGAAGAGTTCTTGGTTCCTGCCTTCAGCACGGTCCATCCTTGCATGTTGCATGCATGTAGGGAATGAACCAGCAGATAGAAGCTCTTTCCATCTCTCTATCTCTCTCTCTCTGTTTCTCTCTCTCGTTCTATCTTTCAAATAAATAAAAACAAAATAAAATTAAAAATAATAGAGAAAAATATGTTTCCATAGTGATACTACACATAATTTAGAACCTGAATTCTGTTTGGTTCTGTGTCATAAACATTTGTATCCTTTTTAAAAAAAGATTTATGTATTTATTTGGAAGTCAGAGTTACAGAGAGAGAGGAGAGGCAGAGAGAGCGAGAGCGAGAGCGAGAGAGAATCTTCCATTCGCTGGTTCACTCCCCAACTGGCCACAACGGCCAGAGCTGCACCAATCTGAAGCCTGGAGCCAGGAGCTTCTTCCAGGTCTCCCATGTGGGTGCAGGGGCCCAAGAACTTGGGCCATCCCCTACTTCCTTCCCAGGCCATAGCAAAGAGCCGGATCGGAAGTGGAGCAGCCGGGTCTCGAACCGGCGCCCATATGGGATGCCAGCACTTAAGGCTAGGGCATTAACTTGCTGCAACACAGTGCCAGCTACAACATTTGAATCTTTTAAAGTCTTTTTTTTTTTAACTTTATACAACAATAATAGTGGGGACATTTGTGATCTAGTGTAAGAGTACTACTACTATTGTATCCAATTTTGTATGCTGCATTTTTATCCACTTTGTAAATACTGTTACAACATTATCTTCTCATTGTATTAGCTTAACAAATCCTAACATAATGTTCATTGTATGTCAGACACTATTATAACTACGCTTACATCTAATTCAATCTGGATTGCGACTATATGAGATAGGGTTACAGAAATGGAAACTGAGGCACAGAGGAGTTAAGCAACTTGCCCAGATCATAGAGCTAGTAAATAGCATGGAGTGGAATTAAAACCTATACATTCAGTTTCTAAAATTCATATTCTTAATCATCATTCCATGTTGCCTTTCCGTCATTGTAATGATTTCAAAATATTCCATTTAGTGTCTATGCTATTTTCCTAATGTCCAGCTTTGTAGTTACCTTCAATTTGTTGCTATTAGAAGAAATAGTACCAATACACACATATACCTTTGAATGCATCATGGTTTATTTTCAACCTTCCTCAATTTGTAGCTAAGGAAACCAGCCTGGGTAGAGAAAAATGATTTACTCAAGGGAAGCTGCCACAAAGGATCAAGAAGGATGTTTATAAAGTCAGACAAGTGGATCAAAATAAGGCCCGCAGCAATTACAGTGAAGAGTAAGAACTAGGATATCTACAGTGCCTGGGAGAAGGAGAGAATCAAGTACAGATGTAAGAAAAGATGCAAGGCATCCAAGGGAAGCTTGGGCCTCAGTGACTCACAGTAGAAACTGTAACTTCTACTTCTCTCAAGGCAGGCAGCTTAACAGGTGCCAAAAGCTCCTTCTCAGATTTCAGCAGAATCTGTTTAAACCCCAGAGCCTGGGTAAACAAATTCTTTTGCCTTTTTTTGTGTGAGCTTCTTCAGATGCAAAATACTACTAGTCACTTCATCCTTAAATCTCCTTGGATTCATCATTTGCTGACCAGTCTTTGTGCTTTCTTCTGAGACACACACACACACACACACAGAGAGAGAGAGAGAGAGAGAGAGAGAGAGAGAGATTTCATCCCCTAGTTCACTCCCCAAATGCCCACAACAGCTGGGACTGGACCATGCCCAAGCTTGGAGCTAGGAACTCCATCTGGGTCTCCTACATGGGTGGCAGAGGTTCAAGTACTTGGGTCATCCCCTGCTGCCTGCCAGGGTGCACAATAGCAGAAAGCTGGAATTGGAAGCAGGGCTGGGACTCGAACACAGGTACTTTTATATGGGATGCAGGTGCCCCAAGCAGGGTCTTAACACTTGTGCTGTCTTTCTTCTTGATTTCTCCTGTTTTCTCTTTAAGTTGTTAATTTTGCAGTGCTGCTAGTTATCTATTCAGCCATAACTTCTTATGCGATACAGCTGCATGGTTTCAACTATCATCTACACAATAATGGCTCCCAAATCTATTTCTCCAGTCCCACCTTCCCAGAGCTCTGGACTCTACAATAACAACAGCAAACACAACAGCAACCAGCATTTTGCCCCAAGACTCATAGTCTAAGCATGCTGAATATATTATTTTATTCTCACAGTTCCTCTGTAAGGTATTCTTTCTTTTTTTTTACTACTAAGGAAAATGAGGCAGAGATTGCTTATTTCACTCTTTAAATTGTCAAACAGCTAGCACTGATATTTGAACATTGGGAGTCTGAGTCCAGGGTCCATCCATTCAACCACTGTGCTGTACTCTCCTTATGTAGCTAACTGCCTGTTGGTCATTTCTGGGGTTTTTCTACAGGCCACTGGCATTAGCATGTCTTCAACAGCCACCTAAATTCTTGTTTGGAATAAGGTAGTAAGTAAGGAGAAAGCAATATTTTATAGATTGAATTCATCATCTTTTTCTCATGTCTCTTTATCTGGCATTATCTTTTTAGGTGTTGGCACCATCTTTTTACCCACGCTACACTTGAAGATAATCATAGACACCTACTCTCTTTATTATCTACCCAATCTCAAAAGCAATAATCAAGTCCTGCCTATTTGAGTTCTTAATATTTCTTGAATCCATTTACTTTTTTCCACTCCTGGAAATTGCCCTAGTTCAGGCTTTCATCATGTCTCAGTTGGCTATTATTACAATAGCCTCTTACCTCTTCATTACACAAAATGTGGCCCAAGGAACAACGACTTCAGCATTCTTTGGGAATTTGTTAGAAATGCAGAATCTCAGGCCCCACCACCAGCCTACATGATCAGATACTGTATTTTAATAGGATCACCAAGTGATTAATAGGTACTTTAAACTTCAAGAAACAATGAACTGGTTTTCCTGACTTTTCACTATGTTCCACATTGCAACAGTGGTTTGTTCATAACTCAAATGTGACCATGGTACTTTCCTTCTTAAAACCTGTCATAGGTTTCTCACTGTCCACGTGGTCAAGCTCAAGTTCTTTAATATGTTATGATACATTCGGTATAGATTTGCTCAGAGTTCCTTCACCCCTCATCATGCTGTTTCTAGATTCTGTGCATTTGCTCATGCTGGCCTCTTTTCTTTTAATATCTTTGCACATCAATCAGCTAATTAATTTCTATTCATTATTCAAGATACAGTTCACATTTCCTCCTCCAGGAATCCTTTCCTAACACTCTCAGGCTGGATTAGGTAGGTGTCTTTGCTCTGGTTTCCCAGAATACATTAGGCATATCTATGTAATCACTGTTACTAGATTGTAGGCTATCTTTCTGTTTATAGATTAGATGAAAATAGATTTTAATCTGAGGGCAGAGACCATTCCATTTACATCTGTGTTCCCAGTATTTAGTTAAGTACATCACACATAATAGAGTTATTAATATTTGAGAAATGAGTAATATATGAATGTACTTAATATATATTTCAATGTACTTCACTGAGTTGTTTAAAGGTTATGTGAGAGGCCAGCACTGTGGCATAGCAAGTAAAGCCAGCGCCTGCAGTGCCAGTATCCCATATGGTGCCAGTTCAAGTCTCAGCTGCTCCTCTTCCAATCCAGTTCTCTGCTGTGGCCTGGGAAATCAGTGGAAAATGATTCAAGTCCTTGGGCCTCTGCACCAATGTGGGAGACTTCAGAAGAATATCTTGGCTCCTGGTTTCAGATTGGCTCAGCTCTGGCCATTGTGACCATCTGGAGAGTGAGTCAGTGGATGGAAGACCTCCTCTCTCTACCTCTACTTCTGCCTCTCTGTAACTCTGCCTTTCAAGTAAATAAGTAAATCTTTTTTTAAAAAAATTAAAGATTATATGAATTAACATAAGGTGGCTGGCAAATAATGAGCATCATCTATTCATTTGAGTTTTTGTTCTGAAAAAGGGCTTGTTTTGAAAACAGCAAATCTTAATTACTATCAATGTAATATTTATAAGAACAATATATAAGAAAAGATTTCATGAAGCATAGAAATCATAAATATAATTATATATCAATTTAATTCTGGAAATTAGAACCCATCTGGCCCAGTTATTCCCAATGTGTTGTACTTGAACTGCCGACACTATTGCCCAGGGTTGACGGGCAGAAGGGCGGATTAAAATGCAGATTCTGGACCTCATCCCTACATCTCCAGAACCTCCATCAGTGGTGCTCAGTAATCCACATCTTAAACAAAGTCTCTGCAGGCATTTTTTGCAATAAATTGTAAGAATCATTGATGTAGTTCCATTACATTATAGCTGTCACATTGATGAATGGGAAGATTGAGGTCCAGGGATGAGTGAAACTACTTATCCAAGGATGTACATACATACACACAAATAAAGAAGTACGGAAATGTACTCAATAATGTAAACAAAATAGAAATCAGAAGGCAATTCATGGTAATTGTAAGAAACTTTCAAATATAGAGTGAAATATGAATCATCTGAAGTCTTAGCTCTCTATAGCTAGTTTGTGCTCTCTCAGCAATAGAAGTCATTTGCACCATCTAGAATTCTACTCATAGAAATCCAGTGTTGGCTGGCGCCATGGCTCACTAGGCTAATCCTCCACCTGTGGTGCCAGCACACCGGGTTCTAGTCTTGGTCGGGGCGCCGGATTCTGTCCTGGTTGCTCCTCTTCCTGTCCAGCTCTCTGCTGTGGCCCGGGAGGGCAGTGGAGGATGTCCCAAGTCCTTGGGCCCTGCACCCGCATGGGAGACCAGGAGAAGCACCTGGCTCCTGGCTTCGGATCAGCGCGGTGCGCCGGCCGCAGCAGCTGTTGGAGAGTGAACCAACGGAAAAGGAAGACCTTTCTCTCTGTCTCTCTCTCTCTCACTGTCCACTCTGCCTGTCAAAAAGAAAAAAAAAGAAAAAGAAAAAGAAATCCAGTGTTGACAATTTGGTACAATTATAAGTAAATATGCGTATACATTTTACATTTGGGAGAAAAAGAATGAAGTTACTCTACTTAATATTTTGTTATATTTTTATTAACTACCTTAATATTATTCTTTTCTACTGTTTTTAGTGGTGGCAAGTTACTCAATTATATGGATATACTATACTCATAATTAATTATTCCTGCATTTTACCTTCTAATCATTTCCTATCGAGTTTATGTTGTTATGTTCAACACCCAGCCTAGGCTATAAATATCAGAGAAAGCTTCCTGGAAGAGGTGACAACAGCCGAATTTCAATAATAAATACGAATTAACTAGATAATGTAGGTGAAGAGAATATCTCATTAATTGCAGAAAGAGAGCTCAGTACATCTTTTAGGGAGTCACGAGGACTATGAGGCACTTTCTCCAGAGGATAGCTGCCACTTGGCTCCAGTTAATTGTTGCTATGAAGAAATATACGTCAAGAGCTTATAGATTCCTTAAATTTCTAAAATAAACTAGAAATCTGAATTTACAGAAGAAATCGTGTAATTTTTAAACATTAGTCCTCAATTCTCAAATGTTTCAATACCCACCAATCGGTCATATCAAACACGTGGGTGGGTATGCGTGTGGAGATTGCTGTGAAGATTCCTGCGGAGGCCCTGGCCTGGCCACTCCTGCACGTAAACATTTGTTCCTATGCCCAATTTTTCCCTAAGGGCGAATTTGTAAAAGTAGAATTATTGAATCAAAGGATATATGCATTTTAAGGCTGTTAGTATGTATTACTAAACTGCTTTCAGAAAGCTTGTACCACAAGTTCTGTGACGGTGCTATTTCCAAACCATAACCAGCAGTGCATACTATACATATTGTGAAACCTTTGCTAATTTGCAAAGCAAAAACAAAGAATATCTAGCCTTTATGTACTTTTTTTCATATTCCTAATAACTATTTCTATTTCTGTCATCGACTACCTCCAAAACTGGTTGGAGGAATTGCCATAGAACTCCCAAGACTGTGTCTTTGCCTGACATGCAGCATGCCAATTAGTGACATTGGGGTGGTAGAAGAAAGTAGGTATTTATTGCAAAGCACAAAGCAACAAGTTGGGCAGTTACCATTTAATCCCTGGTGTCCTTAAGTGATAGTTTTTACAGACTGAAGTTGGGCTTGTGAAGTGCATATTCAGCTCGTGTCTAATTCCCTGGGTTGATCTGTGGTTGTTGAGGCCCTTTTTTGATTTCTCGGCGATATCATGTTCTTTTGGTAATTTTGATAACGGCAAAGGGTGTTGCAGTCAGTCAAGTGGTATTTACTTCTTCCTCAGAGCTGGAAATTCCTGGAAAAGAAAACCCTTAAGATCAACGTGTTATCTATAGAGGAGCTAAATGACCTCATGAATCTTGTGTTCAGGGATGGTGTAGGGCCAGCTGCACCACTCCCTCAATTTAGTGAATTAATTTTAGGAAAAGCAGGGCAAGGGAACTGAACTAAAGGAGGGAGGCTAGGAGAGTGGGGGAGACTGGCACCTGATAGTATCTAGTATCTGTATCCAAGGCACTACCTAGGGGGATCTGTTTCACTTTTTTGCATTACCATATTAAAAATTCAATAGTCTTCGTTGTCTGCCTAGGGCTTTATCTAGAGAAACTGTGTTGTTCTTAGCAGCTTTTCTTTCTTTCTTTTTTTTTCTTTTAAGATTTATTTATTTTAGGGGCTGGCTCACTTGTAATCCTCTGCCTGCGGAACTGGCATCCCATATGGGCCCCGGGTTCTAGTCCCTGCTGCTCCTCTTCCAGTCCAGCTCTCTGCTGTGGCCCGGGAGGGCAGTGGAGGATGGCCCAAGTGCTTGAGCCCCTGCACCCGCATGGGAGACCAGGAAGATGCACCTGGCTCCTGGCTTTGGATTGGCGCAGCGCGCCCGCCATAGTGGCCGTTTGGGGAGTGAACCAATGGAAGGAAGACCTTTTTTTTCTCTCTCTCTCTCACTGTCTATATCTGTCAAATAAATAAAAAAATAAAAATAAAGATTTATTTATTTTACTTGAACGTCACAGTTACAAACACAGAGAGAAAGAGAGGCAGAGAGGCAGAGAGAGAGGTCTTCCATCTGCTGGTTCACTCCCCAGATGGCCACAATGGCTGGAGGTGTGCCAACCCAAAGCCAGGAGCCAGGAGCTTCTTCCAGGTCTCTCACATGGGTTCAGGGGCCCAAGGACTTGGCCCATCTTCTACTGCTTTCCCAGGCCATAGCAGAGAGCTGTATCGGAAGTGGAGCAGCCAGATCTCGAACCAGTGCCCATAGAGGATGCTGGCACTACAGGCGGCAGTTCTACCCACTACCTCACAGCGCTGGCCCCTTAGGGGCTTTTCAAAATCCTGGAGTTGCTTACACAGCTCTTTGGAGTCACAGCTCAAATTTTTCAGCTGTGTTCTCCAGTCAGATCTTTAGCCTCTGTCTTTCCCTTACTCAGTTCTTGAAGTCATCCTTAGAGCGTTTTACTTTTTTGCTTCTAGGTTTTCTACTTTTCCCTTTCAGGTTTTGGCAGAAAATGAGGAGCCTGCTTTTTCCTGGGGAGACATCATTGCCACTGAGTACTTCAGGTGAAAAGATGTTTTTTCCTCATCCATTAGTTTCTAGAGTCCCTTCCTTTGAAAACAGAGCTTAAGTGAATCCAATTTGCATCAAAGACTTCAAATGTCCATGAATATACATGGACTCCTAGAGCAGCAGCGCTTCTGAAGGAGGCAGACAGCAACTTGTAGACTCCATCCGTGTAAAGCTGCTGCTGATTTGGGGAAAGGGATCACGCCTTTTCTGGAGCATGCAAGTGATATGCACATTTAACCTACTTCTCCATTTCCGGAAATAGATGAACTTCATGGCCCAGCTCATCACTGACGACACACTTCTAGTGAAATAGGAGATGATCCCCTAAAATTTATATAAAAATGGGGCCCCTTAAAGTTCCTCAGAAGTGCCATCTGGGGTACCACATATGCTACCAGAATGTTGGGTTCCATACAATTTCACCATATGCTTATTACTAAATCCCCAATATTAATAAGCCCGAGAGGGTTCTTGCCTAATATTTAGAGAAGAATTCTAAGTACCGGCACAGGTAAATGAGGCAGCATGGTGCATTTTAAGCCTTTATTTAGTGAGAAAGATGCATAAGAGAGAGAGAGGTAAATCTGGGTTCATACCGAGCACCAGGAACCAGCCTTGTGGAGGAGCATCTAGGCCAGGAAGCCTGGAGGCACAGGGCTACAGCAAGCCCTCTCCTGGCAAGAGGCCAGGGAAGAAGAGAAGGGCGGGACACACCGTGTCCCAGGCTTTTAACCCACTTCCAAAGGGGAGTGGTTAATTAACCTGACTGGCTGGTGGGCACCCAGGTGTGGCCAGGTAGGGGCATGAGGACACACAGGGGCTTGGTGAAGGTATCAGGTAGGGCGTGGGTCACACAGGGGCATGGCGAAGGCGTGGTCTTCTAGCTCATAAACCTAATCGATTCTAACCTATATACCTAGGTCTAGGCTAACTGGGAAGCCAGGGAAGCTTCTTTACTACAAAACAGAGGCAAAAACCACAATTTCTATTATGGAAATCCTCAGCACATCAGAAAATGGAAGGAATAGTATAATCAGTTCCTGAATACCTTTTTTTCTCAGCTTTATTTTGCCAAGCATGTTTTTCTATCTATTTATTTGCTCCATCTATCTAATCAATCAGAATGGTTTAAGGAATCTCAAACATCACTTCTTTAGGCTTCATTTCTAACTGATTGCTTTTTTTCTCTGAGCAGCCGCACTGCCATGATGACACCTAATATAAGCACTTATGATTTCTTTGTTATCAAAAATCCATTCAACTTTCTCCAATTGTCCGAACATGTCTTTTTACATGAGTGATTTGTTCAAATTTCAAACAAGGTCCACAAATTACATTTGATGGATTTGTCTCCAAAAAGAGTCTTCTAATTTTTAATCAAAGTGATGGGAGGGTATTTAAAAAAAGACTTGAACATGCAAGACAGTCTTGCTAGACAGAACAGAGATTGTGAGCTTGGCTTTAATAGGTTGGAAACAGGAGGAATTCTCCAGCCCCTAAGTTTCCATATAGTTTTCTTTCTGCTCAAGTCAAACTAGCTCACATTCTCCTGTGATTCTCCTATGATCTAATTCTGACTTCAGCACTGGTCACACGGTATTATGATTGCATTTATCTTTTAATATGCTTCTCTATTTTTATATTGGTGTCCTATACATTTATTTTCATATTTTATATTATCTCTGCTTCTCCAGTGAGAAAACCAGAATGTTTAAGTAACAGGTTTAACCAAGCATTGAAATTTGACATACATTAATGCCTGCTGTTCACAAAACTTCTCTGCCTTTATAAGCTATCACTGAAAAAAAACTTCCCAGCTGTGGTAGTCCAACTGCCACAATTTATCAATGAATATACTAAATTCCAGACAGCCTATGCAGCTTAAAGTACACATCTGGCCTCGGATCAGACATTTCCAGGACCAAAGTAGGGCTCTCCGGCTTTTATGAGGGTATTTAAGAAAATTTGTGGCAAAAAATAAAAATAGAATTGAAAGTATGACTTTATTTTGGTGCAAAAGAAATTGTTGTAAAATTTTTTAGAATACATGGAAAATGTAAATTATGAAAAAACTAAGCATGGATTTCAAAATTTTTTGCATCACAATAAACTCATGCTTTATTAAATTCCATTTGCTTATGAACTTTTTGAAAAACGCTATTAAACTGCTATTTTTCTACTTTAATATAGTATTTGATTGGAAAGAGACTGCCTCCAGAAGAGAATCAGCCTTTACATATCAATGCCAATTAACTCAACAACAGGCTCCAGTAATTAACATATACAAGTCTAACTTTTTAGCTTAATTGAGCAGAAGGGGACTACTTCCTGAAAGCCGCCCCCCCCCAAAAGTGCTCATAGATCCAGCCACACAGATATATGCATCATTATTATTACCCTTATTTAATTTCTGGAAGCATTTCATCAGTTTGCACACTTGTTATAGTGTTTTCTTTGGGGACAATTCTCAGAAGAGTTTCCTAAGTGGACTAAAATTGAATTTACCCAAACGAACTGGATGAAGGGTTCCTGCTTTGAAATTCTTCCAAAATCTTTTCATCCAAAAATGCCTTATGAGGAATACTTTCAGCCCTGTTAAACATGGCCCCAAATTACATAGCTCAATCCGGGCATAGGGTTAGTGGCCCTGATGTCAGCAATGCTACCCCACTGTCCCCCAAGCCTCTCTTCCGTATTGAGCAACCTGGGCTCCCCTGTAAAGCACTAGTTAACTACTGCTGCCCTCCTGTCGGTAGCCCGAAGGTAGGCAAAGAGGAAGGGGAGATGCAGAACACAGAAATGCCAGTGGGCAATTACTACTGAATCTCTTCATTCTTCCCATTTAAATTTCATAGCTAATGTCCAAATAATCTAGGAACTTGTAATGTGTGAGAAGTGCAGTAGAGCAGGGTCTGGAGGGCCAGCTGGGCCTGTCTTTCTCAGGTTCTCTTCCTCTATTTGGAGGGCAGACTTATAGATTAGAATCCCTGGCAGGTTACTGAAATGAATTTACCAGGTGAAAAAAGGGTATTGAAAAATGGGGGAGGGGAGGCAGCGCTGTAGTACAGCGAGTTAACGCCCTGGTCTGAAGCATCCCATATGGGCGCCAGTTCTAGTCCTGGCTGCTCCTCTTCTGATCCAGCTCTTTGCTGTGGCCTGGGAAAGCAGTGGAAGATGGCCCAGGTCCTTGGGAACATGCACACACGTGGGAGATCTGGAGGAGGCTCCTGGCTTCGGATCGGCACAGCTTCGGCCATCGCGGCCAGAGAGTGAAGCAACAAAAGGAAGACCTCTCTCTCTGTCTACACCTCTCTCTGTAACTATAACTCTGTCTTTCAAATAAATAAAACAAATCTTTTTTTTTTTTTAAAGAAAAGTATGAGGGGCAGATATTGCAGCGCAGAAATTAAGGTGCTACTTTGGATGCTTTCATTCCTTATTGGAGTTAGTGAGTTTGAGTCCTGGCTCTGCTTCCAATTCCAGCTGCCTGCTAATGTGCACTCTGGGCGGCAGCTTTCTGACTCAGGCACATTTAAGGAGTGAATCAGAAGATGATCGATTTCTCTGTCTCTATCTCCCTCCTTGCCTTTCAAATAAAAATAAATAAATATATTTTTAAAAATCTTGAAAACAGGGACTGGTGCTGTGGTGCAGTGGGTTAAAGCCCTGGCCTGCAGGACCATCATCTCATATGGACGCTGGTTCGAGTCCCCGCTGCTCCACTTCCGATCCAGCTCTGCTATGGCCTGGGAAAGCAGTGGAAGATGGCCCAGGTTCTTGAGCCCCTGCACCTGCATGAGAGACCCAGAAGAAGCTCCTGGCTTTGGATCTTCCCAGCTCTGGCTGTTGCAGTCATTTGGGGAGTGAACCAGTGGATGGAAGACCTTTCTCTCTCTCTCTCTCTCTCTCTCTCTCTCTCTCTCTCTCTCTTTCTGCCTCTACCTCTCTAACTCCATTTTTCAAATAAATGAAACAAATCTTTAAAAAAATCATGAAAACAGGATAGAATGGAAAATATCAGAGTGCATCACTTTTAATGGTGGTAAGTAAGGAAAGGTAGTAAAACATAGTAGTTAAACGCATGGCTGATGGAGCTGTACTGCTTAGGGGTGAATCTCATATTTACCAATTACTCCTTCATTATATGACCTGTCTGCCTAGGGTTTCCCAGTTGTAAAATGCAATAGTTATTACTATCATTTCATGCTTATAATTACTAATTATTATTGCTGTCACATATATTTTTATATAGTTCCAAGTACATAGGAATCATCATGGGAATTGTGTGAATTAACACCCTGAACAATATCAGGCACATGATAAATATATTAAATTGTTCCATGAAACTTTTGTTTCAGATATATGTTTGAATATGAGTACTGATTATTGCTGCAAACTGTATTACAAAGCCCAGTTTTTAGCCAAATTCTTAAGACATTGCTTGAGATGCCAGCCTCCTGTCTTAGATTTGATTCCTGACCCTGACTGCTTGCTCCAGGTTTTTGCTAATGTGCACCTGGAAGGTATCTATGATGGTTCAAGCGGTTGGATTCGTGCTACCCAAGTAGAAGCCCTCAATTGAGTTCTTGGCTCCTGTCTTCAGCCTAGCTTGTCCCAGCTTGGGCCATAGCAAGCATTTGGTAAGTGAACCAACAAATGGGAGTGCTCTATCTCTCAAATTAATATATAATATTTAAAAAAATAGAAATGTATTAAATTCTGTGGCTAGAGATTAGAAGATGTTGAGAAACAGCTTCTGTTTCAGGATCTGTGACAGTTATTCACTTCTGCTACTCAGGCCTTCCAACTACAGTGCTATGAAAAGCTTATTAAGATGCCAACAAAATGTTACTTGAAATGGCCTTAGCATCCAGTCATGGTTTAAGTACCATGAAAGTTGACCATGGGTTTGGGCTACATCTGAAGCCCTCAGTAAACAGCCATAGTAAAAATCCTTTCCTGGTCTCAGGGGCTCTCCTTCCCTACCTCATCTGTACCTCCCAGATTTCTGCCTGACAAAGGCCCAAGACTAAGTGGTTGTGGACATGTCACTTCCTTCTGCATCTCAATTTCTATATTTTCAAATTAGCGGTTGGTTAGAGGACAGACCTGGATTATTTTTGAAAGGCTCTTCCAACCCCAGGTCTACATTTTACCATAATAAGTCCAGGGTGAGCAAAAAGTTGTCCTTAAGCATTTGGGTAGACATTAAATAGGGGATGCAGAGGGACACAGCTATAATAAAGTGTATTGGAAAGGCTAGCTAACGTTCTTTTTTGCTGACTCTGAGCCCTAGCAGCACCATGAAGAACAGAGTCAATTCTAAAACAGATCACTTCTAACTGTTCTTACAGCTCTGAAACCAGGTCTGGGCATTAGTGGATTCAAATATGTGATCCCATATTCCAAGTTTCTTTGAGTTGACCAAGCAAGATAATGTACACATAGAATAGGAAATCAAGATTCTAACCTTCTGGGGCCAGTGTTGTGGTATAGTAGGTAAAGCTGCTGCCTACAGTGCCAGCATCCCCTATGGGTGCCAGTTCAAATTCCTGCTGCTCCACTTCTGATCCAGCCCTCTGCTAATGCTCCTGCGAAAGCAGTGGAAGACAGCCCAAGTGCTTGGGCTCCTGCACCTACATCGGAGACCCAGAAGAAGCTCCTGGCTCCTAGTTTCAGACCTGCTCAGCTTGGGTCATCGTAGCCATTTGGGTAGTGAACGAGCAGATGGAACTCTTCTCTGTGTCTCTGCCTCTCTCTGTAAGCTCTGCCCTTTCAAATAAATAAATAAATAAATCTTTAAAAAATTCTAACTTTCTGCCCAACTTCAGACAAGGCCCAGCTCTGGGATGGAGCCATGTTGGGTATGGGCACCAGTGTGACTCTGCAATGTCAGTTTCCCTGCCTACAGTGCTCCCTTTATTAACTGGAACATGTCCAAATCCCTAGATTCATTTTGGAATCACCAAAGACTCAAAATCTCCAAGCAGGCAAACTCAGCAGCTCCATACACCTATCTTCAATTATAACAGCAAATGTGGTTCATCTGGCCTGCAAAGATAGTCAACAAGAGAAAAAAAGGTTCAAAAACTGAGGTCCTGGAGTGGAAGGGCAAGGACTTTCTCAGTGTCACACAAGTTAATGGCAGATGTTGAAATACCTCATGGGTCTTCTGCCTGCCTATGTTCTTATTGATTCTCTGGTTTGGAGTTAGGAGTTCTATTATTTTCTTATGGCTATAACAAATTACCACAAATTTGGTGGCATAAACAACAAAAATTCATTACACAGACACAGGGGATAGAAGTTCAGAATGAGTCTTGTGGGGGCTAAAACTAAGGTGTCAGGAGCAGGACTTCCTTTCGCTGTTCATGTCTTCCAGTTTCTGAGACTTCTTGCATTCCTTGGCTAGTAGCTACATAACCCTGACCTCTTGTGACACCACATCACTTCTCTGACCCTCTGTCCATCTCTGTCTTCAGGACTTCTGTGATTACGCTGGACTCACTTGAATAATCTATGATAAGATCACATCTACAAAAGTCCTTTTTGCCACGTAAGGTAGCGTACTCACAGGTTTCAGGATTATGATGCAGACATCTGCCTAGCTGTATTACTCTTATTGCCACTGGAGTTTTCCCCTCAGGCAAATGAAAGTACCAGTTGAGATGTCTCAACTCTTTTCAGCAGCATAATTAGGAGACAAAGTATAATTCAAATATGATAGTCAGTAAAAGCCCCGTGATACAATGTCTGACTGTGTTGCAGATTAGTTTTATTATGAGTCAGCCTTTCATGGAGCGTGAGGAATGCTGCATTTCACTCGGTGTATTATGGAAAACACCCTCCTTGGGGAAATCTGGAGGCCACAAGATTGCATTATTCTTACACAGAAATAAAATTCTCTCTTCTGTCATCCTTATCTTCTATACTCTAATTTCTCATAAGTCTTCCCCATTAGGCTGCTCTCTTTCCCCCATCCTCCCCCAATCACCTCCTCCTACTTGTTTACTATGTATATATAATATATATATGCACACACATATATGTGTATGTGTATACATACATGCACAGACACACACACATATTTTCCAGAGCTAGGTTGACTCATCTTGGGGGATGAAAAACAAAATCTGTGGAGTTAATAGTAACCTTTACCTGTAGTCAGAGAGACATATTGCTATCAAACAAGCACGTCTTCCCTTTTTCCAGTTTCTTTCCATCATGGGTGACTGTTTCAACATTTTCTTGGGTCCTATTCGTTCAAACTCCTCTTCAGGAAAGCAAGGTTGCTCTGTTATCTACTCTTCCGTCTGAGTGAATTTCTTTCACTTGGTCCTCTGAATAGAAGTTATTTAAAAACACTTTAGGTTAATTCTGCTGTCTTCAATTAACACGTTTCTGTAATTAGGGAACGCAAATGTTTGCCCCTTTCTTGAGCCTATAGATTCTCAGGTGCCCCTCTCTACTTACCAGCTATTAACACATTACCGAAGGTGGTAAGTAAGGGTGCAGCCCCTTAAATATTCTGAGGAGCTGCCAATAAATAGTTTCCTTTTAGCTGATCAGGTATTAGCTTGAGAATGAGCTGCCACCAGCTGAGAGGAATTAATGGATTAGAGTTTCTTTCCATTGCTAAGTGTTCTCTGTTGCATGCAGATCAAGTTTCCTCAACCTCTTATATCATGGGAGTGGGGAGAAGGAATGAGAGAATGTAGGAAGGTACTTCTTTAAAAAAAAGGTCACAGATTCATTAACTTGGATGGGAGAAATGAAAACCTTAATTAAACTAATCTCTAATTGAAATTTAGTATTCTCTTCAATGAAACCTCACACACGAAACCACAGTAGTGTTAATAGTACCTGAGAATTTGTCACCAATAAAAATCACAGATGATTTTGCACCACATTAGTTATTGCAGTTATCCCTAAATAATATTAAAGTGCGTCACTGTCAAAATAAAGACAGTAATATGACTTGATGCTAAATCTCATTATTTATGCCTTATCAAAGGAATATGTATATCACGCATTTGGTTTTAAAAAAGCATTTCCCTGTTTCAGTTTGAAGTAATGTTTATCGATGCATTTAGAAATATTCATAGAGAGATCTATAGGCTTCATGTGTATGTATCGAGTTATACCAGCACCATTTTTTTTTTTTTTTTGACTGGCAGAGTGGACAGAGAGAGACAGAGACAAAGGTCTTCCTTTGCCGTTGGTTCACCCTCCAATGGCTGCCGCGGCTGGCGCACCGCACTGATCTGATGGCAGGAGCCAGGTGCTTCTCCTGGTCTCCCATGGGGTGCAGGGCCCAAGCACTTGGGCCATCCTCCACTGCACTCCCTGGCCACAGCAGAGAGCTGGCCTGGAAGAGGGGCAACCGGGACAGAATCTGGCACCCCAACTGGGACTAGAACCCCGTGTGCCAGCGCCGCAAGGCGGAGGATTAGCCTAGTGAGCCGCGGCGCCGGCCGCCATTTCTTGAAGAGATTACCCTTACTCCACTGACCATATGGCCTGAGTGCTTTTGTTAAAAATCAGTTGGCTGTGGTATGTGGATTAACTTCTAGGTTCTCTATTCTGTTCCATTGATCCACTGGTTTTTTATGCCAGCATTATGCTGTTGTAATTACTATAGCTTTGTAGTATGCTTTCAAGTCAAGTATTGTGATGCCTCCAGCTTGATTTTTCTTATTCAGTATTGCTTTTGTCATTCCATATGGATTTTAGGATTATTTTTCTAATTCTGTAAAGAATGTCATTGGTATTTTGATAGGGATTGTATCAAGTTTGTAGACTGCTTTAGGCAGTGTAGCCATTTTAATTTTACTGATTCTTCCAATCTATGAGCAAGGAATATCTTTCCATTTTGTATACTTGATGATTTTTATCAATGTTTAATAATTTTCCTTGTAGATGTATTTCATTTTTTATTAAGTTTATTGCTAAATATTTGATTTTTGTGGATATTGTGAATGGGATTTCTTTCTTGATTTCTTTTTTTGGGAGCTCATCATTAGCACATAAAAAAGCTACTGTTTTTTGTGTGTTTATTTTGTAGCCTGCAACTTTACTGAATAGGTTTATCAATTTTCACAGTTTTGGGGGGAAGTGTTTAGGTTTTCCCATGTACACCATCATATTGCACACTGCACAACTTCTCACTGCTGAGTATGCTGCTGTCTGGCAGTAGGGGAGGGGAAGGAAGCAGCACAGTTTCCCTGCTCCAAGCCTGGCAGTTGCTCAGAACACAGTCATCTCCCTAGGCTGAAGGAAAAGTCAGTGGATGAGTGCGGAGTTCCCTCTCAGCTAAAACTGCAAGTGATGGAGGGCACGGGGATTTCTTCCTACCATGACGTGGAAAGATGGCTGCTCACAGTTGGCAGCTGGCTGTGCCACTCAGCTGTCTACAGTGGTGTCTGTCTTCCCTTGTCCCACAGAGTCTTTATTGTTTTTTTGACTTCTTTGCTGAACATTTCCATCAGTCAGGCCCCTGAAAACATGATCCTTGCTTTGTTCTTTTCCTATCCCAGAGCAGCTGAAGTTCATGCAGCTACACCTTATTCAGCCACGTTGGATCTCCCACCAGAGATTTTTCTAGCAGAGTCTTCCCAGTCCACAGTACACACTTGTCATTGCAGGATGCCCACTGAGAAATCTTGAACTTCATTTTGTCCACTTTGAAAACCGAAGCAGAAGCCACTTCAGCCTAGAAGGCCAAACCTGAGAAGTGCAGACGTCTGAGAAGTGTCTTCAAGACTCCCAGGAAACCAGCACCTGAGAAAATTGAGGAACCAGGAAGAGGTAATTAATTGCAAAACCCTGTTTTCTCCCTTGTTTCTAATGGTAGTGGCATTGATCGACTGTCCAGAAGACTGACAGGGCTCAATTGCCCCTTAGAAAGCCACCTAAATGAAGTATTTTGGCTAGATAAAAGGGGTCTTTCAGCCCTAGAAGACATGATTTAGCAAAAAGTTTTCTAACAACAATGGAAAATTTTTTCCAAGTTTTCTTTTTTTGCATAAAATATTGGTCTCAAAATTGTGATGTCAGCTCATGGCATGTTTACTGAGCTGGCCAATTGCTGCGCTATTGTGAGGTAGTGCTGGCTTTTTAGTTCAAGTTGGATGTGTGTAGCAAAACAAAGGACAGAGAGCAAAAACATATTTTAGCACAGTCTTGATATTCATAATAAGTGTCTCTCCATTAAATCAATGCTACAAACCACCAGGTGATATTAGAATCAGCAAATGGCCCAGAATCCAGAGAATTAAAAATTGTCTTTTTCACCTGTTATCAGCCAACAGGAAGTTATTCTTAGTCCATACTCAAAGTGATAACCCTTTAGCTGCTGGATCAGAACAAATTCCTCTCCTTACTGTGTGCTTGGTATTGCAGGCTCTGTGCAGCTTTCTTGAGAGATATCAAGGTGGGAATGAGCAGACTAGGTATGGGCTTGCAAGCCAACTGGATCAACATTCAGTGCTACATCCAATCCTTATTTTGCTGTGGGAATTTGGGAAAATTCAACTCCGTGAATCTTGGTTTCCTTATCTATAATTTGCCTAATAGCCTTCACAAGACAGTAGCAGGAATTCCTCAAATGCTATTTCCCCAACTTTCTATGTCCTCTCTTATTTTTTAAAGATTTATTTATGTTTTGAAAGTCAGAGTTACAGAAGGATAGATAGAAAGAGATCTTCCATCCACTGGTTAACTCCCCCGATGTCTGCAACAGCGAGGTCTGGGCCAAGCCAAAACCAGGAGCTGGAAATTCCGTGAGTCTTCCACATGGATGATGGAGACCCAAACACTTGAGCCATCATCTACTGTCTTCCTGGGTGCATACACTGGAAACTAAATCTGAAGCAAAGCAGTTGGGACTCAAAGCTGCACTCTAATATGGTATTCCAGCATCCCATGTGGTGACTTAACCTGCTGTACCACAGCATCTGTCCCTAGAGCCTGTAATTTGGTTATCACACAAACAGTAATTAATCCTGCAAGGTTGGGCATGCACTGTACTCATATTGTGGTAGGATTCTGTAGAATACTGTGTATAGAGATATACTTTCCTAGGCTTCACAAAGGTAAAATATGGGCTAGCAGCTGGGGGTCATTTTTCCTCCCTTGTCCACGTTGCATCAATTCATGCAGAATTAAATGCACTGTGGATGTGCAAAAAAATGATGTGTTGATGGATGTGGAAAAGAGTTACAGAATGATTTTTACTACTATGACTGCCCACTGTCCTTTATATCTGATGCAGCTTTCAGAGACAAGGTGAAGCAGCAAAGTAGAAAATCAAGCCCAGCTGCTCTCTTCAGAGCTGAGAGAAAGGAAAGGACTCCTCACAAGTTTCCAGGATGGCACACACTAGTCAAGCCACCCTAAAAATAATCAGCCTTTTTTTCTACCATGAGTGTCAACTAGTGCATCGGTCATCATAATACCATCTTCAAAGGAAAATCATAAAAATACAATTGAAATAAACCATTTAAGTGAGCAAAATACAGCATTGTGGATACCCACATGGCTTAATTTCTTCACTTGTCTGGAAAGATAAAAATACTGGGGTCGGTGTTGCAGTGCAGCAGGTTAAGCTGCCACCTGTGATATTGGCAGCCCATGTGAGCTCCAGTTCAAGTACCAGCTGCTTTACTTATTATCCAGCTCCCTGTTAATACACCTGGGAAAGCAATGGAAGATGGTCAAGTATTTGGGTCTTGCACCCATGTGGGAGACTTGAATGGATTTCCTGGTTCCTTCACTCAGTCTTGTCCAGCCCCAGCTCTTGGGGGCATTTCAAGAATTAACTACCAGATGGAATATCTCTTTCTCTCTTTCTCCGCCTCTCTCTCTCTCAATCTCTCTGTCACTCTGCCTTTCAAACAAATTAATATTTTTAAAAAAAAATATGCTGAGAAATAAAAAGTTTTACAAGTGCAAAATATTGAGAAATAAAAGTTTTTTTTTTAAGTCAGTGAAACTATTTCCAATCCACAATCTGATGAAAGTATTTGTGGGGAGCAACTGGGAGCAACTCGGACTAGACTAAGTTACTGGAATTAAGACTTATTCTACGCATCTGCTTTCCCACAATATGGCGCTGGGAGAGGAGGAAAGAGCTTCTACACAGCTGCCTCCAGTTCAACCAATAAACAGCAGGACCTGCTCCTGATTGGAGGAGAGCAGCGAACTCGGCGTGTGGGTAGCAGAGTTGGGATTGGCGGAAGAGGACTATAAAGGAGGAGAGAGACAACATGCACCAGGAACATCTATCTGAAGGAACACCTATCTGAAGGAACACCTGTGCAGCCTCTGAGAGAGCCGGCCGGCGGTGTGCCGCTCCCCCTCGGAAGTGGGGAAAGTGGCAGGGGGAACCGCCCTTCCACGGAGGTGGAAGGGTCGGTAGCCAACCCGGGAAGAACCAGCAGCAAACCCGGGGAGGGCCGAGCAGACAAAAGAACAGTGCAGGGTCCTGTGTCGTTCCTCCACGAAGATGGGGAGCGACAAGTATTATAGGGCCAAAATATTTTCAATTATTTTATTTATTTGTTTATTTTAAAGTCAAACTTGAGACGGGGGGCAGGGGAGAGAGATTGATTTTCTTTTTTCTTTCTTTCTTTTTTTATTTATTTGACAGAGTTAGACAGTGAGAAAGAGAGACAGAGAGAAAGGTCTTCCTTCTGTTGGTTCACCCCCTAAATGGCCGCTACAGCTGGCACTGTGCTGAATCGAAGCCAGGAGCCAGGTGCTTCCTCCTGGTCTCCCATGTGGAGGGTGCAGGGGCCCAAGCACTTGGGCCATCCTCCACTGCACTCCCGGGCCACAGCAGAGAGCTGGACTGGAAGAGGAGCAATCAGGACTAGAACCTGGCGCCCATATGGGATGCCAGAGCCGAAGGTGGAGGATTAACCAAGTGAGCCAAGGTGCCGGCCCCCAAGATTGATTTTCCATTCAATGGTTCATTCTCCACAGGGATGTAATGTCCAGGGCTGAGCCAGACAAAAGTCAGGATCCTGGAACTATATCCAGGTCTCCCACATGGGTGGTGGGGGCCAAGCATTTTGACCATCTTCTGCTGCTTTTCCAGGCACATTAGCAGGGAGCTGGAGCAGAAAGTGGAGTAGCCAGGACTCAGTAACCAGCAATCGTATGGGATGCTGGCGATGCAGCGATGCTGGTGGTGGCTTAACCCATTGCGCCACACAACACCAGCCCCCAGAAAATATTTTTGAGTAAACCTTAAGAACTTTAAATGCAATCAGTTGTATTTTTCTACCTATCATACCCTTTGAGTTTTGTTTTTAAATTATTTACTTTTAACTTGAAATGGATATCTATCTCTAGGGATAACATCACTTGCAATGTATCTTTAGCATTAGGCAAATACATGGATGATTGATAAATATATTTTGCTATTCCTTTGTGGAGTGATGAGCCTGATAGCTATTTCCAAAGATATGAGTCAGTGAGAACTGAAGCTCTCTATCAGTATATCACTCAGTTCACATTTTACTAACTGGAATCAGGGAAGCTAGAGCAAGAGTTTTGTGAAATCTGAACTGTAGGTAAAAGAGAATTTCAACTTCAAAGTGCAGCAAGTTGAAGACAAATTAAATGTAGAAGACTCGAAGTCAGTAATTCAGAAAGCGGTGAGTCGTGATTCTTCAGTAGGAAAGGCAAATAAATAGAGTTGTTTAGGAAGAAGTCCTCTTGGGCTCTATTTATAAAGCAGCACATAACTGTGTCATATCCTCAATTAGCCAGTTAGGGAGAGAAAACTTAATAACTGCCTTCAAGTGCATGAAGGATCATAATGTGGACACTTCTCTCCCCCGCAGAGCTCGAGTTCTTGGAACTAAAGGAGAATTTAGAATATTAAAGCTAATCAAAGAGATTATCTTTAGAAGTGGAAGAGATTGAAATAATCTCTTTTTAGAGTATGAGACAGCAAGGGGGAAAGACTTGAGGATCGGGAGGCAGGGGGGAAAAATACAGTGGAAAAAGAACCCCAGTCTATGCACAACCAATGAGAACTGCTCTGTAAGCAAAAATTTTAAACTTGCAGAAAATATACCTTTATATAATTGCTCAGCCAGAATACTATAGGTTATAGGGTCTTTCAGTAGCATTATCTATAGAGGCATTTATAGTTGGGGAAAGGTTGAAAGGGGCAAGGTCAATATTAATTGGAATAGTAATTGCAAACCAAAAGTACTAAACATTTTGACTTATATTTCCTGATCCAATCCTTACAATAATCCTATGTTGACGGTATTATCATTAAACTTAGGGACAGAGAGGTTAAGCAACAACTTGCCTAAGGTTTTGCAAGTAGCAGAGGCAGGATTTGAAGTTGTAAAGTCTGACTCCAAAGTTTGTGCTCTTAAACATCTTGTTATATTGCAAGAATCTGTGGTAGAAAGAGCCCTAGATTGGAGTCAGAAAAAAACTTGGGTTTTAGACCTGACTGTGCCACTAATGGATTATGTGGCCTGGGGAAAGTCACTTCTTGTCTGCGGGATCCAAGTTTCTTATTATGTTCACTTAAACTCTAGCAGTCTGTGGTGAACTTGAAACAGTTTGTATTAGTGGCATGTAAGTAAGTGCATGGAAACAGTTATTCAGAGTTTTGCAATCTTCTCTTCCATGGTAAATTGCCATCACTGAGGAGAGTCCATAGAGGCAGACATGTGGAAACAGCGTTTTGATGGAGCTCGGAATGTTGGGACTGAAAAAGACTCAGAAGGATCAAGAATTCATGGCTAGAATCCATAGGGGGTCACATTTCTAAAGGACAACCAATGAAGAGAACTGATATTTACTGAGCACTTACTAAGTATCAGGTGCTTCAACACTAGGATGATAAATATGTCCTTCATTTATTTCAGGAGAAAGGTGGCTCATAGTGACAAAACGACTTACTTCGGGCCACACAGTGACTGTGTGATAGAGTTGAGACTCACTTGAACCTAAAGAAGATGCTTGGGGCCGGCACGGCACTGTGGCATAGCAGGTAAAGCTGCAGCCTGCAGTGCCCACATCCCATATGGGCACTGGTTCAAGTCCCAGCTGCTCCACTTCTGATCCAGCTCTCTGCTATGGCCTGGGAAAGCAGTAGAAGATGGCCTAAGTCCTTGGGCCCCTGCACCCACGTGGGAGACCTGTAAGAGGCTCCTGGCTCCTGGCTTCGGATCAGCCCAGCTCCGGCCATTGCAGCCATCTGGGGGAGTGAACCAGTGGATAGAAGACCTCTCTCTCTCTCTCTCTCTCTCTCTCTCTCTCTCTCTCTGCCTCTCTTTCTCTCTGTGTGTAACTCTCACTTTCAAATGAATACATAAATTTTAAAAAAGATGCTACTTGTACTCTACTGCCTCAGAGCTTTTAAATATTGTACCTAGACAAAGAAAGAATGAGCTAGTGGGGGGTTAGGAATTGGTAGTGACATTCTAAGGGCTATGGAAGTTGACTTTGACTGACTGTTCCATGAGTAAGTTGTAGGCAAGATTTGGATTCCAAGATAGGAAGAAGGATGGGAAGGTTAGAAGTGCAGAGATACTACAGAGGGAAGCACAAGAATTCTTCCTGTGCATGATACTCATGTTGCATAACTTCAACAGGTCCCATTTATAACTCCCTGCAGTTGTACAATACAGTGGTCCAGTTCCTTTTCTGAACCATTTCTTTCTTTTTACTTTTTTAAAAAAACTTTTATTTAATAAATATAAATTTTGAAAGTACAACTTTTGGATTATAGTGGCTTTTCCCCCCATAACCTCCCTCCCACCTGCAACCATCCCATCTTCCACTCCCTCTCCCATCCCATTCTTCATCAAGATTCATTTTCAATTATCTTTATATAAAGAAGATCAACTTGGTATATACTTAGTAAAGATTTCAACAGTTTGCACCCACACAGATACACAAAGTATAAAGTACTGTTTGAGTAATAGTTTTACTGTTAATTCGCATAGTACAACACATTAAGGCAGAAATCCTACATGGGGAGCAAGTATACAGTGAATCCTGTTGTTTATTTAACAATTGACAGTCTTATTTATGATGTCAGTAATCACCCGAGGTTCTTGTCATGAGCTGCCAGGGCTATGGAAGCCTCTTGAGTTCACAAACTCTGACCTTATTTAGACAAGGCCATAGTCAAAGTGGAAGTTCTCTCCTAACTACAGAGAAAGGTACCTTGTTCTTTGATGGCTTGTTCTTTGTGCTGGGATCTCACTCACAGAGATCTTTAATTTGGGTCATTTTTTTTTTTTTTGCCACAGTGTCTTGGATTTCTATGCATGAGAGGCTCTCATGGGATTTTTAGCCAGATCTGAATGACTTACAGGCTGATTCTGAGGCCAGAGTGCTGTTTATGGCATCTGCCATTCTATGAGTCTGCTGTGTATCATGCTTCCCATGTTGGATCCTTCCCTCCTTTTTAATTCTATCAGTGATTATTAGCAGACACCAGACTTATTTATGTGATCCCTTTGACACTTAATCCTATCATTATGATCAATTATGAACTGAAACTGATCACTTTGACTAGTAAGATGGCATTGGTACATGCCACCTTGATGGGATTGATTTGGAATCCCCTGGCACATTTCTAGCTCTACCATTAGGGGTAACTCCAAGTGATTATGTGCCAAACTGTACATCTCCTCCCTATCTTATTCCCACTCTTGTATTTAACGGGGATCACCTTTCAGTTAATTTTAAATGCCTAAGAATAATTGTGTGTTAATTAAAGGGTTCAACCAGAGGTATTAAGTAGAATAAAAAATTATTAAAGGAATAAAATGGTAAGTTGTCTCTCGACAGTCAGGACAAGGACTGATCAAGTAATTGTTTCTCATAGTGTCCATTTCACTACTACAGGTTTCCTTTTAGGAGCTCAGTTAGTTGTCAAAGATCAGGGAGAACATATGGTATTTATCCCTTTGGAACTGGCTTATTTCACTTACCATGATGTTTTCTAAATTCCTCCATTTGGTGCAAATGACCGGATTTCATTTTTTTTTTTACTGCAGTATAGTATTCTATAGACTACATATCTCATAATTTCTTTATCCAGTCTTCTGTTTTATTTTTAGTATTTTTTTCATTTTTAATTCTCTTTATATACAGAAGATCAATTTAGTATATATCAAGTAAAAATTTCAACAGTTTGCACCCACATAGAAACACAAAGTGAAAAATACTGTTTGAGTACTAGTTATAGCATTAAATCACAATGTACAGCACAATGAGGACAGAGATCCTACATGAGGAGTAAGTGCACAGTGACTCCTGTTGTTGACTTAACAAATTGACACTCTTGTTTATGGCATCAGTAATCACTCTAGGCTCTTGTCATGAGTTGCCAAGGCTATGGAAGCCTTTTTTTTTGACAGGCAGAGTGGACAGTGAGAGAGAGAAACAGAGAGAAAGGTCTTCCTTTGCCGTTGGTTCACCCTCCAATGGCGGCCGTGGCAGGAGCGCTGCGGCCAGCGCACCATGCTGATCCGATGGCAGGAGCCAGGTACTTCTCATGGTCTCCCATGGGGTGCAGGGCCCAAGGACTTGGGCCATCCTCCACTGCACTCCCTGGCTACAGCAGAGAGCTGGCCTGGAAGAGGGGCAACCGGGACAGAATCCGGCGCCCCGACCGGGACTAGAACCCGGTGTGCCGGCACCGCAAGGTGGAGGATTAGCCTAGTGAGCCGCAGCGCCGGCTTATGGAAGCCTTTTGAGTTCACCGACTCTGATCATATTTAGACAAGGTCGTAGTCAGAGTGGAAGTTCTCTCCTCCCTTTAGAGAAAGGTACCTCCTTCTTTGATGACCTGTTTGAACCATTTCTAAAAGGGTGCCAAGTTATGTTTATCTCCTTAACTCCTCTGCTTTTAATTACAAAGTTACAAATGTCTCTAATATTTATTTTGTTGTTGATTTTCACCTTGGGGCTAGGAAATCAATACTTTAAAGTTTCAGCCATAGAATGACCTCTTACTGGTAATTTTTTAAATAGCTTGATTAGTTATCTCCATCGTAAATTGTAGGGGAACCTTTTAAGTTTCCCCTAACATCTTAATAGCTAACACATCTATCCAGAAAGAACCTGTGGAAGGTTTTCAGTGAGGCCTGGTAGAGCAAAAATAGACTTGGAAAGAAGGCATAAGTTTTTTAAAAAATCCTACTTATTTTTATTTAACACCTTAAAGCAAGTAACTCCACCATTAAGGTTTTTTTCTTCATCTGAGTACTATTATGGGATGAAGAGCATTTGGTTCCCCACACTAATGCAGATGTTTAACAATTCTTATTTGAATGATTTTTGGATGAGGGGGGTTGGAACAGCATTGAAGAAGGGGACCTGGTGGAAAGTCTTTAGGTCATCTGGGACTTGCCCTCAGAAGGTAGCTCTTCTGAGGGGGTTGGTTATGTAAGCCCAGTTTGGCCTAGCTTCTCTTTCTGTTTCCAGGCTCACCATGTGATTATTCCAAGTTCTAGAGCTATACTCAAGAAATATGTAATGTTGTTCTCAATGTTCCTGACATACTTGGTATCACAAGCCACTTGGCCCTTCTTGAAATAGTTTCTTCCCTGAGCCTCTGGGACACCTTCAATTTCTCTTGGGGGTGCTCCTACCTAATTGACCATAGTGACAGTCAGAAATATAAGGACAACTCTTTGGGTGCCGATGCTCCAGGAAACCAGATTTTACTGCTTGTCTTCTTTCCTTGTTTTGTTTTACTTCCTTCTTTGGACTGGAAGTCTATTTTAAATTTAAACATTGATTTAAAAAATATATTTATTTATTTATTTGAAAGGCAGAATGACAGGGAGAGACAGAGCGACAGATCTTCCATCTGCTGCTTCACTTCCCAAATGGCCACAACAGCCAGGGTTGGGCCAGGCTGAAGCCAGGAGCAAGAACTCCATCCTGGTCCCCATGCCCTTGGCAGGAACCCAAGTACTTGGACCATCTTCTGTTGCCTTCTCAAGTGCATTAGCAGGAAGCTGAGCAATCCACTGTGCCACAGTGCCCTTTAAACATTACCGTAAACCATCACTCTCTACATAGTGTTCCAAAGCATTATTGTTAGTATCCATAGCATCTGATGCACACACCCTTCTTGCAATCCCATTCAAAAGGAAATTATGCCTATTTGCATGCCTTAAATAGCACTATGGGTTAGTGATGGTGGCCTCTTTACCTTCTTCACAGGTAAAGAAATTATTGACAGAGAGAAACATAAATGGACTAATTAACCTAAAACTGTGCCATAAAGGAGAGTTCAGGACAGGAATCAGCATTCATTGATTTATTGCCTGCCTTATGCCAGCCACTTGGCTAGGTACTTTCACATCCCCTATGCCATCAAATACTCCCTATCAGCTCTGCGAATTCTAACTTTATCATCTTTGTTTTATAGATGTGAAAACTGAGGTTGAGAGATAAATTACTTGCTCCAGGTTATCCAGTTAGGAATGTCGCTCCCCCTCTTCGTGGAGGAACGACACAGGACCCTGCACTGTTCTTTCGTCTGCTCGGCCCTCCCCGGGTTGGCTACTGTCCCTTCCACCTCCGTGGAAGGGCGGTTCCCCCTGGCCACTTTCCCCACTTCCGCAGGGGAGCGGCACACCGCCGGCCGGTTTGCTCGGGGGCTGCACAGGTGTTCCTTCAGATAGATGTTCCCCTTAGATGTTCCTGGTGCATGCCGTCTCTCTCCTCCTTTATAGTCCTCCTCTGCCAATCCCAACTCGGCTGCCCACACGCCGAGTACGCTGCTCTCCTCCATTCAGGAGCAAGTCCTACAGTTTATTGGCTGAACTAGAGGCAGCTGTGTAGAAGCTGTTTTCTCCTCTCCCAACGCCATATTGTGGGAGAGCAGGTGCATAGAATAAGTCTTAATTCCAGTAACTTAGTCTAGTCCGAGTTGCTCCCCACAAGGAAGTGTGAGGTCGGGGTTCAAGCTGGTGTCTTCCTGACTGCAAAGTCCACATAGTGGGTTGGAATAGCCATGTCAGATCCAGTTTCAAAGAAGATATTTTATTGAGAAGGAGGTCATCCCCTCTTTTTTTTTTTTTTTTTACTCCCTTGGAAAATGAAGCGAAAACAGGAGAAATTCACCAGTTCGTAACAGGGTGGTCTTGTTGACTTTTTGGAAATCTGACACAAGCTGCACCTATTCCTCATCACACCCCCTGGTCATCAAAACTCTAACTCTAGAGTATGCTATTCTCCCTCTTTGTCCTTGTTTCTCCCATCTTCTGTAACTAAAAACAGTATTTCTCTTGCCTTTATCCTCCTCTATCTTTTGAAGCATTCATCAATGAAGACCAGCTGCTACTCTCCTTTGGCCTCCATTGACCAATTCTCTTCCTCTGTTTTGGCCTCAGTGTCTCCATCTGCATAATATCCTCATCCAGGATATTGGACCAGATAGATCAGCTCTAAAACTTAGCTATTCAAATTTCCCTCCGGGATTTTCTACCTCTTCCAATCTCCCTTCTTTGGATTTTGTTGTTGTTGTTGCTGTTGGCTCATTTCATCCTTCCTGCCCCTCACCTTAGAAATTTATCAGGCTCAGTTCCACAGTGTAAGTGGAACATCCATAGTTTTTTTTTTTTTTAATTATTTATTTGAAAGACAGAGTTACACAGAGAGAGAGTCTTCCATCCACTCGATCACTCCCCAAATGGTCACAAATGCCAAAGCTGAACCAATCTGAAGCCAAGAGTCAGGAGCTTCATGTGGGCCTCCTACATGGGTGCAGGGGCCCAAGGCCCTAGGCCATCCTCCGCTGCTTTCCCAGGCCATAGCAGAGAGCTGAATCAGAAGTGGGGCAGCCAGGACTCAAACCAGCAGCCATATGAGATACCGGCACTGCAGGCCAGGGTGTTAACCTGCTGCACCACAGTGCCGGCCCCCATCCATAGTTTTTACTTCAGACAATTCATTCATGTTTTTAGTGAAATGATTTGGAAATTTCAAGGGTCTTGCTGTCTTACAGATCTGGGTTTCAGTTTTCCTGACCTTGTCTGTAAAAATGTGGTGGTATGCCTCATAACATACTAATGGGTTATCAAAAAGATTAAATGCAATGATGTTTGCTTTCCCCTATCAGAATCTCAACAACGTTCTTTCCATCTCTCTCTATTTTAAACTAATGATTAAAAATCTATGATTTCAAATTAACTTTCACTCAAAATTCAAGCTCATATTTCTAATGATTTGCTAGTGCCTCAAATTCAACCCATCCAAACTGGGTGCACTTTACAGATATAGCAATGGTCACTAAGAGAAGGGGAATGGTCTAAAATATTACAGCTGAAATTTTAGCTCACATCTATCCAAATTTTAGACTTTCTCCTATCTATCTGGTTCTCATCACCCCACATTTTTTGTTTGTGGTAACATGTATGAGAACTGAAAAAAATCCATTAGAACATACTGCAATAACAGTGAATGTAGCATCATAGGGGGACAAAATATCTAAATATTTGTCAATTTATTTCTTAATAAGCAATTAAAAGAAGGAAGAAAACTAATTTTGGCTATAGGGCCAACTTATTTAAGGACTGGTTCCACCAGTTAATAATGTTTTTTAACCCAGGGAAGTTATTTATCTGAGTCTTTAGACTTCATTTATAAAATATTACATAAGGGGTCGGCGCTGTGCTGCAGCGGGGATAAAGCCCTGGCCTGAAGCGCTGGCATCCCATATGGGTACTGGTTCTAGTCCCGGCTGCTCCTCTTCTGATCCAGCTCTCTGCTATGGCCTGGGAAAGCAGTAGAGGATGGTCCAAGTCCTTGGGCCCCTGCACCCACGTGGGAGACCCGGGAGAAGCTCCTTGCTCCTGCCTTTGGATCGGCGCATCTCTGGCCATTACGGCCATCTGGGGAGTGGACCAGCGGATGGAAGACTTCTCTCTATAACTGTCTTTCAAATTAAAAAAAAAACTTAAAAAAATGAATTAATAAAATAAAATAGTACATAAAATACCCAAGTTTTAGGGATTTATGAAGATTAAAGCAAAGTAGCCAAAAGGCTCAGCACAATATATGGTATCAGATGCTTGTGTTTCCTCTTATATGAGGTACTTTAGAAGTTTCACAGCAGTAGTGATGGTCATGATAATAAATAACAACAATTAGACTCTGATAACGTACAAAGCCCTAATTTAAACACCTTATTCTTTCTTCACAATAACCTTAATAGGTAGAGAGTGTCATTATCCTCACTCTGTAGATGAGCCATAGGAAGGTTCAACAATTTAGTTAAGGGTTGTATTTAGTGTTCCAACTGTGGTATAATCCCTGATTATCACTATATCATTCTGAAAAGGAACAGAAGTATAGGACAGCTGCTCCATTCTCATCACACACACTACTAGGACAAACTACTAGGACAAAACTTGGTATTGAACTGCTTGGCATTAATTCCAGATGCAAAGGGAGTTTAGAGTGCTATTAAGCTCAATGTAAGGGCTAGTACTGTAGTACAGTAGGTTTGTCCTCCGCCTGTGGCACCGGCATCCCATATGGGTGCCGGTTCTAGTCCCGGCTGCTCCTCTTCTAATCCAGGTGTCTGTTATGGCCTGAGAAAGCAGTAGAGGACAACCCAAGTGTTTGGGCCCCTGTACCTGTGTGGGAGACAGGAGGAAGATCTTGGCTAAAACTAAATGGCCTGGCAAAGCAGTGGAAGGTGACCCAAGTGCTTGGGCCCCTGCCACTCATGTGGGAGACTGGAATGAAAGTCCTGGCTTTTTCTTGGTTCATCCCTGGCCACTGTAGGCATCTAGGAGGTGAAATAGCCATTTGAGGATCTCTGTCCCTGCCCCCGCCTATCAAATAAGTAAAACTTTTTAAAAAAATCTATTTCCAAATTTGGAGTCATGAGGACATATGCCTATGTTTTTCCTAATAGCTGTGTAGTTTTAGCTCACACTGATAAGTCTTTGATCAATTTTAAGTTGTCTTTTGTAAATGGTGCAAAATCATTTTTTGTTGGAAAGAATATTGTTTTTTAAGCCAGTGTTGTGGTTTAGCAGGTAAAGCCATTGCCTGCAGTGCCAGTATGCCATATGGGCAGCTGTTCAAGTGCTGTCTGCTCCACTTCCGATCCAGCTCTCTGCTATGGCCTGAGAAAGCAGTAGCAGAATGGGTCACCCAGTGAATGGATGACCTCCCTCTCTCTCTCTTCCTCTGCCTCTGTCTCTCTGTAACTCTGCCTTTCAAGTAAATAAATAAGTCTTTTTAAAAAAGAATATTATTTCCTCATTGACAATAAATTTGCCATAAATAAAAGGGTTTATAGTATATCCTCAATTCTATTCCATTAATCTATATTTCTATGTTTATGCAGAACAACACTGTTTAGACTATTGTTGTTTTGTATTAAGTTTTAAATTGGGAAGTGTTCTTCTTTTTCAAGATTTCTTTAGCTATTCTGGGTGCCTTACAAATTTATGTAAATTTCATAATATACATGCTAATTTCCTCTTTTATTAAAAAGATTCATTTATTTATTTGGAAGGCAGAGTTATACAGAGAGAGGAGGAGACAAAAAGAGAAATTTTCCATTTGCTTGTTCACTCCCCAGTAGCTGCAATGGCCAGGGCTGGGCCATGCTGAAGCCAGAAACCAGGAGCTTTTTCTGGGTCTCACACGTGGGTGCAGGGACTCAAACACTTAGGCCATCTTCCACTGCTTCCTCAGGCCATTAGCAGGGAGCTGAATTGGAAGAAGGGCAGCTGGGGACTTGAACTGACATACCTATAGGATACTAATGTCGCAGGTGGCGGCTTAATCCACTGTGCCATAACACCGGCCCTTATGTGTCAATGTCTACAAAGAGTCCAGCTGAGACTCTACCTGGAGCTAGCCAAACTCAAAGGTAACTGCACAATTCCCAGAAGATTGCTCTACTTCAAACTGGAACTTGAAGTTTGTGGATCCCTAAGACCCCCTAGTGATTCCCTTCCCCCTACATTGATAAATGACTAGAATCATACACAGGGCTCAGGAATATTTTCTAGTTATTATTAGTTATATTATAGTCAAAGAATACAAGTCAAAACCATACAAGAGGAGAGATGAGACACATGAAGGAAAGTCTTAGAAGGGCTTAATGTTAAGCTTCTGACATCTTTAAGGATATATTATAACCTTATTTCATTGATGAGTGACAGTATGCAGTCTTGTCAACCAGAAAGCTCACCTGAGCTTCAATGTTTGTGTCTTTTTTTTTTTTTTTAACTACTAAGAGGGATAATGTATTAAGTTGTTCATTAACAGTCAGGGCTATGCTGATCAAGCCACCGTTTCCCATAGTGTCCACCTCACTCCAATGTTTGTGTCTTTAATTGATGTCCCATTACATAGGCAGGATTCATTGAATCACTGATCATGTGACTCTTATCTCTAATCTCCTCTCCTCCTGAGATTGAACTCATATGTTGCTTAAAGCTCCAGCCCCCATCCTGAGCCATCTTGTTAACAAAAATGCTCTAGGGACTCACCAAGACTCATCTCATTAACATAAACTATCAGCTGTGGCTTGAGGGGATTACTAAGAAAAGCAGAGAAATTCTAGTCACTTGAAGTTAAAATGTATCTCATGTGATGTCATATAGTTTGGTATTGTTTTTAATCCTGACTGAAAGTCTCTCCATTTTGACAAGATTATGCAATCCATTTTCCTTTAATATTTTTGACATAACTGGTTTATTTATTTTTTGAGATTTATCTATTTATTTGAAAGGCAGAGTTATAGACAGAGAAGGAGGGGAGAGGGAGGGGGAGGGGGAGGGGGAGGGGAGAGAGAGAGAGAGAGAGAGAGAGAGAAAGAGAGATAAATGTTCTATTTGCTGGTTCACTCCCCAAATAACCACAAGGCCACAACTGGTCCAGGCTGAAGCTGGGAGTCAGGAGCTTCATCAGGGTCACCCACATGGGTGCAGGGGCCCAAGCACTTGGTCCACCTTCTGCTATCTTCCCAGGCACATTAGTAAGGAGCTGAATCAGAAGTGGAGCAGCTGGGAGCTGGGACCTGAACAGGTACCCATATAGGATGCTGGCATTGTAGGTAGTAGGTTAACCTGCCACTCCACAAGGCTGTTCCCTTTATAACTGCTTCATGTCTGCTATTTTACATTTACTTCAATTGTCTCATATATTTTATTGTTTACTATTTCCTTTTGTGTTAAATGAATGTTTTAGAAGGTGACATTTAGGCCGGCGCCACGGCTCAATAGGCTAATCCTCCGCCTTGCGGCACCGGCACACTGGGTTCTAGTCCCGGTCGGGGCGCCGGATTTTGTCCTGGTTGCCCCCCTTCCAGGCCAGCTCTCTGCTGTGGCCAGGGAGTGCAGTGGAGGATGACCCAAGTACTTGGGCCCTGCACCCCATGGGAGACCAGGAGAAGTACCTGGCTCCTGCCTTCGGATCAGTGCGGTGTGCCGGCCGCAGCACGCCGGCCGTGGCGGCCATTGGAGGGTGAACCAACGGCAAAAGGAAGACCTTTCTCTGTCTCTCTCTCTCACTGTCCACTCTGCCTGTAAAAAAAAAAGGTGATATTTAATTTCTTTAATTATTTTATCACTGTATATAAAAATAATTTCCTTAGCTGTTCCCTAGGGCTCACCATACACAGCTTTACTTAGCAGAATTAGCATTATATTTATATTCACTTAATTCTGTGTTAGAGAGGAATGTTACTCCTCTAATGTTATATTATCTTTTTTGTACATGTCGTTAAATGTATTGCATGTATTTATGCTAAAATACTACAATATATTATTATAATTATTTATATAATCTTTTAAAGAAGATAGGGGAAGAAAGAACATAAAGTGTACATTTATATAACCTATTATATGTATACATTGTGAAATGTCTGATCCAGGTAAATATACTTATTCTTTCAACTATTTAACATTTCTTTCTAGTGAAAACATTCAAAATCTCATCTTTCAGCTTTTTATAGAGAAATATGCAGTATATTAACATTATCTATAATCACCCTATTACACAATAGAACTGCAGAACTTCTTACTCCTATTGGGCTGTAACCTAGATCCTGTCAATCAACTTTCCTCAACCTTCTCTGCTTACTTCATATTTTCCTGTGGATTAAAATTATTACCTAGGTTTGCTTGCTTTTATTCTGATGAACATACATATTTATTTTAAGTGAGCCAGATAGCAACAAATTCTTCCAGCTTTGACCTAGGATCAGCTTTATTTTACCTTCATTTTTGAAAGATAGCTTTGGATACAGTTTTGACAATGGTTTCAGGCTTGCTTGGTAGTGTAAGATATACTCAATTTGATCTGGAGGAGAAATGAAGTTACTTGGGCTGCTTTCTGTTACAGAATTGGGGCTATGCTATTAAATGCCATGCATTTCCTTAAGTCTAGGGGTCCCATACAAGTTTATCTTTTTACCGCCTCTCAGAGTTCTCTTCCGGCTGCCTTTTTAGTTATTTTCAGAGTTTAATTGTACTTTGTCTGAATGAACCTTTCCATTTTGGTTAAACGAATTTACACCATCTTTTTCCTACCATAAACGTCCTGATGAAAAGTTGTGAAACATAAAATTGCATGAGTAGAATGTAGTTAGATTATGGAAGAGCTACACATATTGGCAGAACTTAGACCTGAAGTACCAAGCAGTTATATGACAGAATTGGTATTTTATGAAAATTCATCTGAGGCAGGCATTTGGCATAAGTAATTAAGATGTCTCTTGGCATATATGCATCCCATATTGGAGTCATGTCCTGGCTCTGCTTCCAATTCCAGCTTCCTACTAATGCTCACTCTGGGAAGCAGCAAGTTATGACTCAAGTAGATGGGTCCATGCCAGCCACATGGGAAACTGGGATTGAGTTCCTGGCTCCTGGTTTCAGCCTATTCCAGCCTAGCAATAGCTATTGCAGGCACCTGGGGGGAATTAACTACCTGGTGGGCTCTCTCTCTCTCTCTCAAATAACTAAATAAAAATTTTAAAAGAAGAAAGGAAAATTAGTCTGGCATATGTGCAGAATTGATTACAGATTCAAATTGTTTCTATTCGATTATATTCCAGTTGAGCTGTGCTGCTCATGACAATATTAAATTTCACAGGCTCTGGTCCAATGAATACACAATTTATTATGCTGTCTCCCCAAACTAGAACTGTGACTACTAAACATGCCTCTAAACCAAATTTCACCCCAGGCCAATATCAGGCAACAAGAATTATGAGTACCTGTATGCCATGTTAATTTTCTTATTGTCAAAAGGTTTGTACCAGATCCCTGAAACAAGCCTTGGTCATTTGCTATTCTAATCAGCAGCTTCATTAGAATGAAAGAAACCAAGTGACTAACCCCTTTTACCCAGTGATATTGTCTCAACAATGATGAGAGAGCTACTCCAAGAGAAGCAAGGAGATAGCTATCCAGGGCAGGGAGCAGAAGATAGCATGTGCCTCCCAGAAACTGTTGTGCCAGGGTCTTGGGAGAATTTAAAGGGAAATTGTTCCTATTAGGTTATCATTGAGGTCTATGTTTGGCTGGAAAACATAAACCTGGTATCACTGCTAACTTCAGAATTAGAAACCAATTATCCATCTTACAAGAAGTTGAAAAACTACCTATTAATCTGGTAGGGCAAGGAAATGTGGATAATAAGGAGAGGGGATGTCAGTCTCAGTCTATCCATCTTGTCTTACTCTTCTCCAGTTGCTCACAGCAGGGTCATCTACAGGCACAGCACCCTACCCCAACTTCTGTGCCAAGTCCTGTTTGTTCCTATCTTACTGCATCCCATTTACAACTCCCACTGCAGGATGAACAAAAACACCTACCATTCCTTCATATCCTTCTCATCACCAAGTAGAATAATCTAAATCCCTTGAAGTTCTCAGAGAATTATTTTCCAGCCATTTCATCAGGTCTAACTTTTTTTCTCTGGACCATATTCACATATGTTTTAGACAACTTGGGGATGAAGATGGGATACACAGACATTCATATAAAATTTTGCATAAAGACAAATATATGTTAAAGGAATTACTTGATAAAATGAAATGAACACAGGTCAGGGAGCTAAAAAAATGCAAGTTCTAGGTTTGATTTTGTTGCTAGGTTACCTTTTCAAGCCTTAACCAAGCAGACTCCCCCTTATAGTCCTAATTTCCCTTATATATCTGTAAATGATCATTTCTAGTTATGTCATACCATGCTATTGCTTATTGCATGACAAATTATTTTCCAAATCCCAGAATTCTTTTGGCTTTTTTAATGACCAGATTCACATTCTGCTTGTGGTCTGCAATATCTGTGCCCCTACCTTTCTTTATCCTGACTTTCAAATTTTATTTCTTAGTTTCTTGGGTGCCTATGTAACAAAATAATTATTACTTCTCATATATAAGATATTAAAATAGTGAACAGTGATTTTCTTCTCTGGACAATCTAAAATTTGCTATCCTATGGCCCTTTCACTGGCATGCACATGTGAGAGATTGATAATGAGGTTTTGTTCCAGATCACATTTCTGGTGGAGTTTGGAGAATTGGAAATAAAATGCTTTGATCCCTTGAAAAGTAGAGGAAAATTTTAACAATAAGCCAAGCTGGAGCAGGCACTTGGTGCAGGGTGAAGCAGTTGTCACTACTTGGAATGCCCATATCCCATATTTGAATGCGTGGAATTGAGTCCCAACTCCATTTTCAATTGTAGCTTTCTGCTAATGTACACGCTGGGAGGTAGCAGATGATGACTCAAGTATTTGGGTCCATACTGCCCACATGGGAAGCCCAGACTGGGTTCTGAGCTTCTGGGTTTGGCCTGGCCTAGTCTCAGCTGTTACGGACATTTGGGAAGTAAGCCAGCAGATAGAAGGTCTCTCTCAGTGTCTCTCTGTCTCACTGCCTTTCAAATAAATAAAGACAAATAAATAAATTTTAAAAATAAGCCAAGTTAGCAAGAGTATTAAATCAAGGATGTCAGTCTAGATGTATCCAACCACACTGGAAAATGTCTGTCCAAGTTTTAGTGCCTCCTAGTTTCATTAATGCACTCTTCTCTGTCCAAAAGCAACTGCCTAAGAACTGTGGAGGGGACTATCGCCATGAAAAATAAGTGTTTCTGATTAAAATAATGGTAGAAAATTGATTCTGAAGAGTGGGAAGATGTACGTGAGCTACTCACTGTCAGCATCACTTACTTGGCACTTGGTATATCATTTTATGCCTATTTTTCTTTTCTCCTTAGCTAAAAATGTGTTTTTTGAGGGCAGCAAATTCACAGATCTTTAAATCTCATAGCAGAACATGATATCGCAGCAGCATATTACCTTGCGCATAGTAGGCACTAATTTGGGAATCTTGGGTCCTAATTCCCCTGAGTCCAGACAGTTGGAATCCTGTGACACAATCCGTGTGTTCAATTCCACTCATTCCCTAGAAAAAACTGATTCAGGCTAGCATATACCAAGACAATTCCATACCATCACTAGGACTGAAATTAGTCTTGCTGCCCTAAGGAACTGATTCTATCATGTTCGGTGCCTTGTCCTTGCCCATGTACTAGGAATACAAAGATAAACACATATTGGGACCTATCTTTGAGAAATGCAGAATTTGTAGCACGTTTGAAGACTCCATCCACACTTCTGCACTGAGGCAGACTCTAGCATGGCTCCCAACAGCATAGGTTCATGTCTGTAGGATGATTCTTGTCTCCTCTCAAAACGCCAGCCTGAGAAAGTTTAACACTGATGGGAAAACTTATTGTTTCTTTTAGTCTTTTGTACTATGCCTCTGACTTTCCTTAGAATGTTTTCTTAATAGAACTTTTTTCATTTAATTTACTTTTATTTAGCTTTTAACAGATTCAATATGATTTACAGATACAATTCTGAGAATATAGTGATATTCCCTTCATCCCTCCCTCTCTCTCTCCCTCCTGCCCTCCTCGCTTCTACCTTTCTTTCTGTCTTTTTCTGTTTTTTGAGATAACATATCTTAAATTTACATTACAGTAAAAATGCTTACTTACATCACTGAATAAGAAGTTTAGCAAGGAAAAAGCAAAAAAAAAAATTTATTGGGACTATAGACCAAGAATATAGACCAAGGCTATAAACAGTAATTGAATGGAAAAAGAATAGTGAATCTTTCCATGTTCCCTTGATATGGAGGGTACTTCAAATAGTTCATGGAAAATGGAATTAAAGATAAGTTTATTTTGGTGCAAATAAATTCAAAACGTGCAAAGTTTTTTCATAATAGGCATTTTCATGAACTTTTGAGATCTCTCATTGAAAAGCTTTGTTATTTAATTCCATTTTACATGAACTTTTTAAAAAAATATTTATTTTATTTATTTGAAAGTCAGAGTTACAGAGAGAAAGAGTATGAGAGAGAGAGCGAGCGAGTCTTCCATATGCAGGTTCACTCCCCAAATGGCCGCAAAGATCAGGGCTGAGCCAAGCTGAAGCCAAGAGCCAGGAGCTTTATCTGGATCTCCCACGTGGGTACAGGGGCCCAAGGACCTGGGCCATCTTCCACTGCTTTCCCAGGCCATAGCAGAGAGCTGGATTGGAAGTAGAACAGCTGAGACAAACCAGCACCCATATGGTATGCTGACCTTGCAGGTGGTGGCTTAAACTGTTAAGCCACAATGCCGGCCCTGTCCATGAACTTTTGGAGTATTTTCAAATTTCCAGCAAGTCTGGAGTGTCTTTCTTCAGGATCTTAAAGCCATTCCTTTGCAGTGTGATAATTAAGAAAGATAAGACCTTAGTTTCCCTCTCTCTGTGAGAAGATAGATCTCTCACTTCCATAATTGCCAGCTAGTAGGCACAGCTGATCTAATCACATTTACACTGACCAATCCTTTATAATTTTTCACTTGAACTCCTGCTCTCTCCTCCTTACTCCTCCATTCTCCCTCTAAAATGATTAGTCACCTCTGCACAAATTGGAATGGATGTGATCTCATTCCTCTACTATCAGTAGTTACTGAATTAAATACGTTTTCACTACGTTAGCTAGTGTCCAGTTTTGTTGATATTTGATACTCTCAAGGTGCTTACAGAACAGAAGGGATGACAGACAAGTAAAAAGTTTTTTTATTTATTTTTAAAGATTTATTTATCTGAAAGGCAGAGTTACAGAAAGGCAGAAGCAGAGAGAGAGAGAGGTTTTCCATCCACTGGTTCACTCCCGAAATGGCCACAGTGGCCAGAGCTGTGCTGATCGGAAGCCAGGAGCTAGGATCTTCTTCCAGGTCTCCCAAGCAGGTGCAGGAGCCCAAGGACTTGGGCCATTTTCCACTGCTTTCCCAGGCCCATTAGTGGGGAGCTGGATAGGAAGAGGAGCAGCCGGGACTTGAAACAGCACACATATGGGATGCCCACACTGCAGGCAGCAAGGTTACTCGCTACACCACAGCACCGGCCCTGACAAGCTAACTTCAGCAATTATGATTAGTGTTAAGATAGGAGTGTGCCTAAGGTGCTATGGGAGCATGCAGGAAAGCAATATAATACATACTTGATTCTATCCATCACAAAGATATGTTTCACCCAGCGTCCCCCAGCTTAGCAAATGCTACCACCATTCATCCAGTTTTTCAGTCCAAATGTTTGAATTAACTCTTTACCTCCTACTACCTTTTGCCTTGATTAACGCAACAGGATCACAACCAGGTCACTTCAGGTTCATCTTACCTCCTGCATTAGTTTCCTAACACTGTTGTAGCAAATTACCATAAACTTGGAAGCTTGAAACAACGCACATTTATTTTCTTACAGTTTTGGAGGTCAAAGATAATGGAATTAACTTCTTGGGGCTGGAATGAGGTTGTTGGTAAGCCACAGTTGCTGCAGAGATTCCACGAGAATCTGTTTCCTTGCCTGCTCTGGATTTAGAGCTGCATTCCTAACCCTTGGTTTGTGACCCCATCTTATTTTTTTCCTTAAGATTTTTAAAAATTTCTTTGAAAGGCAGAGTGATAGAGAGAGGGAGAGAAACAGAAATCTTCCATCTGCTGGTTCACTCTCCACATGGCCACAACAGCCAGGGAGGGATAGGCCAGGCTGAAATCTGGAGCCAGGAACTTGCTCCTGGTATCACACATGGATGGCAGGGCCGCAAGTACTTCAGCAATCTTCTGCTGATTTCCCAGGTTAGCACGGATCTGGATGAGAAACAAAGCAACTAGGACTGAAACTCGTGCTCTGATAGGGCATGCTGGTGTCATGAGTGATGGCTTAACTCGCTGCGCCACAGTGCTGCTTCACGTGACTCCATCTCCTGTGTTCCTAGCCATCTTGTTTCAGGGGTTATATACCCTTAAATCTCCCTCTACCTCTCTTCTACAAATAAAATTGTGATCTCATTTAGGGTCCACTCAGATAATACAGGACAATCGATATTCTTTTTTAAAGAATTATTTATTTATTTAAAAGGATGAGTTAGTAGAGGGAGAGACAGACAGAGAGAAAGAGATCTTCCATCCACTGGTTCACTCCCCAAATGGCCACAACGGCCAGGGCTGGGCCAATCTAGACAGGAGCCAGGAGCTTCTTCCGGGTCTCCCATGTGGGTAACAGGGGCCCACACACTTGGGCCATCCTCTGCTGCTTTCCCAAGCCATTAACAGGTAGCTGGATCGGAAGTGAAGAAGCCGAGACTGAAACCTGCGCCCATATAGGATGGGGGTTTACCTGCTATGCCGTGGCGCCGGCCCTGAAAACCAATATTTCTCAAGATTCTTAATCAAGTCTGCAAAGCCTCTTTAATTTACTGAAACCAGGAGTAGACATATTAGTATCACATTATATGGAATTCATGACAAAGATCAAACATGAGATAAGAAGAGTATATTATGATGGTAATGGGTATAATTCAGTGAACACAATATATGTAAATATTTATATAACAAATAATATGGTATCAAAATGATTTTACTATATGCACACACATATGTTATCTATGTATGATTTATATATATGTATTAGAGAAAACATGTAGTACTTGTATTTTTATATCTGTATTATTTCACTTAGCATAATGATATGCAATTGCATACATTTTTTGATATTGTGAGAATTTCATTCTTTTTATGGCTTAATAATATTTCATTTTGGTATAAGTACACTTTCTTCATCTGTTCATTTATTGATAGACTTCTAGATTGATTCCATATCTTCGTTACTGAGAATAGTGCTGCAATAAATATGGGAGTGCAGGTACATTTCATGTGCTGACTTCATTTTTTTTGAATATAGTCTCAGAAGTGGGATAACTGGGACACATGGTAGATCTATTTTAGGTTCTTTGAAAGTCTCCATACTGGTTTCCGTAATGGTTGCACCACTTTGCATTCCCACCAGCAATGTATTAAAATTCCCTTTTCTATACAACCTCATCAGCATTTGTTATTTTTTAGATAACAGTCCTTCTAGCTGGAGTGAGATGATGCATCCTTATAATTTTTACTTGAATTTCCTTGATGACAGGTTATCCTGAAAATTTTTCCAGGTGCTTGTTAGTAATTTGTATTTTTCTTTTGAAACATGTCCATTCATATCCTTTTCGCATTTCTTAATTGAATTAGTTGTTTTGTTGTTTCTGAATTTCTTGAAGTACTTAAAATAAATTCTGGATATTAATACTTTATCAGATGCATAGTTTGCAAATATTTTCTCCCTTTCTGTCAATTGTCTCTTCACTTTGTTAATTCATTTGCTGTGCAGAAATTTCTTAGTTTTATATAATCCTGTTGCCTATTTTTGCTTTGATTGCCTGTGCTATTGGGTTCTTATCAAAAAGTCATTGCAGATGCCAATGTTTTGGAGTATTTCCCCTTCCTCTAATAGCTTCATAGTTTCAGATCTTACATTTAGATCTTAGATACATTTTAAGTGATTCTTGTATTGGGTATAGGAAGGGGTCTTATTTCAAGTTTCTGCATATGCAAATACTTTTCAAAATACCACTTATAGAAGATATTGCTGTCCTTTCTTCCCTTTTCAAGATAAATTGGCTGTAAATGTATGGATTTATTTCTAGGGTTTCTATTCTATTACATTGGACTACGGCTCTATTTTTTTATGTCAGTACCTGCTGTTTTGGTTACAATTGCTCTGGACTATGCCTTAAAATTGCTATTGTATTGACTCCAATTTTGTTCAAGATCATTTTTAAACACTTATTTTATTAGAAAGGCAGAGTCACAATGAGAGAAAGAGAGGTCTTCCATCCACCTGTCCACTCCAAAATGGCTGCAACAGCCGAGACTGGGACAGGCTGAACCCTGGAGCCAGGAGCTTCTTCCAGGTCTCCCACAAAGCTGCAGGGGTCCAAACACTTGGGCCATCTTCCACTGCTTTCCCAGATGTGTTAGCAGGGAGCAGGATCAGAAGCAGAGCAGCAGGGACTGAAACCCCCACCAGTATGGTATTCTGCTGTTAAAGGCAGTGGCTTAACTTGTTATGCCAAAATGTTCACTCTGCAAGATCATTTAGGCTATTTGGTATCTTTTTTGTTTCTATATGAGTTTTAAGATTTTTTTTCCTAAATCTGTGAAGAATGTCATTGGTATTTTCATGGAACTGCATTGAATCTGTAAATTGCTTCAGGTACTATAGACATTTTGAAATGTTAATTCTTCCACTCCATGATCATGGGTGATCTTTCTTTGATTTCTTTCATAATTTTTTTACAAATTTTCTTGTAGAGGTCTTTCACCACTTGGGTTAAATTTATTCCAAGGTATTTAATTTCTGTACAGCTATTGCAAATGCGATTGTACTTATAAGTTCTTGCTCAGCAAGATCATTGCTGGTATATAAAAATGCAACTACTTTTGTTTATTGATTTTGTGTCCTGCAACTTCACTGAGTTCACCTATCAGTTCTCACAGTCTCTTGGTAGGAACATCTCTTTTGCTACATTCACAAATGCCAGAGATATGACCTCATATCTTTGGGGACCATTGTGTAGCATACCATACTCACTTAAAATACGCTTGTCTTACACAACAGAAAACTTTTTATGAAACAAATCAGCTCATATCACATACCTGATCAAAAACTCTCCAATGATTACATATTGTCTCAAAGAAAATAATATCTGGGATAGGATAAGCTATTGCTTGGGACACCCACAGCACAAATTGGAGTGCCTGTTTCTTTTTTTAAACTTTTATTTAATAAATATAAATTTCCAGGCCGCAGCTCACTAGGCTAGTCCTCCGCCTGCGGCGCTGGCACACCGGGTTCTAGTCCCAGTCAGGGCGCCAGATTTTGTCCTGGTTGCCCCTCTTCCAGGCCAGCTCTCTGCTGTGGCCAGGGAGTGCAGTGGAGGATGACCCAAGTGCTTGGGCCCTGCACCCGCATGGAAGACCAGGAGAAGCACCTGGCTCCCAGCTTCGGATCAAGCGTGGTGCGCTGGCCACAGCTCACTGGCCGCGGTGGCCATTGGAGGTTGAACCAACGGCAAAGGAAGACCTTTCTCTCTGTCTCTCTCTGTCACTGTCCACTCTTCCTGTCAAAAAAAATTACAAAAAAATAAATAAATATAAATTTCCAAAGTATAGTTTTTGGATTACAGTGCCCCTCCCCATAATTCCCTCCCACCCGCAACCCTCCCATCTCCTGCTCCTTCTCCCATTCCATTCATATCAAGATTCATTTTCAATTCTCTTTATATACAGAAGATCAATTTAGTATACATTAAGATTTCAACAGTTTGCACCCACACAGAAACACAAAGTGTAAAATACTGTTTGAGTACTAGTTTTACCATTAATTCACAGTGTACAACACATTAAGGACAGAGATCCTACATGAGGAGTAAGTGCACAGTGACTCCTGTTGTTGACTCAACAAATTGATACACTTGTTTATGGCGTCAGTAATCCCCCTAGGCTCTTGTCATGAGTTGCCAGGGCTATGGAAGCCTCTTGAGTTCCCCGACTCTGATCTTATTTAGACAAGGTCATAGTCAAAGTGGACGTTCTCTCCTCCCTTCAGAGAAAGGTACCTCCTTCTTTGATGACCCCATTCTTTCCACTAGGATCTCACTCACAGAGATCTTTCATTTAGTTTTTTTTTTTTTTTTTCCAGAGTGTCTTGGCTTTCCATGCCTAAAATACTCTCATGGGCTCTTCAGCCATATCCAAATGCCTTAAGGGCTTATTTTGAGGCCAGAGTGCAGTTTAGGACATCTGCTATTCTATGAGTCTGTTGTGTATCCCACTTGCCATGTTGGATTGTTCTCTCCTTTTTAATTCTATCAAGTTAGTATTAGCAGACACTAGTCTTGTTTATGTGATCCCTTTGACTCTTAAACCTATCATTATGATCAATTGTGAACTGAAACTGATCACTCTGACTAGTGAGATGCATTGGTACATGCCACCTTGATGTGATTGAATTGGAATCCCCTGGCACGTTTCTAACTCTACCATATGGGGCAAGTCCAGTTGAGCAAGTCCCAAACTTTACATCTGCTCCCACTCTTATTCTCACTCTTATATTTAACAGGGATCACTTTTCAGATAAATTTAAACACCTAAGAATAATTGTGTTAATTAAAGAGTTCATAATCATAATTATTCTGAACTTGCACTCCAGCTTGCACTCCCAGTGTGCCTTGAAGGCAGTAGATGGTGGCCCAAGTATTTGGGTTTCTGCCACCGAAAAGGGAGACCCGGGTAGAGTTCCTGGCTTCTTAGTTTGTCCTGCCCAGTCCTGGCTTTGCAGCCATTTGATGACTTAGCCAGAGATGGTATCTCTCTCTCTCTCCCTCTCTCTCTCTCTTTCTCTTTCTTTCTCTCCCTCCCTCTCTTTGTCACTCTGATTTTCAAATAAACAATTACAATTTTTTTTAAAAAGAAAACCAAAGTGCTCATATTCAAGATATATAAATATTTATACAAATGTTGTACAGATCAGAAAAAAAGACAAACCACACAAGAAAAAAATAGACAAAAACTTCATTTCACAAAAGACTTTGGATTTAGAGACTTAGCTGGTGGAAGTAACTGGTACAACCGTTTTGAAAAACCATTGAATTCCACCAAAGCACAATATTTGCATGCCTATGATCTATGAATTTTATTCCTGGTGAATACTAAAGAAAAATTTTCATCCAACATACATGTACAATAATTTTTTTAAAGATTTATTTATTTATTTGAAGGTCAGAATTACAGAGAGGAGAGGCAGACAGAGGTCTTCAATCCTTTGGTTCACTCCTCAATTGGGTGCAATGGCCGGAGCTGAGCCAGTCTGAAGCCAGGAGCCAGGAGCTTCTTCTGGGTCTTCCATGTGGGTGCAGGGGCCCAAGGACTTGGGCCATCTTCTACTGCTTTCCCAGACCATAGCAGAGAGCTGGATGGGAAGTGGGGCTGCTGGGAGTCGAATTGGCACCCATATGGGATGCCGGCATGGTAGGCGGTGGCTTTAACAGCTATGCCACAGTGCTGGCCCCAATGTACTAGAATTTTTAAAAATCAGGGCTATTTTCAATGGAAAGTAGCCAAATGCCTGATAATAGTAGCTATTAAGACTGATCTTAAAAGTTCTTTCTCAGCCATGGCATTATCTGTGTATGCAAAAGCTGTTGATTTTTCTGTGTTGATTTTTATATCATGCTTCTTTAACAAACTCTTTTATGAGTCCCAACAGTCACTTGGAGGAGTCTTTTGGATCCCCTATATATAGAATCATGTTATCTGCAAATAAGGATAGTTTGACTTCCTCCTTCCAAATCTGTATCCCTTGATTTCTTTTTCTTGCTTAATAGCTCTGGCTAAAACTTCTGAGACTATATTAAATAGCAATGTGAGAGTGGGCATTCTTGTCTGGGTCTGGACTTTAGGAGAAATGCTTCCAGCTTTTCCCCATTCAGTAGGATGCTCGTTGTGGGTTTGTCATAAAGTCCCTTGATTGTTTTGAACAATGTTCCTTCTATACACCATTTTCTTAAGGTTTTCATCATGAAAGGATGTTGTATTTTATCAAATGCTTTCTCTGCATCAATTGAGATGACCATATTTTTTTAAAAGATTTATTTATTGCCGGCGCCGCGGCTCACTAGGCTAATCCTCCGCCTAGCGGCGCCAGCACACCGGGTTCTAGTCCCAGTTGGGGCGCCGGATTCTGTCCCGGTTGCCCCTCTTCCAGGCCAGCTCTCTGCTGTGGCCAGGGAGTGCAGTGGAGCATGGCCCAGGTGCTTGGGCCCTGCACCCCATGGGAGAGCAGGAAAAGCACCTGGCTCCTGGCTCCTGCCATCGGATCGGCGTGGTGCGCCGGCCACAGCGCGGCGGCCATTGGAGGGTGAACCAACGGCAAAGGAAGACCTTTCTCTCTGTCTCTCTCTCTCACTGTCCTCTCTGCCTGTCAAAAAAAATAATAAAAAAATAAAAAAATAAAAAAAAAGATTTATTTATTTATTTGAAAGGCAGAATTACAGAGAGGCAAAGGCAGAGAAAAAGAGAGGTCTTCCATCTGCTAGTTCACTCCCCAAATGGCTGCAACGGCTGGAGCTGAGCCAATCTGAAGCCAGGATCCAGGAGCTTCTTCCAGGTCTCCCATGTGGGTGCAGGGGCCCAAGCACTTGGGCCATCCTCTACTGCTTTCCCAGGCCATAGCAGAGAGCTGGATTGGAAGAGGAGCAACCGGGACTTGAACCAGCGCTCATATGGGATGCCAGCACTGCAACAATGGTTTACCTGATATGCCACAGTGCTGGCCCCGACCATCTGGTTTTCGTTCTTCAGTTTGTTATTGCAATGTGTCACATTATGCAAATATTGATCCATCCCTGCATTCCAGGGATAAATCTCACCCTTGTTCCAGGTGAATGATCTTTCTGATGAGTTGCATTCTACTGATTTCTGTATACTGACTTGTTAACCAGGAATGTTACTGAATTTTTCCTGTGGAGATTAAATCAGTAATCAAAACCCTTCAACAAAGAAAAGGACCAGATGGTTTCAGTGGTTAATTTGACAAAGCATTAAATAAGAATTAACACCAATCTGTCTCAATTTCTTCGAAACTGTTGACAAGGATAGAATATATCCAAACTCATCTTGTAAAGTCAGCCTTACTCATACCAAAGATAGACAAAGATGTTATTTAAAAAAGAAAGAAAGAACACTATATGTCAATACTTCCTGTAAATATAGAGGTCAAACTCCTCGAAGGGGAAAAAAAGTACTTGCAAACTGAATGTGACAGCTGATTAGAAGCATCATCTACCGTGACCAAGTGGTATCAACCCCTGGGGTGCGAGTATGGTTGAACAGAGGAAAATCCATTAATGTGATATACCACATCGAGATAAAGAAGAATAAAAACCACATGATCATCTCAACCAATGTAGAAAATGTGTCTGATGAAATTCAGCACCCTTTCATGGTAACAACAACAACAAAAAACTCTCATCGTGCTAGGAACAGAAGAAAATCACATCAACCTGATAAAGGCCCCATATGAAAAGTCCAAAGCTAAAATTATACCCAAGTTTGAGAAACTGAAAGTTTTTTCCTCTAAACTCAGAAACAAGGTAATAATGCCCAGTCTCAGAACTTCTATTCAATATAGTATTAGAAATCTTAGCCAGAGAAGTTAGACATGAGAAAGAGTTAAAAAGCATCCAAATCAGGAACAAAGAAAGAAAATTATCTGCTTATAGATGATGTGATCTTATTTATAGAAAATACAGAAGACTGAAAGAGCTTATTACTCCCTCATCTGCTTTATTTCTTGGAATGCTTTTCACTACCTCTCACTATATAGTATTAATGTGCTTATTTTGTTTGTTTTCTGATTTGTTCTACTGGAATGTAAATTTCACAAGGTGAGTGTTTTGTTCTTTGGTAAATCTTCTATGTTTTAAACAATACCTGGCATGTGTAAATATTCAACTATGGTAGTTCATAAGGGGCTACCCAAGAAGTAGCTATAGAAGAGAAGTCAATGGTTCATTGAAGGAACTCTATGGAACAAAACTATTATGACGTAATTTGTGCAGGAAGAGAAGGGCTTCATAAAATATTCTGAAATGAAGTGGCCTGAATGGAAAGTATGGGGGTACCAGCAGAGAGCAACCTCATGGAGGTTAAAAAGAGATTTAAGAAGAAACGAAAGGACAATAGTCTCAAGAACAGTTAAATCTATTAAGAGGTGAGCACAGATTCATTAATAAAGGCATAATCAGCAACTAAGAGCAAGAGTAGTAGCTGTTATGTTGTGTTACAAAATCCCTAATTGTGCAAGTTCAGGGGTGAATGGAAGGTGAAGAAGTAGATTTAAGGAATATAGACCATCATTATTTATTGAATACCTTTTGTGTACTATATGTTAAGTGTTGAACGCATAATACTTTCTGTATCCTACAGCAAGGTATTATAATCCCTATTTCATAGATGAGCAGACTGAGACTCACAGAACACAAACAGGCTGTATTCTTCCCACTGCCGTGTGCTCCTTACTTAGGCTTGTTTTATTTTTTATTTTTTTTGAAAATTTTAATTAGTTTTTAACAGATTCAATGTGCTTTGTAGATACAATTCTAAGAACATAACGATACTCCCTTCCTCCTTGCCTCCCTCCCCCTCTCTCCTTCCCACCCTCTTTTCTACAGTATTTTTTTGTATTTGAGATAACATTATAAATTTACATTAAAGTAAAAAGGCTTAATATTTCAACAAATAAGTTTAACAAGTAAAAATCAAAAAGACTTTAGTTTAGTGGAAATATGAACAATGGCCATAAACAATTGAATGGGAAAACGATCATTTTACCCATATACAATAAGTTTTAAAGTAATCACAGATCATTAAAACTATAGTAGTATGGCATTCTGAACCATTGGCTTCACAAAGATATAAAACAAATTTTACAAAACTATATTTTAGCACTTTCTTAGGCTTCTGAGCTTTACTTTTGCCCAAACTTTTTGTCTGTCATGATTGTCAAGTCTACAGGGTGACTGTTTTAGCATTCTTAGTGATGTTTCTGTTTCCTTTCTTGTACCCCAGGGTGCCTGATTTTACTCTTGTTAGTCTTCTCACCACAGGATGGCCCTTCATCTCATGTTCTTACCACTAGTAGGCATTCTACTATGAACAAGGAGGACTACCCAAGCTATATAGGTATCTGAGAACATTAAGAGTGCCTAGAAACTCCTCATGCCATGCTTTTATTCTTCCCATTTCAATTATAAGAAACCTCCTTGGTTAACACAGTAATTCATTAGCTCATTCCATAGAATCTACTAAGTACCTGTTCTATGTCAAGCATTGGACCAACCTAAGATTCCCTCTGTGCTTAAATGATTTAATATTCAGTATTTGATAATTATTCTATTTAAATTAAGGAAGAATGTAAATGTGCATGAACCCTCAACCATACTTAGCACTGAGAATGTTACCAAAGCCCCTGCATCCACCAATTTGCTTTTTTTCTACCCATCTCTATACTTTTCTTTGGAGAGACATCAAAATAGCACTGGTTTGATATAATTTGACTTGGGCTCAAACCAAAGTTTCCTATGGAACAGCTGTGTGTGTTAGTATGGAATGCTTTCCCTCCTTGAGCCTGAATTGCCTCATCTCTATAGAGAAGATTATGATGAAGCTCATAGATAACCTATTGTTAATTCAAATGTCTAGCAGGCAAACATAATGGAAGCTACAATTAGTTCTAGGCATCTGGACAGGAAGACATAAAGTGATCTGGAAACTAGTGAACAGCCCCATTTTATAGTATATCAGAGAGTTTATTTATTCATTTATTATTAATATAAAGAACAAATTTCATGTAGTTCATAGATACAATTATGACAATATACTGATACTTCCTCCTCTTCCTCCTCATTCCTTTATTTCTCTTTTTCTTTTTAAATGATTGTTGTATCATATATTCATTTACTTCATAAACATAGGCTTAACATTCCACTAAATAAAGAGTAAAACAAGTAAAAATGAGAAAGACCACTAGTCAACAGCAGGAATATAGACGAGGGCTATAATCAAACCCCAAGATTGCAATTTCAATCACCTTCATGAAATTTTCTCATACTCTATATATTGGCTACTACAAATCAGAGAAAATATGTAATAGTTTTAAGACTAAAAGTGGGACCAAATCAGGACAAATATTTTCCTATATTCTGTGTTTTTTATTTATTAGGCAATGGACATGAACTGAAAAAAATTTAAGAAGTCTCAGCAATAATTCAAAGACATGCAAGACTATAGAATTATTCATGTCATGAGAAACAAGATTTTTTTTAAAGATTAGATACATAAACAGTATCAGAGGCTACCAGAAAATAAGGATATGCAATTCATTGAAAGCTCCTGAAGGAACATACTATCTCAAAAAAATTTTTTTTGCCTTTATAGCCTTAGGGGCATGTACAGTGATATTTATGAAGTGCATGTTCTGTGATTATTGGAAAAATCAATGAATGAATCATTGAATGTGAGAAAGGGAATGGAGAGTGAGGAAACTACTTTTGCAAGGAGTTTGATAGTAAAAGGCAAGAAGGAAACTGTGTGATAGAAAGAAGTAAAAGGTAGAGGGTATTCTAAGGCCAGGCAAAACTTAAGTGTGTTAAGGAAAGGCCTAGGAAAGATACTTAAGGTTCAAGGGTAGGAGTGAGTAATTGATGAATCAGGTCCAAAAGGAGGCCAGAGGAGTAGCTGAGATGGCTCTTACTGAGGACAAAGACGATGATGATAGTTTATTCTGGACCTCACTGATTTGATAATGAGGAGATGGATGAGGTGCTCCTGCACTCAATTCTGGTGAAAGGCAATCTGTGGACTTTTCTATAAAGTAACATGGAACAGGAAAAGGAATTAATTAAAAATATAACTTTCATGCTGGGCATTAACCCTCAGAGAACTCCAGTGAGATAGATATTATTATCCCCAGTAAACCTATGACCAAACAGTCTTAGAAAGAAAAAGTGACTTGGACAAGCTAGAAAATGATAGAAATTTTATGAGTGTTAACATGATTTGTTATGTAGCTAACAGTATATATTAGTATTAATAGCTGGAATTTATTTAGCACTTGCTATGTGCCAGATACTTTTGTAAGTATATTCAGACCAAATATACTTGATATATATTACTGTTGTTATTCTTGTTAAGTATAAGGTAACTGAGACAAGTAAGACTGGGGAACTTGCCTAAGGTCAGAATGCTACTAGGCTTATTTCACTAAACCTAATGGTCTCCAGTTGTATCATTTTGTTGAAAAAGACAGGCTTTCATTATTTTTTATGACTCACTGGTATTCCATTGTGTATATATACCACATATTCTTAATGCAGTCATGAATTGATGGACATTTGGATTGATTCCATATCTTAGCTATTGGGAATTGAGCTGTAATAAGCATGGGGGTAAAAAATAACTGCTTCATATGCTGATTTCATTTCCTTTAGGTAAATTTCCAAGGAGTGAGATAAGCCAGTCCCAAAAAGACAAATATATGTTTTCTCTGATATGTGGTAGTTAGTATGGAATAAAAAATGTATAAGGATGAAACTGACATCTTATGATTTGATTACTGTTTTTAGCCCTTTGTCTATACTCCTGTGGAACAGTGATTGTTCTGCTTTTTACTTGTTGAACGTTATGGTTGGTGGTGCATTGAGGCTGTGATTATAAAGCAAATTGAAATTATGTTGTTGTAAAAATTAAAGGAAAAAAAAGAAAACAAGGAAGGAGGAAGGAATGAGGGAATAATGGAGACAGGGAAGTGTGGTTATCTTTTTAGAATTGTATCTATGAAATACATGAAATCTATTCTGTTTATATAAATATTTCTTTTTTAAAAAGTAATGCAAGTAGGCCAATAAGAGCAAGTTTGGAACCCAAACTCACTACTAAATTCAAATTTTAGAGAATATCTAACACTGAGTCAGACAAATTAAGCTTGTGGTTTAGGGTGATATATCTGGAGCACACATCAAGGAACAATTTATGCTAATTAGTCATGACTCTATTAACACTATAACATAGGCCAACACAAGTGTTATCATTTCTACTAGGTGGATAATGGGGTTTGTGAACAGTGTTTAGGCCTGTAAATGATTAGACCTGAATTATTTTTAAAGATTTATTGATGTATTTATTTGAAAGGCAGAGTTACAAAGACACTCTCCAAATGCCCACAACAGCCAGGGTTGGACCATGCTGAAGCCAGGAGTCTGGAACTCCACCTGGGTCTCCCATGTGGGTAGCAGGGCCCAAGCTCTGGGACCATCTTCAGCTTCTTTCTCAGGTGCATCAGCAGAAATATGGATTAGAAATGGAGCATCTGAGACTGGAAGTGGTGTTCATATATAATGCTGACATTGCAGGTGATGGTTTAACCCACTGTATCACAATGCCTGCCCCTAGACCCGAATTCTTATCTATACTCTGTTATTAAAGTTGTAGTGAAACTTCGGGAATTTTGCTTTAAGGCCTTATTTTCCCTGTTTGTGAATGGAGGTTATACATCTGATGATCTCTTTAGACCCATGTTGCTGGCTCATGTAGCTACTCCTGTGGTCGGAATTCTCTTTGGGGATCTTGGGGACTCATTCAGGATGAAATTACTATTTCTTTAAGGATATGGATATATACAGATGGTTACTGTGATCTGCAAGGTCTGCCAGAGAAATATTTTGACCTTGTGTAATATTTGTCTGTAGAGGTACTTTCTGTCTGGGGGCCACATGATAGAGGACATTAGAGTGGGCTTTAAGGCAATGAGACATCACCAAAATCACATAGGAGAATGAAATTTGAGATCTGTTTTGTTTTTGGCTCTGCTACTAATGAGCTACAGCGTGACTTTAGGGAAAGCAATGTCTAATAACCTCAGTCTCCTAATCTGTAAAATGAGAATTCCATGAAGATCCTGCCTTATGTTTTTACAGTTTAAAAGATCATTTGAGGCCAGCGCCGCGGCTAAATAGGCTAATCCTCCTCCTGCGGCGCCGGCACACCGGGTTCTAGTCCCGGTCGGGGCACCGGATTCTGTCCCGGTTGCCCCTCTTCCAGTCCAGCTCTCTGCTGTGGCCAGGGAGTGCAGTGGAGGATGGCCCAAGTGCTTGGGCCCTGCACCCCATGGGAGACCAGGAAAAGCACCTGGCTCCTGGCTTCGGATCAAGCGCGGCGGCCATTGGAGGGTGAACCAATGGCAAAGGAAGACTTTTCTCTCCGTCTCTCTCTCTCTCTCACTGTCCACTCTGCCTGTCAAAAAATTTTAAAAAAATTAAAAAAAATCATTTGAAAGAAAAACAAAACGGATCAGCGCGGTGCGCTGGCCATAGCGCGCCAGCCGCAGCGGCCATTGGAGGGTGAACCAATGGAAAAAGGAAGACCTTTCTCTCTGTCTGTCTCTCTCTCACTGTCCACTCTGCCTGTAAAAAAAATAAATAAAAAAGTAAAATAAATAAAAAAAGAAAAAAGAAAAACAAAAATCTGTTTGCAAATGGGAATGTTAAAATAGCCTGGAATTTCTGTGGGTTTACAGGGATGAAACTTACTTTTGTGCTGGTAGATAAGGAAGCACTTACTTCCTTATGCAGATAATATTGTATCCTATAATTGGCACTGGCTGCATGTTATTACTTTTCAAAGAATGGATTTTATTCTATTCTGTTAATTTCATTACTCAGGGTAGGAGCAAATTTAATCATACAATCACTTGCTCAGTTTGTTTGACAAATATTTTATTGGCATTTTACTCTGTGCCAGGCACTGTACTAGGCAACAGAGGAAACATAATTAAATAATAGAAGCTCCATTGTCAAGAATCTTATATCTAATTAGAAAATAAAGAAATCAACAATTAACACGCAGTACAGTTTAAAAGGTTACAGAGCTACACAAGATAAGGTAAGAGTACAAATGTACCAAAAGCAGCAGTTAGATGAGGTGTTTTGTAGAATGCTTCCTGGAGAAAGTACATCTGTAAATGGACTGGGGTAGGTGTGGGACTGAAGAGTACTCCAGACAGCATGAGAAAATGTGTGATTCTTCATTATTTGGGTTACATAAAGCCTTCATAGATAAACCAAAAGCACAGTGACCCAAAAATTAGAAAAACTATATTTATATATATATATAGTTCATTTGAAAATAAAAATATGTATGGTTTATTTGAAAGGTATACAGAAAGAGGGAAGAGAGAGAGAGAGGGAGGGAGGCAGGGAAGGAGGGAGGGAGGGAGAAAGACAGAGAGAGAAAGACAAAGGAATATCTTCCATTCACTAGTTCACTCACCAAATGGCCTCAATGGCTGAGGCTGGATCAGGTGAAGCCAGGAGCCTGAAAATCCATCCAGGTCTACCACATAGGTCGTAAGGGCTCAAGTACTTGTGCCACCTTCTACTGTTTTCTGAGCTGCATTAGCAGGGATCTGGATTGAAAGTGGACCTGGTCTCTTAACTGGGTCGTTTGTTTTGTTGTTGTGGAGTGTCTTGATCTCTTTGTATAATCTGGTTATTAATCCTTTATCAGTTGCATAATTTGCAAATAATTTCTCCCATTCTGTCGGTTGCCTCTTCACTGTCCTGCTTTTTTTTGCAGTACAGAAACTTCTCAAATTGATGTAATCCCATTTGTTAATTTTGGCTTTGACTGCCTGTGCCTCTGGGGTCTTTTCCAAGAACTTGTTGCCTATGCTAATGTCTTGCAGGGTTTCCCCAATGTTCTCTAATAATTTGATGGTGTCAGATCATAGATTTAGATTTTTAATCCATGTTTAGTGGGTTTTTTTGTAAGGTGTAAGGTAGTGGTCTTGCTTCATACTTCTGCATGTAGAAATCCAGTTTTCCCAGCACCATTTATTGAAGAAATTGCCCTTGCTCCAGGGATTGGTTTTAGCTCCTTGGTCAAAGACAAGTTGGTTGTAGATGTTTGAATTGATTTCTGGTGTTTCTATTCTGTTCCACTGGTCTATCCACCTGTTTTTGTACCAATACCAGGCTGTTTTGATTATAACTTATAGTATGTCTTTAAATCTGGTATTATGATGCCTCCAGCTTTGTTTTTGTTATATAAGATTGCTTTAGCTATTTGAGGTCTCCTGTGCTTCCATATGTATTTCAGCATCACTTTTTCTATATATGAGATTAAACAGATATTTTTCAAAAGAGGAAATCCAAATGGCCAACAGACACCTGAAAAAATGTTCGGGATCACTAGCTGTGAGGGAAATGCAAATTAAAACCACAATGAGCTTTCACCTCACCCCAGTTAGAATGGCTTTCATATAGAAATCAAAAACAGCAAATGCTGGTGAGGATGTGGAGTAAAAGGTGCCCTAACCTACTATTGGTGGGAATGTAAACAGTTACAATCATTATGGAAGACAGCATGGAGATACCTAAAAAATCTGAATATAGCCTTACAATATGACCCAGTCGTCCCACTCCTAGGAATTTACCCAAGGGAAATTAAATTAGCAAATTAAAAGAGTTCTTTGCACCTCCATGTTTATTGCAGCTAAATTCACAATAGCCAAGACATGGAATCAACCTGAAGGCCCGTCAACCAAAGATTGGATAAAGAAATTTCGGGATATGTACACTATGGAATACTACACAGCAGTTAAAAAAATTTGAAATCTGATCATTTGCCAAAAAAATGGATGAATCTGGCAAACATCATACATAGTGAGATAAGCCAGTCCCAAAGGGACAAATACTGTATGTTCTCCCTGAACTGTGAGAACTAATAGAGCACCTAAAAATAAATTTGTAGAAGTGAAATTGACATCTCGAGAAAGGATGATTTGAGCTTCCCTTGTCTTGACTGTCAAGGAACAGTTTCAGGTTTTTTTTGTTTTTTTTTGTTTTCTTTTTTTTTTTATTCATACTATTTGTTGAACACTTTACTTAAGATAGAGTCAATCCTATGTGTATAAAGTCAATTGAAGGTGGATCTCAGTAAAAAAATAAGAGTGCAAATAAGAGAGAGAAGAAGGAAGGTTGTAACTGTAAAGCTGTATAGTTCTGCATACATTCCTATGGACTTACTTCCAAGGGTACAATCTAAAAACTTAAATCCCATTAAGCTTTGTGGTAAAAATGCCATCTTAATTGTTAAAGTGATCATATTAAGTGTTAAAGTGAACATATAGATAGGATTAAGTATTAAAGCGATCCTATAAATAAGATCAAGTGCCTGGTAATAATAATAGAATGAAAAGGAGAGAATGTTCCAACATGGGAAGCAGTCCACAGAAGACTCATAGAATGACAATTGCTTTAAGTAACACTCTAACCTCAGAATCAGCCTTTGAGGCTTCCTGGTCTGGCTGAAAAGATGATGTAGCATTTCAGGCATGGAAAGCCAAGACACTGTGGCAAAAAATGCTCTACATGAAGGATCTGTGTGAGTGAGACCCCATCGGAAAGAAGTGGCCATCAAAGAAGGATGTACTTTTCTCTAAAGGGAGGAGAAAACTTCCAATTTGCTTATGGCCTTGTCTAACAGCTGATTGAGTTTGTGGACTCAAAAGGCTTCCATAGCCTTGGCAGCTCATTTCAAAAGCCTTGAGTGATCACTAACATCATACATAAACGTGTTAATTGTTAAATTAACAACAGGAGTCACTGTGCACTAGTTCTCAGTCTTGTGTGTGTGTGTGTGTGTGCAAATTGTCGAAAACTTTACTTAGTATATAGTTGGTCTTCTGTGTATAAAGTTAATTGAAAATGAATCTTGATGGAGAATGGGACTGGGAAGGTAAGAGAGAGGAGGAGGAGGAGGGATGGGAGTGTAGGTGGGAAGGCGGGTATGGTGAGAATAACTCTATTCCTAAAGTTGCCCTTTTGAAATTTGTATTCCTAAATAAATAAATAAATGTGGAGCCAGGGCCTGGCACTGTGGCATAGTGGGTAAAATTGCTGCCTGCAGTGCCAGTATCCCATATGGGCACCATTCGAGTCCCGGCTGCTCCACTTCTGATCCAGCTCTCTGCTATGTCCTGGCAAAACAGTGGAAGATGGCCCAAGTTCTTGGGCCCCTGAACCTGCAAGAGAGACCCGGAAGAACTCTTGGCTCCTGCCTTCCTCTCGGCACAGATGAGGCCATTGTGACCATCTGAGGAGTGAACCAGCGGATGGAAGACTTTCTCTCTCTCTCTCTCTCTCTCTCTCTCTCTCTCTCTCCCCTGCTGCCTCTCTGTTACTCTGTATTTCAAATAATTAAATAAATATTTTTTTAAAAAACTAGTGGAGCCAACAGGACTCAAACTTGCACTCATATTGGATGCTGGCATTGCAGGCAATGGCTTAACTTACTGTACCATAATGCCCACCCCAGAAAAACTAGATTTCAACAAATTTAAAAATGCAAGCTCCAAATGTTACAGCCATTTGAAAGAAGTTAAAGGACAACCCACAGAATGAGAGAAAATGCTTGTACATCAAAGAACTCTTAAGGGACTTGTACTATAGAATATTTAATAAATAGAAAATAATAGATAATAAAGTAATAATAACCCAAATTTTTAAAATGGACAAAGGATCAGAATAGCTATTTTTCTGAAGAAGATTTACAAATGACCAGAAGCATACAAAAAGATGTTTATAGGGGCAAGTGTTTGATGAAGTATTTAAATAGCTGCTTGAGATGCCTCCATCCAAGCTCCTGGTTCAATATTCTAACACTGAGTCTGGGCAATTCTGAATATTTTTTTAAAAAAATTGAATGGTGCAATTTAAATGGGTGAGTTTTGTGGTATGTGAACTATTTTTTAATAAACTCTCTATAGCATTAATAAATAAAGTATCCTCTTTCACATGGATACCAAAAATAAAAATTCTTCAGAGGCAAAAAAAAATGAAAATGCGTAAATAAGTGAGAGAGGAGTATTATGGTCCAGAAGCTATCATTCGTTTTCTGGAAAGAAAAGCAGCCAGAGATGAGACTGGAAAAGAAGGTGGGCATGTTCAACTATATCCTTTGCATGCTATAACAACATGTGTGACCTTTATGCCAACCTGGACAAGGAACCATAGTAACATTCTGGGTAGGATAATAGAGTGATGTGAATGAGAACAGGGAGAGATCACAGTTCTGGCACTGGTGTGAGCGATGGAAAAGAGAGAGGAGAATCTGAAACCAGGCAGAGCCATTAAGGAGGCTTGCACAATCCAGTGGGATTTGACTGGCTGCATGAAAACCAAGGGGAGAGTAGGTTTAGGAGATGTACATGTTTGAATAGCTCTGAGGGATATTTAGTGGGAGGATGTCTACTGAGTGATATGGAAATATCACTAGCCTAAGAGACAAGTGGATATAAATGAAGACCACCTAAATGAAAATAAGCAAAGTACATTTTTTCAGAGCTTACTGTAGTTTGCAAGCTAAATACCGTGTGTTTGGCAGGGAAGCAAATGCATGGAGGAAGCTGGGGACCTTTATAGCAGAAAAAAGAGAAAACTTCAAGCATGCCCTGAGTGGAGGCTGTTGGCATGAGGAAGTTGGGAGTCAGCTGAAAAGAAGGAAGGCATACTCCATGGTTGATGCAGGAAGCATATTCGGCTCTCTTTGGTTGGTTGTAAATCAGAAGTATGGGTAAAAATTATAGAAGCTATTAGTTGCTAATAATTTTAGACCAATTATTACAGAAATTGTGGATTGGATCCCAGGCTGGTTACTGCAAGTTGTGGGTTAGAGTTCTATTTTGTCCATTTGTGTATTCAATCTCTCACATTAAAAACTTTCTCTGTCACTAACTGTACGAACAACTGAGGTAATGCTAGAGTATTCTCTAGCTTATAAGATTCTTTTGCATTTCTTCTGAGCAGACAAATGAGAAATGAGAAATAAGCCTTACTTTTGGGCCAAGGCATCCCTGTGCATACACAGGTTGGTGAGTAAGGCCACACTTTGTAGGAAGTAACAAAAGAAAACATCTTTGACCTTGAATATACAACTTGGCAAGCAGAGTACAGGAGAGATTTTCACACATCCTCATCCCCTTAGCAAGGCATCATTGTGCAACAACCTATATAATCATATTTATAGATATCAAAAATAAATGAAGTAATCCTATAAGCTAATACATGGATAAACCTTGGAAACATTAAGTGAAGTGAAAATAACCACCCACAAAGGCCACACATTGTATTCTTTCATTTGTATCACATTTTCAGATTAAGAAAATTGATAAAAACAGAAGGTAGGTTAGTATTTTTCTACAACCGGAGAATGGAGGGACTGTGAAATTGGTATGGAGTTTTGGGTCCAGTATGATGGAAATATTTTAAAATTAATTATTTTGGCTTCACAACTCTTGGAATATGCTATGAACCATTAATTGTATATTTTAAATGGGTGAATAATATGGTATGCTGTTTCTCAGTAGAGCTGTAATTAAAATAATACAGAGCTCCATGTAGCTTTTATGTAATTTACCTCAATGTAAATATCTTGCAAAATTATAATACAGTACCAAAAATGAATATATTTCAACAATGACGTGGAATTTTAAATCTAGAGAAAACTTTGAGGATGATATTCCCCAAGTTGAGGAAATTCATAGCATTAAAGCATGTGTGATTCAAAGTGCATTTCCTTTGGCTACATACCCAGAAGTGTGATTTTTGAGTAATTTGGTAGTTCTACTTTAAAATTTTAAGAACCTCCATACTGTTTTCTGTAATGGCTATACTAATTTACATTCCTACTAACAACGCATATGGGTTCCATTTTTCTATCTTCACCAACACCTGTTATCTTCTGACTTTTTTTAAAAAAGGATTTTATTTATTTGAGTGGTAGAGTTACAGAGAGAGAGGGGGGGAGGCAGGGAGAGAGGTCTTCCATCCACTGGTTCACTCCCCAAATGGCTGTATCAGCCGGAGCTGAGCTTATCCAAAGCCAGGAGCCAGGAACTTTTTCCAGGTGTCCCACGTGGGTGCAGGGCCTAAGCAGTTGGGCTGTCTTCTGTCACTTTTCCAGGCCACAAGCAGCAAGTTGGATAGGAAGAGGAGCTGCTGGAACACAAACTGGCGTCCATATGGGATGCTGGTGCCAAAAGCGGGGGCTTTACCCACTACACCACAGCGCCGGCCTCTATCATCTGACTTTTATAACAACCATCCTAACAAGTGTGAAGTAATCACTCATTGTGCTTTTGGTTTTCATTTCTCTGTTAATTATGGTGTGCACCCTTTGAAATACCTGTTGCCAATTCTATATGTTCATTGGAAAAATGTCTATCCATTTTTTTTGCTATTTAATTGCATGAGTCCCTTATATATTTCAGGTATTAACTTCTTATGAGCATATATTTTCCATGTATTTTACCATTCCAGGGATCTTGTTGATTGTTTCTTTTTTCGTGCAGAAATTTTTTACCTTGATGTATTCCAATTGTTAGTTTTGCTTTGGTTTTCTATGCTTTTGGTGTCATATCACTTAATCACTGCCAAAATCAATATCATAAACTTTTTCTAAGTTTTTTTCTTCTCATTTCCTGGTTTCAGACTTGACGTTTAAATCTTTAATCCATTTTGAGGTGTGTGTGTATGGTGTAAAATAAGGATACAATTTTTTTACTAGTATAATTTATTGAAGAAGCTATCCTTTTCATATTGTCTATTGGTACTTTTTTCAAAGTTTAATTAACTATACATGCTTGGCTTTATTTTTGAGCTTTTCTTTCTGTTCCATTGATCTATGTTTCTGTTTTTATCCATGTATCAAGCCAGTTTTTAAAAACATACATTTATTTTACTTGAAAGGTAGAGTGAGGGGATTGGAAAGGGAGAGAGAGACACACACACAAGCAGAGAGGCAGAGAGAGAGCGAGCATGGCTGTTTCACTCCCCAAATGCCTACAACAACCAAGGTTAGGCAAGGCTGAAACCACGAGTCAGGAACTCCATACAGGTCTCCCGCATAGGTGGCAGGAACACAAATACTTGGGCCATCACACACTGCCTTCCAATAATATTAACAGGATGCTGGCCAGGAAGCACAAAGTATTGTGGGCATCTCAAATGGCAGCTTAACCTACTATGCCACAACACATGCCCTGCTTCTATGCCATTTTGATTACTATTGTTTTGAAATACAATTTAAAATCAGGAAGTGTGATGACTCCAGCTTTGTTATTTTCCCTCAAGATTGTTTTAGTTATTTGCAGTCTCTTGGAGCTCTATATGAATTTTAGGAGCTTTTCCCATTGCTGTGAAAGATGCCATTATTTATTTATTTTCAGTTGTAACCTAGAAGTTGTATGGGGCTTTTATAAAAAGTTGTACTGAATCTTTTAGATCAATTTGGGAAAGGGTATTATTCAAGGTACACCAGAGAAACAAAACCAATATGATATACAGAAAGAGAAGCAAGAAGAATATTATTATGGGATTTGCTTATGGAATTATGGACTTGAGAAGTCCCATAATATGCTGTCTGTGAGCTGGAGAAACCAGAAAAACAGTAGTATAATTCAATCTGAGAATGAAGACCCAGAGACTGGAGAGATACTGTTGTAAATCTCAGTCTGAGAATGAAGGCTTGAGAACCAGGAGAGTTGGTATAAATTCTGGAGTTTATGAAAACTGAAGACCCAAGAACCAAGCATTCTGATGTATAAGGTCAGGAGAAAATGTTCCAAAAGAGAGAGAAAATTTGCCCTTCCTCTGCCTTTTGATTTTGTCTAGGCTCCCAATGGTTTGGATGAGGCATGCCTACATTGCTGAAGTTGGGTCTTTCAGTTACTTAGTCTATTGTTGCAAATGGTAATCTCTTCCAGAAATACCTTCACACACACATATCCCCAGAAATAATGTTTAACCAGTTACCTGGGTGTCTCTTAACCCAATCAACTGATACATAATTGAACAACTCAAGTCTATCTGTTGTCAACTAGGCACCCATATGTATCTCTATAAGAATAAATATTTAACTTTCAAATAAAGACAATAACAAGATCACATTTCTACCAACGTGATGCAACTATGTTGCATACAAAAATGGAATAACTGATTTCTTGGAAGAGGACAAAAAATCCTTGAGTGATGTTTACTCTTCTCCTGATATCTCATAATTAAAATATTGATATGAAATTAACAATATTTAAATGCTGATATAAAATCAATATATCTCATATTTTTGCATGATAAGGGAATGAGAGAGGAAGGAAGACAGATTTTAAAGATAGGAATTTTTAAATACATGTATAATGTACACACAAATGTAATAAAATAGGGAGGAAACACTCAAGGTAATTATAGTCCTCATTACAGTAACGAGCCACATGGTCATAGCTGACATTTATAACTATCTTCTTCTACTACTCATATCTGTCCTCCATTTCTCTCCAGCAGGCATCTCTGCTGGTCATTTTTCCTTTTCTTGTGGGTGAACCAAATTGTAATTCCTGAAAAATCTAGATCAGTGGTGGGGAACATCTGGTCCATGGGTCAGATAAGGCCCACAAAATCATTTTGTGTAGCCCTATCAAAGCAAGCACAGGCACGACTCAAAATTCAATGAATCTATAGCAGGATAACTATTAAGTTGATAATTTTCATTTCCCACAAATGATGTTATAAATATCAAAATGGCCCTTGGCAGAAAAGAAAACAAAAGGTTCACCAGACCTGGTCTAAACCATTTGCAGTCTTTCCTGGATTGGGATGTTGTGGTTTTCCATTGACCTTAATTTAAGAGCATGGTAATACTAAGAAGCCCTAAGGGATCTCGTATAGATCCAACATACCCTTTCTCACCTCCACTACATATATTAGTCCAATTTCCCTTTGGTAGCTGAGATAAATTATTCTATCTGACACCATAGCTTATCTGTTGACTTACTGATTCAGTCAGGAGAAGGCTAAAGTGATTGGGTAACTGTCTTCATTTATCATTCAACGGAGTCAATCTTGTGCATCCTGGTAAAACCCTTCTCCCCCTGGAACTAAGTCCTCTAGGCCAGAAGAACATAAGTTCTCAGGAACAGAAAACAAAACTTCTAGTGGGTTGGTTGCTAGTGGCAATGGTGATTGATGCTACTCCCACTCTCCCCCCACCTTTACTTGTAGTCTCCCGAATTCTGTCAGAGGAACAGCACCATGTTGAATGCTGATGTAGAGCACAAACAGCCTTGTTCCAGATCTGCAAAATGTTGCCGTATCGATGACGCTGTAACTGGATTTTCTTTCTTTTTTTTAAGATTTATTTTATTTATTTGAAAGAGTTACAGGTATATATATATTATATATACACACACATACATGTGTGTGTGTGTACGTATAGAGATAGAGAGACAGACAGACAGAGAGAGAGAGACAGAGAGAGAGAGACAGAAAGGTCTTCCATCCACTGGTTCACTCCCCAAATTTCCCCAATGGCTGGAGCTTAGCCAATCCGAAGCCAGAAGCCAGGAGCCTCCTCCGGCTCTCCTTACATGGGTGCAGGGGACCAAGGACTTGGGCCATCATCTGTTGCTTTCCCAGGCATGTTAGCAGGGAGCTGAATTGGAAATGGTACAGCTGGGACTTGAACCGACGATGCCCATATGGAATGCCAACACTGCAGGCCGGGGCTTTAACCCACTGTGCTATAGCACTGTCCCTTTTCTTTGCCTTTTTTAATTAAAAGTTATTTATTTTTATTTTGAATAAGAGAGAGAGAGATATCTTCCATCCGTTAGCTGGTTCACTCTCCAAATGACCACAATGGTGGGGGCTGGGCCAAAGCCAGGAACCCAGAACATCATTCTAGTCTCCCATATGGGTGGCAGGAGTCTATGCATTTAGGCTACCTTCCATTGCTTTCCCAGGCACATTAGCAGGCAGCTGTATCTACAGTGGAGTATCCAGGACATGAACCAGAATCCACATGGGATGCTAGTGTTGCAGGTGGCATCTTTACCTGCTACGTCACAACAGCCCAGAAAATGATCTTTTTTAAATGATGTTTAATTCAGTTGCTAATATTTTGTTGATGATTCTTACCTGTATGTTCATTGGGAATATTGGCCTAAATTTCTTTTATTGTAATGTTTGTGTCTGTTTTTCTTTTTCTTTCTTTCTCTCTTTCTTTCTCTCTTTCGCTCTTTCTTTCTTTCTTTTTCATTTTTATTTGAAAAGAAGAGAGAGAAAGAGAGAGAGAGAAACAGCGACAAAAAAAGGAGAGATCTCCAGTCTGCTGGCTCACTCTTCAAATAACTGCAACACCCAAGGCTGATTTGGCTCAAAGCCAGGAGTAAGGAACTTCATCTAAGTCTGCCATGTGGGTGGAAGGTGCCCAACCACTTGGGCCATTCCCTGCTATCTTCCAATATCACATTCGTAGGAAGCTGGATAAGAAGCATAGTACCTAGGGATGAAGCCAGGCACTTCGATGTGGGATGTGGGCATCCCAAATGGCAGCTTAAGCTCTGCACCAACAGTCTCCCCCTATGTGTCTGATTTTGTGTAGGGTAGCCATATTAAGAGTTAAGAAGAATTGCTTCTGGGGCCACTGCTGTGGCACAGTGAGTTAAACTGTGGCATACAGCGTTGGCATCTCAGTTGGCTGGTGGTTCAAGTCCTGGCTGCTCCACTTCTGATCTATCTCCCTGCTAATGTGCCTGTGAAAGCAGAGGAGGATGGCCCAAGTACTTGGGTCCCTGCACCCATGTGGGATACCCAGAAAAAGCACCTGGCTTTGGCCTAGCCCATCCACTTCCATTGCAGCCTGTCATTTGGGGAGTGAACCAGTGGATAGAAATCTCTTTCTCTTGGCCTCTCCCTCTCTGTCTCTGTTATTGTGACTTTCCCTTTTTTTGACAGGCAGAGTTAGACAGTCAGAGATAGAGAGAGACAGAGAGAAAGGTTTTCCTTCCGTTGGTTCGCCCCCCAAATGGCCGCTACGGCTGGTGTGCTGTGCCGATCCAAAGCCAGGAGCCAGGTGCTTCTCCTGGTCTCCCATGCGGGTGCAGGGCCCAAGCACTTGGGCCATCCTCTACTGCCTTCCCGGGCCACAGCAGAGAGCTGGACTGGAAGAGGAGCAACCAGGACAGAATCTGGTGCCCCGACTGGGACTAGAACCAGGGGTGCTGGTGCCACAGGCAGAGGATTAGCCAAGTGAGCTGCGGTGCTGGCAAACTGTGACTTTCAAATAGATAAATCTTTAAAATATGTTGGTGCCCAAATCTCTTAGCAAATATTTATAACAATTTTATGTATAATTGTCAAAATTTGAAATCAGTGAAGATATATTTCAGTGTGTGAATGGATAAATAAGTTTTGGTATATCTATACAATGGAATATGAGTCAGAAACAAAAAATCAATGAAATATAAATTCACAACAGGAACAAGGGCAAATCTTAAATGTAAATTTGACTAGTGAAAGAGACCAAACCCAAAGGTTGCACATTGCATGATTCTATTTATGCAACACTTTAAAAAATGTTAGAACACATCCTATTGTTTTTGCTTCTCTTGAGAATTCCCAACTAATATAATTGTGGTTACCTATACATAGTCTATTTACAGTTGTCAGGGACAGTCTTCATAGAAATCATATAATAATTTCTAAAGTGTTTTAAAAAACTGTGTTCTGACACCCCCCAATGGGAACGTGAGAATCATTTAAATGTATATGTACTATCTTTTCCATACTCCCTCCTACAGAAAATAATAAAGCACGTTGCTCAATATAATTCTCAGATCATATGTTTTTTGTTGTTCTAAACTAAGAATGGACTCGACAGAAAATTGATTTTATTTTTATCTGTCCTTAGACAAATTGGCTTGGTACTACCTCCTTTAACACCTAAATTATTTTGGGCAGCTGTTTCCCCAAATGTAATTGGCTTTATTTAATGAGCCTGTAGTGATCAGCTCCTGTGTTTTATTAGGAAAACATTTCACAATTAATTTATCTCAGTTTGTTCACTGAAAAAAAAACTAAGATTTTTAAAACCATGTATTTTACATTTGTATTACTGTAGTTTTTCTGTGTTCGTACCTACTTGAAAATGCTTCCATGATTAAAAAGTTCTGGTCATATTTTATGTGATGTACTTTTGTAATTTAGAGACTTTTTGCAACCAAGATTTAACATCCAAAGAAAATAAGAAAAGCCTGATACTTTAAAGAGAGAAATGAATCCTAGTTCTGTGTAGAGAAGAGAGCAAGAGACAGAGGCAGGACGAGGTAAGGACTATCTTGGTAGGCAAGAATTTCTTTAAAGATGCTTAATTTTTCATAGAAGAATGTCACCTTTAATTAAAGTTAGATGAACCAATTTCCAAATAGAAATTGATACATATTAATTGTAACTTAAAATATAGAAAACTATGAAGATGTTAAAAAACAGTATCCTCCCAAAAACTATTATTCCATTATTATTTTAATGAATGTCTTCCTAAAGCACATTGATGGACACACTAATACTTTAAAAATAAAATTGAGATCCTACTTTTTACATAATTTTGAATCTTGCCTTTTTTCATTTCATTGCTGATTTGTTTTCTACAGTTTTTTGCTTATGTGAATTGAATCTCCCTTTCTTTCCCTCTTCCTTCCAATTTTTGATCTCCATGGAATTATTGCTTATTTTAAATGTCTACATTATCCATTTCTAAAGTAAAAAGGCTTAATACTAATAAAACTAGATACCAACAGTCAAATGCTTTACTTGCCATTTGTTAGATGATTTCCAGAAGCTTTCATTTTATTAATTTCTCCCCCAAGCCCCATTAACATAATTTTCTCTTCCACCTCATTCTCTTCCTCTTCCTTTTCATTCTCTCCTCTTCTTTTTCCTCTTTGTGTGTACATGTATATTACGTATACATAATATATTCCACAAATGTTTTCTAGTTTTCATTAGGCTTTGTAATATTAACACATTAAATCAGAATTCATCTATGAGAAGACACCATAAAAACTATTTGTATATCACTCCAGAAAATTCCTTGGCTTATGAACGAATATACATATATGTATTTTTTAGAAAAATAAGATTTCATGACAATTTCTGGTCCACTGTGTAAGGAAGTCGGAAATCTCCACTATGTCCTAAGATAACTAAGCAGCTTAAACAAACTGAAAAACCAGAAATTCGTTTAAAGATTTTAACAGAAGTGAGGTCTGGTGCAAACTGCTGAACCCCAAATTAGAGAAAATTATGGATGAAAACTGAGAATCACAACTTATGGGAACAGAAACTGACACGCAGAAATCTTGATGGGAACCAGGAGTGGATAGGAAACTTGAATTGCAATTGATGAATTGCTGGATGATCAGTATATCAACTCCAGCTTTCAACAAAAAGTTATTAGGGATACTAATGGAGAAATACAGTTTGACATGACAGAACAATAGCTATAGCCAAACTCAGGAGGCAGATTGGACTAACATGAAAGTAGGAAGTTCCCTAGAAGAGAAGATAGGTGAGGGCTTTCTCCTACACAGGGACATTTCATGAAAATTGAGAGGTAACTGTTTCCACTGATAGGCAAATACCAACATACAGGATTGGAAATAAAGAAATATGAAAACAAGGAAATATGTCCCAAAGAAATGAAACAAATCTACTTAAAGCAGCCCTAATATAACAGAAAAATATAATTTATATGACATATAATTCAAAATAACTTTCAAAAAGATACTCCATGAGGTCAGAGAAAATGTGTAAACAAAGTGAAAATTTTAACAGAGATAGAAAAAAATGGAAAATTTGGAACTGAAGAATACAAACACTGAACTGAAATTTTAATAAAAATACTGAGCAGTAAGGGAAAGGACATATCAGCAAGCCTAAATATAGGTAATTGGAAATCATTCAACCAGATGAACACAAATTTAAAAATATCATAAAGAGTAAAGAAGGGGCTGGTGCTGTGGCATAATGGATTAAGCATCAGCCTGTGGTGTCTGCATCATATATGGGCACCAGTACGAGTCCTGGCTGCTCCACTTTTAATCCAGCTCCCTGTTGATGGCCTGTGAGGCATTAGAGGATGATCCACATGCTTGGGCCCCTGTACCTGCATGGAGACCTGGAGGATGCTCCTGGCTCCTGGCTTCAGATCGGCCCAGCTCTGGCCATTGTGGCCATTTAGGGAGTGAACCAGCAGATAGAAGAGCTTTCTCTCTGTTTTCTCCTCCTGTCTATGTCTGTAACTATGCTTCTCAAGTAAATAAATAAATCTTTTAAAAAGAGTAATGAAAACTTATATTATACCATCAAATGATACATGCATTATGGGGGTTCAAGAATGAAGAGCGAGATATTTGCATTCCGATTTTCATTGCAGCATTCTTCACAATAGGCAAGACATAAATACAGCATAAATGCCCATCTGTGGATGAAAGGATAAATAAAATGTAATTTATACATACAATTAAATATTATTCAGTCTTAAAGAGAAGGAAATCTTACAGTATGCGACATCATGGGTGAACATGGAATGTATTATCTTGAGTAAAATCATCCAAATTACAGAGGGAGAAATTCTGTAAGATTCCATTTATATGGTCTTTCTAAAGGGCTAAAACTTACACAAAGAGAAAGTAGAAATTTTTAAAAAATATTTATTTATTTGAAAGACAGAGATAGAGAGGAGGGGGCAGGAAGAGAGAGAGAGAGAGAGAGAGAGAGAGAGAATCTTCCATCTGCTGGTTCACTTCCCAAATGGTTGCAATGGCTGAGGCTCGGCCAATCAGAAGCCAGAAGCCAGGAACTTCTTCCAGCTCTCCCACGTGGGTGCAGTGGCCCAAGTATTTGAACCATCTTTCTGCAGCTCTCCCAGGCGTATTAGCAGGGAGCTGGATGGGAACCGGGCAGCCAGGACTTGAACTGGCACCCATATAGGATGTTGGCACTGCAGACTGAGGCTTAACCCTCTATGCCACAGCGCCAGCCTCTGGTAGAATGTTTTTAAAGCCTGAAGGTAAAAGGAGATATAGGGAGTTGCTATTTAGTGTATGCTAACTTTTCAAATATCATGCAGGACTACATAGACACTCATGAATAGGCCTGTATCTATTTAAGAAACTAAATCAATATTAAATTATCTTCCAAAACAGAAAGCACCCATCCTTAATGAGTTCACTCATGAATTCTGTCAAACATTTAAGGAAGAAATTACAGCAATTATATATCCTCTATTTCAGAAGACAGAAACAGAGAGAATATTTCCTACAAGATTCACAGTTAATTTAACCAAACCCATATGTAGACATCACAAGAAAACTACATACCATATTCTTAATGAATACAATTATTTCAGGTCTCAACAGTTCTCAATAATGCATTGGCATATGCAGTATAACAATGTGTAAATGTAATTATACACCACAGCCAACTAAGATTTATCTGAAGTATACAAGTCTGTTTCAAAAGTCCAAAAGCAATAAATGCATTCCATCATATCAACAAGCTAAAGCAGAAAATCACATGATCATAGCAAGGGTGCAGATGAAGCATTTGAAAATAAAATCAGCATTCATTCATAATTTTAAAAATTTCAGGGGCTGGCGCTCAGGTGTAGCTGGTAAGGCCGCCACCTGTGGCTGGCATCCCATACGGGCGCTGGTTTCAGACCCGGCTGCTCCACTTACAATCCAGCTCTCTGCTATGGCCTGGGAAAGCAATGGAAGATGGCCCAAGTCTTTGGGGCCCTGCGCCCACGTGGGAGACCCGGAAGAAGCTCCTGGCTCCTGGCTCCTGGCTCCAGCCATTGCAGCCATCTGGGGAGTGAACCAGCAGATGGAAGACCTCTCTCTCTCTCTGCCTCTGCCTCTCCTCTCTCTGTGTAACTGTGATTTTCAAGTAAAATAAATAAATCTTTAAAAAAAAGAAGTAAAGAGCCGGCGCCGCAGCTCACTAGGCTAATCCTCCGCCTTGTGGCGCCGGCATACCGGGTTCTAGTCCTGGTCGGGGCGCCGGATTCTGTCCCGGTTGCCCCTCTTCCAGGCCAGCTCTCTGCTGTGGCCAGGGAGTGCAGTGGAGGGTGGCCCAGGTCCTTGGGCCCTGCACCCCATGGGAGACCAGGAGAAGTACCTGGCTCCTGCCATCGGATCAGCACGGTGCGCCAGCTGCAGCGCGCCTGCCGTGGTGGCCATTGGAGGGTGAACCAACGGCAAAGGAAGACCTTTTTTTTTCTCTCTCTCTCTCACTGTCCACTCTGCCTGTCAAAAAAAAAAATTAAAATTTTCAGAAAACTAGAAATAAAAGAGAACTTTCTCAACTGGATAAAGAACAGAGACAAAAAAAAAAAAAAAAGAGAGCAACGTTTTTAGTGGTGAGATATGAGAAGTTTCCCTGATAAGATCAAGAACAGAAATATATCCCCTCCCATCACTTGTTTTCAACAGCTCATTGGGTGTTTTAACTAATGTAATAAAACAAGAAACAGAAACAAAGTATACAGATATAGAAAGAAGAAATGAAACTGTCTTTGTTTGAAGGTAGTATAATTGTCGATCTATAAAATTTAAAAGAAAAATCTTATTGCAGGATACAAATTTAGTATTTGAAATTCAAATATTTTATTGCATATCAACAATGAACAAGAGGAATTTGAAATTAAAAATATAGGACTTTGTAAGGTGAGTGGAAAGAGAGGCTAGTGTCCGTGCCGGTTCCCCTTATTTATTTGTTTTTTTCTCTCCTCCAGTCAGCTTGGTGAACTTTCCCCAGTGGGGCTTCAGGCCTCGTTCCCTCTAGGCTCTTTCTGCCTTTCCCTGCCAATGTCTCGGGTTACCGAGGTTTTTGTCTCACCTCCCCTTCCAGTGCTGGCGCGCAGACTCTGTGGCTGGTCTTCCACAAGGTGGGCGACCTTGCTCTCCCCATAGGTCCTCCGTGTCACATCCACTAGATCCGGAAGAGTTTCCTCTGCAATTTTTCCTGAACCTTTTCCTGAGGCTACAGTAACTCCACTTTTATTAAACTATCTTTTCCCGGACTATCGGTGCGCGCCCTCACTATTCCGCCATCTTGGCTCCACTCTGGCCTCAGAATCAGCCCTTAAGGCATTTGGATCTGGCTGAAGAGCCCATGAGAGTATTTTAGGCATGGAAAGCCAAGACACTCTGGGGAAAAAAAAAAAAAAACCTAAATGAAAGATCTCTGCGAGTGAGATCCCAGTGGAAAGAATGGGGCCATCAAAGAAGGAGGTACCTTTCTCTGAAGGGAGGAGAGAACTTCCACTTTGACTATGACCCTGTTGAAATAAGATCGAAGTCGGCAAACACAAAAGGCTTTCATAGCCTTGGCAACTCATGACTAGAGCCTAGGGAGATTACTGACGCCATAAACAAGAGTGTCAATTTGTTAAGTCAACAACAGGAGTCACTGTGTACTTACTTCTCATGTGGGATCTGTCCTTAATGTGTTGTCCAATGTGACGTAATGCTATAACTAGTACTGAAACAGTATTTTTACACTTTGTGTTTCTGTGTGGGTGCAAACTGCTGAAATCTTTACTTAATATATACTGAGTCGTTCTTCTGTATATAAAGATAATTGAAAATGAATCTTGATGTGAATGGAATCGGAGAGGGACCGGGAGATGGGAGGGGTGCGAGTGGGAGGGAAATTATGGGGGGGAAGCCAATGTAATCCATAAACTGTACTTTGGAAATTTATATTTACTAAATAAAAAAATTAAAAATATAATACCATTATGTTAGTACCCCAAAATGAAATACTTAGGTATAATCTAAAAATATGTATAATATCTATATGAGAAAAATCTACCATACTTTGATGATATAAAATTTTAAAAGAACTAATTAAAGATAGATATAGTATACATTCATGTATAGGAAGACTCAATATTGTCAAATGTAAGTTCTTTACAAATTAATCTATAGATTCAAGATAATACCAATAAAAGTCCCATCAATTTGATGAGACAGCAGATAGCTAGATCAATGAAACAAGCTAGACAGCCCAGAGATAGGCCCATTTAAGTCAAATAATTTTTTGACTAAGGAACAAAGGTACTACAATAGAAAAAAAGATAAAGATAGTCTTTTCAATGTCTGGGGCTGGAAAAGCTGATCCATATGCAAAACAGTGAATCTAGACATACACTTTATATCTTTTACAAAAATTAAATAAAAATGGATCATAGATCTAAGTGCAAAGCAGGAAGTTGTAAAGCTCCCAGGAGATGGGGCCAGCACTGTGGCATAGTAGGTTAATCCTCTGACTGCGGTGCCAGCATCCCATAGGGCCGCTGGTTCGAATAATGGGAATTCAAGACGGTATAGCCACAATGTAAGGCATTTCAGCAGTTTCTTACAAAAATAAACATCTTCTGACCACATGAGCAGCTACTGAGCTTCTCAGTATTTACCCAAATAGGCTGAAAGCTTATGTCCTAAAGGGAACTTGGATATAGGTGTTTATAGAAATTTTATCCATAATTAATAAAAATTAGAAACAACCCAAATTTTCTCCAGTAGGATAACATAAATAAATTATGATATATTCAGACAATGGGATATTAATCTGTACTTTAAAAAGATGAGCTATCAACTCATCTAGGTTGGCTGGATACAAATGCCCTGTACACATCCTTGCCACAGAGAAGAACCAGGAAAAAGGAGAGAACATGTCTCTAGGAAATTAAATGAAGTACATATTCAATAAAAAAAGTTATGGGGCCCTAAATAGTATAGAGACAGAAAGCCAAAACAAGGGATTTTTCAACTCCTACCCTGGCTCCCTGATCAAGGAAACATCACCGTGGTGAAAAAAGTTAAGCATGAAAGCACAACTCCATCATCACTGAAGACCAGCCTATCAAACTATAAGAGAATGTCCATCTTCACAAGCTTTAAATTCTGTATTGAAAGCTACCTGGGATCCAGAAACTGCCTTGCCCCCGAAAAGGAGCCAACTTTGTCCCCCTGCACCCAAACCACAAACGTGAGCTGCTATAGTACAGCCACTGTTAAACTCCATTCTATCCAAGGCCCAGTAGGTAGCTCCGTTACTTTCTAGTCTCTGGAACCAGTGTACTTTAGTAAAGGATGTAGTACAGACTCCTCCAAAGATGTGGGATTTCTGTGTACAAACCCCATAGTCACTTTTGCTCACTCTGTTGATTCTTGGGGTTCCTTGCTGGCATCAGCCTTATACATGAACCTCTGGGGAATGTGAGGAAGTTCACTTCCAGATCCTGTAGTTTATGTTTGTGTGCGGCCAGGCTACAAGCCCCAGAACCACTCTTCATGACTTCATAGGATCTGGTAAGGTTCCCACTGCATCTTATAGACGTTGGGCTACTGTTGGTATATTCCTCATACTCACCTCACTTCACAAGTGTAGGACATGAATAAGACCCTTCCTACAATCCACTGCCCCAGGTCCATGGCTAGCAGCATAGTCCCCAGCATAACCTGTACTGGCCCCATGAGACCTGGGCAAGATAACCTCCCTGACCTGCAACTCTGGAACTATGAATATTTGTGCTACAATCCTCAGTCACCTAAGCCCACCATAAAAGAACTGGGGAAGACACTCTGCCATTCCACTGCTTCAAGCCTGAGCTTGCCAATGCATAATACTCAAAATTAATGTACATTTGCACAGTGGGACCTGGGTGAGCTCTTCACTTTATCCTGTGACTCTGAGATTGTGACTATTGGTGCAATATTCCTTAGCCATCAGAGTTCACTTTGTGAGACATCAGAGAGACCTTACCTGTGTTCCATGCTCCAGGCACTAAATGCCTATCAAAACATTTGCTTTACCACATGGGACCTGGGAAAGGTATCTCCACACCCTCTTGTAATGGGACTATGGTTGTTAGCTCTGTAAGACCTCACATAACCCATGTCCAACCAGCAGGAAATGGGAATATTTATGTTGCACAGTCCCAGGCCCACAATATAGGCACACAAGCCCTGAATTCACGCATATTTACTTGACAAGACATGAGAGTGGTACTTTCTTATTTCCCAAAGCACCAGGAACATGGTTACCGCCATTATAAACTCCAATAGAATTGGCATTCAAGTCTGTGGTGCCTAAAGACACACACATTTGGAAGCCCACACCACTACAAAGTCATATTACTATCTCTGTGAACTCTAGATAAGACAACTACAGCACTCATAAACACTTCTGACACTGATTACAGCTAAAGAAATCACACAGAAGTTATGCTTAGCACCAAAGCCAAATTAACAGCCATACTGATACCCTGTATTCCATCTAAAAGAGAAAAGTATTCTCCCATGGAAGCTGCTCCATACAAAAGAAGCAACGATGGCATTAGATGTGCAGATGTCAACACAGGAACATAGGAAGCATGAAGAAGAAACCATGACACCTCCAAAGAAACAAAATAGCTCTCCAGAAACATAGCCTCATTTGAAGGAAATCTATGAAAAACGTGGAAAATATTTTAAATAACTATCTTAAGGAAACTTGATGAGATGCAAGAGAATACAGACAGACAAACCAAAGAAATGAGAAAAAAGAATGCATTATATGAATTAAAAATTCAACAAAATTATATAAATCACTAAAGGGCGTCATTCGAAATTTTGGAGCTGAACACTTCAGTCGATACATAAAAGTGAGAGCTTCAACAACAGAATAGGCCAAACATAAGAAAGAATTTCTGATCTTTAGGACTAGAAACAACCCAATCAGACAAAAATAAAGATAAAGGAATTAAAATGAATGAAGAAAGCCTGTGAGACATGGTATACCATCAAGTAAAAAAAAAAGTTATAGGAGTGCATGAAGGAGAAGAGAAGGAAAAGGGCATTGGAAACCTATTTAATAAAATAGTAGCCGAAAAGTTTCCAAGTCTTGAAAAAGATGTGGACATCCCGATATAGGAAGCTCAAAGGACTCCAACCAACCAAACCAAGTATCCGAGCCACATAATAGCAAAGTTTTCAAAAGTTAAATACAAGGAAAAATTCCACAGAGAGTGAGAAAAATGTCAAGTTACACATAAAAGAAAATGCATTAGATTAATAAGCACATTTCTCAATAGAAATCTCACAGGTCATAAGAGAACAGGATGATATATTCAAGTTCCTGAAAGAAAAAAAAAACATTGCCAATCAAAAATAATATATCCAGTGAAGCTCTCCTTTAGAAGTGAAGGAGAAATAAAATATTTCATAGAGAAGCAAAAACAGAGAGAATTCATCGCTACCAGACCATCCCTACCAAAAAAATTTTTTTGAAGATCCTAAATTACAAGTAAAGTGCTCACAACAACCAGGATGAACACACTTAAAAGTACAAAATTCACTAACAAACAGATACCCAAAGTTGTTATGACAGGCAGCTACCGAAACACAAAGATAAATAACAAGGCAGGCAGAAAGAAACAAAGAATGTATATATAAAGCAATCACTAAGTAATCAACAAAATCAGAGAAATTAATTCTCATCTAGTAATATTAAACTTGAATATAAAAGGATAAAATCCCCCAGTCAAAAGATATAGTTGACTGAATGGATAAAAAAATAAGACTCAACTTTGTGCTGCTTACAAGAAACTCAGTTCACAGGCAAAAATACACGTAAGTTGAAGTGAAGTGTTGGGAAAAGACATTTCATGAAAATGGAAACCAAAAGTAAACAGGAGTAGCTACTATTATATAAAACATTTTTAATTGAGAGCTGTAGAAGACATAACAACTGCAAACATGTATTCACCCAACACCAAACTAATCAGATATATACTATTAGAACAAAAAGGAGAGACAGGCTCTAAAACAACACTAGATGGGGACTTCAACACCACATTGACATCAATGGACAGATCATTCAGACAGAAAAATAAAGACATGTTAGTTGAATCACACTATAGAGTCAACAGACCTAATGGATATTTACAGAACATTACATCCAATAGCTACATAATAGCTTCTCATCAGCACATGAAATATTTTCCCATAACAAATTCCAGTGAGGATGTGAAGAAAAGAGAAGCTTAACATGCTGCTGGTCAGAGTGCAAATTAGTACAACCATTAACAGCCATTGTGGAAAATAGCATGGAGAGTCTTCCAGAAATTAAAAATTGATCTACCATATGACCCAGCTCTCCAACTTCTGGTAATATACAGCAGAAGTCAGCATATAAAAGAGATACCAATGCTCCTATGTTTATTGCAGCGCAATTCACAACAGCAAAGAAATGGAATCAATTCATATGTACGTTGATTGATGACTGGAAAAAGTCATTGAGGCAGTCTGTTGAGCCACCCCTTGAGACACCTACATACCATATCAGAGTGCCAGTTCATATCCCAGCTATTCTGCTTCTGATTCAGGCCCCCACTAACATTCTTGGGAATCAGCAAGTTATGGCTTATGTACTAAGGCCCTACCACATACTGAGAGACCCAGATAGAGTTCCTGTTTCCCAAGTTAAACCTGGCCCAACCCTGGTCATGGTGGCCATTTGGGGAGTGAACCAGTTGATGGAAGATCTCTCTATACCCATTTCTCTTCCTTTTTGCTGTCACTCTGCCTCTCAAATAAATAATAGTAAATGTTTTAAAAAAGAAAATGTAATATATATCCATGAATTAATATTATACAGCTATCAAAAAAAATGAAATCCTGCAACAAAATGCAGCAGCAAAACAGTATGAGTTCAACCTCTGCTTCTCCCTCACATATTGTCAGGGAACTCAAGGGGAATTGATTTTACACTCCACCCCCACGTGGATGCAAGGATAAAGTGCAAAATAGTGGCCTACTTTCTTTTTTTAAAATGATTGGGCCGGCGCCGCGGCTCAAAGGCTAATCCTCCGCCTTGCGGCGCCAGCACACCGGGTTCTTGTCCCGGTCGGGGCACCGGATTCTGCCCCAGTTGCCTCTCTTCCAGGCCAGCTCTCTGCTGTGCCAGGGAGTGCAGCGGAGGATGGCCCAAGTGCTTGGGCCCTGCACCCCATGGGAGACCAGGAGAGGCACCTGGCTCCTGCCATCGGATCAGCGCAGCGCGCCGGCCGCGGCGGCCATTGGAGGGTGAACCAACAGCAAAGGAAGACCTTTCTCTCTGTCTCTCTCTCCCACTGTCCACTCTGCCTGTCAAAAAAAATGATTTATTTATTTGAAAGTCAGAGTTACACAGAGAGAGAAGGAGAGGCAGAGAGAGAAAGAGAGAGAGAGAGAGAGAGAGCGAGCTGCAATGATTTGGCGCTGCGCTGATCTGAAGCCAGGAGCCAGGAGCTTCTTCCAGGTCTCCCATGCAAGTACATGGGCCCAAGGACTTGGGCCATCCTCTACTGCTTTCCCAGGCCAAAGCAGAGAGCTGGATCGAAAGTGGAGCAGCTGGGACTCCAACCAGCACCCATACGGGATGCCGGTGCTGCAGATTGGTGCTTTAACCTGCTGTGTCACAGCGCCGGCCCCAGAATACATGCTTTTAAAAGCTATTTATTGGCCGGTGCCGCGGCTCACTAGGTTAATCCTCTGCCTTGTGGCGCCGGCGCACCGGGTTCTAGTCCCGGTCGGGGCGCCGGATTCTGTCCCGGTTGCCCCTCTTCCAGGCCAGCTCTTTGCTGTGGCCAGGGAGTGCAGCAGAGGATGGCCCAAGTGGTTGGGCCCTGCACCCCATGGGAGACCAGGAGAAGTACCTGGCTCCTGCCATCAGATCAGCGCGGTGCGCCGGCCACAGCGCGCCTGCCGCGGTGGCCATTGGAGGGTGAACCAAGGGCAAAGGAAGACCTTTCTCTCTGTCTCTCTGTCTCACTGTCCACTCTGCCTGTAAAAAAAAAAAAAAAGCTATTTATTGGCTAACGTACAGAAGTTGCTTCCAGTAATTCATTTGTTTCCTATGACAACAATGTTGTAATGAACATCCTTGTATGCATGTTCAGTTAATTTTATAGTACATGGGTCTGTCCTTATTAAGGAATACAAATTACCTAGTACCTAGGATCTTGCTAGGTAAAAAAAAAAATACTTAAAATTTCTTTATGCCAAAATTTTCTCAAAAGCCTAGTTATAAGAAATAGTATGCAATTGAGACCATTTTAAGACTATGTAGTCAACTAATTCTTGATTTGTTGTCTTATTCTGTCACAGTGCCATAGAGCAATGTTCTCAGAAAATATTTTTCAATCATGAAATAATGCTCTTTAAATTGTTTCTTTGGGTTACATTTGGAGAAGCCCTAATAAATAACTTTCCGATTTCTTTAATCATCTGTGCACTCAAAAAATATTTACTGAGTGTCTACTATGTGTCAAACATTGAGCTCAGTTTTTGTGACACATCCAAGAACAAAATAAACAACAATTCCTGATTTCTTATAGTTTACATTTCATTGGGGAGAAACAGACAACCTTCAACATACATAAATTAAGTGAATTTTATAGTATGTTACAAGATAATACATGATGAGGTTAAAGAAAAGGTAGAGGAGGGTGAGTGGAAGTGGGAATTTTGGTAGTGAGGTATGAGGGCAAATTGCTCTATTAAGTAGGTCTCTTTGAGAATATGATAGTTCATCAGAGACCAGAAGGAGTTCATAAAATATAAGAAGAAACATCTAAGGCAAATGCCCTATTGACTCAGTGCAAAGGAATCTGTTGCAGGAATAATGATGAAGATTTTATTCACTTCTGTATTACTCATGATCCTCTTTTTTTAAAACAATATTTGTTTATTTGAAAGGCAGAGAGTTACAGAGAGGCAGAGTCAGAGAGAGGTCTATCCATCTGCAGGTTCACTCCCCAAATGGCCACAATGGCTGGAGCTGCACCGATCTAAAGCCTGGAGCTAGGAGCTTCTTCTGGGCCTCCAACATGGATGGGTGCAGGGGCCCAAGGACTGGAGCCTACTACTTTCCCAGGCCATAGCAGAGAGCTGGATCAGAAGTGGAGCAGCCCAGACTCATATAAGATGCCGGCACCGTAGGTGGCGGCCTTACCTGCTATGCCACAGCGCTGGTCCCTATTCATTGCCCTCTTAATAGGAATTCCTGAAAGAATGTTATGTAAGAAAAAACTTAGATTCAACTGAGCAACTGGCAAAACGCATACCAGTTGTTCTGCTGAAACTGGTTTTTTAAAATTTATTTATTTAAAAGGCAGAGTTTGCAGAGAAAGACACACAGAGAGAAACAAAGAGAGAGAAAGAAAGAGAGCTGGACTGATCCAAAGCCAAGAGCCAGAAACTTCTTCCTGGTCTCCCTCTTGGGTACAAGGGCCCAAGTACTTGGGCTGTGCTCCGTTGTTTCCCCAGGCACATTAACATGGAACTGGATTGGAAGTGGGGCAGCAGGGATTCAAGCTGGCACCCATATGGGATACTGGCACTGCAGGTGTCAGCTTTACCTGCTATGCCACGACTCTGGCCCCACTGTTTTTTTCTTATATAACATTCTTCCAGTTTTTTTATTTTCATTAATTTATTTGATAGGCCGAGAGGTAGAGAGATGAGGAGAGAGACAGAGACAGAAAGAGCAGCCATCTGCTGCTTCATGCCCCAACTGTCTGCAATGACAAGTTTTTCACACAAGAGGCAAAGACACAACTGAGCTATTAACACTGTCTCTCAAGATATGAAATAGTGGCAAACTGGAGTCACGAGTCAGAGCTGGGAATCTAGCCCAGGCACAGATATAGGATGTGAGCATATTAACAACTAGGCCAAACACCCACCCCAATTCTTCCAGTTTTATGATTAAAAGATCTGAGTTTGGGTCTATTTTCAAGATTCTGGCCACGTAGGAGTTGAATATGGATTCTATTGCATCAGGGCGTTGGTATTGGATATTTGGTGGTCCTGGATTATGCTGCTGAGTGAGACTGTTGCAGCTTAGAATGTGACAGATCCGTAGCCTGTTCTGAAGAACTATCCCATAGCTTGATCACTTCTGAAAGCAACTTCCCTTGGATTTGAGTTGTGAAGGAGTAGGTTGTTCCTAGAGCATCCCAAATTTAAAACTGAAGTACTGGAAAATAACAAGAATGACAATATAATAATAACAATGCAATACAAGCATTGTTATAGATACTTTCATGTTTGGTATCTCATTTAACACCATAATCACCCCATGGAAATATATATTATAACCCCTCCTGTGCAAATGAGGAAATAATTGAAAGCAGCTGGAAAATAGTGAAGTAGAAATTCAATTCAGATGTGTCTGACTCAAATGTATTTTTAAAAGAAGTTATTTATTTTTTCAAAATAAACGCGTTACACAACACCCTGCAAGAATCTTTCTTTCAAAAAACATCTCTCTGGGACAGTACTAATACTTCAGACATTATTTTCAATAACTAGAATGATTAATAAATCTGGGCCATACATTTTATTAAAGTAGCATATATTATATATATGAAAGTAATTTTATAAGTAATAAAATTTACTAAATTTTCATAAACTGAATAAATCCTCAGATTACTAAATGAAATCTTTCCAGTTATGCCATATTTTTAATAATTATAAAATATTGCAAGCATATCAAAAAATATGAGATACCCCATGAATTCAACAACCTTATGCAAGTATTTTGTCTTCTGTATTTGTTACTGCCTTAGTTTCAAAGATTTGTTGAGTGATAAGTCGTACTGAGATAGCATCTTCAGGATTGATGACATTTTATGCCAGGTGTCATGTTAGACATTAAGATTGCAGTAAGTAAAGCAGTTCTCATTATCATATAGTATATAATTCAATGGAAAGAAAGACACTGAGGAAATTATTATACATTACACAAATAATACAATTAAGCATGAGTGTTATAGTCTAAGAGTCCATGGAGTGAATTTTCCTGTACTGCATAATTCTGTTTTATTGATAACACTGCTTAAAATGTACATTAAATTTAAGGGATTTTTCTGGGATTAGATTTTTAGACACGGGCAAGATCTGCCTTTTCTCTGCATGAGTACCTTCGGTCAAGATTGAGTAAGATAGAATGAATACAAATGAAAAACGTTTTTTAGTTCGCTAAATATATGAACTATGTTGGAATTCTGATAAGATTTTTTTCTGTAGAAAATGTGAATGTTCTCCTACTTTTGTTATAATAAAGATTTACTGAAAAGAATGCAAGGTTAGGGCAGGCACTGTGGCATAGTGGGTAGAGCCGCTGCCTGTAGTGCCTGGCATCCCATATGGGCACTGGTTCGAGTCCCAGCTGCTCCACTTCCCATCCAGCTCTCTGCTATGGCCTGGGAAAGCAGTAGAAGTTAGCCCAAGACCTTGGGCCCCTGCACCCGCTGGGACACCTGGAAGAAGATCTTGGCTCCTGGCTTCAGATCGGCGTGGCTCTGGTGCAGCCAATTGGGGAGTGAACCAGCGGATGGAAGACCTCTCTCTCTCTTTCTCTCTCTCTCTGACTCTTCTTCTCCCTCTGTGTAATTCTGACTTTCAAATAAATAAATAAATAAATATTTAAAAGAAAAAAGAATGCAAGGTCTACCTGAAATAGCTCTCTTTTGGAACAGAGGCGGTTATCATGCCAGTGGATCATGACTATTTCTGAAATAAATGAGAGATTCAAGATGAATTTATATTTTAAAACACATCAGGGTGAATTTAAAGGACTTCAATAATGATAGCATAAACAGTTCAGTGATTCCCTTTAGGAAAAAAAAATATAAAACTGGATACAATTGTCAATAGAAACAATTTCTCAGCATTGAAACCTAACCAAAGAAAGAAACAAGTTGAGAAATGTTTATTCTTTAAAAAAAAAGTGCTAGATCTCCAGGTAAGAATGGCTGTAGACTGTGGCCTTTGCTGTATCCTAATTTGGTCTGTGAGAACTAGATATTTGCCAGCCAAGGGCTACCTATGAAAAAGAACAGCTTAAATGCTCAAGGCAAAAACTCAATTGTCCATGGGAGGGTTAAAAATCTATGACTTTGATGGCTAACAATGGAGAGCTCAGGAGCAGTTTAGGAAAACACAGTACATTGCTAGCTCCAAGTTGCATTTTTGGTATAAGATAAGTGGCAGACGATTCACTTCCAAAATGAAACGGAGAACATTGGAAATAACAGTGCAATAGAAAAGCTGACCTTACATATCCACGTGTCTCTGGTTTGCTGAGAATATCAGCAGACCCCTTTTTCCAATACTCTAGTCTGTGGATGACCTATAGAAAGTATTGGTGGCAGACACGTCCTTGCACTTTATCCCACATTCTTACTGTATATTGGTAATCTGAGTAAGGAAATTGGTGAAGAATGGAGTCTTCTTCCTACCTCCACTCATCAGCTCTGTGTTGAGAAACAGCTGTTCTGATAGGCTTGGTATTCTAAGGGTAGTTTACATCTCGTCTTAGTTGGCTACAACAATTTTGAATGAGTTCTACAGAGAGCAAATACAAACAAATGCCACACTCCCTACTACTGGGATGTGGAAAACATGCACTACATGGTGGTGGAAGCCAAGTGTTTGTACCGCTCCTCTCTCAAACCCCCTCCCTCCAATTCCCCAGGCACACACAACTCTTACTCAGGGAGAATATAGGTGAGCCAGGCTAGAAGGTGATGAGTAAGTTCCCTATCCCACCCTTTCCCCCAAGTCCTATTCCATAGCACACAGGCTTTTCCCAGGGAAGATTTGGAGCAAGCTTCAAAGCCTGGGAGCACTCTGTTTTTGCCAAAGGGCCTAACATTATTTGGATCAGCCAGTGGAGCAATTTATTCCTTCAGGCATTGTAGAAAATACTGCAGCAATCAGCTAGCAGTTAGTGGAGACTAGTAGCCGAGTGTGATACCAATAGAAGTGGATCAGTCAGAAGCATACGGGGGAGTTCAGATAAAGGCAAAAAGAACTCAGCCAAAACAACAGTCATCAGTGATCATACAGAAAACTGGAGATATAACTAATGCTTCTCTCTGTGAGAAACAATCAGAAATGGAATTTCTGATGTACAAATTCCTGGCTGAATTCAGACATACACCTATACTCACTGAACAGTGAAAGCAGTCTTTAAGTCATACTCAGTTCCGAAATAATGGAGCAATTACATTGGAAACCTATCTGGCAGTTCATTATAGAGGTTAAAAAGAAAGCACCGAAGAAAGAATTTTATATGTTTTCACCACAAAGAAATGATAAATGTTTGAAAAGGCAGATACATTTACCCTGATATGAACATTACACAATATAGAAATGCATCAGATCATCACATGGTATCTCAGAAATGTGTACAATTTTGTATAAATTAAAAATTAATTTAAAAAGCTTAGAGTTCGCATATTACCAAAAATTCCACTCTTAGGTTTATACTCTATACAAGTAAAACATACATCCACAAAAATTATGTGTATATCCACAGCAACATTATTCACAATAACCAAAAGGTAGAAATGATCCAAATGTCCATCAAATGATCAACAGATCAACAAAATTTGGAACAGCATGCTGTGGAAAATTATTCTTCAACAGAAAGTAAGGAAGCACCCGCACATTCTACAATGTGAATGAAACTTTAAAACACTATGCTGTGTGGAAGAAGCAAATCACAAAGATGTCATATTGTATAATTATAATTCTATTAACTGTTCAGAACATGTAAATACAGAGAAACAGAGAATAGATTATTGTTTTGTAGAGGATGGGAGTGGAGGGTGTGTAGTGGCTGTTAATGGGAATGTGTTAATGGAAACATAAAAAGATAAAAAAGAGTTACCCCATAGAAACAGTGCTTAAAAGTAAGCTGTGTAGCTATAGTAAATATCAGACAAACTAGACATTAACATAGTGAATTTCACTAGAAACAGTGAGAAATATTTCAGAATGATAGATGCCAGGAAGTCATGACAATTATAAATGTACAAGTACTGCACAATAGAATCAAAATACATAGAGCAAACACTAACAAACTTGAAAAGGAAAAATAGGCACTTGATAGAAATTTCTCTTTTTTTTTAACTTTTATTTAATGAATATAACTTTCCAAAGTACGGCTTATGGGTTACAATGGCTTCCCCCACATACCGTCCCTCCCACCCGCAGCCCTCCTCTTTCCCACTCCCTCTCCCCTTCCATTCACATCAAGATTCATTTTCGATTCTCTTTATATACAGAAGATCAGTTTAGCATACATTAAGTAAAGATTTCAACAGTTTGCTCCCACACAGAAACATAAAGTGAAAAAGATGATTTTTTAAATGATGATGAAATCAGATCAGACCTATTGTCATGTTTAATCCCAGTGAGAGTCAAGTTGGGAATTGATAATTTCTTTCTTTTTTTTTTTTTTTTACAGAAGATCAGTTTAGTATACATTAAGTAAAGATTTCAACAGTTTGCACCCCCATAGAAACACAAAGTGAAATATACTGTTTGAGTACTCATTATAACATCAAATCTCAATGTACAGCACATTAAGGACAGAGATCCTACATGAGGAGTAAGTGCACAGTGACTCCTGTTGTTGACTTTACAAATCGACACTCCTGTTTATGGCATCAGTAATCTCCCTATGCTCCAGTCACGAGTTTCCAAGGCTATGGAAGCCTTTTGAGTTCTCCGACTCTTATCTTGTTTAGACAAGGTCATAGTCAAAGTGGAGGTTCTCTGCTCCCTTCAGAGAAAGGTACCTCCTTCTTTGAAGACCTGTTCTTTCCACTGGGATCTCACTCACAGAGATCCCTCATTTAGGTGTTTTTTTTTTTTTTTTTTTTTTTTTTTTTTTTGCCAGAGTGTCTTGGCTTTCCATGCCTGAAATAATACTCTCATGGGCTTTTCAGCCAGATCGGAATGCCTTTAGGGCTGATTCTGAGGCCAGAGTGCTGTTTAGGACATCTACCATTCTATGAGTCTGCTGAGTATCTCGCTTCCCATGTTGGATCACTCTCCCCTTTATTTATTCTATCAGTTAGTTTTAGCAGGTACTAGACTTGTTTATGTGCTCCCTTTGACTCTTAGTCCTTTCATTATGATCAATTGCGAACTGAGATTGATCACTTGGACTAGTGAGATGGCATTGGTACATGCCACCTTGATGGGATTGAATTGGAGTCCCCTGGTATGTTTCTAACTCTACCATTTGGGGCAAGTCAGCTTGAGCATGTCCCAAATTGTACATCTCTTCCCTCTCTTATTCCCACTCCTATGTTTAACAGGGATCACATTTCAGTTAAATTTCAACACTTAAGAATAACTGTGTATTAATTATAGAATTAACCCAGTCATGTTAAGTAGAACAGACAAAAAAAACTGCTAAGAGGGATAATGTATTAAGTTGTTCATTAACAGTCAGGGCTATGCTGATCAAGTCACCGTTTCTCATAGTGTCGATTTCACTTCAAGAGGTTTCCTTTTTGGTGTTCAGTCAGTTGTCACCGATCAGGGAGAACATATGGTATTTGTCCCTTTGGGACTGGCTTATTTCACTCAGCATGATGTGTTCCAGATTCCTCCATTTTGTTGCAAATGACCGGATTTCGTTGTTTCTTACTGCGGTATAGTATTCTAAAGAGTACATATCCCATAATTTCTTTATCCAGTCTACCGTTGATGGGCATTTAGGTTGGTTCCAGGTCTTGGCTATTGTGAATTGTGCTGCAATAAACATTAGGGTGCAGACCGCTTTTTTGTTTACCAATTTAAATTCCTTTGGGTAAATTCCAAGGAGTGGGATGGCTGGGTCGAACGGTAGGGTTATATTCAGGTTTCTGAGGAATCTCCAGACTGACTTCCATAGTGGCTTGACCAGTTTGCATCCCTTTTTCCCCACAGTTAGTATCCCTTTTTCCCCACATCCTGGCCAGCATCTGTTGTTGGTAGATTTCTGAATGTGAGCCATTCTAACCGGGGTGAGGTGAAACCTCATTGTGGTTTTGATTTGCATGTCCCTGATTGCTAGTGACCTTGAACATTTTTAATGTGCCTGTAGGCCATTTGGATTTCCTCTTTTGAAAAATGTCTATTGAGGTCCTTGGCCCATCTCTTAATTGGGTTGTTGGTTTTGTTTTTGTGGAGTTTCTTGATCTCTTTGTAGATTCTGGTTATTAACCCTTTATCTGTTGCATAGTTTGCAAATATTTTTTCCCATTCTGTTGGTTGTCTCTTTACTCCCTGACTGTTTCTTTTGCAGTACAGAAACTTCTCAATTTGACGCAATCCCAATAGTTGATTTTGGCTTTGGCTGCCTGTGCCTCCCGGGTCTTTTCCAGAAACTCTTTGCCTGTGCCAATATCTTGAAGGGTTTCTCCAATGTTCTCTAATAACTTGATGGTGTCAGGTCGTAGATTTAGGTCTTTAATCCATGTTGAGTGGATTTTTGTGTAAGGTGTAAGGTAGGGGTCTTGCTTCATGATTCTGCACGTGGAGATCCAGTTTTCCCAGCACCATTTATTGAATAGACTGTCCTTGCTCCAGGAATTGGTTTTAGATCCTTGATCAAATATAAGTTGGCTGTAGATGTTTGGGTTGGTTTCTGGTGTTTCTCTTCTGTTCCATTGGCCTATCCATCTGTTTCTGTACCAGTACCATGCTGTTTTGATTACAACTGCCCTGTAATATGTCCTGAAATCTGGTATTGTGATGCCTCCAGCTTTGTTTTTGTTGTACAAGATTGCTTTAGCTATTCGAGGTCTCTTGTGCCTCCATATGAATTTCAGCAACTTGATAGAAATTTCAAAGCTCTTCTCTCACTAATACACTACTAAACAAAATCATAATGCATGTCCTTTCTATACATTTGCACAGGGGAGAGTATATGTGAAGCCACAAAACAAATCTTAATAAATCCCAAAGGTTTGAAGTAATACAGAGTGGAGGAAGGTATTATAGTGCAGTAGGTTAAACCCCTCCTTGGGACTCCCATATCAGAGTGTCAATTTGAGTTCCGACTACCCCATGCTTCCGATTCAATTTCCTATTATGAACTTGTGAATCAATAGATGATAGTGTAAGCACTTAAGTCTCTGCCACCCATGTGAGAGACCTGCAATGAATTCCTGGCTCCTGCATTCAGTCTGCTCCCGTCTAACCTTTTGCAGCCATTTAGGGAGTGAACCAGCAGATGGAAGACCTCTGTCACTGTCCCTTTCTCTGTCATTATGCCTTACAAGTAAGTAAATCTTTCTTGAAAAGAAATAATACAAAATATGTTTTCTGATAGCATCATAACAAAATTAGAATAATCAACTGAAACACACATTGAAAGTCATCAACTATTTGTAATTATAAATTAAATAATGTATTTCCAAATAACTCATTGGTTAAAAATCAAAAGGGAAATATCTGGAATTGAATAAAACTAAAAGCACAACATCAAAATGTGTGGCATGTAATTAAATAATTGCCTAGAGGGAAATTTATAGCTGTGTATTAGAAGAGTTGACAGTTTTAAAATAAGTAGTTTATGATTCCACCTTAAGAAACTAGAAGGGGCCCCATGTTGTGGCTCAGCAGGTACAGCTGCTGACTGCTAGGGTGGCATCCGATAAGAGCATGGATTGGAGTTCCAGCTGCTCTGCTTCTAAAACAGCCCATTGCTTGCAGAAAGCAGCAGAATATGATCCAAATACTTGGGCTCCTGCCACCCATGTGGGAGATCCTGATGGAGTTCCAGGCTCCTAACTTCAGCCTGGCCAAGCCTGCCTTGTTGTAGCCATCTGTGAAGTGAACCAGCGGATGGAAGAGATTCTCCCTCCCCGCTGCCTCTCTCTCAGTGTGTGTGTGTGTGTGTGTGTGTGTGTGTGTGTGGCTCTGATTTCCAAATAAATAAAATAAATCTTTAAAAAGAAGAAGCTAGAAAAAGAGTAAATCAAATTCAAGGTAAAGAGAATTAAAGGTATAATGAAAGGCAACAAAATAGAAAACAATAAATTTAATGAAACTACAGTTTCAAAAAAGTCAACATCAACTAAATCAATTAGTAAGAATAAACAAGAAAAAAGTAGAGAAAAGATAAATTATAAAAATCAAGATTAAATGAGATTGAAATGGTTAATGAAGCATTTTCTGTTTCTGGATGTCATTTCCTTTCCTGCTCTAGTTTTTACTGTGTCTAGCCTTCTTTTTTATAGTTAAAAAAGGTATTGATTAGTATTATCGTATAAAACATACAATGGAGCACCTACTCTGGCTCCTAAGATTACTCTAACCTAGTCCATTTATCTCGAGGAGTTGGTACTCTAGTCGAAGAAGCATACGAGAAAGCAATTGCATGTTAAATAATGTCCAGTGAAGCACACCATACACAGACATGTACAAATAAAGAGACTGTCCTTTAACTGCTTTGTGGAAAACTTCTTCAAACTCACCTATTTCTTACTTTATCATCACAGAACCAAATTGTTTGCTTGTATGAATGTTAAGAGTTGATGTTATAGTGTACCTGATGACTAATTTTCTCTCTCTACTTGTAGGCTGGAGTGTTTCCTATACTGGACTTCTAGAGGCATTTATTTCATACTTAAGTTAAGTGCCTGGTTGGATTGTGCCTGTTGATACTGAATTCAAAAGCAGTACACCTAGAGGTGACTTCCCAGAGTCTGCAAAATTGTGATGGTTAAGGAGTAAGAATGGTGATCACTTGTAGATCTGTTCCTGGAAGCAAGCTGACAGAAAATGCAAGCTGAAACACATATATATCATTTGTATTTATTTGTTCACTTTAGTGTCTCTCTACCTTCATCTACATCAGACAGGAAGACCCAATATTGTGACGGTTTTTCTCTACTGCTCTCTTACCCCAGCTCCCAGCACAATTCTGAGCACATTTAGCACTTAGAAAATGTGTGTTAAGTGTGTGAGTGAATAAATGAAGAAACAGCATTGTTATAAATAAGATTGTAATTGAGACATGTATCTGGGAAGGAGGTTGCAGAAGTTCCTCTTTTTCAATTTAATTTTTTCCCCTTGAAATAGCAGGTGAGATGATTGAGACCAAGAGAGAAGGCAGTGCAGTAGAGTGCTTGAGGAAATTGGTTAAGGGTTTGGCCAGCTTTCAGAGGAATCATGAAGTCGTAGAGAATGGTTGTTGGCCTCTCCCAAACAGTAGGAGAGTCTGGATATACAGTGATGCCATACTCCACTGTGATATAATTTGCTTCACTAACTTTCAATAGCCAAAGTGAAGTAATGGAGACAACAGTTATTTGGGTTAAACATCAAGAGTTTGCAGCATCGATGATCATCAATATGGAGGAATAAATATGGAATGAAAAAATAAGTTGATTCATTAGTGACTGATGGTACATTTCAATTGTTCATAAATATCTCCCATCCTGCATATCATCTTTTGTGTTTGACATAGATAATTCTACAATGAAGAAGTGGGGGATCCATTTTCTCTTAAAGCTGGCAGACCTTTGGTTATGGCATAAATGACTTCGGAGGTTAGAGCATTAGAGGGTTCTTGCTGGTCTTCTCAGAATACTAATTCTCACAAATCAGGCATTATAAAATAAGTCTAGGGGCTATATGAAGAAGACACATATTGGTGTCCTGGCTGATATGTTTAGTTAAGCCTTAGATGACAAGCAGCAACAACTGGCTAGCTATATGAGTGAGCACATTTGAAGGTGGCTCTCTATGATCCCTCAATTCACTATCTCAGTGAAATCCACATGCAACGGACCTAAGTCTTTCCTATCAAGCCATATGAAAATAGTAATTTCATGAGCTACATGAATTACTGTTATTGCTTAAACCACTACATACTGGTGGTAGCTATGAATTCTTCATGAACTATGGTGTATAAGCAAAATTTATGAACGTACTAATAGACTTGGAAAAGAGAAAAATATGCATTAAGGGACTGCTAATTTTCCTGACATTGGAGGGAATGTAGAGTGGGTCTGAAGTGCTGAGATAACTACATAACAGTAGGAGGCTGATAAGGAAGAGAAGTTTGTAGCTAAGATTTAGAAAAGAAATAATTTCAAGTGATGGCTAGATTGAGGCTGGGGACCTGGGAATGGATGATAGAAATGGTGTGTTTGTAGAGGTCAGTGGAATCCTGAGGTCAGGGACTGTAAAACTAGGTTTTTGAATGACTGATTCAGAAGGATATTGAAATAATTATGAATGTAGAAACACCAGTGGTCTGGAGGATCTGTGAAGGGCATTTTGTTAAAACAAGATAAAAGCAGAAAGAGTCCCGAAAAAAGAATATCGTGTATGAAATGTGAAACTAGAAGCCCGTGTCAGACCTTGTTGTGCTGCTAATGAGCTATGTAGCATGAGAGAGCTTCATCAAGCCCATAAAAGCCTCATGCTTTTAATCTTTAAAATGATGACCCTGAGTAGAAAAGTACCTTCTAAAATAGTCTTGTTAGGGTATATTGACACAAAAACAAATACATGCTATAAAAATAGGCTTACGTGTATATAAAAATTCAGTATATGGTACAGGTGGCATGACAAATTGGAGGAAGAAAAGTATTGATCCGAGGCATTCCAATATGAGACACAAGCATCTTAACTGTTAGCCTAAATGCCAACCCTCCCCTTTTTTCAGTCTCTTTGTTGTTCATATTTGTAATTTCTATGTTCTATTTTCAAGTTTATGAATTCTTTCTTCTGCTCTCTTTATTCAGTTGCTGTGCATACAAATTGAGCTTTTTTCAATTACTGTATTTTTAATTTTAAAATGTTCAATTGTTTCTTTATATTTTCTTTTTGCTGAGCCTTTATTTTGCTATGCTGAGACTTTACACCTTTCACTCACTTCAATAGGTTTCTAATTATTAATTGAAATATTTTTATAATGATCATTGCTTTAAAATCTCTGTAAGTTAATCTAAAATCTGTGTCATTTTTAGTCTTGTGGTTTGTTGTCTTTTGTCATTCCACTTGACATCTTTCTTGTTATTAGTATGATGAGTTATTTTTATCGACAACTGCACAGCTTGTGTTTTTGTAGATTTTGACATTACGCAATAGGAGAAGGAGCATAACCCCATCAATGCCAGATGGACTTCCAAGGTCAGGTTCTCCATTTAACTTCTGTTGACCCCTGAGGAGGAAGGATTCTTCATGACTGTAGGGTGGGAGTGGAAGTGCAGACTCCTGACTTGACCTCACAACACTCTGGCCGTATGGGCAGAGTTGCCTCATACCTGCTGCACACTAGCTTTTCCTGAAACCACAGGGAATTGATCACATTGCCACAGAGCTGTGTGACAATTCCGTTTCTCCCCTAGGACTCTTCTAATATCAACCTAACAGGGACAGGGAGCAGCACCTTGTTACCTCCGGATAGGGATGATGGCCCCAGGTGCCCACTTACGCATCTAGGACACCACTCTGATCGAGGTAAGTTGAACGCTTCATCACATCTTCACAAGAGTGGAAGCGTAAGCTCTTCACTTAGCCTATGGTAGTTAGAATGAAGGTGGCTAGTTTTATCTGTGGTATCCAGCCGGAGTAGAGTATACTGCTTGGAAGTTGTCTGGCTTCTAATCCTCCCCCTTGATTGGTCTTTTGGCTACAGGGGTTAGGCTTTTTCTTGGGATTTTTTTGTTTCTTTGTTTTTGCTTTTTTTGTATGTGAGCAATGTACAACCAATCTCCAGAATGCAGTATGGGATATGAGGCAAAAAGTTAGTCAGCAAACTCACTGCCATGTCCTTCTTCAGGTCCGTAGATCTCTAGATGATCTATTTCCTCCGGTTTAAGAATTTTCTTATGTTCGGTGAAAAAGAAAAAATCTGTTCACTCTATCTTTCTGAAAGCTGAAAAACTGTTTACAAAGAAAATGTGATTACATTATAAAATATATTGTTAAATGAGGATAAATATGTATGTATATCACATACACATGCATGTATAAATATATATGTATATACACACATATACGTACACACCAATATTATGGAATAATCACAGAATATGACTGCAGGTGCTTATTTATTGTCCGAGTTTTCAATGATGAGTATATATTACTTTTAAAGTACCAAAAAATTAACATTTTAGATTGTTTCCTTTACCTAAATAATCAGTAACTATGACAGGTAGAAATGTCTACAGGAAAATATGCAACCTGATTTGAAGAAAATTAATTAATTGAGTAAATACAATTTTGTTATAAAAATAGCAAAAATTTTTTAAAGATGTTGCTGTTAATTTTAGTGATAGCATGAGCATACATTGTAGATGTAAATGCAAATAAATATATAACTTTTTTGACCAGCAATTTTACAAAAATTACTAAAGTGCTCATGCCTTTAACTCATTAATTCCCTGCTTATAAACATATCCGAAGATAATTTTAAGAGGCTTTTTATAAAAAGATGAAATGTTATGGGATTTGTAAAATGATCACATGGGGTATTTGTTTAATCACAAAGAGTTTTTAAAATAGGAAATGCTACTACCAGATTTTCCAATGATTAAAGGGATACAAACTACCCATGAAATACAATCACAATTCTACCAAATACACATAGGTATAAAATTGGAATAAATACTATATACTGAAATATTTAACTTTTAGAAGAGAAAATATTGGTTGATGAAAATTTTTCTTTCAACTTTCACATCGAAAATATTTTAATTGGAATTTAAGCTATACTAGAATTAAATTTTTGAAATGTTTTATTTTCATTTATTTATTTTTAATTTGTTGTTTTATTTTATTATTTAATAATTTTTTTGGACAGGCAGAGTGGACAGTGAGAGAGAGAGACAGAGAGAAAGGTCTTCCTTTTTCTGTTGGTTCACTCTCCAATGGCTGCTGCGGCCGGCGCACCGCGCAGATCCGAAGCTAGGAGCCAGGTGCTTCTCCTGGTCTCCCATGCGGGTGCAGGGCCCAAGCACTTGGGCCATCCTCCACTGCCTTCCCGGGCCATAGCAGAGAGCTGGGCTGGAAGAGGAGCAACCGGGACAGAATCCGGCGCCCCGACCGGGACTAGAACCCGGTGTGCCTGCACCTCAGGCGGAGGATTAGCCTATTGAGCCGCAGCGCCAGCCAATTTAAGTTTTTAACAGTTGGTAATATTTACTTTATAGATATTATGTACATATACATATATATTATTTTTGTTTGAAAAGGGGATAATATTTACATCACAAAATGTGGGATTTATGACATAAAATGGCGAAAGAAGGGTATATTGTCATGTACATGGTATAATCCAGTGAAACAATATGCATAAGTATATATCAAATAATATGGCATCCACACACTTTTATACTCTATGTATATGAACTTCTACAAATAAGAGAAACCTTGTGATACTTGTTTTTCTGAGTCTGGCTTATGTCACTTAGCATAAGGATCTCCAGTTCCTTCCACTTTGTTACAAATGTCAGAATTTCTTTTTTTTAATCATTATTATTCCATAATGTATGTATGCCATATTTTCCTTATTCGGTCATTAGCTGATAAACATTTAGGTTTATTTCTTAATTGCTTTTGTAAATCGGGCTGCTATAAACATGGGAATGCATGAATCTCCTTCATATGCTGATTTCAATTTCTTTGAATATATTCCCAGAAGTGTGGAAGCTGGGTCATATAATAGATCTATTTTTAGTTTATCGAGGAATCTCCAAACTCATTACTGTAATAGTTGCACTAATTTGCATTTCCATCAACAGTATATTAGGGAACTCTTTTTTTCTACAACTTTGCCAGCATTTGTTATATTTTGATTTTCAGATAAAATCCCTTCTAATAGGAGTGAGATGATACGTCATTGTTTTTTATTTGCATTTCCCAATTGGCTAGCAATACTGGACACTTTTTCATTTGTATCTTTACCTTTTTTTTAATTATTTATCTTCTAGGGGCCCATTTGCTATTTTTTTAGATTTATTTTATTTATTTGAAAGAGTTAGAGAGAGAGAGAGAGAGAGAGAGAGAGTCTTCCATCCATTGGTTCATACCCCAAATGGCTGCAATGGCTGAAGCTGAGCCCATCTGAAGCCAGGAGCCAGGAGCTTCTTCCGGGTCTCCCACATGGGCACAGAGACCCAGGACTTGGGCCATCTTCTGCTACTTTCCCTGGCCATAGCAGAGAGCTGGATCAGAAGTGGAGCAACCGGGACTCAAACTGGTGCCCATATGGAATGCATGACCTGCAGGCGGTGGGTTTGACCTGTTGCTCCACAGCACTGACCCCTATCTTTGCCGATTTTTTTCTTCTTTTGGAAAATGTCTATAGATTTTTGTCCATTTCTTAACTGGATTGATTTGTTGTTCCATTTCTTGAGTTCCTTATACATTCTGGATATTAATCCTTTCTCAGAAGCAGAGCTTACAAATATTTTCTCCATTCTGTTAGCTATTTCTGCACATTGTTGATTGTAACCTTTGCTGTTGCAGATGCTTCATAGCTTGATATAATCCCATATGTCTATTTTTGCTTTTATTTCCTGTGCTCATGAGTTCTTATCCAAAAAGTCATTGCCTATGCCAATCTCTTGGAGTTTTTCTCCAATGTTTTCCTTTGGGAGTTGTTAGTGTTAGGTCTTAATCCTTAATCCTTGACCCATTTTGAGTTGGTTTTTGCATAGGTTATAGGTAAGTTTTTTATTTCAAATGTCTGTATGTGGAAATTGAAATTTCCCATCACCGTTTGTTGAAGACTCTTTCTTCAGAGAATGTTCGTTGTAAATTTGTCAGACATCATTTGGCTGTGGATTTGTGATTTATTTGTGGTGTTTCTATTCTGTTCCATCAGTCTACATGTTTATTTATATGCCAGTGTAATTCAGTTTTAATTTTCATAGCCTTGTAGTATGTCTTGAAATCTGGTATTGTGATGCCTACACCTTTTTTTTCTCATTGTTTAAGAGTTCTTTGGCTATTTGTAGTCATTTTTGTTCCCATATGAAATTTAGGAGCATGGAATGAGAAACCATGTCTTTGAGTTGAGGGTCCAGTAATTTCCCAGATATTGCTTTATTTAATCTGGTCATATGAAAAAAATTGATTTTATACTATGAAAGCTTTTATTTAAAGATTTTATTTATTTATTTGAAAGTTAGAGTTACAGACAGTGAGAAGGAGAGACAGAGAGAAAGGTCTTTCGTCCGCTGGTTCACTCCCCAAAGGGCTGCTACGGCCGGAGCTGCCCTGATCCGAAGCCAAGAGCCAGGAGCTTCTCCCAAGCCTCCCACATGAGTGCAGGGGCCCAAGGATTTAGGCCATTTTCCACTGCCTTCCCAGACCATAGCAGAGAGCTGGATTGGAAGTGGAGCATCTGAGACTAGAACCGGCGCTCATATGGGATGCCGGAGCCGCATTCAGAGGATTAACCCACTGCGCCACAGCGTTGGCCCCAATATGAAAGCTTTTTAGTTGACTGTAAAAGCTTTAGCAAAGGCCGGCGCCACAGCTCAATAGGCTAATCCTCTGCCTGCGGTGCCGGCACACCAGGTTCTAGTCCCGGTCAGGGCGCCGGATTCTGTCCCGGTTGCCCCTCTTCCAGGCCAGCTCTCTGCTGTGGCCAGGGAGTGCAGTGGAGGATGGCCCAAGTGCTTGGGCCCTGCACCCGCATGGGAGACGAGGAGGAAGCACCTGGCTCCTGGCTTCAGATCTGCACGGTGCGCCAGCCGCAGCGGCCATTGGAGGTTGAACCAACGGCAAAAGGAAGACCTTTCTCTCTGTCTCTCTCTCTCACTGTCCACTCTGCCTGTCAAAAAAAAAAAAAAAGCTTTAGCAGAGATGTAGAGATATTAAAAAGTACACAACATTTTCAGTGCAGCAGAAACATAGGATATATTGAGGTTAGGGTGAAGATAGTGAAGTGATACAGTAGGATAACATAGCCTTAGCTGTCACAGCAATTAGGGGAGTCTCCAAGGGCATGATGCATTTCCAGATATTACAGATATAAATGTTTAGAAAGCTTCAAGTTTGGTGAAACACCTATATAGAATTGAAGTGAAAGTGTCCTTCTCAAGAAACACAAAACCTATAATCTGCAAATATTAAAAAAAATATATTTGAGCAACAAAACAACAAATTACCACATAGCAAAAAGACATCACAAAATCACAAATAGAGATTTTTAAAAATATTTATTTATTTTGAAAGTCAGAATTATAGGGGGAAGAGAGAGAGAGAGAAAGAAATTTGAGAGAGAGGGTGAAGTCAGGAGCCAGGAGCTTCTTCTGGGTCTCCCACTTGGGTACAGGGGCCTAAACACTTGGACCATCTTCCAATGCTTTTCCCAGGTCATCAGCAGGGAGCTGGATTGGAAGTGGAGCAGCTAGAACTCAAATCAGCACCTAAGCAGGATGCCCCCATCACAGGTATCGGTTTTACTCTCTATGCCAAAATCAAGAGAGTTTTAAAACAAATTTCGTTGAACTGAATTTTAACAACATAAATTAAAAATTTTAGAATAATTAAATAGAATTCAATATTCTCACAATGTTGCGGAACTACCACTTCTATCTCAAATTATTTTCATCACCTCAGAAATGCTGTACCAATTAAGACATTGGCTTCATATTCTTTCTCTTTCCCATCCTCCAGTAACCACCAAAATATGTATGTTTCCTGATTATGAATAGTTCACTTAAAAGGAATCACAAACATAATTTTTATGTTTGATTTCATTCACTTAGCATAAAGTTTTTGAGATCCATCCATTTTATAGTATGTATGAATATATTCATTTTCATGGGTCAATAATATTCCACTGTATAGATATTCCATATCTATGCATTTACTTTTTTTTTTAATTTGTATCTATCTTATAAATACAAGCTGCCACCTGTGATTCTGATATACCATATGGGCACTGGTTTCTACCCCTGCTGCTCCATTTCTGATCCAGCTCCCTGCTATGGTCTAGGAAAGGAGCAGAAGATGGCCCAAGTACTGGGGACCCTGCACCCATGTGGGAGACCCAGATGAAGCTATTGGCTCCTGGCTTTGGCATAGCCCAACCCTGATCCTGTGGCCATTCCTGAAAATGGAAGGTCTCTCTCTCTCTCTCTCTCTCTCTCTCTCTCTCTCCCCCCCCTTCTTTCTCTGCCTGTCTCTTATCCTCTCTCTGTAACTCTGTCTTTCAAATAAATAAATAAATAAATATGTAGAAAAAGAGAAATAATCTCAATTTAAAATATTCAAACCATTTGAACAGGCATTTCCTCAGCAGTGAGATAAAAATGTCTGGGGGGCTGATGCTGTGGTGTAGCAGGTAAATCCACCACCTGCAGTGCCAGCATCCATCCCGTATGGGCGCCGGTTCGAATCCTGGTTGTTCCACTTCCGATCCCCCTCTCTGCTATGGCCTAGGAAAGCAGTGAAGGCTGGCTCAAGTGCTTTGGCCCCTACATCTGCATGAGAGACCCGGAAGAAACTCCTGGCTCCTGGCTTCATGTCGGCCCAGCTCTAGCCATTACAGACATTTGAGGAGTGAACCAGTGGATGGAATACCTTTCTCTCTGTCTCTCACTCTCTGTCTGTAACTCTACCTCTCAAATAAATAAGTAAATAAATCTTTATAAATGTCCTAAAACCACATGAAATAATTCCAAACATGATAATAATTACAGAAATATAAATTAAAACCACTGGAGAGACCACTCTATATCAATTAGGATATTTATAATTTAAACAGAAAATACAAATTGCTAGTGAGGATATGGAGAAATTTGAATGACATACATCACACATAAGAATATATAATAATGCAGTTCTTGTGAAAAAAAAATTTGGCAATTCCTCCAAAAGTTTTACAGGTACCAGCAACACCTGGCAATAACCTAGCAATTCTACTTTTAGGTTTATATCCAAGAAAAATTACAACATATGTCCACATAAAACTTTATACATCATTATTTATGCATTATTTATAAGATCTCCCAAAATAAAAACGACCCAAATTTCTGTTAACTGATGATTATGAGTGAATAAAGAAAATGTGTTATACCCACTAAGTGAAATATTGTTCAGCCAAAAGATAGAGCAATACTGATACATGTTGTATCACAGATGAACCTTGAAAACCTTATCATGAGTAAAAGCAGACACAATAGACCATGTTTATATTAATTGAAACGGAAGGTAGGTAAATGGTTACCAGGGACTTAGGGGACAATGGAAGAAGGAATGACTGATAATGGGCCCCAGGTTTGTATTTGTAGTGATGGAAATTTCTCATAGTAGGTAGTAATAATGGTTCCAAAACCTTATGAATATACTAAGAACAACTTAATAGTACAAATATACTTCAACATGGTGAATTTTATGTTAATGAATTATATCTCAATAAAAAGTAAGTTCAGATGGTGGAGACATAGTTATAGAAAAATTTTCTGAAAATATAGAGGTTTCAGAATCTACATTAGAGGGGTGATCACCAGAATAGGTGAGTTGTTTGATATTAAGGAATCACATTCAGGCCATCAGGAAGAAGACCTAGTCTACTTTTCATCCCATCAATAATATATCAAGCTTCAATTTATTCAACTTTTAAAATAAGGACAATGGTTATATTACAGCAAACACTTCTTTTTACACTACTGTTCAATGAATTGCTCAAAATATTTGAGAATTTTGAACCTATAACAGGGAAATATTAGAACTATCTCTGGAAAATGAATCTATGAGGATGTTATGATTTCTTAGGGGTCTTGTGAAGGAAGTCTCAGGATTGCAAACTATGACAAAAAGTTGTCATAAATAGTGCCACTGACCTTTGTTTAATTAATGGAATATATAAACTTAGGCATATTATTCCTGTTTCTAGATCACAGCCTCCTATTTCTTTCTTTCTTTTTTTTTGACAGGCAGAGTTAGACAGTGAGAGAGACAGAGAAAGAGAGAGAGAGAGAGAGACAGAGAAAGGTCTTCCTTCCATTGGTTCACCCCCCAAATGGCCGCTACAGCCAGTGCACTGTGCCGATCCAAAGCCAGGATCCAGGTGCTTCCTCCTGGTCTCCCAGGCTGGTGCAGGGCCCAAGCACTTGGGCCATCCTCCACTGCCTTCCCAGGCCACAGCAGAGAGCTGGACTGGAAGAGGAGCAACCGGGACAGAACCGGTGCCCTGACTGGGACTAGAACTCGGGGTGCTGGTGCTGCAGGTGGAGGATTAGCCTAGTGAGCCACAGTACCGGCCCACAGCCTCTTATTTCTGTAAATTTGTCCAACATGATCATTTCTGGGGTCACATCAACTCTTAACATCCTTTAAATTTGTATTTTAGGACAATTGTTCATTCTTTATTTTTTAAAAATTTTATTTAATAAATATAAATTTCCAAATTACAACTTTTGGATTATAGCAGCTTTTCCCCCATAACCTCCCTCTCACCTGCAACCATCCCATCTCCCACTCCTTCTCTCATCCCATTCTTCATCATGATTCATTTTCAATTATCTTTATATATAGAAGATCAAATTAGTGTATATTAAGTAAAGATATCAACAGTTTGCACTCACACAGATACACAAAGTATAAAGTACTGTTTGAGTAGTAGTTTTACAGTTAATTCACATAGTACAGCACATTAATGACAGAGATCCTACATGGGGAGTAGGTGCATAGTGACTCCCATTGTTGATTTAACAATTGACACTCTTATTTATGATGTCAGAAATCACCCGAGGCTCTTGTCATGAGCTACCAAGGCTATGGAGCCTCTTGAGTTCACAAACTCTGACCTTATCTAGACAAGGCCATAATCAAAGTGGAAGTTCTCTCCTCCATTCAGAGAAAGTCACCTACTTCTTTGATGGCCCGTTCTTTCCACTGGGATCTCACAGAGATCTTTCATTTAGCTCATTTTTCTTGTCACAGTGTCTTGGCTTTCCATGCCTGAAATACTCTCATGGGCTTTTTAGCCAGATCCGAATGCCTTAAGGGCTGATTCTGAGGCCAGAGTGCTGTTTAGGACATTTGCCATTCTATGAGTCTGCTGTGTATACTGTTTTCCATGTTGGATCGTTCTCTCCTTTTTAATTCTTTCAGTTATTATTAGCAGACACTAATTCATTATTTTATTCACTCAACCAATAATTATAGGGTAGTTGCTTTGTATCAGGCACAGTGCCTGATAATGGAAATAATAGTACTTGTCTTAGCTCTTAAGAGTTCTCCAGCATAGGAACTGACATTCTGGCTCAGATAGTTAAGCTGAGGACTGCAACACAGGAATCTCATATCCAATGCCCATTGGAGTTCTAGTTCCTTCACTTTCCATCCTGCTTACTGCTGATGTGCCTGGGGAAGTAGTGGAAATGGCCCAAGTACTTGGACTCCTAGCACCCTCATGGGAGGCCCAGATGGAGTTCTAGCTCCTGACTTTGGCTTGGTCTAGCCCTAACTGCTGTGTCTATCTGAGGAATGAACCAGTGGATGGAAGGTTCTCTCTCTCTCTCTCTCTCTCCTCTGCCTTCCAAATAAATCAATATATCTTTAGGAATTATTTTTTAAAAAATAACAACAAGATGGACACAACTAGAAACCATTATACTTAGTGAAATAAGCCAGTCCCCAAGACAGATATCATATGTTTTCCCTGATCTGAGGTAACTAATAGAGTTCCTGAAATGTAATGTAGTGAAATAGACATTTTGAGAGTCAATGATTATTTATAGCCCTTGTGTCTTCCATTGAGGAACATTGTTTTGTTTTGTTTCATTTTCTTTTTCTTCATACTATTTGTCGAACTCTTTTAGGGTAGGGTTAACTATACGATCACTAAATATACTGAAAATAGATCATTGTAAAAATTAAGATTGGGAATCCAAAATGGAGTAGGAGGAAGGATTGGATCATGGATGGGAAGGAGGATGGGGGGTGGGGGGGTGCACTGTGTTCCTAAATCTGTATATATCAAATATATAAAACTTGTATAATTTAAATAAAATTTTTTAAAAATTTAAAAAGTATAAGAAAAAGGAAATCACAAAAAATAAATAATTATTATACTTGCTAATGGCAAAGATGTATTTAGTTACAATGAAGTAAAAGAATAGAGTTATCAGTTCTACTTGGAGGATTCAGAAAGTCTTCAATAGAATTGATTATTTTATAGGGAAAGTAAAGTTATTTTTAGCAAATCATGCATATCATGTGCATTAGTGCTAATAGTTAAATCTGTATGCCAGAAATTCTATTTTACTCTAAATCATTACAAAGTCTACTTGAAATGATTTTTTTACTTTTAAAATGTAGTCTGAATTTAAATATTTCAGAATCAAGAAAAGCTGATTCTTCAGATGACCTATTAAAGATGAATATCTGTTCTCCAGGAAGACACAGAGAGAACCTAAAGCTATCTAGGAAAACAGAGAAGGCTAGCAAAGTTATATAGGCAGAAGCAGATGGCACAGAACTGCAAAAAATTTCACATGAGAGCATAACCAGATAGTCAAATGGTGGCAAGTCATGAGAAAAAGATATATGAAGGGTCAGATGAGAGAAGGCTTTGGATGCTATGCATGCACATTCAAAATTTATTTTTAGGGCATGGGAGAAGGGCCTAAAAGAGAGTTTTGGTTAGAATATTGATGTGGTCAGATCTAGTTTGTATAGTAATGAGTTTGGTGGTAGTATAAGGATGTACTAGAGTGGGGATGGTGAAAACTGCAGTCAAGTAAATTGGTTTATGGAAATATTGAAAATTTTCTGGTGAGAGATGATGAAATAAGTGCAGTCCAAACTATCACTATCCAACAAAGCTTTCTGAAATGATGGAAAACTCTGTTGTCAACTACAGTAACCTCTGTGGTTATTCAGCACTTGAAATATGACTAAAGTGATTGAGAAACAGAATTAAAAATTTTACTTAATTTTAACTAAATTAAATGTAAGTAACTATATATGCTGACTACCAAAATGGGCAGCATAGGTCAAAACTAGAGTGGTGGAGATAGAAAGGAGAGTATTTTTGTTTGTTGTTTTTATGTATTTTATTTTATTATTTTTCCCAGAAGCCTTTTTTTAAGATATACAAACTTCATACATTTCATAAATACAAGTTTAAAGTACAGTTGACAGGACTATTTTCTGTAGAGAATGAAGGTAGGAAGAATTAAATCCTGATTTTCTTCTTGAACAACTGCATAAAAGAAAGTGCAATGAATTTAACTTTAGACACAATTATTTGGAGGTAAATGTAATAATTTAGATAGGGTATACCCAGGAAGCAATTGCCTATATTGCTCTGGTACACTAGAGATACATATTTAGTAGGTAGCTGGGGCCTTGATCAGGGGTACAGTCACCTAGGGATAAAGGGTAGAGTGAGAAAGCTAGAATTAAAGGAGACTGAAGACAAATGTACTGAGAAATAGAAAGAAAAGAACAAGCAGTTTCTCAGCAACCTCAGAAAAAAAGAAATTAAAAAGCTGGAAAACATCATGCTGAGTGAAATAAGACAGTCCAAATGGAACAAATATCATATGTTCTCCCTGATCGATGGCAACTAAACGAGCATCTAAAATGATACCCACTGAAGTGAAATGGACACGATGAGAGACAATGACATGATCAGCCCTTGTCTAGACTATTGAGGAACAACTTACTATTTTATTCCTTTTAGTATTTTTGTTGTTGTTGTTGTTGTTGTTGTTGCTCTGTTTGTTCTACATAAGACCACTGGTTGAACTCTGTAATCAATGCACAATCATTCTTAGGCGTTCAAAATTAACAGAAAAGTGATCTCTGTTAAACATAGGAGTGGGAATAAGAGAGGGAGGAGATACATAGGTTGGCACATGCTCACTCGGACTTACCTCCAAAGGTGGAACTAGAAATGTGCCAGAGGATTTCAACTCATTCTTACCAAGGAGGCAGGTACCAATGCCAGGGCACTTGGTAAAGTGATAAGTATAAATACACAACCGATCAAAAAGATAGGGTATGTGTCGATGAGATTTCACAAATAAGACCAGTGTAAGCAAATAATGAAGGATAGAATTAAAAGGGAGAGAACGATCCTGTGGGGGAAACAGGACACACAGCAGACTCATAGAATGGCAGCACTCCTGCCTCAGAATCAACCCTTGGGACATTCAGATCTAGCTAAAAGGTCCATGAGAGTCTCACAGGCATGGAAAGCCATGACACGGTGGCAAAAAAACAATCTAAATGAAAGATCCTGGTGAACAAGACCCCAGCAGAAGGAACAGGCCATCAAGGAGGGAGGCGCCTTTCTCTGAAGGGAGGAAGGAACCTCCACTGTGATACGGCCTTGACTAAACAAGTTCAGAGTCGGTGAACTCAAGGGGCTTCCATAGCCTAGACAGCTCATAGCAAGAGTCTCGGGTGATTGCTGATGTCATAAATAAGAGTGCCAATTGTTAAATCAACAACGGGAGTCACTGGGTACATGCTCCCCACGTGGGATCTCTGTCCTTAATGTGTTTTACTATGAAACTTAAAAACAACACTACTAGTCGAACAATACCCTATACCTTGTGCGGTTGTGTGAGTGCAGCCTGTTGAAAGCCTTGCTTAGTATATACTAAGTTGATCTCCAGTATATGAAGGTAATTGAAAATGAAACTCGAGGAAGGGCGGGATGGGAGAGGGAGTGGGAGAGGGGAGGGCCACGGGAGGGAGGGAGGTTGGGGGGGGAAGCCACAACAATACAAAAGTTGCACTTTGTAAATTCACATTTATTAAATAAAAAAAAACTATATAACAAACAAACAAAAAAAAACTTAATACTTTACCCTTTTAGTATTTTTTATGTCCTACTTAAAACTATTGGTTGAACTCTGTAATTAATACACAATTACTCTTAGGTGTTTAATTAATACTATAATTAGTACTCAAATAGTATTTTACACTTTGTGTTCTGTGTGGGTGCAAACTGTTGAAATCTTTACTTAATATATGCCAAATTGATCTTCTGTATATAAAGAGAATTGAAAATGAATCTTGATGTGAATGGAAGGGGAGAGAGAGTGGGAGAGGGGAGTGTTGTGGGTGGCAGGGAAGTTATGGGGGGGAAACTATTGTAATCCATAAGCTGTACTTTGGAAATTTATGTTCATTAAATAAAATAAAATAAAATAAAAATTTAAAAAAGTGATTAGCACTTAAAGCTGAAGAAAGGTCAAATTAAATGGAAACTGAAAAAAGGTTCATTTGATTTAGCAATTACAAGAAGGTCAGTGATAACTTTTATTAGGGCAAAACTAGAAGAGGAAACCATACTGCAGTGGATTGAGAAGATAATGATGTAAAGATAGTGAGTATGGAACTTGGATTCGGACGGGGGAAGAAAGATGGCATATAGAGGATTCAGTATCATTTTGATTTTATTATTATTTTATATATTTATTAAAATAGGAAAGAGCAGAACATATTTAAATTCAGAGGGCAGAAGAAATTTGTAGAGAGAGAATAGGTGAAATATAGACAGAGTTTTAAAATAGGTAAAGCTAGCTTCCGTATGATTAACCAGAATTTGGAAAACATGTAGAGGAGTTAAGCTGTAAAATAGGGAGTTAACATGTCTTCATTTGAGTGTAGAGGGAAGGGGATAATGTGAGAGGGGTCTTCTTCACTGATATGTTCTCTGTTATTTGACTCGCTCAGTTAGAGAGATATCACTCTTTTATGGAAATTTATCTATAGTGATGTAGCTATAGTCATATAGTCATTATGACCAGGTGACATGAAGTCAGAATATCCACTGTTTACTGAGATTGGGAGGCAAGAGACCCAGTTCTTCTACCTGGCTGTATTTTCTTGACTAAGTACACCTGTAGTTTGTTAAGTGAGGCAAGGAATTAACTTTATGATCGCTGAGGTGTAACATTGAAATACCATGACTTTATTAATCCATTTACTGAGATTGTTTCTGTGGCATGGGCTTTCTGTTGGATACGCATTATTTTCCTATGGATTATTTATCTGTGGGGGATCTATATTCCCAGGCTGAGTTCAAGAGGCGTTATCAATGCTAGTTATCAAAGAAAAGTTCAAGACCATTAGTTGAGAACCTTAACTTGGCTCTGTCTCTGCTGGAAACCATTTCTTTAAGTCCTCATGGTGTTTCTGAAGTCTTGAACTTGGTTTATTTTTATTTTTAGATTTTATTTATTTGAGAGGTAGAGTTACAGACAGAGAGAGGGAGAGACAAAGAGAAAGGTCTTCTATCTGCTGGTTCACTCCCCAAATGGCTGCAACAGCCAGAGCTGGGCTGATCCAAAGCCAGGAGCAGGAGCTTCTTTGGGTCTCCCACATGAGTTCAGGGGCCCAAGCACTTGGGCCATCTTCCACTGCTTTGCCAGTCCATAAGCAGAGAGCTGGATAGGAAAAGGAGCAGCTGCGACATGAACTGGCACTCATGTGGGATGCTGATGCCACAAGTGGAGGCTTAGACTACTACACCACAGTGCTGGCCTGCACTTGGTTTTTTCATATATAAAGTAGGCACACACACACACACATATACACACACACAATGTAGGTTTGATAGTTCCATTTTCTTTCCTCTTGGCAAAGTGAATATTTCAAACACTTTCAGAAATAATATGAGTTTTCAACTAAGATTCATACTAAAGTGTTGTGGTTGAAATATATTTATTTATTTTTAATATATTCCATTAAAATGAAACAAATGGACAGGAATAGGTAAAATGAAATTGCAAAATTATTACTACTGAAGCTATTGATCTGGTTGGGGAGTATTACTTCCGTATTTGTAGAGATGATAGTCAGCTGACATGAATTGTTCTGACAACACCAGTTGTTAAAACAACAAAATACTTCCTTACTGGTTTAGTAAACTAGATTTGGTTCCACTATCCCTTGGTTCCCACCCCCAGCTCCAGCCCCACTTACCCCATATTTCCATTAGCCAGTAACTGATGTGTTGATGCCATGAACTGCAGAGGGCCCCTTAAGACCTGGCTCCAACCTTCACAACCATGACTGACCTGATTGGTTAATGCCCAGGCCATATTGGTTGATTAATTATATTGAACGACGACCCTTTGAAATTGGATTTATTGTATGGAGTTGTATAGGTAGTCTCAGGATTTGAGAGGTAGCAAGATGGCCTTGCTCACCCTCCTGTTTTGACCAGGTTTTGTTCCTTGTGTTACAAGTTACTTTCTCTTTCTAACCATGTTTCCCTATGGTATGTCCTTCCAGATAGAGAGTGAGTTCTTACAAAGTGGACTAGTGGAGTAGAGAATGCCTGGGGAGAAAATGGACAAGGGGAAGCGGCACAACAATTTCAGATAGTCAGTGTGCTTATGAACCTCTCCAGGGATAAGCCTTTGATTCTCTATCTGCTCTGGAGAGGTTCATAAGCACACTGACTATCTGAAATTGTTGTGCCGCTTCCCCTTGTCCATTTTCTCCCCAGGCATTCTCTACTCCACTAGTCCACTTTGTAAGAACTCACTCTCTGTTGGCACTGGTACTTACACTTTTTATTCCCAAAATGCCTCCTTCAGAAGCAAAGACCCAAACGTGACATCCAGAGGCTCTGGGTAATAAAGTTTCATTCACAGGCTGCTTCTTCTAAAATCTGTGCATCCCTTGCCAGACTACTGAATTGTTTTCTCCGGGGTCAGGGAGGGTTTGGGTAGGGTACCATAGGGGTTCTACATTGGAGAAAATATCAGCATTAGCTTAAAGGGATTTCTCCACCAAGATAAACTTTATTTATTTTTAATTGAACTTGTACACAGTCACAAAGTATTAACAAAGAGATACAGTTTGAAGTACTTGAAAATTACCTTAGTCAAGATTCACTCAAGTACAAAAAGCAACTGACACATATAATCACAGGGAGTCAATTTACTTCAATCCCTTCATTTGTGACCCTCTGAACAGAGACTCTGGGAAGGCTCCAGAGTACAGTTTGGACTTGGAGCTCCAAAATTTTTGCAAACCGTGCTTGTTTGTTATCAAGCAGAACATCATTTCAGAAGCAGTCTTTGTGTTCAGGTTAGGGTTTTCCAGCAAGTACAGCCTGTACGGCATGAACTGAAGAGTAGTGCACCATTCAGAAAGCCACCATAAGAGTTCATTCTTGGGGACGTCTCAGTATTTTACATAAACAGAAATACACAAATAACACTTTGAGAACACTGTGGAGGGTTTTATTTTTTGTGTGTGATTTTTTGTTTCTTCGAGAGCCATTTTACCGGATAAATAGTTAAATTTAACACCATTATACACTTTAAGCACACAGTAGAAGAGCACCTTAAGTTAGTATTGTTACTCACACCTAATATTTTACTATTATATCTAAGACATTGATAAATATGAACATGTAACACAATTATAGAGAATTAAATAGAATCATACATAAACAGGGTTCTTACAAAATAGATGAGGTGCAGAATAGGAATAATGTACAGTGTTTATGCTCTAATTTTCACCACCTAAGCTCCTTCAAGCTTTCTCCTTTGTTTTTGTATCTGACACCTGTTTGAGAACAGAACTGCTAAAGATACTTGAAAACCCATCTCAGGGGTTAACTCAAAAATACACATTTACCTCTAACTTGGTTTATGCTTCTTTTGTTTTTTGATAAATCTGTCATTCACAGCTAGTCTCTCTGCCACTGCCCTGGAACCTCTCCTTTCCTCTCAGCAGTCTTCTCCTACCCAAGTTGCCTTTCTATCGAAGCAAGTGTTTTGCATTCAATCATCCAGAGAGAGGAAGCTTCTCTTTTATCACAGTAAGGTATCTCAAGTAATAAATATCTTCGTTGTCCTCTAGCCTGTCTAAAGAAAGGTCAGCATTTGGAAGGGAATGCAACAACATTAGTAGTAACAGCACTGGTAAGAATAATCACAGTAGTAATATAGTAATAACAATTATCACAAGGTAAATAACACAAAAATGAAACTATTAACAACAATGCTAATAATACCTTGCATTTGAGAAAGCATTGTGATGTAAAAATGCTTCCAAATGTGTTATCTGTTTTCACAGACAACCCTTACAACAACCCTGTAAGATGGGTAGGTATTATTATCCTCATTTTTACAGATGAGGAAACTGAAGCATATTAAAGTCAAATGACTTGCCCAAGGTCATACAGATGGTTGGGTCAGAAAAGATATCTTGGTCACATGATTCTGAGTCTTGTCCTTTTTCCATCACACCTATCATCTTGCCTCTGTAGTTAAACCAATCCATAGAAGTGCTGTCTTTTACATGGTACAGATGGTGTTTTTGTCATAGGAATTGGAAATGCACCAGCATCCTTTCTGTTGGAGGGACTGGTTGTGTAGGGCTATCCTATCTTTTCTCAGGTCCAAAAGGTCAGTAAAATTTATGGTAAAGTTAGAGGAGACAAAGCTGTCCTTTCTCCAAAGAAATCTGAAATCAGTTAATATTCTTAAAATCACTGTATAAGCAGATATCAAACTAGAATTAATCTATAAGAAGATATAAGCAAAAAGTTTAGCTAGAAAGAACAATCTCCTCAAGGAATGCTGAGATCACAAGGAAACTGTGATACTTTTCTCTATGTCCTTGTGCATGGTGCCCTCTGATGGATGTTTAGTTAAAAAAAAAATCATGAGCGTAATGACATTTGGTGTTCTAAAGGGCAAGGAGGAAAGATATGTCACAAACAAGATGCTTAAAACAAAAATACTGTTCATTATTCTTGTCACCATCATAAAGACAGCCTTCCCTGAAGACCCAGAAAGTGTGCCCCCTCATGGAACCACAGGTTCCTCAAGGAGTTCTCTCAAAGTCTCTTGGTTCTACTTCTTTGCTTCAGAAACAAGATAAATATCCAAAAATTAGTGGGATAAAAATAAATACATATTCAAGTGTGTGATTGGCTGCATGTGCACACATGAGTTTGTATATGTGAGGGGCAGTAGCTGAAAGAGGGAGGACTATGTACAAGGAAAAGTAGAGAGTAGTAATATGGAAGTAACATTAATTGTAGCTCAATACCAAAGAGAGCATTAACACTGAGGAGTAAGCAGGGAGAAGTGAAAAGGAGGAGGAAGAGGGAGGGAAGAAGGGAATAAAGAGAAAGGAGGGAAAAGGAGGAAGGAAGGAAAAAAGGAGAGGAGTAGAAAAGCTTACAAAGTAGAGAAAAGGGTGGAGCTAGAACCTAGAGTGGAACAAAGCACCGGAAATGGGGAAACCTTAATTACTGGGAAAATAATGAGCCTCAGGTTAAGGCAATGACCAAAACCCAAGCCTGAATAGCCCAGAGCAAACAGATATGGAAAAGTGAGCACCTGGATGAAATGTTGGAAGGAGAGAGAAGCAGTTTTGCACCGTATGAGGATGCTTCTAAATGTGTGTGTATATGTCATGTCCATGTCAGAGTAGAAGTGTGAAATGAGTGGATGAAACAGAAAGCATTCACAGAAGATGTGATTGAGTTTGCAGAGTATGAATTGGAGTTGTAATGAAAGAGGTGTGAGAGAAAATGTAAAAATATTAGAACCATTATAGATAGAGATAAGTTAGGTTAGAGACCTACATTTACCACAGAGATAATTGGGGTAGAAGAATAGATTAGCATAGAAATAGCATAAGCACAGAAAAGCACAGGAATTTAAGTTGTACAACTATAGAATTGTCACAGGGAAGCACACACATCAAGAAAAATAAGAGGAAAAGGAAGTGAAGCACCAACAATAAAACACACACACACACACACACACACACACACAAACCCTGAATACGGGGCAAAAAACAAGATTCACAATCTGAGAGCCTCTACGACTTCACTTTAAGGCATGAAATCACATCCAGGCTCAGTTAGCATGGAACTTACAGGTAGAAATAAGTGAGAGCACCAGGGAAGAGAGTAGGATGAGCGGTCACAAGAGGCAGTATATACATGCTTATACCTGTGTGAACATAAAAAGTGTATGAATGTGTGTGCACACATGCACCTGATCATGTCTTCATTCCAATTTAAGATGCAACAAATTGTAGTTTATAGGGAATAGTTAGGGTTGGGGAAGGCTGATTTAATTGACATGCAAGTATTGGGAGAAGAGCACTAACTTTGAGCCAGTGCAACAGCCAACTGGGATCAGGGGTTCAGACAGGAAACAGACCACTATGCAAGTGCATGCTAGTAAAATGTAATATCAATGGGCTCCTCCAGATGAGAAAGCTCGAGGTTCTGGATAATAAGATGGGAAATCTGAAACCTACAAAACTGAGTTTGGGGAGTCACATTTGAGAAAATGGGGTGACAAGTAGCCCTTGCTCCTTAAAATGACATTTTGTCTCAGGCTATTTTGAGGCAGAAAGCCAATAACACTAAAGCACCAAACTGGTGCTCAGGATACATTGAAGAAAAAGAAGGTATTTCTATTGTTGAGAGAGAGCTATTCATGGTCTTCCGTGTAATGTTTCACTCATGCCCTCCCTCATCCATTATTACTCCAACTTGCTATCACCAACTACTAATGGTAATTTTGCAGATCAAAAATTGGAGTCTAAATGAGTCTCTATCAGAGAATCTAGTTCTCACTCCTCCCATCTCCAAGGAGAGGTATGTGAATTAACAGACTTCTGCAGGATGTAATGTAGTACCAGCTGCCCTTAGGGTGGCACAGCGTTTCAGCACTCAGAATCATCAACCAGAGGGGACTGCAGCTGGACCTGCAGAGATGTCCATGACAGGAAAATGTTGTATCGCCACATGCGGCTTAAGGACTTTACCATCTCTACCTGACTTGTTGTTACCATGTTGAGTAGGAACATCTCACCTAGGCTAAGGATGTGGGCCTAATTTTCCTGGGCAGAGAATGGAATGATCATGACCTGAGCCTCAGGGATACTGTCAGATGGCATGCAACAGTTATACACGCCCAGGTACTCCTTTAAACAAAATCCCAAGGGGTAAGTTGGTCTTCTGTGTGGGTGCCTGCCTTAACGATTGACTGTATGCACCTGAACAGAGAAATAATCATCAGGGGTTGAACATTGCTTCTCCTCTTGATCCAGGGAGACATCTGGATCTTCCAAATCTCCATGGATAGAGATCTGGGAATTCCCCTCCCCTGTAGCTAAACTGATATCCTCCAACACCTGGGGTTCTGGAATTGCCAGAGGTACCTGTGGCAGTGCAGATGTCCGGAGCTCCTGGAGCTCATGACTCTCTTGCACTTGATCTTGCTGCTGAACCCGGGCACGCCTGGATAATGGCATAAATCTTTCACACCAGGATGTTATAGATCTGAGTTTGGCACGGAAGCTCCTATTGAGCCAGCAGTAGATGAAAGGATTGTAACAGGTACTGCTCATAGCAAACCAGTGGAAGGCATAGAAAACTACACTCTCAGCTTCTGTATCTGTGCTGGAAATAAGAACCATATAGCAATTGAGGGGAAACCAACATACTGCAAAGATCATTACAATAAGAATTAGCATTCGGATGCTCTTCTTCCGCTTCTGGTAGTGTGCCAAGAGTTGACGAGCAGATGCATCACCAACAGCATTCTGTATCCACAACCTTTTCCCCAGGTGAGAGTAGGTTATGACAATCACCAGCAGTGGGAGGATGTACAGCAGACCAAATGTACCAAGGTCTACATACTTCACAATCAGCTTGCTTGAGCCAGGAAAAGCAGGGAGGCAATGACTCCTGACAACGCCATCCCTACAGCAGAAGAGAATGTAGGTTATGATAACAACACCAGTGGAAGGAACTTTAAGAGATATAGATTCTAGTATGTCTTTAAGTAAATCCCACCCCTTCCATTCTCTAGATCTTAGTTTATTCAATTTTTTAAAGTATTCCTAGAAATGATTGTTTTTTAAAAAATTATTTATTTATTTATTTATTTGACAGGTAGAGTTATAGACAGTGAGAGAGAGAGACAGAGAGAAAGGTCTTCCTTCCATTGGTTTACTCCCCAAATGGCCACTATGGCCAGCGCTGTGCTGATCCAAAGCCAGGAGCCAGGTGCTTCTTCCTGGTCTCCCACATGGGTGCAGGGGCCCAAGCACCTGGGCCATCGTCCACTTCCCTCCCAGGCCACAGCAGAGAGCTGGACTGGAAGAGGAGCACCCGGGACTAGAACTGGAGCCCATATGGGATGCCGGTGCCACAGGCGGAGGATTAACCAAGTGAGCCATGGTGTTGGCCCCAGTTTATCCAATTTTAAAGTTTTTTCAGTTTTAACATTAAATAATAATTTACTTTTTTTAAGTGTCCCAGTCCAGGCAGTGGTCAAACTGAGGCTGACCAGACTCCTGATCACCAGTGTTTCTAACCCGGCTGTTCATCTTCTTAGTTCCAGCAATATAGATTAGAGTTAGATAAATTTCCTCCATTGAGGAAAATTATAAAGGGACGAGAACACAGATAAGGATTTTTCAAATGTCTCTGAAAAGAGGAAGGTAAAATTATATATTAAGTAACCAATCAGACTTACGTGTTCATGAAAGAAAACAGATTTTGATAAATTGCATGTGGGAGAGCCAGGAACACTGCCAGACTCCAGATCAGGGCAACAGTCAACAGGCTTTGGAAATATGTTAGCCTTGGCTTCATTGGGTGCAGAATTACCTGGAACAGAGAGGCACCAATCTTTACATCAGTTTAGATCTTGTGTTGTTTGTATGGGCAAGCACTGATTGAGGTGTCCATACCTGTACCTTTTATATAATTTACTTGGTCTGTTAATACCATTTACCTTACTCCAGTCTAAACATGGTTGAATTGAAAGTAATTTAGAAAAGAAGAATAATACAATAAAAATGTGTCTCGGAAAATATTAAAAATTCCAAATGGTTCCCAAAGAAGAAGGAGGCAATGTGAAGTGTTGTGTCTGTGTCATTCTATCAACATACTCTATCCTCAAGGCCTATTACATCCTGAAGTTCAGGAGATACCTATTTGCCTGAGTATAGCCTGCCCTTCTATTCTGAAGTGCCCTCCAGAGACCTTACCCGGTGTCGGTCCATGGCAACAGCCATCAGCGTTAGAGTTGAGACATGGAGGGAGCAGTACTGAGCAAATCGACTCACATGGCACATGATCCTGCCAAATAACCACTGTCCACTCAGGAATCGGGCCTGGTAGAAGGAAGCAACGAGAGGTTAGCTAATTACTCAAGTAAGTTTCTCACACATTGCTGAAATGAAAATTTCTAGAAACAGAGCTTAAGGCAAGCTTACATCCCTCTTCCTCTTGCCCCATCACCCATCCCTGGATTGGAGCAGCAACTTCCCTTTGAACTGGAACCAACCCAATATAGTCACTCACCAAAGCAAACGGACTGTTGAATATAATTATCAAAATGTCAGATACAGCCAGATTAAAGATGAGAAGGCCTGTTGATTTGGTGATTTCCTTGTGTTTGATGAAAACTTGGCATACCAACGAGTTGCCGAAGAGGGATATCATTATGATGACTGCATATGCTACAGTCAGTACTATCTTCGCTGCGATGTGGGGTTTGCCCACCAGCCATTTTCTGACGGCTTCTGTTGGCCCTTCCCATTCAGAATTGACAACGTTGGTTCCATTTACATTTGTGCCATTACAGCTTTGATCCTCAATGAGTGGAATCTTAGTGAAATTTTGGACGAGCCAATCAACAGTACTTTGTACTTGTAATAGGGAAGGGGAGGCTTCTTTAAACGAATAGTTCATTTTTGTTTGGGGTTACAAATTAAACCCACTCTAAGGGGCTATAAAAAAAAATAGATGAGGAAATCCTTCTCCTATGCCTGACAAACAGAAACTACTGGATCTGCCTTAGATTTGAAGATCAGAATTCGCTGTCTCACAGAGCTCGTTATAAAGTGAGATCCTGAGGAGCCAGGAGCCAAGTCTTCACTTCTCCTGCAGAAGAGAAGCAAGGAGTCTTGCTCATCAGCTTACATTCACCAAGATGAAGGAATCTGTGGAGCCAAACCAGAGCAACAGTTTACTCATGGAACTGAGTTGCTTTTTCCTCCTCTCCATCTCTGTTAAGGAGCATGAAATTCTGTCAAGTCATTTGCAGTCATTACCTATTAAGTGTATTTGAAGTATATTTGATTTCTCCCAAATCATCATCACGGGAAGGGGCAAATAATAACCTTGACACATTATTCTGAGAATGACATCATTCTGTCATCCTTGAGTCAGAAAAGAGTAGCATTCTGTAGTCCAGGCTGAAGGCCAGGGGCCCTGTGCTCTCTGCGAGCTCTGCTGGGAGTCTCCAGATCGGGGTCATAGAGTAGGAGAGGAATGGCCATGTGAAATATGACACAATAGTAAAGCACATTAAGATTCTGGGTGCATTTTACATTTTTAAAATTTAAAATTTGAATGTTCTTTGCTTACATTTTCATCTCCGAGATATATTTTAGCTTTATTTAGGACTAATCTCCAATTAGCACTCACTGGGAAATTGCTAAAAGGACTCTGTAGAGAATAATTTTTTAAAAGCAAATAATCAACTTTGTAATTTAGTTTGCTGTTTTTTTATTTATAAATCTTTTTTAAAAAATATATTTTTAAAGAAATGTACCCCTATACAAAAATTAAATTTCTCCCCTGTGCCAGGTAGTGCTGTCACCACACATTCAAATTATTTAAGAGGAAGAAGTATGCATAAATTCATTTCCAAGGCTTTTGGATGAAAACTATTTTAGTCCCTACCCTCTTCCACTACAAACTTGTCCAAAAATAGCAATTGGTTATTTTTAAACAACTGTACATTAGCCACTGTGAGTACCATTTACCTATATGCTATATGCTCACTAGGCATACTTCGCATTTGAATTCAGATAATTCTTAGACACCATCTGTTTTCTAAGCTGATTGTTTTGATGTGTGACTCATTTTATCTCATCAAGATTTATCTATACAAGTTTATAATCAATCAATCCATCAGCAAGTGTTACCTGAAATCCTTGAAACTAAGCTAGGCTACTGGCCCTGCAGGATGGCAAAATAAATCAATTACTTATAAGTCATAGAGAAACGTCTAACAGCAACTAATTTCAGTACAATCTAAGCTAGAAAATTAATATAGTTTAAAGTGCAGATGGTTTAAATGCTCTCAGTTTTGAGAAGAGAATGCTATCAATGGGGGCTGAGTTAGCCAGAGGAGGTTTGAGAGAGGATAAAATCAAATGTAGATTTTTATGTAAAACTGGCAAGCACACAAGCCTGGTTTCTCATCATCACAATGTTCATCAACTCATGCCCCAGAGTTTCTGTTGAGGTGCTATTGCTTCCTAATCCATATAGCGTTAATTAAGTAGTTAATAAATTATTTCCTAATCAAAAATTGTCAGGACTAGTAGGCTATATACATCTGGTTTCTGGCCTTGCATACATCCTGAGTGTCCTAGGATAAGAGTGAGGGGAGTGGGAACTTTCTAGCTCATCTTAGAGTAAAGGCCAGTTCTGGCCCACTCTTCCCTGTGCTGGAGGACATAAATAAAAAGATTAAGCGAGAAGAACTGAGTCTCTGAATAGCTAACTAGTCTCTAACTCTAGAATGTGGGAGCTAGTTAATAAAAGATGAAGTGGGTCCAGTGTTGTGGTGTAGCAGATGAAGCCGACACTTGCTACATAGGCACCCATATCAGAACACGGGTTCCAGTCCTGGCTGCTACACTTCTGGTCTAGCTCCTTGCTAACACAGCAGTGAAAGCAATGAAGATGGCCCAAGTACTTGAACCCTTGCCACCCACATAAGAGATCAACGTGTAGTTGATCCTGGCTTTGATCTGGCCCAATCCTGGCCACTGTGACCAATGGGGATTGAATCAGCAGACAGAAAATCTTTCTTTGTCTCTTCCTGTCACTCTGCCTTTCAAATAAACAAATATTCACACGCACACACGTACACATACATACACACAAAGGCTGAAATAACTAGTGTGAATGTGTGTGTGCATATGTATGGAAGAGTGGGGTGTTGTAATATCATAGACTTAGAAGCAGAAAATCTTTTTATAATTATTTATTTTTTATATAAAAAGAGCCAATTTCACATGCCTTTAGCTTCTATTCGCATTCCACCTCCCTGCTCTGCCACTAAATTACAATGTGACTGAACAGACCCATTTTTTGTGCCTTGCTTTCTCCAATTGTCCTTGTCCAAAAGAGATAATACATGCTTCACAAGGTGGTAGTGAGGATTAAACTAGCATGATGTGAATTGCACAAAAATATATGCTATTAAAATAAAAAATCTTTATCATAATTTTATTTTTATTGTAACTATTATTTTTCTTTCTTGACAGCCCTCACCCCCTCACTGTAATCAACTTCTCTACTGTAGAAAAATCCCTCAGTCCACTTCTATGGGTAATTGATTTTTTGCTATTTAAAATCAATTAGCTCACATTGAAAGGGAGCAAATGGAATATTTTTGTGTACGTGCAATTAGATGATATGTGTGCATGTGTGTGTGTACTTTAGTGGTATGTGTGTGATATATATTTGAGAGACATGTTGTACTTGTGTGAATTTGTGTGGAGCATGTTTGTTATGTTTGCATGGTGTAGATTTGGATGGTGTCTATCTGCTATACAGCAAACAAAGTTTATGTTTGTGTGTGGCATATTTGCATGGAGCATGTGTATATGTGGTACTATTTCTCTGCTGTAAAAGCTTGTATGGTGTACGTTGCATGGTCTGTGTGGTACATATTTGTGTAATGGAAGTCTGTGTTTCCCCACCTAATCTGGATGCTGGAAGATGTTAGGAGTCTCACCCCAGTTTTCTAGTTACAGCTCTGTTCCCTGTCTTGTGATGGGGGAGCCTTGCATCTTACTGAAAAGACCCCACACCTCTCCCAGAGGGGAGGACAGATCAAGGAGTAGAGCCAAAATTTCCAACTACAACACCTTCCTAAATTACCAAGTTGAGTCAGGGCTAGGAATAAGATTAGCATCTAGGACTTCATCACTAGCACAGAATCAACATTGCAGAATAGGAAGGGGCACATGAGAGGCATACCTTCTACGTCTAGACCTCATCCCTTCCCCTAATGACTTCCCAGGCTATGGGATGGTGTGTGGCTTTTCTGAGTGGCAGCTGCCTGGAGGAGGGGTGGGCAACCGCAATCGCCGACACCAGAAAGGTTACAGCCTCCCCTTAGTCTGCGTTGTTGCGGAGTCTGTATGAGAGGAGCGAGCACAGCATCGTTTCTGGCTTTTTCCTGTACTCGAAGGTGGTAAAGGGGCTAAGGAACTTCAGTTTACCTAGTTTGAAGATCCGATGCTCCTCAGTAGGACTTCTGTTTAGCCAAGCAGACAGAAGAGGGCAGTGAAGAGGAATACATCCTCTTACATTAGCCCCCTCCTCAAATTTCAGGAAGGCGTGGCTTTAAAGAAACCACGTCACCTTAAGATCTCCCAGCGCCTAGGAAGCCAGGGGTCCCCTCAGGCTGTACCAGCCCATTCCCCATCCTCCCGACTTGCAGCTTGGACAGTACCAGGGAGATGGGCCAGGGTGAAAGAGAGCTTCGATTAGCGAGATTTGGTCTTTTCTATCTCGCAGGCAGAACGGATGTAGTAGATGGATTTACTTACATCCTAGGTTATAGCCCCCTCCCCAATCCTGGAGCAAGGGATTCCGGTGAGGGAGGTGCTTTTCAGGAGAGGAGCTCAGATGGGAGTCCTACCCAGCCCTGCGTGGCCGGGGAGAGCAAGGTGGGGAGGAGGCTGGGGAGTCAGGGACCTGGGAGGGAGTGCAAAGAGGATGCTGACCGTTGGCTTGGGTGCTGGGGTCAGTCTAAGAGTTTGTGTGTACTTTGGTGAAAACAAACAAACACGTATTTTTTTTTTTAAGCGTAGAAGTGTGGTGGCGGGGGAAAGGCGGGCATGAAAGCAGCCAGTAGAAGCAGCCACCGGACTCTGGGAAGACGCAGACAGGGTGTAGGGAATGGGAGAGTGGGTAACCCAGAGGCTTTTCAGGACTGCTACTATAGCTGCTGTGAACAGACAAGAAAGAGGGAATTTCTAAGGACTCCCCCAGAGCTCTCGAGAAAACCCAGGTAACCTGTGGAAGACATGCATTGAGTCCTCGGGAACTGCGAGCGCCCGGTGAACCTGGGGTTGCCAATGCCCTAAACCTTTCCCCTCGGTGGGCACTCTGAGCCCAGTTGAGCGTACAACTGGAGGACCCTCGGTGTGCCCATCAGCCTATTTACCTGGTGCCAATCGCAGCGGCGGCGGCAGCGGCTCCCTCGCGGATTTCTCCCGCCTTTCCTGCAGGCGTTAGTCTTACCTTGGAGCGCTGTAGTCCAGGAATGACTGGGAAACAGAGCGCTTCCCAGCCTGTTTGAGGTTGGGAAAAAGGGGAAAGGGGCGGCTCGCCACCTGCCTTCCGGAGCCAGGACTGCTTCGTCGCCAGGGAGGTCTCTGGGGCGCTGAAGACCGCCGCAGACTGCTGCGGCCAGGGTGGCGAGCGCGTTCGCGGGAACCAGGGGGACTGGGTAGTGACCCTCAGCGGCGGGGGGCGGGGCCTGGGGAGGGCGGGCAGAGCTTTGCGCGAGACTTTGCCTGTGCCACGCGATGCTGTCTGGGTCCGCAACGCAGAGGAGGGCACAGGTGGCTTCCATGGGAGGGGACGCCAACTGTGTAACTGGGGATTGGGTCGCCCTTTTCAAGGCACAGGCACTTTGTGGGGCCATACCAGATAGAGCTTTTCAATGCGCGGAGTGGTTGTCGCCAGCTGTGCGCATGTATCAGTCTTAAACCCCACATATCTAATTGTACACAATTCAATTTACCAATCATCAGGTAATTAGCATTATGCTCCCCGCTGCTCCCATTCCTCCATTCCTCATCTCTGCTATTCCAGCTTCCCAAAGCCTCTCGGCCTTTAGGATTTATTTCGATTTTTCTGACCTGCAGCCCGTCGGGGCCGCACGAGGACTGTGCACCCTCAGGACAGTGGGAGCTTGAAATAGAGAGATGGAAATGATGGGTGGAAGGGGTTAAAGGAGCAGTTTGAGAAAAAGAAGTCTTTGGAAAGCTGCCCACCACTATGCTTCTAGTGATGCAAAACAGCATATGTGAAATCAATATTTTCTTCTACGAAAGCAATGTAGACTGGAACGGGAGGAACATGGGGAGAAAGGGGAAAGAGTGGACAAACAGGGAAACAGAGTAATTTCTGGCTTAAAATCCACAGCAAAGATAGACGTTTCTTGGAAACTTTCCTTGAAACACCTGAGTTTCTACTATTTTACTTCGAAACGTTTTTCTCTCTTTCTCCGTGTGTGTGTGTGTGTGTGTGTGTGTGTGTACGCGCGCGCGCGCATCTGGAAAAAAGAATCCGATAAAGTATCTTTCAGCTTCCTGAATGGACTCCTCTTTCCCCTTGCACCCTGAATCTTCTAGAAGGAACGCGTAAACACTCCAAAACTCGTATGCGCACTCATGACGCACTGACTGCCTCCTGGATACAACAGGGGCACTGTGATCTCCAGTGGTACATCTCATTTTCCTACAACATCATGCAAGCATTGCGGGTTTCTTCCATAAACTTCTAGTTTTCCCCCAGAAAGTACGAGAACTCTGTTTTCCCCCTGCACCTAGTCGGTTTTCCGCTAGAGAGGGTGGGTACACTTTCTTCAAATTTCGTTATTGGTGACAGTCACCCATTTTCTCTATGCACCCTGTATTTGCTATGGAGGCTTCGGGAGACCTCACAGACCAGATTTCTTTGAGTTTTGATGGTAGCTCCCCAGCCATCTCCTGAGAAAATAAAAATCTAAATTACCTCTGTTCATGGCAGGGATACCTCCTTATTTCTCCTAACACTCCCTTTTTTCCTGGAAGCTTTGGAAATATTTTCAAACCTCTGTTGAGCATGAAATTTTGTAGCATCACCTTGAATTTACCCCAGTCAGCGCGGAAGCGCCCATTCTCCCAGCATCCGAATTCACCCGGTGGTCAGTGCTGCAACATTGAACTCTCTGCTACGCACATTAAATTTACCACAGGCAGGGCCAAGGGACGCTACCTCTCTCGTGAACATCCAATTTTCCTTAGATAGACAAAGAGCACCCCACAACTCTCCTACAGCCAAAAATTATCCCAGGCAAAGCTGGGGATCCATCGTCCCCTATGCTACCCAAATTGTCTCTGGATTATAAAACAGCCATCATCTTCCCTTAACCCCATATTTCCTCTTTCAAAGTACCTAGACGGTCTGCTGAAGACCCGAAAGGCGTCAAGAGCGCTGAAGATTTTACCAGTCGTCTCTCCATTTTGCTAGATCCCAACATCACCTCCACAGCCTTAGCTCTAAGAGTCATGAACAGATGCCCATAGGTGCACAACTCCTGAGGACACCAATAATCCCTCAGCTGACAGCGCAAGATCCTTTCTGGCAACGAAACAGCACAGGCTGGACTCAGCAACTGCACACATCTCCAGACTGGCATCACTAATAAGGAGGGAAAAATACTCGAATTTCTGACCTGCGAATGCCAGCGCTTGATTTAGAAAAGTGAGCTCGACGTCTTTACGGTAAATAACCTGTAAGGCAACATCTTCACGCAGCCCTTTGGGCATGCCTGAAATTCCCAGAACTCCATCTATCCAAAACACCACCAACAAGACCCTCAGCCCCACCAACAGCCCGCTCCCTCACCGCTCCTAACCAAGGAAGGCTCCACGCACCATCACTAACCTGGAGGAATGAATCCGAAGTCTCTACCCCGCAGGGAGTTAGGTTCGCTAGGGCAGAGCGCCCCAGCCCTTTAAGGGTCCACGAGTCCGCTCAGGATCTTCCGACCGCTTCTGGGGCTTTCCGCACTACTTGGTATTCTTCCAAAGTCCTCTTCTCTCCCAAGAAATGCAGCGGCTGCACGTGGGGCTCTCGGAGAGTTAGCCCAAGCCAGCCAATCAAGAGCCGAGGCAAGAGAGCACTGGCTCCAGAGCGGTCTGCCGCTCAGAGCCGGCCAAAGGCCCCCTAGTAACCGATTTATGGAGTTGCGCAGGGAGGGAGGAAGAGGGCGGCGCTTTAGCCGATTGGTTATAGAACGAGGTGCTGGGAGGAGAGGGGGAAAGTGCTGTCCTGTGGGCTCTGCGTTGCCTCCTTTTTTTTTTTTTTTTTTTTGCCGCCCACGGAGTGCCATTTATGAAGGCTTTAGCTGGCACTCGGTTTTCCAATCGATTCTTTTTCTAAGTTCAGCTTCAAATCGAGCCAAAATTTCTACATTCTTCTCTCCCCTCACCCCAGTTCTCCGAGGCACAGCCCCAGCCTACCAAAAGAGAGATGTAAAGGAGTTCTCTTGGTCGCCTATAAGAGCACTTGTAGTGGATAATTCATGGCGATTGGGATCTAAAGAAAAATCTTGCTAGAATAAATAATGAGAAGAATACGTGTACGTACAGACTTGTTTTCTCACAGTGAAGGGAGCTCTTCTGCATACATTCGCTTGTATTATTATTGTATGATCCAACGAAGCATAGCCAGCATGAAATCTTGTACTGCAGGGCCTGCGTTGTGGTACAGAGGGTAAGGCTGTGGACTGCAATTCACCGTTGCTCCGCTTCCGATCCAGCATCCCTGCTAATGTGCCCAAGAAAGCAGCGATGATGGCCCGAGTGCTTCCCCTTCCCCCACTGTGGGAGATCCAGAAGAAGGTCCTGGCTCCTGGCTTCGGATTGGCCCAGTCCTCCTCATTGCGGTTATTTGGGGAATGAACCAGCAGATGAAAGATCTCTCTCTCTCTCTCCTCCCTCCCTCCCTCTCTTCTGTTCTCTATAATTCTGCCTTTCAAGTAAATAAACGTTAGAAATAAAAATATGAGGCCAGCGCTGGGGCTCACTAGGCTAATCCTCCACCTGCGGCGCTGGCACTCTGGGTTCTAGTCCCGGTTGGGGCGCCGGATTCTGTCCCGGTTGCTCATCTTCCAGTCAAGCTTTCTGCTGTGGCCGGGGAAGGCAGTGGAGGATGGCCCAAGTGCTTGGGCCTTGCACCCTCATGGGAGACCAGGAGGAAGTACCTGGCTCCTGGCTTCAGATCGGCACAGTGGGCCAGGCGTGGCGACCATTTAGGGGGTGAACCAACGGAAGGAAGATCTTTCTCTCTCTCTCCTCTCTCTCTCTCTCTCACTGTCTAACTCTGCCTGTCAAAAAATATAAATAAATAAAGATATGAAAATTTCACTAATCAACAGTGGGTTTGAACTGGTAGATGAATCAATGAACTTGAAGATAGATTGATATCTTTATAGTACTTTTTACCTTTGGAATATCCATTTGTTTCTTTTGTAATTTCTGTTTTTAAATGGATATCTTCTATTTGGTAAGATATTGCCATCTTACCTTTGTTCTTTAACTGATTTCCTTTAGTTTTTGAAATATATTTAAAATAGTTTATATAAAATCAGTGTACTAGATTCAATATATGAGGCATCTCAAAGGATTTCATTGCCTGACTTTCTCCCTGTGAATACATCACACTTTCTTGTTCTTTGCATGTTTTTTTGTTGAAAATTGAAAAATTGATATTTTAGCTGATTTATTTTAGGAACTCTGTAACAAAATCAGAGATAATTGTTCGCATGTCTATTTAGCAATTGGACTGGACAATTTTACCCACATTGTGCAGCCTCTGATGTTGCTCTTCAAATAGTTCAGTCTTGGTTATAACATGGTCACTCTGGGATGACATTAGTTTGAGCAGAACTATCTTTGTCCTTTTTCCTGATATCTCTCTCTTAAGCTGTCTACTTTGTTGCTATCATACCCAGTTATGAGCCTCCAGTAACTGCTGTATGATTCCAATATTGTTTTCCACAATGCCACAGAACATAACTTACTCTACAGTAATCCAGTTAAATTTGGGCTCCTTTGCAGGAGTAGTCTTGTATCCCATTCCTTGAGGCATCCTCAAACCTCAAGTAGAAGACACTTGTTAGTTGTCTGTTTCCCTGATTCTTATTGTTAGTCTTCTAGATAACCTAAAGTTTAGATTGCTGTTCTCATGACGTTGTCAGCCTTATTTTTGTTCTTTACTACCCAAATCGCCCATAGTTTTCAACAGTTCCTTACAGCTTGAGATTCCCTATGCTCTATTCCAGATAAAGTTATCTTTGGGAGGGCTATTGCATTGCGATCTTAAATACGACCTCTCCCCCTGAATAAATTCTCTTTGCCACTACTTCAGATTCTAAGGCAGATACAGTGTCCTGTTTCTCTTGAAGAAGCATCCCTGCTTTATGAATTAAAAGAAAACTCACCCTTACAATCATCCTAGAAGAGAAAGTGTTTCTGATCTTCTTTGTATTGGACATAATTTTTACCTTATGTTTAGTGGCTGAGTGGAGCAAAGGAGCCCCCAAAATCTTAGCAGCTCTTACCTAAATGGGAGCTTCTAAAACAGAGATCTTGGAGAAATGAGAAATGATGTCAGCTTGCCTCAACTAGGAATATATTATAGCTGTAGATGAGGGTCTTGTGAGAAGGGGAGACAGGTTTTTTACCATATCTTTCCAGGGTTGAGCTTCCATCAGGCTAAGCTGTGTTAAGAGAAGTAGCAAGCCATAGGCCAAATGTGGTGGATTCTCACTGTTCTTACTAAGACTTATTCAAAATTTTTGTGAATAAGATCTAGTAGATTTTCTTGAATAAATGTTCCCTCATGTGCTGTTAGGACAGTTTCCAAAAATACTACTTTTGGTTTGTTTCAAGTTTTTTTAAGGTATGGTTGTTTGCCTAGGGTAAGTGTCCATAGATTTCCTTACATCACCAATCTAGAGGTCATTTTATCTTTCTTATCTTCTTAGACTTGTGCTTAGTAAAATGTAGCATGTGATTATATATGCTTTATGTTGGCCATATCCTCTCTGTATTAATCATAGTCCTCTCCTAGGTAGAAAAACTAGCTATTCTCCTACTGCTTCTTCATCAGTCAAATTAGTACTGTGGCTGTTAAATGAGCACTTACTACATCTTCAGTTGTGAATAGGAGTGAAGAGAAGGATACAGTGAGGAGAAAGATACAGTGATGAATCAGACCCAACCCCTTAACCCTCAATTTCCTCAATGTAAGGAGACAGATATGAACATTACTTAAAAACAAGGCATCACATGATCAGTGTCAAAATAAATGAGCAAATATACTCTGCAAACAGTCTAGGTTTCTCTCTCTCTCTCTCTTTCTCTCTCTCTCTCTCTCTCTCTCTCTCTCTCTCTGCCTTTCAGTGAGGAGGTGATCTCTGCACTATTTGATATTCTATGCTTTCAGGAGTGGCATTTAATCTGGACCTTGATGTGTGGGTCAGGTTCTGATAGAGGCAAATAGGAAAGGGAATATTCTGAGTAGAGGAAAATGAGCCCAGTCATGAATATATTATACAGAAAAATGTATGCTTTCAGCATCTAAATTAGGCAGGTTAAAAAAAATGGTCTGGTCCAAATTATGAAAACCCTTTGAAACCCACACTGTAGATTTGGGACTTCATTTTGTAGACAGTGGGGCATCATAACATGTTTTTGAATAGCATATCAATACAATTACTTGAGAAAGAGCAGATGTCTGACTGAAGAATGAAGAACCAGATTTCAAAAGTGATACCAGAGGCAAGGAAGCTGGTGAGAAGGAAACTATTACTATTTTCTAAGAGGGAAATAGTGAGGGCCTGGTTTTGGGCAGTGACAGAGGGGGTAGAAAATGGTGAAGGACTAAAGTGATTCTGGGAAAGTAGGCATGAGAGGCTTTGGAGACTGATTAGATGACTCCTTATAAACTTGGAATAATGGTTTAAATGCCACATTCTTCTGAGAGCTAATAGAAATGTTCATAGCTTAGAATGGTTAAGAGCTTATTCATTGTGGGCTGTGTGAATTTAAGAACCACTTAATAGCGTGTATGTACTGAACAATTCCTGGGAACTTTCCAAGACTGCAGAGATGAGTATCAAGTCGTGACAACTTTGTGTCATATTGAGGTAGACAGTTATATATGGTTTAGCCCCTGATTTCAAGAAACTTAAAGATGTGGAGAAATAAGTTGATAAAGCAATTTATTTAAAAACTTAAACTTTAACCCTATTTTATTTACCCCAAGGGCTAATAGATAAACTATCATATTAAAATGCCTCCAGATGGTTAATTGGATATATTAAGGTATTAAAGTATAATGTCCAGTATAGGTTTAGTCAGTAGACTAAAGAAATCAGAGAAAACTTCTGAGAGGAGATGGTATTTAAACATAGCATTAAAAGAACAAAGAATTTAGGTAGTCTTAGCAAAGGGGTAAGATTAGAAGTAGGCAGAAAAATGAGGCCTAATTTGAAGAATGACTAGACTTAGGTATATATATCCAGAAAGATGCTCTTTCTTGCTGGATTAGGTATTGGGGTAGGATTAGGGGACAGATAACATTGGAAAGACAAATATTTCATCAAATCATCAAATTCTTCCACCTAACCACAAAATAAAGTCACTGAATACCTATGATACACATAAAGCATTGTCCCAGGTATGTATGGACCTGCCTGAAGAGGAAGAAATACAACAGAAAGAGAACCTGAGATCACTGTTGGTGACTTGGGGTGTCAGGTTTTGGTCTCTAGATATGGAAGATGGAGAGAAAGGAAGGCTGGTGACTTCTCATGTTGGTGACTCAAATCCATAGATCTCTGAGTTCTCCTACTGCCCATCTATCACTTAGAGATAGACTGTTGGATTAGCTCTAAGCCCTTCTGGTGGTGTCAGTAACCCCTTAGTGAAGTCAGGGAGCACGAAACCATTCCAAACCAGTTCTATCCACTGGATAACCAAAATACCTGAAAACTCTGCAAAGGCTTGGGAGGGGCCAGGGAGAACTTTCTGATGAGGACCAAAAAGAAGTCATCATCTAGTTTCTATTTCCAGCAAATTTTTCTGATTTTTTTTAAAAAAATTTAAGAGAGAGAATTCTCCCATATGCACTGGTTCATTTTCTAAATGCTCGAAATAGCCAGGGCTGGGCCAAGGTCACAGCTGGTAATCAGAAATTCAATTCATGTGACCCACATGGATGACAAGAACCCAATTATTTAAACCATCATCACTGCTTCTCAAGGTCTGCTTTAGCAGGAAGCTGGAGTCAGGAACTGGATGTTGGCATCAAACCCAGGCACTATGACATGGAACGTGGAGATCTGAACTCATTATCTTAACCACTAGGTCAAACCCTCACCCCACCTGAAAGATTTAATTGAGTGTCTGCTGCTTACCCAACTCTGAGCAAGACCATGTTGGACTTGCTGGTGAGGACAAGTGGCAGCAGCACCTGTTTACTTCATTCTCTTTATTGGGATTTTAAGGCCTGCACTACTGAAGCAGTGAACTGATAATACTAGGTAGCAAGTGAATAAGAGCTGGATGAGTAGTTCAGACTGGATGGGCTATAGACATTTAGAGAGGGGAGAAATGTATGAGTGTCAAATGAAAACAGAACAGTACTATAGAGAAAATGGGATCCAATACAACTCTTGGAGACTAGGGATGGTTTAAAGATTGGTCTAGAGAAAGAAGAGGCAGGCAGAGCAAGTATCAGAAGCAGGGTAACTATGTAAGAAGGAAAGTGGATTACAAGGAGAGTAAAGTGGTGAAATTACACTAGATACAAGTAAGAATGAAAGGAAGAACAGAAAATTTATTCCTTTTGAATGGCAAGTACAAAAATTTAGATTTTTACCCAAAGCAATGGACATATATTTGATTGTTGATTATTGAGTATCAACTATGTGTTGGGGACTACGGCAGTGTGGCTATTATTCTCAGAAATCCTCATAGTTTCTTGCCATTTGGGTATTCCCTGGAGTGACCAACTGTTCTGTTTTTCCCAGGACTGAAGAATTTCCTGGGACATGAGACTTTCCATGCTAAAATTGAGAAAGTCTCAGACAAAATGAGATAGATTTGTCATCGTGATGTTCTCTTTCTCTCTCACTTTATTTTACTTTTCTTCCTTCTTTCTGTGGATTCATTTTCTTTACTCTATCTCTGTCTCAAACATATCCTGTCCATTATTCTCAAACCTTCAATTCCTATTCTCTTTTTCAAATGGCTTCTCCCAATTGTGTAGCACCAAGGAGATAATGTCTAAAATTTTGGATATGTATAAATTTATTAATGTAAAGTAGAGATAAGGAAAAAGAGAAAGAGTATGAGATACCTCCAAAATGAGGGCTTTATTTCAGTATTGACTCAATACTTCAGAGAAAGCCTCAATTTCATTATTGACTCAGGAAGTAGTAACATAGTAAACTCTCAAGACTCATTTGAGTATCCTCAAGATATAATGAAAAATGCATCCTCAATGTGACACCTCATCAATTTCTTTTTCTTTTACTTTATTAAAATACTGAGTTTATTTCACAAGTATGTTTGTCTCCTCACAATTTCCACGTCTGACAACCACTACTACTATGCCCTGTCATAACATTCATACATATTTAAAAGCAAGCGAAGGGTGGAATTCCATATGTAAAAACTAAATGAGTATTTTGGACAACACATCCTGGGCAATGAAACCTGGACAACATTTATCAAACATGGTAGGGAAAGTTCTCACTCTGCAATATAAAAAGGACAGCCAGATATCAACTGTTACAGGAACAAAATAAGACAGAAAATGTTAACAAATTGTATAAAGTATTTTCTTAAAGGGATTTCTTCTGCCGCCAAAGATTCTGAATAGCCTTCTGATCAGTCATGTGGAAGCAATTCTTCACATAACTGGTGAATTTAGGTTCCACTTTGGAAAGAGAACCACCTTTTTCTATACTTGCATTTTTGCTTTAATGTCTTCTACAGGACCTTTTGGTGTTTTAGGAGATTTTTTTCCTGGTTTTTGAAAGATTCTTGACCCTTTGATCTTGGTGTTGGTGGTTTTGAATCTTTGCCATTCTGATTTTATTTTTGTGCATTTTTGGATGGGGTATCTCATATAGATTTCTTCACTGGAGCCTTTCTTCAGTTTCCTCATCATCAAAATCACCAGTGACATCATCTATTTTTTTTCAAAGATTTATTTATTTATTTGACAGTCAGAGTTACACAGAGAGAAGAGAGACAGAGAGAGATAGGTCTTCCATCCGCTGGTTCACTCCCCAAATGACCACAACAAGCCAGAGCTGCGCCCATCCAAAGCCAGGAGCCAGGAACTTCTTGCGGGTCTCCCACGCGGGTGTAGGGGACCAAGGACTTGGGCCATTTTCTACTGCTTTCCCAGGCCATAGCAGAGAGCTGGATTGGAAGTGGAGCAGCCGGGTCTCGAACCAGTGCCCATATGGGATGCCGGTGCTTCAGGCCAGGTCGTTAACCTGCTGCGCCACAGCACCAGCCCATGTGTCGTCATCTTCTTCATCGTTGTCATCGTCATCATCTTTATCATCTTCAAGCTGCAAGCTTTACTTTTTGCTGTGGTACATTGCTGCCTCACATCCTCCTATTTGCCTTGTGACTGTGCATCTTCCCCCATAGCTACTAAATGCTGTCTGCTAATATGCATAGGCCCTGAACCACATTTCAACCTTAAGACCACAGGTCTTAAGGGAAATCATTGGCTGTACGGACATTTTCAACATTGCCAGTGTTACTTTAATTGTACCAACTTCCTGACTCATTGCCGCTGCTTCCACAATGTGCAGGTTCATCCTTTGCACCAGTGCCTAGACTGACCGTTCTTAAAGATATCTGGTGCTCATTTTCATCATTGTCCACTTTAAAGTAATAATCTTTGTCGGCCTTTAGTTCACAACCGGAAAAATAGTTCTGGGGCCTCAGGGGGCTCGTGTCCATGTCCATGGAGTCTTCCGTGGGGTGGAGGGACGAACCTAGGTGGGAGAGAAGGCGGACGGAGATGAGACACCCACTGCTGCAAGGGACAACCACGCAGGATGGAACCACATCAGTGACACTTCATCAATTACAAACTGATTCCAATAGGTCAATGGTATTGACTTGTTGCTTGAAGTGGATCCTTAGCATTGTTTATTTGTGTTTGATGTTCACATGGACATATAGATGGTAAATAAATGTCCTTAAATCTCCATGCTCACATCTTTGTTTTCATTATGAAAGTGAACCGATAAATTTGAACATCTGCACATACTTTCCTTCATCAGAAGCTAAGAGAAGGCTATCTGAAGAAGTAACAAGTTTGGCATATTAATGAAATTGGTGCCATGCAGTTATTACTGGGTATCTCTCTGTAAGGAGAGTAGAGCCTATCTAGTTGTCCTTTCAAATCCAATGGGAGGAAAGAAGGGACGAAAGGTACTTTTCTTCATTTTCTAAGCCTGAGAGAATGAAGCATTGGAAGCTGCCTCATGCATGTTAAGTAAAAACAATTTAATTTAAGAATTTGGTGAGCAGAGGGGTGGAAAGGACAGACAACAGATGAAAGCAGACCATAGATATTTGAGTATGAGCAGAGGACAGTGCCATTCAATGCAATTTTGTTAACAAGACTCTGGATCTAGAAGAGAGACTAGAGGTCCAAGCACTGACCAACACCATCTCAGAGTCAGGGCAGGGCAAACTCTGATTAGTACCTTTTCCTCTGGGGTTGTGGACTGAACATTCAAGGAAATTTCATTTTAGTCCACAGGAGGGAGTCACAGGGGATAAGATAGAGAACAAACTTTGAAGGAAGTCAGTAAGAAAACCTTTGAAGTGAGGAAGCGCTTGAGCCTGGAGATTGGTGTTAGATTCAGGAGTCTTAAAGTGAGAAGGAAAAAAAATATCTGTTCACCCTTTGTTAATTCAGTAGCATTTGTACCACAGGGACAAAGTCTTAATACTCTAGAGAGTCACATTTCGGTGTGGACACAGATTCGCTGTATGATCTAACAATAGTTACTTAAGTTCTCTGAACCTCCGTTTACCTATCCTATGAGGGTGATCATTTCTGCTTCACAAGATTTAATGAGCTTTAACTTAGAATAAACGTGGAAACTTTCACAGACTGAGAGGGGAAAGATGGCTTGAGGATCGGATCTGGGTCTCTTTCATCTCTGTTTCCCCACAACACATAGCATACTGTCATGCACAAATAGCTGAACAAACACCCTGCTATACTTGATAGGACGAGAACTTCTAGTCCTCTCTCTTAATCATAATTCTAGTATTTCAGTCTGATGCATCTCCTCCAAATTCCCTAATTCAGCCTCCTCACACTCCCTGATCTTAATATACAACTTCTGCTTCAATATTGCACACTTCAGCATATGTAAAGACCTATGTGTTGGCCGGCGCCACGGCTCACTAGGCTAATCCTCCGCCTTGTGGCGCCGGCACACCGGGTTCTAGTCCTGGTCGGGACGCCGGATTCTGTCCCGGTTGCCCCTCTTCCAGGCCAGCTCTCTGCTGTGGCCAGGGAGTGCAGTGGAGGATGGCCCAAGTGCTTGGGATCTGCACCCCATGGGAGACCAGGAGAAGCACCTGACTCCTGCCTTCTGATCAGCACGGTGCGCTGGCAGCCCTATGTGTTAACCTAGCCCTGCAAAAATTGCCAACAAATTTTTCTCTGCAAAACAGAAAACAAACAAAACAAAACAACTGTACTCTATCCAAGTGTATTCAGATCAAAATACTGAAGAATGGAGGAATTGTCTTTTATTACCAGAGCCTCTGGGTAGGATATCTTTTGTGTAATCCAATGGATGCCCAGGTGAATGTTGTAAAGGCTACCAAGCTCCCTGATGAAATATTGTGCTATCTCTGGTGGTTAAGAAACAGATGGCTTTGGGGTTGGGAAGACTGTGTGCACTGAGGAACTTCTGGCTGCAGTGCAAAAGCAAAAACAAAAGCAAAAGGAATGGGGGGGGGTGCTGGTGCTGTGGCATAGAGCGTAAAGGTGCCGCCTACAGCCATGGCATCTCCTATGGGTTCCAGTTTGAGTCTTGGCTGCTCCACTTCCAATCCAGCTCCCTGCTAATGGCTGGGAAAGCAGCAGAAATGGTCAAGGTGGTTAGGCTCCTGTACCTACTTGAGAGACCTGGATGAAGCTCCTGGCTCCTGGATCAGCCTGGCTGTTGCAGCCATTTGGGGAGTGAATCAGCAAATGGGAGCTCGCTCTCTCTCTCGCTCTCTCTCTCTCTCTCTCTTTCTCTCTCCCCTTCCCTCCCTCTCTCTCTCTCTCTGCCTTTCAAGTAAATAAATAAATCTTTAAAAATTAATAAATAAAAGAATAAGGGATAATCAAAACATGAGTAACAGAACTCTCTCTTCCTATTGAGAGGTAACTATAGGAACCTGAGAAGAAAATGAAGACATTAACAAGGGAATGTTAGATTAGCCAAGCCAAAGAGCTATGGAATTTAAAATAAAGAGAGCCCAGATTGCTAGAAAGACCAGGCAAGAGGTGATGTGTGGATGGATCCTAGGCTAAGGGTCCCTGTTTCAAGTTTTCTCCTCTGCATATACAACCTGAAAGCATGAAATAACTATGAGTCATTTGTACAAGGAGCCACAGAGCACAGGAAACAGAGAGGGGTTTCATTCTTCTTGTTAAAGACACACTTATGATGATTGTATGGTAGGCCAGGAATACTTGTGAGGAACCAAATATTTCTGATATGTCTAATGCACTTCTAATGAACTCAAATCCACTCAATAAGCAGTCACTAAATATAAATTTTGAATAAGATATTGTGCAATACACATGAGTATAACTTGGTGAAGTCTGAATTACAGCATGCTGACAAAAATGCCTGGTTTATTACTCTTTCCCCTATCTTTTTTTTATTATTATTATTTTTGACAGGCAGAGTGGACAGTGAGAGAGAGAGACAGAGAGAAAGGTCTTCCTTTGCCGTTGGTTCACCCTCCAATGGCCGCCGCGGCCGGCGTGCTGTGGCCGGCGCACCGCGCTGATCCGATGGCAGGAGCCAGGAGCCAGGTGCTTTTCCTGGTCTCCTATGGGGTGCAGGGCCCAAGCACCTGGGCCATCCTCCACTGCACTCCCTGGCCACAGCAGAGAGCTGGCCTGGAAGAGGGGCAACCGGGACAGAATCCGGCGCCCCGACCGGGACTAGAACCCGGTGTGCCGGCGCCGCTAGGCGGAGGATTAGCCTAGTGAGCCGCGGCGCCGGCCCTCTTTCCCCTATCTTAAAAATTGCTGCACAAAAGATGATTAAGGAATCTTCCTAAATGATGACATAATAATGGGTTTTAATAAGTATACCAATCGTTTTTAACTAAGTCCTTCCAAAAAAGCTTGAAAAGGATTCTCTTTAATATCCCAATTATCTCCCTAAAATCTGGTCTATATTATCACTTCCCATAGCAACCACTTTAATACAAGATGAGCAAAAATATCTGCTGCCATGTGAATTATCACTCAGGCTGCGAACGAGCAGTGTGACACAGCTGGTTAAGCCCTGCCTGCAAAGCCAGCATCTCATATAAGTACAGGTTCGAGACCTAGCTGTTAAACTTCTGATCCAACTCCTTGATAATGCACCTTGGCATGCAGAAGAAGATGGATTAGGTACTTGGGCCCTTTCTGCTCACGTGGAAAATCCGAATGGGTTTCAGCCTGGTCCACCCTCAGCCATTGTTGCCATTTTGGAAGATAAACCTGTAGAAGGAAGATCTCTCTCTCTCTCTCTCTCTCTCATTTTCTCTCTCTTTCTCCATCCCTTTATAAGTCTTTTTTTTTTATCTTTTATTTAATGAATATAAATTTCCAAAGTACGTCTCATGGGTTACAATGGCTTTCCCCCCCATACCGTCCCTCCCACCCACCACCCTCCCCTTTCCCACTCCCTCTCCCCTTCCATTCACATCAAGATTCATTTTCGTTTTTTTTTTTTTTTTTTTTTTTTTTTTGACAGGCAGAGTGGACAGTGAGAGAGAGAGACAGAGAGAGAAAGGTCTTCCTTTGCCGTTGGTTCACCCTCCAATGGCCGCCGCTGCAGCCGGCGCACCGCGCTGATCCTGGCAGGAGCCAGGAGCCAGGTGCTTTTTCCTGGTCTCCCATGGGGTGCAGGGCCCAAGCACCTGGGCCATCCTCCACTGCACTCCCTGGCCATAGCAGAGAGCTGGCCTGGAAGAGGGGCAACCGGGACAGAATCCGGCGCCCCAACCGGGACTAGAACCCGGTGTGCCGGCGCCGCAAGGTGGAGGATTAGCCTATTGAGCCACGGCGCCGGCTTAAGATTCATTTTCGATTATCTTAGTACACAGAAGATCAGCTTAGTATACCTTAAGTAAGGATTTCAACAGTTTGTTCCCACACAGAAACATAAAGTGAAAAATAATAGATGATTTTTTTTTTAAATGATGATGAAATCAGATCAGACCTATTGTCATGTTTAATCCCAGTGAGAGTCAAGTTGGGAATTGATAGTTTCTTTTTCTTTTTTTTTTTTTTTTAACAGAAGATCAGTTTAGTGTACATTAAGTAAAGATTTCAATCGTTTGCACCCCCATAGAAACACAAAGTGAAATATACTGTTTGAGTACTCGTTATAGCATTAAGCCTCAGTGTACAGCACATTAAGGACAGAGATCCTACATGAGGAGTAAGTGCACAGTGACTCCTGTTGTTGACTTTACAAATTGACACTCCTGTTTATGGCATCAGTAATCTCCCTATGCACCAGTCATGAGTTTCCAAGGCTATGGAAGCCCCTTGAGTTCTCCGACTCTTATCTTGTTTAGACAAGGTCATAGTCAAAGTGGAGGTTCTCTCCTCCCTTCAGAGAAAGGCACCTCCCTCTTTGAAGACCTGTTCTTTCCACTGGGATCTCACTCACAGAGATCTTTTTGCCAGAGTGTCTTGGCTTTCCATGCCTGAAATACTCTCATGGGCTTTTCAGCCAGATCCGAGTGCCTTTAGGGCTGATTCTGAGGCCAGAGTGCTATTTAGGACATCCGCCATTCTATGAGTCTGCTGAGTATCTCACTTCCCATGTTGGATCACTCTCCCCTTTATTTATTCTATCGGTTAGTGTTAGCAGATACTAGACTTGTTTATGTGCTCCCTTTGACTCTTAGTCCTTTCATTATGATCAATTGTGAACTGAAATTGATCACTTGGAATAGTGAGATGGCATTGGCACATGCTACCTTGATGGGATTGAATTGGAATCCCCTAGTATGTTTCCAACTCTACCAATTGGGGCAAGTCAGCCCGAGCATGCCCCAAATTATACATCTCTTCCCTCTCTTATTCCCACTTTTATGTTTAACAGGGATCACATTTCAGTTAATTTTCAACACTTAAGAATAACTGTGTGATAATTACAGAATTAAACCAGTCATATTAAGTAGAACAGACAAAAAAAAAATACTATGAGGGATAATGTATTAAGTTGTCCATTAGCAGTCAGGGCTATGCTGATCAAGTCACCATTTCTCATAGTGTCCATTTCACTTCAGGAGGTTTCCTTTTTGGTGTTCAGTCAGTTGTCACCGATCAGGGAGAACATATGGTATTTGTCCCTTTGGGACTGGCTTACTTCACTCAGCATGATGTGTTCCAGATTCCTCCATTTTGTTGCAAATGACTGGATTTCGTTGTTTCTTACTGCGGTATAGTATTCTAAAGAATACATATCCCATAATTTCTTTATCCAGTCTACCATTGATGGGCATTTAGGTTGGTTCCAGGTCTTGGCTATTGTGAATTGTGCTGCAATAAACATTAGGGTGCAGACCGCTTTTTTCTTTATCAATTTAAACTCCTTTGGGTAAATTCCAAGGAGTGGGATGGCTGGGTCGAACGGTAGGGTTATATTCAGGTTTCTGAGGAATCTCCAGACTGATTTCCATAGTGGCTTGACCAGTTTGCATTCCCACCAACAGTGGGTTAGTGTCCCTTTTTCCCCACATCCTGGCCAGCATCTGTTGTTGGTAGATTTCTGAATGTGAGCCATTCTAACCGGGGTGAGGTGAAACCTCATTGTGCTTTTGATTTGCATTTCCCTGATTGCTAGTGACCTTGAACATTTTTTCATGTGCCTGTTGGCCATTTGGATTTCCTCTTTTGAAAAATGTCTATTGAAGTCCTTGGCCCATCTCTTAAGTGGGTTGTTGGTTTTGTTTTTGTGGAGTTTCTTGATCTCTTTGTAGATTCTGGTTATTAACCCTTTATCTGTTGCATAGTTTGCAAATATTTTTTCCCATTCTGTCGGTTGTCTCTTCACTCTCCTGACTGTTTCTTTTGCAGTACAGAAACTTCTCAATTTGATGCAATCCCAATAGTTGATTTTGGCTTTGACTGTCTGTGCCTCCCGGGTCTTTTCCAGAAATTCTTTGCCTGTGCCAATATCTTGAAGGGTTTCTCCAATGTTCTCTAATAACTTGATGGTGTCAGGTCGTAGATTTAGGTCTTTAATCCATGTTGAGTGGATTTTTGTGTAAGGTGTAAGGTAGGGGTCTTGCTTCATGATTCTGCACGTGGAAATCCAATTTTCCCAGCACCATTTATTGAATAGACTGTCCTTGCTCCAGGAATTAGTTTTAGATCCTTGATCAAATATAAGTTGGCTGTAGATGTTTGGGTTGATTTCTGGTGTTTCAATTCTGTTCCATTGGTCTATCCATCTGTTTCTGTACCAGTACCATGCTGTTTTGATTACAACTGCCCTGTAGTATGTCCTGAAATCTGGTATTGTGATGCCTCCAGCTTTGTTTTTGTTGTACAAGATTGCTTTAGCTATTCGAGGTCTCTTGTGCCTCCATATGAATTTCAGCATCATTTTTTCTAGATCTGCGAAGAATGTCTTTGGTATCTTGATTGGGATTGCATTGAATCTATAAATTGCTTTTGGGAGAATGGACATTTTGATGATGTTGATTCTTCCAATCCATGAGCATGGAAGATTTTTCCATTTTTTGGTATCCTCTTCTATTTCTTTCTTTAAGGTTTTGTAATTTTCATTGTAGAGATCTTTAACGTCCTTGGTTAAGTTTATTCCAAGGTATTTGATTGTTTTTGTTGCTATTGTGAATGGGATTGATCTTAGCAGTTCTTTCTCAGTCATGGCATTACTTGTGTATACAAAGGCTGTTGATTTTTGTGCATTGATTTTATATCCTGCCACTTTGCCAAACTCCTCTATGAGTTCCAATAGTCTCTTAGTAGAGTTCTTTGGATCCTCTAAGTACAGAATCATATCGTCTGCAAAGAGGGATAGTTTGACTTCTTCCTTCTTGATTTGTATTCCTTTGATTTCTTTTTCTTGTCTGATGGCTCTGGCTAAAACTTCCAGAACTATGTTAAATAGCAGTGGTGAGAGTGGGCATCCCTGCCTGGTGCCAGATTTCAGTGGAAATGCTTCCAACTTTTCCCCATTCAATAGGATGCTGGCTGTGGGTTTTTTATAAATTGCTTTGATTATATTGAGGAATGTTCCTTCTATACCCAATTTGCTTAGAGTTTTCATCATGAAAGGGTGTTGAATTTTATCAAATGCTTTCTCTGCATCAATTGAGATAATCATATGGTTTTTCTTCTGCAGTCTGTTAATGTGGTGAATCACATTGATTGATTTGCGAATGTTGAACCATCCCTGCATACCAGGGATGAATCCCACTTGGTCTGGGTGGATGATTTTCCTGATGTGTTGTTGTATTCTATTGGCCAGAATTTTATTGAGGATTTTTGCATCTGTGTTCATCAGGGATATTGGTCTGTAATTTTCTTTCAGTGCTGCATCTTTCTCTGGCTTAGGGATTAAGGTGATGCTGGCTTCATAGAAAGAATTTGGGAGGATTCCCTCTTCTTCGATTGTTCTGAATAGTTTGAGAAGAAATGGAATTAGTTCTTCTTTAAATGTCTGGTAGAATTCAGCAGTGAATCCATCTGGTCCTGGGCTTTTCTTTGTTGGGAGGGCCTTTATTACTGTTTCAATTTCTGTTTCAGTTATGGGTCTATTTAGGTTTTCGATGTCTTCATGGTTCAATTTTGGTAGATTGCATGTGTCCAGGAATCTATCCATTTCTGATAGGTTTTCCTGTTTGCTGGCATACAGGTCCTTGTAGTAATTTCTGATGATTCTTTTTATTTCTGTGGTGTCTGTTGTTACGTTTCCTTTTTCATCTCTGATTTTATTGATTTGGGTCTTTTCTCTTCTTTTTTTAGTTAGTTGGGCCAATGGGGTGTCAATTTTGTTTATTTTTTCAAAAAACCAGCTTCTTGCTTTGCTGATTTTTTGTAATATTTTCTTTGATTCAATCCTGTTAATTTCTTCTCTGGTTTTAATTATTTCTCTTCTCCTACTAGATTTGGGTTTGGTTTGCTGCATTTTTTCTAGGTCCTTGAGGTGCGCTGAAAGCTCATTTATTTGGTACCTTTCCAATTTCTTGATATAGGCACCTATTGCTATAAATTTGCCTCTCAATACTGCTTTTGCTGTATCCCATAAGTTTTGATATGTTGTGTTGTTGTCTTCATTTACTTCCAGAAAGTTTTTGATTTCTCTTTTGATTTCTTGAATGACCCAGTGTTCATTCAGGAGCATGTTGTTCAGTCTCCATGTGTTTGCATACTTTCTGGGGTTTCCTGAGTTGCTAATTTCCAGCTTCATCCCGCTGTGGTCTGAGAAGCTGCATGGTATGATTCTAATTCTTTTAAATTTGCTGAGACTTGCTTTATGGCCTAGTATGTGATCAATCCTGGAGAAGGTTCCATGCGCTGCTGAGAAGAATGTGAAGTCTGTAGATGTAGGGTTGAAAGTTCTGTAGATATCTGTTAGATCCATTTGGGCAATAGTGTCAATTAAATCTGCTGTTTCCTTGTTGATCTTCTGTCCGGATGATCTGTCTATTTCTGAGAGTGGAGTATTGAAGTCCCCCAGTACTATTGTATTGGAATCTAAATCTCCCTTTAAGTCCCTTAACATATCTTTTAAATAGACCGGTGCCCTGTAATTAGGTGCATATACATTTATAATAGTTACATCTTCCTGTTGAATTGAACCCTTAATCATTATATAGTGTCCCTCTTTGTCTCTCTTAACAGTTTTTGTATTAAAGTTTATTTTGTCTGATATTAATATGGCTACACCTGCTTTTTTTTGGTTTCTGTTGGCATGGAATATCTTTTTCCAACCTTTCACTTTCAGTCTGCATGCCTCTTTGTTAGAGAGATGTGTTTCTTGTAGGCAACAAATAGTTGGGTTGTGTTCTGTGAGCCAGTCAGCTAAACGGTGTCTTTTAACTGAAGAATTCAGACCATTAATGTTCAATGTGACTATTGATACGTAGTGACTTTGCCCTGCCATTTTCCCGGAAATATTTTCTAGTATATGCTTTGAGCTTCCCATGCTCTTTTACTGGTAGGTGTTCTTCCTTTCCCTTCTTTCATATTGATGGCCGTGTTTCTGTGTTTCTGAGTGTAGCACATCTTTAAGTATCTTTTGCAGGGCCGGACGAGTGGCCACAAAGTCTTTCAATTTGTGTTTGCTATGAAAGGTCTTTATTTCACCTTCATTCACAAATGAGAGCTTGGCAGGATATAATATTCTGGGCTGGCAATTTTTCTCTCTTAGCACCTGTGCTATGTCTCGCCATTCCCTCCTAGCTTGTAGGGTTTCTGATGAGAAGTCAGCTGTGAGTCTGATTGGAGATCCTCTGAGAGTAATCTGACGTTTCTCTCTTGCACATTTTAGGATCTTTTCTTTATGTTTCACTGTGGTAAGTTTAATTACCACGTGTCGTGGTGAGGATCTCTTTTGGTCATGTTTATTGGGGGTTCTATGAGCTTCCTGTACTAGGATATCTCTGTCCTTCTCCAAACCTGGAAAGTTCTCTGCTAGTATCTCACTAAAAAGGCCTTCCAATCCTTTCTCTCTCTCCATGCCTTCAGGAACTCCTAGAACTCGAATGTTGGTTTTTTTAATAGTATCCTGTAGATTCCCAACAATATTTTTCAGATTTCTAATTTCCTCTTCTTTTCTTTGGTTTGACTGTATGTTTTCCTGTGCTCTATCTTCTAAGTCCGATATTCTCTCTTCTGCTTCACCCATTCTGTTTTTAAGGCTTTCTAATGTGTTTGTCATTTGATCTATTGAGCTCTTCATTTCATTTTGATTTCTCTTGACTATTACACTTTCCTGTTCTACTAGTTTCTGAGTTTCATTTTGACTCTTCCTTAAAATTTCATTTTCACGAGAAAGATTTTCAATCTTGTCCATTAAGGATTTCTGTAGTTCAAGGATTTGCTTTTGAAAACTTCTAAATGTTCTTATCATAAATTTTTTGAAATCCGTATCTTGCATTTCTTCTATCTCATCATCTTCATACTCTTGGCTTGGGGTGTTTTGCTTATTTGGAGGCATCATAGTGTCCTCGTTGATCTTGCTCCCTCTATTTCTGTGTTTGTTACTCGGCATAGTTAATTCTTCTTGCGTCACTGTGCGCTTTTTTTTTTTTTTTATACTGTGTCCTTGTTAAGTGGACTGCCTGCTGTTGGAGGAGCCTTGGAGGCTTGAGATGGGTGCGGCCTGAGAGCTCTGCCTGGTTCTTCCTGGTTAAGGGTGTGCAAAGGTGACACCCTCAGGTTATGCGTGGTAAATCTTTCTCTTTTTATTTATTTATTTATTTTATTTATTCAGGGGGTAAGTAACACTGCAGGGCAGGGCTGTGCAGAATTGATGGTATTTAGCTTCCAGTCTTTGGCTCCTCTGGACTCCCACTGGGTTGCCTAGGCTACTGAATTGTAGTGACTCAGTTCCTTAACTCTCCCCCACTGATATGTAAATCCAAAGAGGAGGCCTGCTCTTTGTCTCTTGGGAATTCTTCAAGTCTTGCAGCCTTGTAACCTTTGCAAGGTTAGGGGGAAGAGAAACCCGAAGCTTTTTTTTTTCCTTCTTTCCGGTAGTGAGTTTGCTGCACTTTCCGGCCCCCCTCTAGATTCTGACCCCCGTTTCCCCACCAATGTCTCGGGTTATTGAGCTCACCTCCCCTTCCAGCGCCGATGTGTGGACTCGGAGCCCTGAGCGTCTCAAGTCTCCCCGCTGTTTTCTGTGTGGCGTGCACTCTCCTTGGAGCACTGTCGCGCAGACCCTGGGGCTTCTGCGGCTGGGTCCCGCGACTTGGCTTCCGCGCGGTGGGCGACCTTGTTCTCCCAGTAGGTCCTCCGATTCACGCCTGCTCCATTCAGAAGGGTTTCCCCTGCAATTTTTGTTTGGTTCTATTTTCTGCGGCTACCGTAACTCCCCTTTTATTAAACTAAATTTTCCCGGACTATCGGTGCGCGCCCTCACTATTCCGCCATCTTGGCTCCGCCCTTCCCTTTATAAGTCTTAAAAAGAAAGATTGGCCTGCGCCACGGCTCACTTGGCTAATCCTCTGCCTTGCGGCGCCGGCACACCAGGTTCTAGTCCCTGTCGGGGCGCCGGATTCTGTCCCGGTTGCTCCTCTTTCAGTCCAGCTCTCTGATGTGGCCTGGGAAGGCAGTAGAGGATGGCCCAAGTGCTTGGGCCCTGCACCTGCCTGGGAGACCAGGAGGAAGCTCCTGGCTCCTGGCTTCTGATCAGCGCAGCGCGCCGGCTGCAGCCGCCATTTGGGGGGTGAACCTACGGAAGGAAGACCTTTCTCTGTCTCTCTCTCTCTCACTGTCTAACGCTGCCTGTCAAAAAAAAAAAAAAAAAAAAAAAAAAAGAAAGAAAGATTACTCAGACCAAATGAATGAGGTATGAATTAAAGACATTTTGCTATGCAGACAATAGTCATCTAGAGATTGTGCTAGCAGAGAATGCCTTAAAATAATAGTAAATCATTTTCTTTAGCTTAAGTGCATATTCTGTGACAAAGAGCAGGGGAACTTTACCTGGTAATTCGGTTTTCGTTTTCTAAACCAGATTGGTAGCGGAAGGTACCATCTGTACTGAAGCATGGGAAATAGTCAAAGCAATCTTAGAATTTCATGGGGCTGGCACTGTGGTGCAGCACCTGCAGCACCGGCATCCTTTATGGGCACTGGTTCAAGTCCCTACTGCTCCTCTTCCAATTCAGCTCTCTGCTATGGCCTGGGAAACCAGTAGAAGATGGCCAATGTGCTTGGGCCCCTGCATCCACCTGGGAGACCCAGAAGAAGCTCCTGGCTCCTGGCTTCGAATCAGTGCAGCTCCAGCCATTGTGCCCATTTAGTGAGTGAACCAGCAGATGGAAGACCATTCTCTGTCTCTCACTCTCATTGTCTATAACTCTACCTCTCAAATAAATAAAAGATTCGAATTTCACAATGGATAGTTGACAAAGTAAATGATTCATGTGGGTTAAGGAATGCGTTAATATTTGCAACTCTTCTGTCGACACTGCTTTCAATACTACAAACTTATGTCCTGAGTTCCCCAAGTCAAGATGCAAGAAAGAAGCCCTTAGCTCCATTCCTGCTGACTGCTGTTCTTACCTGTCCATCACCAGAAGTATGACTTACAGTATTAGAATAGGTAGGGTTCAAGTTCTAACTTTCATTCAAAGTATGACTTTGAGAAATTACCCTAATTCTCAGAGCCTTCATTTCATTATCTGGAAAATTGCTTATCAATTTCCTCAGACTTGGTAGGGGGATCAAATGACATAAAGCAGAAATAAAATTGAACAGAAAATTTCTACACACATTGTATACATCATATCTATAATGTGATTTCTGGTTTTCATGGATCTGGAGTCTTTATGTGAACGTCCATCATATTTGAACCTTTCTGAACCGTTGTTATCATAACTAAACCTTATTTTTTTCTTGAACTAGCCATTCTTCCTAAATGAGAACTGATTATTTTGTAAACAAAGGTTACTTGTATCATTTAACCTTTCTTTCATCCAATGTTCAATATTTTGCGTGTCCTTCAATGCTGCTTTCTAGGCTAAAGTAGTGACTTTCTGAGCTCTTTTGGTCCTGGAAGTTTCTCAAATATTTTCCAAGATCCATAAACTAGCCACTCAATTTGTAACAAACTGTCAAAGAAAGGTAACCAACTCACTAGCCAGGCTTCTGCCCGACCAAAGAAATCCTGTTGATTATATTTGAATCACTTTTCATTAATGACAGACTAAATGGTTTATAAAATCAGTTCAGCGAACTTCTGCAATATATTTTCTATTAGCCCATGGTACAGAATAAATTCTGGTTATCTGAGTACTGTTATATTACTCTCTATCTGGCCAATGCCTTATTCACAGGACTGATCACAGTGGGCCTGTGTGAGTCTAATGATTCTCACTCTCTCCTGCACATTTCTGCTTCCCTGTGGTGATGGCTCAGTTTGTTTTTGAGTTCAAGTTTACTAATATTAGACCTGATTGAATCGTGATCGTTACTTGAGGTTTCCTCAGTATTACTAAAATGAAGATTCTTTGCTTTGTTGTACAGAAACTAGATTTCTTTCTTTCTTTCTTCCTTTCTTCCTTCCTTCCTTTCTTCCTTCTTTTCTTTTCTTTTCTTTCTTTTTTGACAAGCAGAGTTAGACAGAGAGAGAGACAGAGAGAAAGGTCTTCCTTCTGTTGGTTCAACCCCCGAAATGGCCGCTATGGCCGGCGCGCTGCACCGATCTGAAGCCAGGAGCCAGGTGCTTCCTCCTGGTCTCCCATGCAGGTTCAGGGCCCAAGGACCTGGGCCATCCTCCACTGCACTCCCGGGCCACAGCAGAGAGCTGGACTGGAAGAGGAGCAGCCGGGGCTAGAACTGGCACCCATATGGGATGCTGGCACCACAGGCAGAGGATTAACCAAGTGAGCCACGGCGCCAGCCACGGAAACTGGATTTCATAGACCTGATGCCACAATACTCAAGATTTTCCTTACCCATCAGTTACAGCAAGGAAATTGATCTGGACAAAGTTGGTAGACATAAAAAAATCAAAAAACAACTACTCAAAAAGAAAGACAACATGGAGTGCTATGAAAAAGCATAGAGCTATTTGTCAGAGACCTCAGTTCTAGTTACTTTCCCTTTCAGTGCCCCAGGCAATGTGTGTGTGTGTGTGGCCATACATATATTAGCAAGGATTTGGATTAATTTTCTGAAGTCCTTGACAAATGCAATAGTTACAAGGTCCCAAGTAAGATGATCTAGCTATGTCATCTTGAACAACTTTTTGCCCTTACTCTGTTCTTCAGTTTTCTCATCTATAAAATGGGTATAGTAATAGAAAGTCCACTCGGGGGCTGTTGTGAGGATTTAACTGTGTTAATATACATAAAAGGAGAATGGCAGATAGTGCTAAGTCACTAGCATTGTTATTAGCATTAGTAATATGTAGAAAGGTGAACTATTTGATTTTTTAGGAATCTCCCATTCATAATATTTTTCTGAATTGGAGTGGCATTATTTTGCATGTTACATATTGCTACATAGATGAAATAGGGACAACTCTTGTTGAAAGATTTTGTTAAGTATAGAAGCAATGAAAGGGGTGAAGATAAGGGAAGGAGTTCTAAGTCCAGAACAATCCTTTATAGCCTGCCCCCCCCACACACATTTTAGGCATAATGAAATTGATGAGAAGAAACATCTGTATTAGTCAGGGTTATCCGAAGAATCAATAGGATATTTATAGATATTTAAGTGTAGGTTTTGGGGCTGGCACTGTGGAGCACTAGGTTAATTCTTTACTTGCAGTGCCAGCATCCCATATGGGCGCTGGTTCTAGTCCCAGCTGCTCCACTTCTGATCCAGCTCTCTGCTGTGGCCTGGGAAAGCCATAGAAGATGGCCCAAGTACTTGGGCCCCTGCACTCGCGTGGGAGACCTGAAAGAAGCTCCTGGCTCCTGGCTTCAGATCGGCCCAGCTCTGGCCGTTGCTGCCATTTGGGGAGTGAACCATCAGATGGAAGATCTTTCTCACTGTCTCTCCCTCTCACTGTCTGTAACTCTATCTCTCAAATAAAATCTTTTAAAAAAAAAAAAGTAGGTTTGTTATGGCGGAGGCCAAGAAATACCAGATTTGGTATCTGTAACCTGGAAACCCAGGAAAGCTGGTGGTACAATTCACTTCAAAGGTGAAGGTATGAATGGAGAGTGAAGTGCTGGTATGAGTTCTGGAGTCTGAAGGCCCAAAAACCAGGAGTTCCAATGTCTGAAGTCAGGAGAATAGGGATACCCCCACCTATTTGTTCTATCTGGGGCCCTCAGATGATTGGATGTTGCAAGACCATATTGGTAAAGGCAGAACTTCTTTAATGATTGAAATGTTAATGTCTTCAGGAAATATTCTCACTTACACACCTGAACAAATAATATTTTACCCACTCTCTGAGATCCCTAACTCAGTCAAGTTGACATAGTCAGCTATTACAATATCCTTGTATTAAACTGGACAGCAATATAAAAATGGTAAAATATATGCTACAAAGTTATTTTTCAAAAATTCTTGCACTGGATAAATGAGTTTGAAAGAACTGTTTCATCCCAACAACTGAGTGTACTCTTTGTAAAACACATTAATTAATTCATTTAATCCATGGCATGCACTCTGCCAAGTGATACGGATATACAGATCCTGTTTCTCTCTCTTAAGAATTTTGGTCTACAGTTAAGAGCTACAAAGCAAGCACACTTGAAAAGATTTGTTATCACTGAACAAAACCCGCATTTCCCCAAAATTTTCTCCTGGAAATGTTGTTTTATAGTTAGACAAAGACATAGGATACACTAGGTTAGCTCTGTCATTTATAAAAACCAGGTATTTTTCTTTGAACCTCTGGGCATAAAAACTGCATGTAGTAAATGCTAATATAAAGGTGAAAGCAGAATTTAAAGAAATGTACATACCTTGATACAATTCAGCATCTTCTTTCTAGTTATCAGGTATTAATAATTGCTTGACACTCTGGCCTCAAAATCAACCCTTAAGGCATTCGGATCTGGCTGAAGAGCCCATGAGAGTATTTCAGGCATGGAAAGCCAAGACACTCTGGCAAAAAAAAAAAAAAAAAATCCTAAATGAAAGATCTCTTCGAGTGAGAACCCAGTAGAAAGAACGGGCCATCAAAGAAGGAGGTACCTTTCTCTGAAGGGAGGAGGGAACTTCCACTTTGACTATGACCTTGTCTAAATAAGATCAGAGTTGGAGAACTCAAAAGGCTTCCATAGCCTTGGCAACTCATGACAAGAGCCTCGGGTGATTACTGACGCCATAAACAAGAGTGTCAATTTGTTAAGTCAACAACAGGAGTCACTGTGCACTTACTCCCCATTTAGGATATCTGTTTATTATTATTATTATTTATTTTATTTATTTATTTTATTTATTTATTTTTTGACAGGCAGAGTGGACAGTGAGAGAGAGAGAGAGACAGAGAGAAAGGTCTTCCTTTTCCGTTGGTTCACCCCCCAGTGGCCGCTGCAGCCCGAGCGCTGCGGCCAACGCACCGTGCTGATCCGAAGCCAGGAGCCAGGTGCTTCTCCTGGTCTCCCATGAGGGTGCAGGGCCCAAGCACTTGGGCCATCCTCCACTGCACTCCTGGGCCACAGCAGAGAGCTGGACTGGAAGAGGAGTGACCAGGAGAGAATTCGGCGCCTTGACCGGGACTAGAACGAACCTGGGGTGCTGGCACCACAGGCAGAGGATTAGCCTATTGAGCCGTGGGGCCGGCCAGGATCTCTGTTCTTAATGTGTTATACAATGTGAATTAATGCTATAACTAGTACTCAAACAGTATTTTACATTTTATGTTTCTGTGTGGGTGCAAACTGTTGAAATCTTTACTTAATATATACTAAATTGATTTTCTGTATATAAAGATAATTGAAAATGAATCTTGATGTGAACGGAATGGGAGAGGGAGCGGGAGATGGGAGGGTTGTGGGTGGGAGGGAAGTTATGGGGGGGGGAAGCAATTGTAATCCAAAAGCTTTACTTTGGAAATTCATATTTATTAAATAAAAGTTTAAAAAAACACTACTTTTATTAGGAATTTACACACTGCATTCGGACTTGTTTTTCTTTCAATAGTGCTTCAGAATGGATTTTTTTTTTCTGGCCAATTTTACTGATACAGATGATTTTGTAAATGGATGGTATTTGGGGTTGATTAGAATCATCAACTCATTGGTGATATCTTGGCAACAGATGATAATCCCTACAACAGGAATTTGATCCTAGCAAAGAAGCATATGGGGAACAGCAGGTCTACAGAAAACATCTATCCTGGCTGCCTATTCACACTGTTCAGGCACAATAAAAGGCTCTCACATGTGAATTCTCACTTGAGCTTTTTGAGACTAAAACTGGTAATTCTGAGTTGAGTTAGAAACTATTGAAAATTAAGAATACACACAATTAATCTGATACAGTTTTGATAATCTATGTTGGGATATTTCAATTATTTATTTGAAATTAATTTTGCCAAATAACATTAACAAAAACTCCCAAAAATATTTATGAGAAAAATGGAAGTACTAGTAAAGTTTTTGAAACATATTCTTATGTTGTGCTAACTAATTACACTATTGCCCTTCAAGCAGTAACATTTTGCACATTATAATTTTCTCAATCATATACTGTTAAGTAGAATTTGCTTTCTCTCCATATATTCATGTAACTAGCTAATGTTCAAGATAAATAAAGATGTTCCTATATTTATTTTAAAAAAATAATTGCTTGATATAATCTTTATTTTCTCATAGCACATAAGTGAAATTTTCTGACCAGTCACTTTAATCTTGTCTGAACTTGTCAGGGCATCCGAATGGTTCTGCAAATCCTACTATGTTTTGGCAGGTGTTAAAACTCCTGCAGCATTCTGGTACGGACTGTAACTTCTTATGAAAGTAAGCCTTTTGATTGCCCCACAGTTTTTTTTCTCACTCCATCAGTGGTGCATAGCACTTTTGCTATACTACTGTTCAATCTTGTCCTTTAATGTAAGGAACATTTGCCTCATTTTTTATGTTCAACTTGATAAAACTCAGCAAGATCTTGTACATATCTTATGCATACCTCTCATCACAGTGAATCCAGGGGATTTCCTGTTACTCATTAATAGGAAATTTCATAGTCATTTTTATGTGTTCCTTTTAGATATTTTATTCTTATCCATTCATTCAACATTAACTGAATGTCTACCACATACTAGGCTTTGTTCTAGTCATCAGGGATATAGAGATTAAATTATATATGTTATACAATTATAAACATGGTATAATTATTGTCCTTGAGGAACTCCAACTGTACTGTGGAAACATGACCTTTTACCATCTCCTGTCTCTCCTCCCAGTAATAATCATTCATTGCTTACAATAGAGCATGATAAGTGTTATGGAAGTAAAAGGAGGTAGAATATGAGGCAGTCAAGGACTAGATCATGTAGGTTCTTGAATACAACAGAAATAATTGAAAACCATGGAAGAGTTTTTAGAGGAAGAGTGACATATAGGGGTATCTGTACCATAGAAAGTTCTGCTTGGCAGTTGAGTAGGGGAAAGTTGATGATTAGAAGGTGAATGAAGGCAAGAAAATTGATTTGGAAATTGTTTCAGAAATACAAGGAACAGGTAAAGGACTGTCGTGTTACAGAAAAGGTCAGAGATCCTTAGCTTACCGACCAACCTCCTAGATCTTGCAGGTGGTGATTTGAGGAAAAGATTGTCTTAAATTCTCATTGTCATTGGACTAATTTTGTAGGAAACTCAAGACGTAGCTAAAATTATTGCATGATTAAATAGAAGGGTCAAGATTTTTAAAATAGGAACTTAGATAAACCAGCATTAATAAAATGGCTTGTCCACTTGGGAAGGATTTTTGCCATTGGTTCATGGAGAAAGAAGGGAGCGATATCTTGGTAGAGCCCATTTTTACTTCCTTTAAGCTGTGAAAGAATGAATACACATATGCAATTTCCAACATATGTATTGAGAAGTAGCATAGGATACTGAGTAGAGTGTGGCTCTACTCAGGTGGAGTGAGAAGCTACCTGGTTCAAATTTAGCTTCTGTAACTAAATTTAGCTTCTGTAACTAAATCAGTGTGAAACTTAGTGAGCATTACTTAATGCCTCTGTGCTTTAGTTTTCTCATCTGAAAAATAAAAAAGCTAACATTTAGGGTTAGCATTGTGGTATAGTGGGTAATGCTGCCTCCTGAAAAGCCAGCATTCTACATGGGCATTCTTCCAGCTGCTCCACTTATGATCTAGTTCCCTGCTAATGGCCTGGGAAACAGTGGAAGATGGCCCAAGCGCTTGGGACCCTGCCATGCATGTGTGAAACCTGGGTGAAGCTCCCTGGCTCCTGGTTTCAGCCTAGCCCAGTTCTGGCCATTGCGGCCAGATGAGGAGTAAACCAGCAGATAGAAGACCTCTCTCTGTTCCTCTAGCTCTGTGACTATGACTTGAAAAATAAATAAATAAACCTTTAAAAAACATAGCTAATATTTAAAAGAAATGTTTGTTTAACTCTATTTATTTGAGATGCAGATGGGGGGAGAGAGAGAGAGAGAGAAAGAGAGATAAAGAGAGGGAGAAAGAGAGATGGATGAGGGAGGAGAGAGGGAGAGGGAGATAATGAGAAAGAGAGTGAGAGGGTGTTCCATCCGCTTGCTCATTACCCAAATGTCTGCAACAATAGGGTCTGGGCTGGGGCCAAAACTAGGATCTGTGGACTTAATCCAGGTTTCCCACATAAGTAAAGGGCCCTCACCTACTTAAGCTATCACCTGCTGCCTTCCAGGATAGAGTAACAGGAAGTTTGGGAGCTGGAACTGGAACTGGAACCATATGGGATGTAGGCATTTGAACTGGAGGCCACTACTAGTCCAAATGCCCACCCCATAGCTAACATTTTTTATGTCTCAGGAAGTTATCCAAGTACTTTACAGTTATTGGTTGAGTTAGTTATCAAAACAAGCCCATGAAGTATTCTTATAGTGTCTCCATTTTACAGATTGAAAAACTATGGTAAAGAAAGGTCCAGAGAGACCATTAGAGAACCTGCCTGTATAGCCCTGTCAGATGCATGGCTGTGAAGCAACTCTTTGGTCAAGCTAAGCCACTCATAAGACTTCCATGAATATGAACTCTTTCTCACCTGGAGCCTGAATCACTTCCTCTTCTTCCTGCCCTCCTCTACTTCCCACTTTCAATTGTTTCTCTCCTGAGACCCTGTGTCCATTCCCTTTACTTACTCTCTCCTTTGTGCTGCTCTACCTATCTCTCCTTAATTTTCCATAAATTATCTTCTCTGCCTCATTCATTCTATAGCCCTCGCCCTTCTGCCCTTAGGTGGCCTCAAAGGCCTGAAGGGGACCAGACAGATTCCCTGGGAATGGACTAAGGAACCAAGCATCAATCAGGTTCTCTAATTGTCTCTCTGGAGCACTCATGGGGCCTTACCCAAGTCATACATCCAGCTTCCTTCCAGTCCTCAGCTTTTCAGGAAATATATCTTTGCCAGAGATATTAGAATGTTCTCCACATAACTGTGCATGTGAGTTTATGTGTGTGGTGGTAGCGGGAGAAGGATGGGGTAGGCTGTATTCTGAGTACACACACTCTTCATAGCTTGCCTTCAACTGACAAATACAATTTCAGTCTGTCGCGAAGCTGACACTCCTGCGTGGTCAGCCCCAGGGGAGCCTCTGAGGGATTTGTCACCAAATTGAAGTTTTTAATAATGTCATAGCCCTGAGGCAAGAAGCAGGAAATGGCTGTTGAATCAATAACTCCATGGCCCCCTTGTTATAAAAGTATCCTGACCTTTCATTCTCTATCACCACTCCTCCACACTCCTAGTCATGGTTTCTGCTTATCCCACCCCTCTTAGTGCTTGGACAAGTTTTCTTCTGCAGGTTACAGCTCTAGTTCCAATCTGTAAACTGATTTCCACCAATGTATTGATAATTAATGATGAAACTTAAGACAAAACCACTGAAAATGCCTTTGAAGTGTAACAGAGTAAACTGTGAGCTTTAGATAGGCTAGTGAGACTGAAGGGGCTTCCCTACCAAAAAGAAAGGGAGGAATGGTGCATTCAGAATAAGAAAAGCTACCTTTCTGCCTTTACTGCCCCACATTTTCTGGAAGCATAATTTTGGTCATCTCCCTTAGCCTCTCTGAGACTCCCCTTCCTTATTTAAATTACTCCTTCCTGTCTCCTTATAGGATATATCGTGTTGAGTAATGAGCTAGCAAAAGTAAAGGTAATTTGGAAACAGTAAAAGATTGCACATATACTACAGTTATACTCAGTTCATAGCGGGATGACTCAATATCCTTGATATAGAGTGGGGTGACTATAGCTCATGAAAACTTATTATTATATGTTATGAGAAAATAGAAGAAAGGAGATCCAAGGTTCCAATCATAAAATAATGTCAAAGAAGGGAAATGTTGATTGCCCTTTGATTAATGTACACTGTATACATGTGCTGAAATGTCATACTGCAACCAACATATACATACAATTATTGTTAATGGAATTTTAAAATAACAGAAAAAGAAGATATAAAAGTGGCCAATAAGTATATGAAAAATATAATCTATCATCAGAGAAATGCAAATAAAAAGTACAATGAGATATCATCTATCACCAGTTGGAATGGAAATCATCAAAAAAACAAAAAAAAAGAAAGATAATAATGGAGGGTATTTGGGTAAAACTAAACTCTTTTACACTGTGGGTAGGAATGTAAATTAATAAGTCATTATGTATGACAGTATAGTGGTTACTGAGAAAATTAAAATTAGATCTATCTTATGATCCAGCTATGCAACTTCTTTTCATATATGTATATATATATATATATATCAGTATCAGTGATATACATGGACTCCCATATTCATTGTTGCACTATTCAAGAAGGCTAGGATATGGGATCAACATAAATTTAAGCATATCAACAGATAAATGACTGAAGACAGTGTTTAGATATATACAATGGAATCTTATTCAACCACAAAAATAAAGAATGCTATGTTACTATTTGCAGCAAAATGGATGGAACTGGAAAGTATCACATTAGCAGTAATAAATCAGACTCAGAGAGGTAAATATCACATATTTTCTCTCATATGTGGAAGCTAAAAAATCAATACAAATATAAAATAGTGATTACTAGGGATTGAGAAAGTGGAAAAGAGCATAGAAGCAGGTAAATAATGAGTACCAGGGGTCGTTGCTGTGGTATAGCTGGTGAGGCTGCTGCCTGCAATGCTGTCCTCCTATATGTACGCCGGTTCGGGTCTCAGCTGCTCCATTTTCTGTCCAGCTCTCTGCTATGGCCTAAGAAAGTAGTAGAAGATGGCCCAAATCCTTGGGCCCCTACACCCGTGTGGGAGACCCGGAGGAGGCTCCTGGCTATTGGCTTCGAATTGGTGCAGCTCCGGCCATTGCAGTCATGTGGGGAGTGAACCAGTGGATGGAAGATCTCTCTCTCTCTCTCTCTCTCTCTCTCTCTCTCTCTTTCTCTCTCTCTGCCTCTGCCTATCTGTAACTCTGCCTTTCAAGTAAACTGTAACTCTGCCTTTCAAGTAAATAAATCTTCAAAAAAATTAATGGATATCAAAGCACATATAGAAGGAATAATTCTAGTATTCTACAGGATAGTCCATTGACTGTAGCTTGCAATCATTTATTATACATTTTATGAATGGATGGAGAAGTTTAAGGGTTACAAGCATAGAGTAATGACAGGGACAGGAAAACATTAATTGCTTTGATTTGACTGACACACTTTGTGAATATATGTTGAAATGTTACACTGTACCACATCAATATGTGCAATTTTTAAAGAATGTTTGAGAAGATGAAAATAATAACTAACCTGATTTGATGATCATCTATCAAGTTCAATTATCAAAGTAGCACACTCTACCCCATAAATATGTACAATTAAAATAATATTGGGAAAATCCCTTTCAGGATCTACAGGATATATTTTCTTTTATTTAAAAACTTACTCTATCTTTTTTTTAGCACTTGAACTATCTTCCTCTGCTTTCTCAAGCACATTAGCAGGGAGCTGGATGGGAAGTGGATCAACCAGGACTTGAACAGGTACCCATATGGGTGCCAGTGCTGCAGACAGTAGCTTAACCTGCTGTACCACAGTGTTGGCCATACTTTCATAGGAAGGTTTCTAAAGTAATTTTCTACTAGAGACACATGTCTCATTTGTCTGAAGATCTGGTACATATTGGAGAAGGGACAATGAGTAGGGGAAACTAGGTTTTATTTTTATTGTGGTGGTTACTAAAGTCAGATGGTGGGTAAATTCTTCTGCCCTTCCTGTTGACCACTGTACACGCTCTTATTTTCAAACTCTGTTCACTTTAGGTATCCTCAATCCTTCAGTCCAAGAGGAGCAGGGGATGTAGGGTGATACATTATCAATGGTCAGAATGTAAAGGACACATCAGGACAGTTATGTATGAGTGGTGTGTGTGTGTGTGTGTGTGTGTGTGTGTTGTAGAGGATGGTCACCAAGGTTCAAGCTGTTCTCCAGATTCCTTTTTCTGTGCCTCTTTGACTAACTAAACAGCTATCATTTCTCAAATTCTAGCTGAACTCTGGCCACCTCTAGTAATCTGTCCCTTACTAGACTGCTTCAACAAGTTTTTGAGTGCCTCTTATACATTACGTTCAGAAGCAAGTTACAAAAATAAATAAATATTCCAAAATTCAAGTTACTTGTGAAGTTTCACTTACTTGAACACTACTTACTGGTTGCATGTTCACATAAGTGCCCACGTTTGTACAATATATGTGCATGCATATATATGGGAAGTACTATGGGGCTCTCTAAGAAAAACACAGGTTTTGATAAGACAGACCTTGGTTTAAAACCTGATTCTGCCAGCAACTTGGAATTTGACCATGGACAAGCCAGTTAACCACTCTAATCTTCCGTTTTCTTGCCTGGAAAATAGAGATAATGCAAGCTACAAAAGTGGTCAGAATTCAGTAAGGGAACGTGTTCTCAGGGCTTTTTTTAAGGTTTACTTATTTATTTGAAAGTCAGGAGTGATGGGGAGGGGGAGATGGAGAGAGAGAGAGAGAGAGAGAGAGAGCGCGAGCTGGATCAGGCTGAAGCCAAGAGCCAAGAGCTTCATCCAGGTCTCTCATGTGGGTGGCAGGGGCCCAAACACTTGGACAATTGTCTGCTACTTTTCCCAGGCCATTATCAAGGAGCTGGATCAAAAGCAGAGCAGATAGTACATGAACCAGCACCCATATGGGATGACAGCTTTACAGTAAGCGGCTTTACCCACTATGTCACAATGTCAGCCCCACAATCTCTTCAGTTTTAAACAACAAGGAGAGGTTAATTGAGTATCAATTACTTTCTCTCCCCTTTATAGAATGAGTTTGGCATTAGAATGTTCCAGATCCTGTAGAATATTACAGCTCTTGGCCAAGGATATTACACAAATTTGTGAAGTATTCTTTTTTACAAATAATTACATATTGCATTTAAAACTTTGGCCTGAGAATGAGGAGACTCTAGTCTTGCCTTAACCTTCCTTGGTGTCTTTGGGAAATTCATTTCACATCTCTGGACTGCAGTCTCTTCATTTGTAAAATAGATAAATTAGACCAGATTACCCCTGAGGGCTATAACTGTATGCACATTCTATTATTCAGCTTTTCATTATGTTTCCCTAATGTGTTGAGGCACAGCATTTGTGCTTCAAATAGTTTCCTTCACCTAATAAGAACTACTGATTGCATTATTTGTTCTTTTGATATAATATTTTGTTCCTTTGGTTTACCAGTCTTTGCTTTTCATTAATATCTGTTCTGGAACTGTGCATAAATAGGGTTTTTAGAACACCATCTTGTTTGAATTCGCATTCCTTTTTTTAAAAAAAAGATTTATTTATTTATTTTAAAGTCAGAGTTACACAGAGCGAGGAGAGGCAGAGAGAGGTCTTCCATCTGCTGGTTCACTCCCCAATTGGCCACAATGGCTAGAGCTGCGCCGATCTGAAGCCAGGAGCCAGGAGCTTCTTCTGGGTCTCCCACACAGGTGCAGGGGCCCAAGGACTTCTACTACTTTCTTCTACTGCTTTCCCAGGCTATAGCAGAGAGGCGGATTGGAAGTGAAGCAGCCGGGACTTGAACTGGCACCATATGGGATTCCGGGACTTCAGGCAGTGGCTTTACCCACTACGCTACAGTGCTGGCCCCTTGAATTTGTATTCTTAGTACCTCAAGTCTTTTCAGGTGAGGCAAATTGGTGTGACTCTTGTCCAGGTTAGATAGGGAATACTAAAATGACTTTTTCCCCCTCTTAGAGTATGGCTACCTAATTTGGGCCTCTCTGAATGAAACAGAAAAATGTAAATATGGTGAAAAGGCTGATAAAAATGTGGAATTAGGCCCATGGAACATAAGGGCTAGACAGACCCTTAAAGAATATCTATTAAAATACCAAGTTACGTGAAGATCTGAGACCAAGAGAGGAAAGGGATTTTCCAGGCCTTAGGTCTTGATAGAAAGCAAGCATCCTCATGCCTTGTCTAGTACCTCCACCCTCAACAGAACACATTGTACCTGATTAAAGAGAGGGAAAAATTCTGTACCAGATTTTGAAAAGAATAAGTGACAGAGGGAGGGGATCTGTTTTCTATTTCTAGGGAACACAACCAGAGATAAGGATTTGGGTTATTGCTATAATGTACAGCTGAAATGGCATATTAGCAAGCATGCTAAGGCTCAGGGCTCCATTCCACAGTTCTGGTCTTCTCTTCTTCCAAAGGCAGACAACCTGCAGTGGGCGTTGTGCCACAGTGAGTAATCTGCCCCCTTTGACACCTATATTCCTTATCAGAGTGCCTGGGATTGAATCTTGTCTCCACTTTAGATCAAGTTTCCTACTAATGCACTTGGAACGCAGAAGATGAAGGGGTAAGTACTTGGATTCCTGTCACGCATGTGTGAGACCCAGGTGAAGTTCCTTGTACATGATTTTGCCCTGGACAATCTCTGGCTGCTGTGGTATTTGGGGAGTAAATTAGTGGATGGAAAATGTGGATGTCTGTCTCTGTCACTCAGCCTTTCAAAAATAAAACTTGTAAAAAGACTTCTTAAAAAGCATGCAAACAGAGGATTGGCATTGTGGTACAGTCAGTTGAGCCACTGCCTGCCATGCTGGCACCCCATATGGGTACCAGTTCAAGTCTAAGCCATTCCACTTGCAATCAAGTTCCCTGCTAATGTGCCTTGGAAAGCAGAAGATGACCCAAGTCATTCTACCCCTGCATCCACATGAGAGACTTAGTTGGAATTCTGGCTCCTGGCTTTGGCTATTGCTGTCATTTGAGAAGTGAACCAGTGGATGGAAGGCCTTTCTCTCTCTGTCTCTCTCTTTCTCTGTGTGTGTGTATCTCCATCTCTCTCTCTGTAACATTGTCTTTCAAATAAACAATTTTTTTTAAGAAGTGTGAAGGCTGAGCTTGTGCCAGGGGCATGCTAATGCAAGGATCTATGTTATTGAGACTTTGAAAGAATCTTAACATTTCCTAAAATTTAACTTGGGTGGCAGTAGGGAGAAGGGAGGGTAAATCATATCAATGGCAGTGTAGCTTCCATGAAATGAACATCACTCAAACACATTCATTCCCCACTTGATAAACACTGGACACTCACTATGGCTTGGCACCAGATTATGCCATGCTGGATACACAAACATGAGTCAGACACAGTTGAGCTCTCAGAGAGTTCCTGGACTGGTAGTTGTCAATCAACACTCTGTTGTGTCAGGAGTTTAGGCCTATGGGTATACAGAATTGAATTCCGGGTCTTTTATCCAAGGGCACCTTGAGAACATCATTAGCCTTCTCTCTGGTCCTCAACTTTTCAGGGTTATCCAGGGTCTAATCTGCATCCTCCACTTGCATTTTTTTTTTTTTAAACTGGGAAGACATATTTGCAGGAGGGGCCTCTTAATAGCAACTAATTCACTTTGTTGTTTCTAGTATGGATTTCTGGGTTTCTCAAAGGAGAAGGGAGTGGTTTCTTCAGGGACCTTGGACCACACCTTTCAAGTTACTCTCTTGGAGTATCATGTATTATTCTCCATTGTTCCAAGGAGGGAGAAATACAAGGTGGTATGGAGAAGTTACGTTTCTTTCCAGGTCTCATTGTACTCATGTGTAAAATTGATTTTAGAGGACTTTAGAGATCATGTTTATCTCTGATATTACTGATAATACCAATAACAAATAGAACTACAATATAATGATGAGTGCCTATTCAACATATGTAAGTTATCTTTGGAAATCTCATAATAATAATAATAAAAGATATAAAGTTGTTGTTATATCATGTTAAAGATGAGGAAAAGGAGAGATAAGGTGACTATCGTTGGTCACAGAACTAGTAGGTAAAAAAGTCACATTTGATGTCCAACTTGTCTGACCCCAAAACTTCTGGTTGTTAACTAGCCCATTACACTGTCATGACAACAATTAATAGATTTGCTGGCCCATCAGGGAAGTGTGGTGCGTTCTTGTGAAATTTGTAATTTAAAATATAAACGGATTTTTATATTTTTACATTATGTAAAGAGGAATCTTTTTTCTAATTGGGTTTAAGGAAAAAGGAACACTGAACTAAGAGTCAGAAAACATGAATTCAAGCCTTAGCTATCTATGCTAAGTTTCACTATGTGAGCTTCAGCCAGATACTTGACTAAATGAATAAATATGAGTAAATAGTCTGTTTCCTTCCAGAGAAAGGAAGGGATTCAGATGAGATGACCATTAATGGCCTTTCTTTGAAGTTGTACATTTATAACTAGGATAATAAGATCTTTGCTCTAGCCAGTGATATAACATTAACATCATATAGTTCTGGCAAGTCTCTTTCCTTCTCAAGGCCTCAGTTTTCTCATCTGTATAATGTATAAGTTGTTCTAGTTGATCTATAAGGAATGTTCTATATAAATTGTCAGGAGAATAAAAATGTGTATAATATAATCATCAAAAGGTGAAATAAGCAGAGGGATCACTTTAACTCTGCCCCATACTCCGAAGTACCT